>NC_084533.1:13854287-14580537 GCF_024500275.1 Phycodurus eques
GACCATCAGCGAAAAAGTGAAACTTTTAGATATGATCAAAGAGGGCAGAAGTTCTGCATCTGTGGCACGCCATTATGGCGTGAATGAATCTACAGTGCGGTACATCAAGAAAGAGGAAGCAAAAATCCGCAAAACTGCTTCAATACGGAAGCGAAATGTGTGGTAACTCCGCGTAACAAGAGACGGGGTTATGTCCTTGTACAGGGGAATTTTGAAACAAAAGAAAAAACAAACACAACAACTACCCATCACCATGTAAAACCCCAGCAACACCATCAGCGCCTCCAGCAGAAGTCTCCGAGTGAACCTAAAGCCTCTACTAGTCAAGTGAGAGCCTCTCCTCCGCCACCAACGCAAGCCTCTTCGCCTCTCTCAGAAGGCAATGTTGATGAATGTTAATTACTGTATAAGGTTTTATAATTAAAGATTTAATTAAATATGTGTACTGTTGTAATCTTTGTCTCAAATATGTAAAGTATAAATACTGTTTACATAGTTTAAACATTCTGGTACCCACATACACATACACGAAAATTCCGAGAGGGGATGGCGTCAATTTCTATTTTGTGGTTTTTCACCTTTCGCGGGGGTGAAAAACGAGGGATCACTGCATATTGTGTGTCCAGGAGAGCAGGTGGAAAGGCATTAAGCTCGAAGTTTAGGGGCGGGGTTAAAATTATTTTACCATGGTGTAGATGGGAAGAGAAATGGAGTAGGGGTTTGTTTAAAGGAAGCGTTAGCTAAGAATGTCTTGGAGGTGAAAAGAGTATCAGATCGAGTGATGAGGCTGAAACCTGAAATTGGAGGTGTTATGTATAATGTGATGAGTGGCTATGCCCCACAGGTAGGATGTGACCTAGAGGTGAAAGAGAAATTCTGGAGGAGCTAGATGTAGTTCTGAGCATCCCAGACAGAGAGAGAGAGTCGTGATTGGTGCAGAAAATGGATATATGGATGTCGGTGAAGGAAACTGAGTTGATGAGGAAATGATGGGTAGGTTCGGCATCCAGGAAAGGAACTTGGAGCAATTCCATTGGACTGTGTGTTACTGATGTGAATGAAGGTGCTCAATGCCATATATACAGTAGGTAGGGAGGGGTGACACGTCAGACGCCCATTTTAGCCCTTCATCCATTCCCTGGACCGCTTATCCTCACAAGGGTCACGGACGTGCTGGAGCCTATCCCAGCTGACTGGGCGAGTGGCGAGGTACACCCTCAACTGGTCGCCAGCTAATCGCGGGGCACATAGAAACAAACAACCATTCACATTCACACCTATGGGCAATTTAGAGTCGTCAATTAATGCATGTTTTTGGGATGTGGGAGGAAACCGGCGTGCCCGGAGAAAACCCTCCCAGGCCCGGGGAGAACATGCAAACTCCGCACAGGTGGATTTGAACCCCCGGTCCTCAGAACTGTGAGGCCGATGTTCTAACCAGTCGTCCACCGTGCCAACCCATCTCAGCCACACCCCAAAACAATCAGGAAAACGTAAATTGTGAAAAACAATTTAATGCAACGTCTCCACAAACCAGTACTACGCAGTTCTTAGTCTTGTCACGTTTTAAAAAATGATCTTCAAACATTAATAGTAAAAAAAACAAAGTCTGAATTGACTTTACAGGGTCTTTGAAGTCCCTTAGCGGCTGCGGTGGTTTCACAGCTGTCACGTTTGGAAGTGCACGTCACGTTAAAGAGCGTGCACCCCAACTTTCGCCTCTCTTTCTCGCGTGGGTCCTACAAGCGGTTAAAGGTGCCGCCGTGTTGCATGCAGCCCATTGCGGACGTTGTAGTGCAGAGGGGGCGAGGAAGCACCTGCTTCCAAAGAGGAGGAGGAGGAGGAGGAGGAGGAGGAGGAGTGGGGGGGAGGGGAGGAGGGGTGGAGGCTCTCATGAGAAGCTCCAGTTGTTGGCACTGACACTTGCGCGCAAGCTTGGATTGCACTGAGAATACGCACAAGTTATTTTAATCGTCTTGTCGGGAAATCAGGAGGTGTGAGCCCTCGACAAGCGGCAGATGGAGCGTGGGGCGATAAACGCTCTGAACACTTTCCCTAAGGATGGTCTTTGAACGCACCTCTCGCTACTTCGGCCGCACTTCTCGTTGAGCACAGGAGATTTCATGTCAACTATTGCAGACACGTTGGATGAGAAGAGTCCGCGCTCGGAGCGGAGTGAGATGCGCGCAACAAGAGGATGCCAGCCAGGCGTGGCCAATGTGAGGAGAATGCGTGGGGACTGGGGAGGATGTATATAATCCCGTCTTTCCCTTCTCATTAGCGCACATATCAAAACGGAGGACCAGAGGACTTCCTTCAGTCTGCATGGCTCGGACATTTTCACCACTTTCCCCTCATCGCGCCATTTTAAATGCCTTCGCTTAGTTTAAACCTGACCGCCGTGCACACCATGGCGGAGGTGGGGACTTTGTTTGGAGCGCTCGACTTGGATTTACAAAGTTTGCCTGCGTTTGGGAACGCGCCCCAGCAGCCGGAGTCTCCCCTGGGCTTGAACGAAGGGGGGCTCCAGCGGGGGTCGCCCAACGACTTCGGCCACCTCAAAGGCATCCTGAGGCGGCGGCAGCTGTACTGCAGGACGGGCTTCCAGCTGGAGATATTCCCCAATGGGACAGTGCACGGAACCAGGCAGGACCACAGCAGGTTTGGTACGTCGTTGAACTTGTTGAGATGCTCCTTAACACACACACAAATCTAATCTAACAAGGAAAACAGTGCTCACCCTTTTTCATATCTCTCTTTGTGCATGGGCGTGTACTGGAGCTACTGTATGTCAAAGTAATGTAGAAAATGATGTGGAATAAGTGAGCAAAGGCATGTCAAATTGACTTCCTGATAATGGTCGCAAAGTGGCTTACAAAGGGCGTGCTACAGAATGGAAAGTGAGAAATTTAAAAAAATTAATGAAAAAAAAAAAAAGATCTGCAAAGTACACAAAGTTACAACAGGTGGCCACTTTTTGAAAAATAATGCTTGCTTGTAATATTAGTTGGGTTGAGCTATTTATAGTTTTTGGCTTTTTGTGTTGGTTTGTAACTTTTGCAATGACTTTTGAGTTTAATTACACATTAAGTGGTGAAGTGCACTCAAAGCAGTCACGCCTGGTCTCCTTAAACTGTCACTTATCTACCAAGGCCTACATTTGAATTCAGAGGGGGCAAAAGTACTCATACTCTGTACCTAGGCAGAAGTACTGACATTTGAGTATACAAAAAAAAGTACTGATTCAATTCCTTTACTTGAGTAAAAGTAAAAAAGGTGCTTAAGTATTTTTTTTTTTTTTTTTTACTGTCAGTTATATATATATTATCCATTTTGATAACATGTCACAATGGAAAAAAAATTCAAATAAACTTCCCTCTATTATTCAAGTTAGCTAACGTTGGCCCAGGCTTCTATGCAATCAAAACAAGTTAGCTTATGTGAACTGAATAACAAAAAAAAATACTAAATAGGCTAATAACATCCAGAAAAACACAATTCTCTGAAATAAGGGAATTAAATATATGGGTAATATCTTGCATCTTCAAATCTGTCATCATCGTTGGTAAAGCTCATAAGTCCCAAAGCTCTCAATCATTAAATCAAAATCTCAACTGCTGTCTTTTTTTTTTTTTTTTTTTTTTTTTTTTTTTACATTTTATCATTATCAGCGGAGGTTGGAAAAAAGGTTATGTCGATTTTGACAAAGTAAGGACTAGAAGAGATCTGCTTTCACAACTGTGTGAAGTATAAATAAATAAATAATAAATACCTGACAAAGCTAATAAAGCACAGTCACAAATTAATTGTACTTTGGACTTCCCATCACTGTTTCAATGAAATACAAATTGAAAAGGACATTAAAATATGTTATAGTTATTCATTCATAATTCTATGCCATGCTATACCAGCTTGCTTACTTGACTTACTTGGCGTGCAAGTAAGTGTACATACAGTATTGTTTGCAGGTGATGCAACACTACCAATTAAATGAATCTCCACCGGTGTCACTCTTGAGCTCTTTACGTCCCTAGTGGATGTACGACCGTGTGTCGCAGTCAGCTGGCGTGCAGGGAAAAGCAAGCCCCCCCGTCCCCTTTGGGCTCTGGCCACAGGTGTCTCCTCTCGTCGGCCGCAAACAAGTGCCGCGAGGGTGTGGACGTGTAGCATGCAGACATGAAGCGTGCAGGTGCAGGCTGAAGCAGAACCATTGGTAGGCTTCCAGTGGAGGCTTCCAAAAAAACAGGCCGATGCGCATAAAAACGATGGGTGGGTGGTCCTCGTGTTTTGTCTCTGGCTCGACTTAAGGTTCAGATGCGAGCCCTTTTGTCAGACATGGCTCTGATTAAAAAGCCGCACTGTCAGTGTTTGGCACCCCGTGAGCTCGGGGGAAGATGGGGCCCAGGTGGCCGCATGCCGGCCTCTGCCAGCTGGATCATCTCTGACTACTAACCTCTTCATCCCAGGATCCTGGCTTTTCATTTGCCTGCTTGTTTCCCACCGTTTGAAGTTCATGTACATTTGCACTGGAACTTCCTGTGAGTCAGCATCGGAGGCACACACACCTCAGCTACCTCATAAAAGTCACTGCTAACTTGTGGCATTTCTTTCTTAGGGGGGAAAAAGCTGGGCCACCAACTATTCACTTGACTTAGAGCCAAATATTTCTTTTACTGTACTTATACCAGTTTGAAACCACACACAGAAAACAAAAAAAATCACGACACAAAACATACAACAAAATGAGTATCGTCTTACAGCTGTGCGTCAGATGCAAACTTACATTATTAAAATGCCTCAAATATAACTTGTGGGTTGCCGTATATGTTGCAGAGATGAATGGTTGGTTTTCAGGATGGTGTGTCTATCATGGGACGTAAGGAAACATGTCTTACATATGGCAAGCCCTTTTAACATTTAAGAGCTAACCCAAAACCCGAAAGGTATCTTCACCTGGGACTATAACGGGCCAGAATCAAATTGTAGTTCTCTCAAACTGAAATATCGACAATTCAGTTGCAGATATTCTAATTCACGGAGGGGATATCGGCAACTGACTTGTAGATATATGTAATGAAAAATCCAATGCACATAAATGGCGAAAGTGAGTCCATTTGTCCTAAGCGAAATGTAGTTGCGGATATCTGAAATATTCTTTTTGACGAGACGAAACTGACAGATATAACCAAAAAAAGTAGTCAACCAATCAACAGACAGCTACTTCATGCAAAGTCGCTCCAGCATTGATTCTATATCCTCGATATACAGCTTGAGGTCCATGTACTATGCTCTTTGTCCTCACTAGGAAGACAATTCAACGCACTACAAAAACATCGACTGTTGTACTAGGAACGTTTTTCCAATACTGCCTTCCGCTACTGTCTGACATCTCTACTACTAGTACCACTAGAGTGAAACACTAGGTATTAACTAGTACAATTTCATAATGTCACTAGTTTACACTACAGGGACACAGTTGTCAACTAGTGCACAGTTTTGCCTCACACGTAGCAGTTGTCCTACTGGTCTGCCAAAATCGTTCTACTAGCTGTTTGCGCATTTATTCACTGTACTGAAGGTCCATGTAGGTACAATCTTTTGGCCTCACTAGTAAGATAATTCAATGCACTAGAAGAACGACGAGGGCGCAGTAGCAGAAATACTGTCTTACTAGTAAAATAAAATTCCCCACTGTTGTACAGTATGAGATTTCTGCACACTAGTAGGACAATTTAAACATACATTATAGTAGGATAATTACACTACTAGTGAGGCAAAACTGTGTACTAGTTTACATCTGGGTGCTACCAGTACTACTGAAATGCTAGATGTTAATAGAATTGTATTATGTCACTACCAGTACTAGTAGCATGCAGTTGTCCTACTAGGATGGAAAAGTTGTCCTACTCGTGAGGGAAAATAACATACTAATACACGGAGCTTAAGTTGAATATCAAGGGTATCGTATAAATGCTAAAACGGGTGGCCATGAAGCGGTGTGAGCATTTATTTGCAGCACAATCATTTTCATTCATAATTCAGCGCACTGGTAGGATATCGAATAAATGCTCTAATGCTTTACGGCAAAACATTTGACCATTTATTCAATATCATTGCTATTCCACATTTCCATAAAACCATTTGAGCATTTATATTCGTTGTCTTACTAGTGCGCCGAATTGTCGTAACAGTACGGACAAAGAATATACTGGTACATGGACCTTGACCTGGATATCGAACAACTGCCAAAACAGTTTGCCATAGACTGCCTTGTACAGCATTTGTGCAAATAAAGACCTCCTCTCAAATAAAGGCTCCTTCAAAGTGGCACCTGATACGCCACTATTTGAGAAAATAATTGCTTGTCACTAGGCAGTGTTGTTAGTAGGCAATTACACACAACACAAAAGGATTTCATTTAACACAGCACAACAGGACCGGACCCTTCCGCGAACAGAAAAAACCCGTACTAGGTAACTCATGCACCCCCTAAAACAACGTAATAATTGCCTATAGATGGGACAAGATGGCAGCAAAGCACTACGTCCTTATTAGACAGGACTATGGCCTGACTAAATGACACTCCTCCTCTTACTTCAACATAGTTCCTTGGCATCAAAAGATTGCACCAAAGAAATACTTTTACATTCGAAAGGAATTTGGCCTGAGCTCAAACAACATCGAATAGGTGAGTTGTTCAGCAAGTAATGGAGTATGGGTTTAAAAACATTAGTATATAGTGTAGTTACACACTGTATAAGGATTAGCTGACATGCTCATTTATTCAGATTGATTTAGCAAGTGTCTATCAAAAACAACGCCATCTTCTGGGGCTGTCTCCATAATGTAAGAACTTAGTATCCCAGCTCTCCATGGAGAGACCACAAGAAGGATTTGGTGGATTTGTGAGCAGATAAAGAACCAACAAAATACCAACCTCATCGTCTAAGCACACAGACGTGACTTCACTTTCTGCGTGCGCACAGCCCAGTACTTCCTGACCAGTGTGCATGTTTGATCCCAAGGCATCCTGGAGTTCATCAGTCTGGCAGTCGGTCTGGTCAGCATCAGGGGCGTGGACGCTGGACTCTACCTCGGCATGAACGAGAAAGGAGAGCTCTATGGGTCGGTAAGTCAAAACCCTCCATTTCTTTACACTCCTTGCCCGGTTGTGTTCGGTATGACAAAAAACGAACCTGGTGGACGGAGATTGTCAATCGTGCTGAACATTGCCAACGACATGGTGCCCATGATTCACATTCGGATTTAGAAATCTTTATTTATCCCCTTGGGGCAACATGGCAAAAGCAGTGATTTATCCACACGGGAAGCTTTTGACCAGAGGCGTTTGCTTAAAAGCTGAAATTATATTTCCGAGGTCACTTTTCCTTCCCTGTGCAACTTTCCATGAGAAAAGACCACGAGAGAGCTGAAGGTGGTGCAACTCTTCAACAAGAGGTATACGGACCATCTGAGCCTTGCAGTTTGACAGCTCATTTTAGGATGTAAAATTGTTGAATATGAATTTTCATTGATCAAGAATGGCGTTTACATATATCTCATATATGAAAAGTGACTTTCCAAAAGGAAAAACTTACTTATTTCTATGAAAGATGATGCGAGTTAATGCTGGGGGGAAACCAGTTTCAAAGCTTGTTTTGATATCAGGAGAAATAAACAAAAGAAACTGAAATCGAATGTCATCGCCATTTGCGTTTTCTTTAAGCCAGTGATTCTCAAAGTTCGGGACTCGTAGAACTAGTAATACGTCGGCTCCCTCAAGTGGTACATAAAAGAATCACTGCCTGAGTGCAGTTCAGTTGTATTTAACTTTTTAGAACTATTCATTGGCATGTAATCTTATAATCATGTTAACTGTTTGTTTAAACCTTTTATTTAGTTACAATTTGTATTGAACTTTTATGTGCAATACATTTTAATTCAATCATCATGTTTCTACTTTATTTAAATTTAAAAACGTACTATCGTTATGCGCAGTGTTCATGTTCGCACTGTGCATAATGTTACAGTGGCTTACAATAATATTAAATATACTTCCTCATCGTGGACCCCCTATTTTCAAGGGTACACAAGTAATACCATTGCGGATAGCACCCCAGTCCACCTCGGAAGGTCCAGGAATGATCTTTTATTCTTTGTATATCCTCTTGAAAGTGTTTGTTGGCAAATCGCAAACGCAATCATCTGGGTTTCGGTGCGTTGTCAAGGCTCATTGGCTGATAGGAAACTGCAGCGAGACACAACAAATATGTCTCACGCGCTCCTCTCGTAGCTCCATCTCTTGATGCCTCACATCGATGAATGAACACTCGACAGCTCATAAGGCAACCAGAAGACAGACACGTTTTACTTTGCAGCATTTGAAATGAAATCAAAGTAGTTATTCAAGCTTGTAGCAATGCAGAAATATTGACATAAAGTCTTCTCAAAGTGGGTCCAGGCCTTCAGAGGTGTTCTGAGTGAACTTGATGGCCTTCAGCATTAAATACGGAAGCAGACAGTTTGTTTAGTTCTCCCAGAATCTCCCCCTCTTTGTCATGCCTGCAGTGTTTTTTATCTCAAGAGAGAGGAAAGAGATGAAGACAAAGCGGGCAGAAGTATGTGAGGGTTATGTGTATCAGGTGTCCCAAGGCATTACCTGGGGGCCTCTTGGGGCCCACCAGCCCCCCCCCCCCCCCCCCCCACAACCCACCAGCCCAGACTATTCCAAACAGAGCCCACCTTTCTACCTTTAAGCACGCCCATTGTGTTGAGAGTGCAGATATTGTTACTGCGTGCTATCAGAGTCTGGCATCCAGGAGCTTTGACCCCCAATATTTGTCGGGGGGATTGGGGGGGGGGGGCAGATGGGTGGGAGGTGGGGTGGGAGCTTATCCATCCATCCCTTTTGAAAAGGTTCCCGTCTGAAAATTATTTGTCGCGGTAGAGGGGGCTGCCGGAAAGCCAGGGACCCCCAACATGCTCGGGCCCTGAGACAGTTGTCCCCTTTTCCCCCTGAGCATCCTAGTTTATGTTCCGAGGAACTACACGGCACATTAGTTCTCCCAAGACTGCCTCAGTCCTTGCTGTTTTACTGCACTTCTCCATTTTATTTTCTATAGCACTTATCTTCATTAGTGTCGCGGGCAAGCTACAGCCTATCCTAGCTGACTTTGGGCAAAGAACCTGGACTGGTCGCCACTCAATCGCAGGTCACATATAGACAAGCAACCATTAAAGGTCCCACATTTTACTAAACCAACATTTTCTAGTATTTGGGATGTTATATTGGCTCTATGGTGCCTCAGTAAACGTGAAATATGAATTAAAATCATCCACACATTCCCGGGTTGCGGACGTTTTTCTGCCGAGAGGCCTGAAATCTGATCATTTGAATTTCTCAAGCTTAACTACGTCACTAGCAAAGAGCGCCGCGATCTCACGGAGGCAACCAATCAGAGGAAAGGGGAAGGTCTTTGCCAAATATGGACAAAGTGGATACAAAACTGGGTCAAACAGAAGTAGCTGTCAGAGGGGCCTTTTTCTGGACACTTGTATATGTTTTTTTTAAATGAAATTGACACTTTCATACATGTCCATGTTACAGTCACTCTATGGAGGTGTAAATAGACAAAATATGGGGCCTTTAACACTCTCATTCACAGCCATGGACAATTGAGAGTCCGCAGTGAACCGAACATGAATGCTTTGGGACTGTAGTAGGAAGCCGCAGTATTTTCACCATGATAGCCCTTTTTATTTTGTTTTGAATTCCACTTCACATACTCTATATATAGATTGTAGTATACATATGACAATGTTTACTACTATTTTTTAAAAATTCACATGTCTGAATAGACCGCCCCCATTTTTACCTTTCACAAAGGTACTAGTCAGGGAATGTATGTACAGGACAGAAAAATGTGTAAACTTATTTTTAAATTATATTCTTGACAATGGTCTATCTTTCTGGCCTTAAAACATTAGCTGAACAATATCCATCCATCCATTTTCTTTTCCGCTTCTCGTCACTAGGGTCGCGGGCTGCTGGAGCCTATCCCAGGTATCTTCGGGCGGGAGGCGGGGTACACCCTGAACCGGTCGCCAATTGGATGGACCCCTGCCGTGTAGCTAAATAAGATAACAAAATATGCAGTAATAGTGTTATTAACAATATGTTTATGAGGCACTGTGTTCATGATTATTCTTAATCGACTTTTTGGCAGGCCTCAACATGGCTAAAAACTCACCAAATTATTTCCCTGTGTATCCTGGCGAAAATTTTAGGGCTTGAATATTCACTGTCAATTTCAGTATATATAATAACCATTTTGATAACTTGGCATAATGACAATAACTTCTGCATACAAATTACAGTACTCCCACTCATTAATTAACTTACAGAGTAGTTATACTGAGTGAAAGAAAAAAAAAAAAAAACATGTCACACCAAGTGGTGACTAGCATTGCTTGACTTTTATGCCGTCAAAACAATGTGTTCTCGACAACATGACGTGCTGACATAAAAAAATTCTCCTAATTAAGGCTGTGGATGGGGAATATCTTGCTTCTCCGAATCTGTTGTTGTCGTCATTCATGCGCCATGTAGTTGCTCTCCTTGGATTTCTCGCTGGAAAAGACCCCAAGATCTCAGTGAATCAACATCTCAACTGGTTGACTCTCTATTTACATTTTTACTTTTTTTTTATGTTGTGTCATCATCTGAAGTTGAAAAAAGTAACAAGCCCATTAAGTAAAGAGTAGAAAGTACAGATATCTGTTTTAAAAAGTAGTAAGTTCATGGAGAAAGTTGTCAGGAAAATAAATACTCAATTAAAATATGAATACCTGAAAAATCGACTTAAGTACAGTAACGAAGTACAGTCGAGCCCTGCCCAGACAGCTGCAGCGAAAAGTGAAAACACGCAAATCAAATCAAATCTAACTTTTGTTCTATAGCACCTCTCATACATAAAAACGCAACGCAAAGTGCGTCACAAAAAATAAAAACAAATCGCAACAATACAACGGATAAGAAAAAAAACGCCTCTCCTACCCCCACGCAAAGACAGACCCACACACACACACATACATACAAACACACAAATGCATATATACTAACTGTGAGTAGTTACATGGCTCTGCACTGAGAAGCCAGGTGAGGCAAGGCCAGCTAATGGGAGCATCCACACTAAGAGGTGCCACAGCCCACAACTGCAGGGAGTGCTGCTCAGGAGACCACCCCAACCCCAACAGACCAGAGTAGACCTTGCACATTGTGCAGTGTTTTGTCCAGGTTGATCTGCAGGTAATTCACTGCCATCCAAGACTTTATATCTCAAATACATGTTAAAAGGGCATCAATAGGCCCAGTTTCTCCAGGAGACACGGCAAGATACAGCTGCGTGTCATCTGCATCACTGTGGAAGCTTACAGTATGCCATGACTCCTGATCACGTCCCCAATTAATGGAAAGCACGTAAAGATTCAAAAGTAGTGGACCTAAATTCACCCTTGGGGCCCCACCCACTTCATTTCATGTGTTCCCGAAGAACACGTATCCATACTTAAAAAGAAAAATGGATCTGAGGGATAAGAACTGAACCAGTTAGAAACAGTACCAGACAGGCCAACCACTTTTCTGAGTCCGTTTAATAAAATGTGTGTTTAATAACATCCCGGTGGGATGTGCCCGGAACACCTCACCAGGGAGGCGTCTGGGCTTCCTCAGTGTTCTCAACCAAAAAGGTTTTGTAATTGCATGTAGAGGTCACAAGATGGAGGCAAAGCACGTAAACCCGCAGAATCATAAAGCACCACCACCATGCTTCTAGCATGTACACAATCATAAACCCATGTTACATAAAACAACGGTATTCAGTAGCTAAACCTGTAGTATGTAAGTATTTTTTTATTTTAAAAAAGTTATTTTCATGCAAATCACTACTAGAAGAGATGACACCTTGTTGATTAAGCCTATCAGCTCCTCTAACATGCTATGTTCACATGCTATATTTTTCAGTACTTAATTTTTTTTTATATTTAGTGAATGCCTGATTCGTTTCCTGCACTGCCCTCAAGGCCATGCACCAAAAAAATACTTAGCAGAAATGACGGCACGGAAATTATGCATTTTACCCACCAATGGGCAGCGCAAGGCCCCTTGTCTTTTGTAAAAATAAATCACTCAACATATTATTTTGCGTGTCTGTAGCTCTAGTAAAAAAATAAAAATAAAAAAGTAAAAAGTAAAAATCATACAATGATTACATATAAATGAAAACATCCATCCATCCATTTTCTGAGCCACTTCTCCTCACTAGGGTCGCGGGCATACTGGAGCCTATCCCAGCTGTCATCGGACAGGAGGCGGGGTACACCCTGAACTGGTTGCCAGAACAATCGCAGGGCACATACAAACAAACAACCATCCGCACTCACAGTCACACCTACGGGCAATTTAGAGTCTCCAATTAATGCATGTTTTTGGGATGTGGGAGGAAACCGGAGTGCCCTGAGAAAACCCACGCAGGCACGGGGAGAACATGCAAACTCCACACAGGCGGGGCTGGGGATTGGACCAGGGTCCTCAGAACTGTGAGGCTGACGCTCTAACCAGTCGGCCACCGTGCCGCCTAAATGGAAACAAAAAAAATAATACAAATCTCTTAGCTGCTCAACAAGGTGCCTGATGTAAAATACATGCACTGAACAATGCACGGATAAATGCAGCAATAATAAGGACTAAGTCACTCTGTCTGCATTGTACTGTCTGGGATATTTCTGATATCTTAATCAACAATTGCATCTTCTGAAGAATCCATCATTTCCCCCCACTGGTTGTCCTTCAAAACAGAATAAAAATGTTTGCGAATGTTATAGAATTATCACATCCAACGGCCCCCTACGTCATATCAAAGCGACCGTTTCTCATGTTGTAATTCTGAAATACTGTATTACTGAGCAATAGAACTGAGGTAGTTTAGCTTTAAATGCAAGCATGTAAGCCAATCAAACCAATTTCTCATCAATAGTACTAGCGAGCGTACTAGCCTAAATAAGAGTACCAACTGACATGGACATACAACTATGCGCACTCGTACTTTAGACAAACGATATAACACAAAAACTCATAACTCACCTTTTTGCCAATTACACACAATGACAAATCTTTAGGAATACAGTGGACCCTCTCTATTCGCAAGTGATAGGGACTGGGCCAGCCCGTGAATAGCAAGAATCTGCTGATAATTGTCTCCCATTATAATTGCATCGGAAAAAAAGTATATATATATTTTTTTTAAACCCCAAAAATCTTGACTAACCGCGTTAATCAATAAGCGTTTTGGGGGTTGGTCCCACCGCACACAAAAACAGAAAACAATTGGGGAAGAAAAAGGGAAAAAAAGAAAACAATTCGCAAATAGGTGAATCCATGTGTCCCGAACTGCAGGAATGCAGGGTTCCACTGAATGGGCAAATTGTAACAGCAAAGTGGACTACGTTAGTAGCTGCATGGGGAGAAAAGCAGAAATGTTGATTTTTTTTTGAAAAACAAAAAAAAAACATTATCATTGAATTATTGTTCAGCATAATTATGAATTATACTGAACAACAACACTGAGAATTCTACCAGATAGCGCTAAAGTAGTCATTTTAATGCCAGAGCACAAAAACAGCTAGGAGACGATATATTCAGTAAATAACGGAGTTTAGGTTAAAAAAAAAAAAAAAAAAAGTTGTCAACTACCGGTATTTATACTCCACTTCTTCTCACCACTGGAGATGACACAGATTCAAAGCAGGAAACTTTTTTGCTGTGAGGCGACAGCCCTAAGCACTTGTGAACCTCATTGCCTCTGAGTAGGCGGGCCAGGGTCAAAAGTTAGAGGGGCTCTTCCTCCGCGACGAGCCACCAGACCTTGACGCGCTTGCAATGTGATGAAGTTAGTGTCTAATAGGATGGTCCGGTCATGTGTCCTCCGGGTTGTGTTTACAGACAACAGCTCTGCTCAGCCTGACAGACCATCAACTAAACCCCGCAATCACTTAGACGAGGGGTTCCTTCTTCAATCTCTTGAGGGGATTCTCCCTCTGTGCGGGCTGCTTACAGACCAGAACCAGAAGCAGGCGTTGCATGACTGACTGATCTTTGGCACCAGAGGAGCTCGTAACCTTGTGTCTTTCGATTGCTCTCACACACTCAGTCAGCCAGCGAGCACTCACCTGCTGAACCGGCAGCCATCGCTCACGCTGCGCTGTCAGGACAGCTTTTAGAGACGCTCACTGTGTGTGTGCGTGCGCCTGTTAAGCGTTCATGTTGCATTACAGGGAGGGAAATGATCCCCCACGCCCCCACCCCACCCCCCTCCCACCGTGCACAACGAGAGGTCAGCAAGTCTGTGGAGCGAGTGAGGAATGTAAAGTGAAAAGTCAACCCTAATGACTCGCCCTCGTCATAATGAGCACCTTCTTAAATGAGTTTCTGCGGGTTCAGTCGAGCTTCCACGTTGCTCTATGACACGCAAGCGATATCGAGGGAAGCCCGACGGCGACCCGATGCATCGTTTCAAGCTCCATTTTGAATCACCAGGACCGATTTCAAGTTGATACGATATGTTTGAGACACTGTATCTATGTCCTAAGTTGATGTGCAATATTATGCTTGTGCCACAGTGAGGCCGTACGATGCATGCCTACTTATCTTTCCTTTTATGTTTACTTCCTTGCTGTGTTTCAGCAGCGTGCTTTGATGCTTTCTTTTTTTATGGCTGTTGGCTCAGTGAGATGGATGGAAGAACAGCTTCCTATTAAATATGCCAACCTACAAGCCGCAAAAGTGGCTTGTGGAAGTGGCTTTCCTACCTGCCATTGGTGATATTCACCCGCATTTGGGGGGTTGGCGGGTGTTAGTGTGAAGCCCTGAGTACAATACTACAGGGTTATGTTATTAAAAAACATGTCACAAAGACTTTTGTTGGTATTGGGAGTGGAACAGATTAATGGCATTTCCATTCATTTCAATTGAAAAGGATGATTTGAGGTTTGTTTGTTTGTTTTTAGTTAAAAGTGAAGTGACAGAACAAACTAAACTCGTATGTCAAGGCAGCACAGTATTTACTCAGCCTCCAATTAGCTGTTATCCCTCTGTAAGTCACAGCCCCTCGAGGGAGATTGTCCATCCATCCATTTTCTGGAGAACGACAGTATTCCTTATTAGGGTCGCAGGTGAGCTGGAGCCTGTCTCAGCTAACTGCCAGCCAATTGCAACCTGGAACCTCTCTGTTTTCATGTAGAAAGACCCTAACGTGTTGTTTTTTTTCCCCATCTCCTTGCAGAGGAAGCTGACAGCAGAGTGTGTGTTCAGGGAGCATTTTGAGGAGAACTGGTACAACACATACGCATCCACGCTGTACAAGCACAACGACACGGCACGCTTCTACTACGTGGCCTTGAACAAAGATGGCTCGCCCAGGGAGGGCAGCAGGACTAAAAAGCAACAGAAACTCACACACTTCTTACCGCGACCTGTGGAGATCGAAAAGATCCCTCAGGCCTACCGGGACCTCTTCCAGTACAGGTGACCACAGCTTGGACAACTGGTCCCACTTAACAAGAAGAGGCGGCCACAGGGGGTTGTTTGCTACAAAACTGTTTACCCTCCGCTGAGGTCAGCGCCTCGGCTCGCTACCAAGAACACTGATACAAACATCTTTGCATGTGCTTGGATGTTGCTTCATTACGTTTACAGCGAACCAGACCGCTGCGGACGTGGACAGAGAGGACGCTCCGATCGGGCGCCACCTTTCCCTAGTAACCACTTTTCTTAGAGATCATTTAGCACTAAGCTGGCGCAGAACCAACAGACGGTTACACGTGATGGGAAGCACTACAGCTAATGGAAGAAGAGGCATGTTTCCACATGGACTCAGCGAGAGAAAGGACAGGAAGAAGGCTCAAGTATACAGTACACAGACTGGGCAAGGTTCCCATGTTCAAGTGGTAAGGTACTGAAGTGAAAGAAGAAGGTCTCACGCTAGAGAGAGAACATGACGAATGTGGTCTTGATCCCAGAGCACTTACTGAACACCCCAGCTGGAGGCTAGCATGGAAACCCCTTTGAGCATTCATTTGACAGTACCAGCAGCACACATTTGTCAACTAGTAAACAGTTTCGTCTCGCTCGCAACATGCACGAGTTAGCTCTTTGTCCTCACTAGTCAGACAGTTCAGTGCACTAGTATAACAACTAAGGCGCACTAGTAGAACGACTCTGTCTAACTAGTAACATTTCTTTCGCACTAAGCCTCCAACTAAAGTAAGGACAACTTTTAGCAAACTAACTACGTTACTGGTGAAACACCAGATGTTAACAAGTAGAATTGTATAATGTCACTGGTAGTACTAGTATCATGCAGTTGTCAAGTGCCCAGGTTCGCCTTAATAGTAAGATGTAGTTTTCTTATTAGTTTGCCAAAATTGTCCTACTAGCTTGATTATTCAGGTTAAGGTCCAACTACTCTTTGTCCTCGTAAGACAATTCAGCGCGCTAGTGGAATGACTAAGGTGCACTAGTAGAACAACTGTGTCTTACTAGTAAGGTTTTTCCACAACTGTATGACATTTCTGCACACTAATAGGACAACTTTGGCATACTATGGACATACAGTTGAAAACAGATGTTAACATACACGATATAAAAAATACACAAAGGTGACTAAACTTGTCCTGTTTTAGGTCGATTAGGATTCCATAAACTATTTGTACAGGTATTTGCTCAATGCCAGAATATTGAGAGACATGTTTTTTTTTTTCATTACTTTCTTCAGAGTCAGAAGTTTACATACATTTCATTAGTATTTAGTATCATTGCCTTTAAACTGTATGACTTTTGGATAGTCTTCCACAAGCTTTTCACAATAGTTGGCAGGAATTTTGGCTCATTCCTGCTGACAGAATTGGTGTAACTGAGCCAAGTTTGTAGGCCAGCTTGCTCGCACTTGCCTTTTCAGGTCTGTCCATAAATATTCAATACGATTGAGATCAGGGCTTTGCGACGGCCACTATAGAACATTAAGTCACAAAACATTGACCTTAAGCCACATTGTAACCAGTTTGGCAGTATGTTTCAGGCCATTGTCCATTTGGAAGAGCAATTTGTGCCCAAGCTTTAACTTCCTTGCCGATGTCATGAGATGTTACTTCAATATTTCTCCATAATGTTCTTTTCTCATGATGCCATCTATTTTGTGAAATGTACAAGTCCCTCCTGTAGCAAAACAACTCCACAACATGATGCTGCCACACCCGTATTTCAAAATTGGGATGATGTTCTCAGGCTTACAAGCTTCCCTCTTTTTCCCTCCAAACGTAACGATGCTCATGATGGCCAAACTAATTTTTCTTTTGTCATACCACAAGCCATGTTTCCAAAAATTAAGGTCTTTGTTCCTGTATGCGTTTGCAAACTGTAATCTGACTTTTTTGTTTTTCTGGGAGTAATGGCTTCTTCCTAGCAGAGTGTCCTTTCAGCCCATGTTGGTAGCGTACTCGTTTCACGGTGGATAATGACAGACTCTGACCAGCTTCAGCCAGCATCTTCACAAGGTCTTTTGCGTTTGTTCTTGGGTCATAATCATATGCACATCGGACCAAAGCACATTGATCTCTGGGATACACTACCTGTCTCCTTCCTGAGCAATATGATGGCTGGACATCCCCATGGTGGTTTTACTTGCATGGCACCTTCAGGCATCTGGAAATTGCACCCAAGGATAAAACTCACTTGTGCAACTCCACAATTCTCTTCTTGATTTCTTTGGACTTTCCCATGATGTTAGACGAGCAGTGCGTTTCAGATGTGCCTTCAAATACATCCACAGGTGTTTCTTTAACGCGAATGTTGTCAGAAGCTTCCAAAGAAAGGACATCATCATCTGGGTTTTCCCAAATTGTTTAAAGGCATATTATTCTTACTGTATGCAAACTTCTGACTTTTAAGACAATAATGTTTTTTTTTTGTTTTTTTTAATGAACATGTTACTAGAAAGGCGAAACTACTAGTGTGCATTTTGGTGCTACTAGTAGGATCCAGGAGTGCATGACATGTGCCTACTACTTGGGCCTAGTTGTGTTACTAGTGCAGCACAGTAGTTTAGTACAAAGCTTTATCTGATTACCAGTAGGAAAAAAGTGTAACTAATTGTGGTAAAAACATTACTTGTAACATACAGTCATTCTACTAGTGTCCTAAGGACAAGGGGCTTATAAGTACATAGACCTTAAACTGGATATTGAGTGTATCGAACAAATGCTCAAAAGACTTTCCATAGGCTTTTAATTAGATGCTATAGGTAGCGTTGTGTTGCAAGCGAATGCAACACTGCGTGATCAATGCAGGACAGAAGCACTTCTCTAACTGTGGTTGTACAGAACAAGCGATTGACATGTGATGTTCAAATTGTCAGGAACATTATTAAAAAGGCAAGCAGCTGAGGGGTACGTATGGGCGATCCTATTTATGAGATGTACAATATATTTATTTTCTACATATAAAGTATAAATCTAAATCTATATATTTATTTATTGCAAAGACTTTATTTTGTAATGATCTTAAAATTATCTGGACCGTAGATTCTACTGAAATTACAACAATAAACCATGTTTAGAAAAAAAATACTAATAATGATAATGAAGATCTGCAGTTAATATGACAATAAAATTGTCCCGCTATGTGACATTTTCTAGTGAGACTATTTGTGCTTGGATCCAAATTTGATGTACCAATTAAAAACACATATAGAATGTATATGAGCATGTGTCTTTCTTTGTATATTGGCTATATTGTGCATGATGGATGAACATTTGCTCATGTTTCCACGATGAAGATACTTTAAATAGCAAAGTCCCATAGTCCCACAATTTGGTATATTCACAATATATATATATATATATATATATATATATATACATATATATATATATATATATATGTATATATATATATACACATATATATATATATATATATACATACATACAGTATACAGTTGGCATTGTAATTTCCTGCAAACCACCAACAATACTACACAGCTGGTGGAAACAAATGATGGTGTTTATACAATAAAAATAATCCATTCTTTAATGTTCTATATCATTTAAAAATCAACTTTTCTTTTATATTTTGTTGTTTAAGGGTCACCATCACTATAAAGTACCTTAGGTGTCCTCGTCAGGATCACTCTGTCACCATGGAAATGTAGCAGAATAATTAAACTCTGAGGTCTTATTATAAGTGGCCAAAGATTCTGCACACATACTAGGACAATCAGAATCATCTTAATTGCCCAAGTATGTTACAAGACACACAAGGAATTTGTTTCCGGAAGTTGGAGCCACTCTAGTATGTCAACAAACAGCCAGTATAACAAAATATACATTCTGCACATAAAAATCACAGGTGTGGAGATTCATTGAGCCATGAAAGTGTACCACTAGTGTGATGATGCTGATATAATGGCATTGTGCAAATGATACAGAGTCCTCAAGCAATTTAGAACAATTTAAAGTGACTAATAGTGCGATGATCTAGTACAGTGACGATTGTGCAAATGGTGCAGAGAGTTCTCGAAAGTGGCCAGTTAGTAAGGTTGTATTGGCCGGACCAACGCTCCAGCAGCTCCACTTCCTGTCGATGCGCAGACTCATCACCGTCTTTGATGAGGCCGATGACTGTGGTGACGTCTGCAAACTTCAGGAGTTTGACAGCCAGGTGCGTTTAGGTGTAGTCGTTCGTGTCGAGAGAGAAGAGCAGCGGAGAGAGGACACAACCTTGGGGCGCCCCAGTGCTGGTAGTGTGTGCAGATGAGGTGTATCCCCCAGCCTCACCTGCTGTGTCCTGCCCGTCAGGAAGCTGTAAATCCACCGGCAAATGGCAGGCGAGATGCTGAGCTGGAGAAGCTTGGAGGAGAGGAGTTCGGGGATGATGGTTTTGAACGCAGTGCTGAAGTCCACAAACAGAATCCTCGCATAGCTCCCTGCACCATCGAGTTGTTCTAGGATGAAATGCAATCCCATGTTGAATGCGTCATCCACAGACCTGTTTGCTCGATAAGCAAAATGCAGGTGGTCCAGTACGAGGCGTTGACCACAGATGTCAGAGCGACGGGCTTGTAGTCATTCAGTCCTGAAATTTCAGGTATCTTGGGGACTGAGATGATGGTGGAATGTTTGAGGCAGGATGGGACGTCACACAGTTCCAAAGATCTTTCGAAAATATGTGTCAAGACTGGAGCGACCTGGTCCGCGCAGACTTTCAAGCATGAAGGGGACACACTGTCCGGGCCTGCCGCTTTGATGGTCTTTTGTTGTTTAAAGACAGGTTTCACATCCTATTTGTGAATGGTCAATGCAGACGGGGGAGTCAGAGGTGTGATGGTGGATGTCGGTGGTGTGGCTGTCTGGGTGTGAAAGTGTCATCGCCTGCCACCGTGGGGGACATAGGTTCAAGACCCCGACTGGACCATCCGCCAACATCCCCGGACTCACGGTTGCGGTGTCCTTGAGCAAGACACTGACACCCCGAAATGCTCCCCGGGCGCTTCAGCTGCCCCCTGCTCCAGTGTGTTCCACTAACATGTGTATGTGTTCACTGTGATGGGTTAAATGCAGAGAACAAATTTCGTGTGCATGCATGTTCATGACAATAAAAGGTGGTTCTTCTTCTTCTTCTTTATTGTTGTCCCCTGGAGGGGTGGGGTGGGAATCGCTTGTAGTTGATTAGTGATTGTAATCCTTGTCAAATTTATGCATGTTCGTTAGCAGCAAACTGGTTTTCCAGCTTTTCTGCATAATTTCTCTTGGCAATGTTGATTGCTTTTGTCAGCTGGTTTCTGACCTGATTCTCCAGGGCTCTGACCCCACTCCGGTAGGCGTCCTCTTTAGCCTGGTGAAGTTGGCGACCTTTGGCAGTGAACCACGGCTTGTTGTTATTGAACGTGCGAAATGTCTTTGTTGGTACACACATCTTCACAGAAGCTGATGTAGGATATAAAGGTGTCCGCATATTGATCCAAGCTACTAGTTGTAGGTTCAATCTCCAATCTGTGCAGTCTAAACGGTCTTGAAGTTCCAGCTTTACTTCATTGGTCCACTTCTTTAGTGTTTTCACCACAGTTTTCGCACATTTAAGTTTGTGCCTGTATGTTGGTGATGAGTGAATTAAACAGTGATCAGAAAAGCCAAAAGCTGCACGGGGAGGTACTGCGGTGATCTAGGATGTTCTTTTCCCTGGTGGGACAGTCAACGTGCTGTTTGTATTTAGGGAGTTCATGGTTGAGTTTTGCTTTGTTAAAGTCGCCAAGAATAGTGAGGGGAGAATCTGAGTGCTTATTTTTAATTTTGTTTACCTGGTCACCCAGCGTTTGCATTGCGGTGTTCGTGTTAGCCTTGGTGTGATAAAGCTCGCTCATTTTGTTGAGTAGCGAGCGTAGATTTGTAAGGTGAATAGACGGAAGCGCCGTTCGAAATCCCCACTGTTGCACCCTGACCAGGACGCCAGCTCGCTTACTCCTATGCTGTCTACGACTTTAAGAAACCCTCTGACGTTTTCGGTGACATTACGATTTTTGTCTTCAATGGAAAACAGTGGCTAGTTAATTTACACCATATTACATGTCAAGATGGATGTTGCCAAACTTAACATGTCCACTCCGTCATATTGAAATATCAACTGATATGAAAACCCTTCAGAAAATTCTAAATATATTTCTTAAACAGTACACAGTCAGCTGCTAACAAATCTCGATTTGCATAATTTCAAATCTCGATTTGTTAGCAGCATGAAAAGATTTGCCAAAAACGTTCACCCTGTCATCAAGCCCACATATTTTGCTGTTTGCATATTCATTGTTTACTTGTACTTAATTTGTGGGACCTTGACAAATATGCATTTCATACAGTAGAACATCTAGTTCATACATTGAATGCAAGGTTCAATAGAAAATACCAGATTTTCCAGGTGAAATAAGGAACTGTCAAAGCCACCTTATGGTGATATTGACACTGTTTTTTTTTTTCATGAGCAAGATAAAAATGGATTCACCACTCAGTCTTCCATAACACCAGAGATTAAACATCAGTTATTAGCTACATTTAGCATTGTGAAATCTATATTCTCACAGTCAACTGTGTGCTATACTGAAACTATACTTGGTTCAATGAAATTAGACCTTTATTGTCAATAGTTAAATACTTAAAACATTACACTTGTAAGCCAATTTTGTCAACACTTTCTTCTTAAAATAATAATAATAATAATAACAACAACAACAATGATAAACTCATCTTGAAGGTGTTGTGAGTCATCGTTCTGTGCCAAATCCAAATCAAGGGGGCGGCGAGTTGCGGAGCAGCCAAGCATGAAAAAAGATGACGGAATACATTCAGTAATACATCAATTTGAAATCAAGTTTTCATTGGTCGCTTAGATATGCAGTGTTTACATACACAACGGACGGGACGGGTAGAGACATTCACATCATATTAAAAAGTCCTTCACTCTTTTCTCCTCCCTAATCACTATCCAGAGATTTTATCCATCATCGTTGCTGTCACATGATTACACCATAGTGGATCAATGTTAGCTGGTTTATCTTCAATGATAAATACTGAGCAATTTCATAAATTATAATATTATATTGGTATTTGAGTGTATTTTTACAAAATAAATTAAAACAAAGTACTTTTTGTCCATGGTATTATGTGTTGCACTACTTATATTAAAGATAATGTCGCGCCACAACTTGTGAATTTGTCTCATGCCAAAAAAACAACACCCTGGAAATGGAAACATGAAATCATTTTTGTCATTAAAGGTGCAACTGCACAGATGTCAGAAAGAGACATCGGATGTTGCTGCTTTGAAATTGTACCATGAGAGCTCGCGATGAGATACAATGCAAAGGAATGTGACATTTCCGCTCAGTGACCCAATTTGTTCGTAGCGGTCCCTCAGCTCAATGAACAGGTGAGACATTTTCAGATGCGTGCTTTGCTTTATTTGCAGACTGGTAACATACGACACTGTCTGCAGTCATCAAAAAGCAGTGAAAACTAAGTACAAAAGAGCACAACATTAATGTCAAGATCAGGATAAAATACATTGACACATATATCTGTCTTTTTATAAGCACAAAGAAAATGACCTTGTTTCGCTTGCTAAGTTTTCAGCTCTCTTTTGTCTTTCTGTAGCTTTGGTCTGTTTTGGACATTGTCTGGAGATTCAGGACAGACTGTTATTTCGAAATTCTTATACAATTTATAACACTACCACACTAGCTACACAAATAGGTAAGGAATCTCAATCAAGTTGTTTTTTTTCTTCATCCAAAAGATTCATGGCGCACGTCGCAAATGACAAATGATTGTGCCTTCCCGTCTGAAAGACGACGAGAATGTTATGTAAAAAGAATTTGCAGCAGATCTAGTTTCCCAGAAGAGAACACAGTGACTCCCAGGCCAATTTGCCCCCATAAAGCCTTCAGCAAGTGAAGTGCACAGGCCCCGCTGGCTCAACAGTACACTCTTAGTTGGCCTCATCCACCGTACTAAATCAGACTCCTCATGCAACTCGATCCAAACTCCTAATTGGCTTTACACATCAGTGTGGATTTGGGTAGTGATCGGCTGTTGGGGTCCCCGGGGACTCAACTATGGTGTCGTCTACACACAATGGACAGAAACAGCTGCTTGCAGACCTGGCGAGCAGTGGAGATGTGCAGCAAAACCTGCAGTGCCGCTAATCTGGGGGACTCATAGAGTGGACGGGATCAACATTTCAACATCTGCAATAGTTGTAATGATCCTCCACTGGCAGATATCTGTGAGTGGCGAGAGCAAGATCCCCTCCCCTCTTGCCCTGGTGTGTGTGTGTGGGTGGGGGGAGAAGGGGGGGGCAGAGGAGACAGAAAAGTCAAAGACGTGGAGGGAAAAACCCTGGCAGATTCAGAAATGAAAACAATACACAGTGGGGGTGAAAAGAGATGAAAGAAAAGGAGGGATAGGGAGTGGTGGACTTGTTCATCTAAAAGGCAACTATCCAGAAGCCCTGAATCAAAATGAAGCTGCAAAAGGAGGACTTTACTTAGAATATCACTAACAATGGATAGCATGAGCTCAACTAGTTTGCTAATACATAGAACCTCCGTGTCAAATTTGAGGGATCAAACTGGTCGCTACTTGTTTTCGGGATAAAATCAGAGACTATACTTTGGCTTGTGGACAATACTTATTGTACTGTATACGAAAAGATATTTTAAGCTTTTCTGACAATTTAAGAGAAAAAGTAAACCATTTCATTTTCTATAGTACTTGTCCTTATTTGGGTTGCAAATACAGTATATTGCAGGAGGATGTTTGAATCACATTTTTGGACATTAGAAGTAGTATTTACTAATTCTGTATGTATACAATTTATATTAGCATCACACAAGCTACAAAAGAAGGAACTTCATAGGATTGCAAAAATTCCAGAAATGTTTGCCAATCTCCATGGGAATTAACAGGAATTTTATGGGGAGTAAGAGGGACATTTTCTCAATTGCAAGTTCGTCTGTAATGTTTTGGAGGAAAAACTATATGTCCTCTTTAGGGTGAGCTGGAACCTATCCCAGCTGAAATCAGGTCAGAGGAAAGGTACACACCCAGAACTGATCGCGAGTCAATTGCAGGGCACATTAGGAAAAACAACCATTGACTTTCATTTCATTTAATGTCTTTACTTTATCTTTCAACTTTCAATGTGAAATTAAGCTATTATTCATACCACCAGGTGCTTCATACATTGCACATATTGAGTGTAAGTGCAATTGTTATATAACTGGCTATACTATACTTCCTACTTATCCTATCCTACTATCCATACATCCATGTTCCAAACTGCTCCTCCTCACTAGGGACACTAATCGAACAAATATCACTGTCGCATTAGTTTATCTTCCATCCATCCATCCATTTTCTGAACCGCTAATCCTCACAAGGGTCAAGGGCCAATTTATCTTTTCATTCATTTTCCGTACCACTGATCCTCATTAGGGTCGTGGGCTTACTGGAGCCTATCCCAGCTATCTTCGGGTGAGCGGCAGGGTACACCCTGAACTGGTCGCCAGCCAATCGCAGGGCACATAGAAAAACAACCGTTCGCACTCACATTCACACCTACGGGCAATTTAGAGTCTCCAATTAACCTACCATGCATGTTTTTGGGATGTGGGAGGAAACCGGAGTGCCCGGAGAAAACCCACGTAGGCACCGGGAGAACTTGCAAACTCCACACAGGCGGGGCCGGCACTCGAACCCCGGTCCTCACAACAGTGAGGCAGATCTGCTAATCGGTCGTCTCCACCGTGCCGCCCAATTTATCTTTTACTTACCAAAATCTAAATGTTTCTTTTTATTTAAAAAAATATATATATCGTTACTACTTTATATGCTACTTTCTTTGTTCTTCATACTACTTCTTGAATATGCTTGTGAACTTTGCTGCCGAGACCATTTAATTTTTTTTAAATTTACATACATCGACACACATGGGCAAGCTAACCTTTAATTAACCTAGCATGCAAGTTTTGTTAGCATGGGAAGTACATGCAAGCTCCACACTTTTGCTCAACCAAGATTCGAACTAGAACCCCTAGATGTCCTAAACACTATATCTTTGTGTATTATTAAAACACACAAAAAGAATCAAACAAGATTTGCTCAGCCTTTTGGTCACTTTATTAAACGTTATATTAAATACTTAAGATAATAGCAGATTAGCAAATTGTTGTGTATTTGCTAACGGAAGATCAATCTTCAGAGGGCAAAAACAGTCTACAAGTTAATGAAATACACCTTGTGCAAACACAGGAGCCATCAAGAGGAGACAGGCTTCTCTCGCCCCACAAAAACCCTCATTAACAGCAATGGTCGCTTGGAGCAGAACGTTTCCCCCCTCCCAAAAAAATAAAAATAAAAAAAATAAAAAGTCCCAAAAAACAGAGCCGCCAGGTGAAACTGAGGTGTCACAAAACCAGCCTGAACACACACCCACACCTCCAAACTAGACTGGAACGTCAGCAGACTGGTTGTGCTTTGTGAGTGCCAAAATTAAATAGACACACAATTAAATAAATGACAAATTATATAATTCAGTATTTATTTCAATTTGTAATATTTATTGATTTCATTTTGGCCCTCCTGTTCCCCTGTGCGTCGTGAAATAACGATCTGTCATTTGCACCCATCAAACTCAGTGGGCGGGCACTAGGTGGGACTGGCGCTGATTCAACTCCAATCAAATTGCTTGTTCCTGCATGAGTGCCTCTGTGAATTAATCGCTGACATTTAAATAAAAGTCATGGACTTAAAGGTGAATACTTAGGCCAGTATGTTTCATGTGCTAGTTAACAACAGGCAATTTAGACCTAGTGGAAAATACAGCCGTAGGAATACCAGAGATATGGCTTGCAAAGTGGAGGGATGTTCTACATTACCGTTCCTGTTCTTGAGTGTCGTGTCAGGTGAGGGGTGGCGAGTGAAATTGCCGAGTGGTTTGGGGTTTCAAAGAAGACAATCAGAAGACACATGAAACATACTTGTATTTACCGTTAAAGCCATGGCTTTTGCTAAGCTATAGACATCAAATATGCATGTTAACTGTGAAGGCTGGCAGTGAATGAGTTAACTCACTGACGAGCTCATGCAGGAACAAGCAATTTGATTGGAGCTCAATCAGCACTAGCCCCGCCCACTGAGTTTGATGGGTGAGAATGACAATTATTTCATGAACCATAGGGGAACACGAGTGCCAAAATTCAAATCAATAAATACTGAAATAAATATCAAACTACTGTATGACATTTATTTATTTAATGGTGTATGTATTGAACTTTGGCACTCTTGGTCCTCCATAGAGTCACTCACCCACCCACTGAGGGTATGGGACCAATATAAGTGGAACATAAAACAATGACGAGGACACAGTGCTATGCTAGACACTACGCTAACAGCGAGAATGACGATACACAAAAAAAAAAAAAAAAAAAAAGGTCACAGGGACCAGCAGGCAGTTTTGAACAACACAAGCATTCCAATACCAGCCCTGTATTGATAGAAACAATTGAAGCCCAATAGGAAGGCCATCATTCTTCTGTTTTTTTTTTTTTTCCAATGGACATGCCATTTTATTTTATTGATTTGCCAAAAGAAGCCAGATTTGTCAGCACCAACGGCTGATTGGTGGAGGAATCTACAGGCTGTCACCAACCACACTGGTCCCATTGGGGTTTTAAAAGCGTATAAAAAACAGTTTAAACATTGATGAAACCCTCTTTTAAGGGAGTAACAATGCAACGCTTTAAAGTATTGCCAAACTAAAACAGATTTGACTTTAAATACATGAAAAATGAAGATATAGAACTTGAATAACATTAAGGCGGTATATACACTTTGTATTTATGACGAGTTTTTCAAATAGACCCCTTTCAAACAGTCATTTTTACATTAGGTTCCGCCAGCTCTCGGTGGACGACGGAATTGTAACTCCAGTGGATAGCAGTCGAGCCTCCACTTTCTTCTTGTGGTCTCATCTGCATCGGTCAGACATAGACAGACAGATAAAGAGAGACAGATATAGAAGACAGGCCCGGTTTGGACTGGGCCCACTTGGTACCAGAAAGCTGGTGTGACCTACAGGCCCTTGGAAGGCCCGGGATTCTTGCCCATGGCGGCGTGGGGGTTCATTCCGTGCAACTGCTGGTAAAGGCCCAGCAGGTCCATTTGGCTGAGCCTGTTACCTCCCAGCATGCCATTCTGCAGGGCCATATTCAGGAGGTTGGTCTGGTTGGCCATGGCGAGTTGCTGCTCTTGGACCTTCCTGTTGTTCACCACCTTCTGTACGTACATCATCAGCTGATAAGAGAAGTGAAACACCAATCAGTGATCAGTCAATTGCCTTGACTGAATGTGGAAAATTCATAATCAGAATATACAGTACTGTATTAGTGGACTCGATTAGGCCTCAATTGCCTCGTGACTTGATTAATCAGTAAACTCCGCACAATTGACCAAATATTTATCGATAAATTAATCCATTATTAAGGGCTTCCGCAGTTTCAACCAATATTGGATTAAGGATATTCATTCCACTGTAGCTACCGAGATTTTTACAGTGTACACACCAGTTGCGACGTCTCTGATTCAGGTTACACTAGGGATGCACCGATAGCAATTTTTTTCCAGACCACAACAAGTACTTACAGTTGAGTCATCGTAGTACTGCCACTTGGTAATGCCATTAGAGCTTGCAATTGTAATGAAGATGTGTTTTACTTTACTCATAACTTTTGTTGAACATGGCATAAGTGTAGTCAGAACATGGAGGTCTTCTGCCTTGACATAAAAGGGTTAAAGGGTACAAATGGCACCCAATGATCTAGTTGTACTCTTGTACCACATTACTTGTGTACTGTACTGTTTTGTTGTTTTATATTTATTGCCTCGTGTATTTTTCTACAAATCCATTCATCCATCCATTTTCTGAGCCGCTTCTCCTCACTAGGGTCGCGGACGTGCTGGAGCCTATCCCAGCTGTCATCGGGCAGGAGGCGGGGTACACCCTGAACTGGTTGCCAGCCAATCGCAGGGCACACACAAACAAACAACCATTCGCACTCACATTCACACCTACGGGCAATTTAGAGTCTCCAATTAATGCATGTTTTTTGGATGTGGGAGGAAACCGGAGTGCCCGGAGAAAACCCACGCAGGCACGGGGAGAACATGCAAACTCCACACAAGCGGGGCCAGGGATTGAACCCGGGTCCTCAGAACTGTGAGGCTGACACTCTAACCAGTCATCTACCGTGCCGCTTTTTCTATAAATATTTACTGTAATTCTGACTTGCCCACAAATCTAATTTATGTCACTACTGTAGTAACAGAACTCTACTGTACAAAGTGGTTCCCTTGAACATTGTGTCTTCACATAGCCACATAAATATGGGTATTAATGGCAAAATGTATATTTATATACAGGGGTGTCAAACACATTGTCGCGGGCCAGATTGTAGTTATGGTTTCCCTCGAAGAGCCGTTACGATGGTGAAATAGGGATAGCCGAGTACTGATACCAGGTATTAATATCGAGCCGATAGGGGCCTTATTTCAAGTTATCAGGTACCCGTGAAGGCTGCTGATAGCAGCCACAGATACTTAAGGCAAAAAGAAATCTGACATCCAGTAACCCCACCTCGCTAGTAGTTCCCGCGACACTGCGGTTTGACACATTGTCGAATCTAATGTTTGTCAGTACGAAAGAAAGGTCTTTGTTCACAATTGTCAATTGTGGTAATTGAAATTGAAATGTATGAAACAGTTAGAATAACGACGACACATTCCAACACCTGATATCACCTTTAGAAAATCTAGTTAAAAAAACAATGTAAATAAATAAAATAAAAATTCCTTCAAATTAGAGTAAGACACTAACATTATTTCTCAACATATCTCTACTAACAGGCCCTAACTTGAAATGACAGTCAAAATTTATTTTTCTTTTCCACCCCAAGAGGAAAATAATGAAGGTAAGCTATTCAAATATGGACATAATATATGAACCAATTATGTAATTTTAAAAATACAAATGTTTTGCATAGGTTGCCATGGTAACAGGGACTTTGCAATAGAATTACGGGATTTCATTAATAACACTCTCTCTCAAGACCTACTGGATGGATTTGGCTGAAACTTGAGATATATATTTCTATAAAAAGTAGTGGCACTCTTATCAAATTCTTATATTTTTGCATAGTTTCCAAACTTAAATGTTTAAGATCATCAAACAAATGTAAATGTTAGACAAATATAACCCAAGTGAACTTAAATGCTGTTTTTAAATGCGAATTCATTTACTGGGGGGGGGGGGGGGGACAAAAAACTATTTAAAGTCACCTGACCCTGTGTGAAAAAGTAATGGCCCCCTAAACCTAATAACTGGTTGGGTCATTCTCAGCAGCAACAACTGACATAAAGTGTTTTCTATAACTGGCAATGAGTCTTTCACAAACAGCCCAGACTCCTTTAAAGACAATAGTATAGGAAAAACTCCAATTAAATAAAGTGTAAGAATTGCAGTAGTAATGATTTATCCATCTTCTTTATGGGACTATGATTTTAAATAGGTGAATTGGTTGTTTTTTTGAGTAAATAATTTGCAAACTAGTGTGACTAATCATAAAAAATACTTGTGTATGGTGGTGGTACACTTCTGCAATCGTTTTTAAAATGTATGTCAATCATATTGTTGTGGTAATGCTTGAAATTAAGTGGTTTTCCCAGGGAGCCCTCACTATAAGAACTGACCCCCGCTGAGCCGATGTGTATTTTTATATATGGGGGGAGCGAGAGAGAGAGCAAACGTCACCATGATGGCGGCAACTTGTCACGTTGCTGTTGTTGAATCTTCAGGACTTCAGCTTTAATAGTGTGTGTAGCTAAAAAAGCATCAGTACAATGTTGTCCAAAATGCACTGTGGGAGCTAGAGATCTTACCGACTGCTGCATGGTGAGAGTTTCTCTGTAAACAGCTTCCCTGCGTTTGGCCTCCATCTCCACAGTGGCCATTCGGCCCAGAGCCAAAGACTGGACCTGGCTCTCAGTAAGAGCGGGGTTCTCTTTCCACTGTGGACGACGGAGAGGACAATTAACAGGTCAATGTCAAAAACCGTCCGTTTCTGTATTGATATGACACAATACAAGATGAAGATAAAGGGTCGGGATGATCTTAAATGAATGGAAAATGTATGTGAAACGGCACTCACAATTCTGCTAATAGTATCTTCCAGGGAGTCTCGTTGTAAATTCTTCAATGAATTTGTTGCCTCGATGACATTCAATCGCCCTTGGTTGATAAGCTCCTGTCCGCAAATGAAGATGGAGGAACAGTTGAAACAACGCCTTTATCCTTTTAGCATCACGAGCAGTCGAGTCCCCCACCGCCACCCCGAGCAGAGCCTAAATGATGTAGCGGCGGGACCACTTCAACTGTTGCATAGCTCGGATTGTGCAAATAACATGGATTGAAACGATTAATGTCATCAAGCATTGTTTATAGCGACAAAACCACAGAGGATTATTGAGCTCTGAAGTTATTATGAGCTCATTTGGTTGTTACAGCCCACAAGATTTACTGTATCATCCACTCTCAGCACTTCCAGCAACAAGTCATTTAATTCACTGCACATTGTTGAAACGTAACCGCTACGTGCCACAGAACAGGCGGGTGCTTTTTTTTAACCTTCCAAACAATGCAAGACATATGCAACAACATTTGTCCTATCAGCAAACAACTATATCCTTGTGCACTTGTCAGTAAGATGACAACATGACAATGTGGAATGTGTAACACCACAAAATCCACAACCTTTAGTAATGCCCCTCTCCTAATTCTGTGTCATAGTTATCAACAGGTGAAAGTTGGTGACTCCACAACATGCTTTCTATAGTGTAGAACCCGGATGTCAAACAATGTCTGGGGGCCAGATCAGGCCCGCCACATAATTTTATTTTTGTTACAAACCCCCCTTTTAAAAGACATTCAACAACAGTTGAACAAACTATTTTCCTTGACTTTTGATTTCAAAACTAATCCAGCCATCCATCCATTTTCTACCACTTATCCGAGGTCGTGTCGCGGGGTCAGTAGCTTTAGCAGGGACACCCAGACTTCCCTCTCCGCAGCCACTTCATCCAGCTCTTCCGGGGGGATCCCGAGGCGTTCCCAGGCCAGCCGAGAGACATAGTCTCTCCACCGTGTCCTGGGTCGTCCCCCGGGGGTCTCCTTCCGGCGGGACGTGCCCGGAACACCTCACCAGGGAGGCGTCGGGAGGCGACCTGGAGAGGGCACACCACCCTTTTCCTGAGGACCAAGGTCTCAGATTTGGAGTTGCTGATTCTCATCCCAGCCGCTTCACAGTTGGCTGCGAACCACTCCAGTGAGAGTTGGAGATCACGGCCTGATGATAAACTAATTATCCATCAATTTGTTGCATTGATATGAGTTGATTATATATTTATATGGTTTCCCTGCGGTTTCCCTGCATAACTACAATGTGGTCCATGACAAAAATGCTTTGAACACCCCTGGTGTAGAATCATTGCATTTTCTTCCTATGCCATGACTTTGCTTAAAAAAATGTATATAATTGACCATTGTTGTTCACCCCCCAATGTATTGGAGACTTTGTTGAAGAGTAATAACTAAAATCACGCAATACACAATGTTCCCATTGGTTATTTGGAGTATTGCCTTTACCACAACTTGGCTTTTCGCACAACTTGGTTTGGGAAACGCTGGTCGAGAGGCTCAACATGGTGATTTCCTACATCTTGCAAGCAGGTCAAAACGCATTTCCATAGAAACCACCAAATAATTTAACAGTTTTGATTGGGACTACAAGAATCCTCACATGGGTGGAACTCTTATGTGCCTAAGAGTTCAACTGAAGGAGGTGGTTGGAAGGAGACATGAAACTTTTGTGAGCTATATTATGTCTCACGTCATCAATGAGTGATCATATCGCCTAGGAACTTTTTTTTGTATATCGCACTATGATTATAATAATTGAAACCAGCCTAAATATTTTTACCAATCTGCTCTCCTCGTTGATCTTCCCGCTACCTTAGTCAGATGTGCCAGCACGTATAAATATCCGCTGGCCCAGACATGAGGCATTACGATGTGACGGGTGGCGGTCCGGGGGCTGAGCCGGCTTGCCGGCTGCATGACTGTTGTCACAATTAGCGGCGGGTACTGAGGAATGTGGTGCGACATGCCGCGGGGGGAAAAAGAAGGAGGACGACGAGTGGGAGGCAGGAGAGGGGCATGTGGAGCTCATTACTTACCTCCAGCTGCTGGTTGGTCATGGTGGCCAAAGCCGCCAAGTTGTAGTGGGAGAATAAGGTAGAAGAGCCCATTTGAGGGTGTGTCTGGTAGTTCGTCCTCATGGTCATACCCTGGGGGAGCAAAGACAAGACCGTAATTAACAAACAAGTGGCATTAGTTCACTTTAATATGAGGGATCACCAGAAAGATTATCCTTTCTTTGCTTGCATGTTCAGTGAGAAAACCTGACAAGGTGAAGTGTGTGTATTTGTGTGCGTGTCTGTGTACAAACCATATAGTCGTACCCCAGTAAAGGGAAGCAGGATACTGATGTCTGTGTGTAATTGAAACTCTGCTGCAGATTCCTGTGCCCTGTAATCTGGCCATCTGGGAATGTGTGTGTGTTTGTGTGTGCGAGTGAGTTAGTCGAGTGCGTGTTGGGAGATGGAGGAGAGAGGGTTCTATGGACCTGGTCAGAGATAGCTGTGCACATAGATATGAACACTTGACGCGCGTCATCGTTCCCATAGAAAGCAATGCATGGACACTGAAATTAAGACGTAACTATCTTATTTCTCAACCGATTTTCATGAGGGTTACTTCTTTGTCAACACCAAAGTGTATGCTATCAATAAGCAACATTTTTTTTTAAAATACATGTGAAAGGGACTCCCAGCCATGTTCAGCACAAAAACAGTTTTTGTTTCATTATCATACCTTACTTTTCAGGTAATGTGTGTGAGCAATGTTGACAGAGCGTCTCCTATGCTTGCTTGGAAAAGAAAATATATATTTTAATGTTAGTTGGTTATTTGTATTTACGTTGACCCAACTTGCTAGCTGCCTCAATGTTGGCATTAGCCATTCAGATATTTTATGGTTTCACTCATCCGATTGACTTCAATGAAGTTCAGTAAGCTGTAGGCTGAGGCTTGGAGCGAGAGGGGGCATGTCAAAGATGGCACCCTTTTACAATTATACCTCGTGAAACCTCCTTTGCACAATATAATCCTATTGCAAGTGTTGTACTGAGGCGACTAGTCGTTTATTTTAGAGTTAAGACATACTTTTGAACGCACCCGCGCAATTCTTTGTTGGTTTTCGGCACTTTGCTTATTAAGTGTAGGCATTGAAACTAGGAATCAAAATTGTTAAATTTTAACAATTCTGGGAAAATTGGAATGTTAGTGCCTGTTCCAATCGACTCTCGATGTCCAACCCTACCCAACTATACAAGAACTGAGCACCTTCATCCGCATCAGTGGCTACGCGGCACAACTGCAAGTAACTTTGTTATAATAACCTTGCATTGCACAGCATGCAGTTATCTCGCTAGCTAGCTATGCCTACACCACAAAAATGCCTCTTCCCAGGATGCCATTATATACCAGCTAAGTATATGCATTGTGTTATTCAAGACACCAGAGCCTTCAAGCAGATATATTTTCGCTGCTCAAACGTAGTAATGTGTAGGCATAAGAAAGATTTGTGGTATTCGATTGACAGTTGACAGATGAGTCGGAATTAATGAAAAACAGCGAACATGCCCACAGTGTTCAAGAGCGGAAAGAATGGCTTAATTTTTCACGATTTTGAAACCTCATTTTATATACTTGACAATTGTTTTAATCATTTAAATATGGCAGGGTTGTTAACAACACTGGTGTGTCAAATTTACAAGATTTATTTTCACTTTACAGAAACTTTAAAATAAATCTTTTCACAGTACATCACAAAGATGTAGAAACAATTGAAATATTGTCACTGGACCTCAGTGCCATTGTTTCCCCTGCAAGTGGAAAACCCTGTGTTCTCCTGACAGGCAGGCAAGCTCGGGGAAAAGCCGCTTACGGCACACAGGGGGTAGAAGAGGGAGAGTGTGTTGGAAAAATAATCATTAGAGTGAATTAGAATCTAGGATTACATGAGGAGAGGGGAGATATACTCCCGCTCGCTTGCACGATCAACCCTTCTCACACACACACACACACACGTCTTCCAAATAAACACACTAATTGCCCTTTGATTTGACCTACAAAAAGACAGAAGAGGAGGGAATAGGAGAGGAGGTGCAAGTGCCGGCCACAGCAGGATAATGTGAACATTAGACAAGCCTCTTGTGGATGGACGTGGGCGTTAAGAGTGGCTTTGCACATGTGGTAGAACTGTCATCTCGCAAAAGGCTGGAATACATAGAGCTAAGGAGTCCCTGAACATGTCACTAAATTCCACCAAATGCTACTCTTGTGTGCGTCACTAATTGCTGTAATGGGAAAAATGTAGAACATGTTAGGCTGTCTTTTAAAGCACGACAGTGGCTTGGATTCATTGCAGTTGATTCAAAATACATTGTTCCTTGAAAAATACTAGGGTTGGGCATCGAGAAACGATTGGAACCGGGACTAACATGCCGGTTCTCCTGGAATCGTTCAAATAAAAAAATTTTTTTTTTAAAGTTTCGATGCTTACAGTCCACCGACCATGAAGAACAAAGTGACGAAAACCAATGAAGAAGATCGCACACAAAGACATGCTTGTGCCCGTCAGCGACGAACAAAAGTGTTAACTATGTTAAAATAAATGACCAGTCACCTCAGGGCAACACGTGGATTAAGATTATATTGTGCAAAGGAGGCTTTCACGATGGGGAGGCCCTCCGGCTCTGAGCCTCAGCCTAAACCGCGCGGAACTTCAGTGAAGTCAATTGGGTGAGTGAAACAATAAAATATGTCTATGCCAACATTGAGGCAGTTAAGGTGGGTTGCACTTTTTCTTGCACTGATGGTTTTTACGTTTATTTTAGTCTCCAAACCAACGTAAGAGCTGATGATAGACACAAAAATAAAATGTAAATTACTCTACCATACTGGAAAGAAAGTAGAAAAAGTCGCATTACAAGCTTAACATTGAGCTAAAACTTCACCAAAAGGTCAAACTAGCAACTTTACATCACACTGAATTGAGACAAAAGTCACATAAACGTTGCCTCACAGTATCACAAAATCTAACCTTATGTGTTATCGGTGTGTAGGTAAAGGAATCAACATTTTACAGAGAAGTTGGTTCCATCAATTATTATTTTTTTTTGTTTGCATTTGTTTTTACCAGTATTGTGTGAAGTTATTTTGTGTGCCAAAATGCTGAGCTCTGGTGCGTACCCTCCGAAATAAAGGTTACATGCCTAAAACAGGAAGTCAAGTTAAAACTTGCACATACAGTGAGTACGGAAAGTATTCAGACCCCGTTAATTTTTCACTTTTTTAAATAGCAGCCATTTGCTAAAATCATTTAAGTTCATTTATTTCCCACAGTAATGTACACAGCACCCCATATTAACAGAAAAAAAACGCAATTGTTGAAATCTTTGCAGATTTATTAAAATAGAAAAACTGAAATATCACACATTCAGACCTTTTGCTCAGTATTTACAACCCCAATTCCAATGAACTTGGGACGTTGTGTTAAACAAATAAAAACAGAATACAATGATTTGCAAATCATGTTCAACCTATATTGAATTGAATACACTACAAAGACAATATATTTAATGTTCAAACTGATAAACTATTGTTTTTACCAAATAATTATGAACTTGGAATTTTATGGCTGCAACATCTTCCAAAAAAGCTGGGACAGGGTCAAGTTTACCACTGTGTTACATCACCTTTTCTTTTAACAACATTCAATAAACGTTTGGGAACTGAGGACACTAATTGTTAAAAGCTTTGTTGGTGGAATTATTTCCCATTCTTGCTTGATGTACTGCTTCAGCTGTTCAACAGTCCGGGGTCGCCATTGTCGTATTTTACGCTTCATAATGCGCCACTCATTTTCAACGGGAGACAGGTCTGGACTGCAGGCAGGCCAGTCTAGTACCCGCACTCTTTTACTACGAAGCCACGCTGTTGTAACACGTGCAGAATGTGCTTTGGCATTGTCTTGCTGAAATAAGCAGGGGCGCCCATGAAAAAGATCTCAGCATATGTTTCTCCAAAACCTGTATGTACCTTTCAGCACGAATAATACCTTCACAGATGTGTAAGTTACCCATGGCATTGGCACTAACACAGCCGCATACCATCACAGATGCTGGCTTTTGAACTTTGCATCCATAACAGTCCGGATGGTTCTTTTCCTCTTTGGCCCTGAGGACACGACGTCCACAATTTCCAAAAACAATTTGAAATGTGGACACGTCGGACCACAGAACACTTTTCCACTTTGCATAAGTCCATCTTAGATGAGCTCGAGCCCAGAGAAGCTGGCGGCGTTTCTGGGTGTTGTTGATAAATGGCTTTTGCTTTACATAGTAGAGTTTCAAGTTGCACTTAAGGATGTAGCGCCGAACTTTATTTACTGACATTGTTTTTCTGAAGTGTTCCTGAGCCCATGTGGTGATATCCTTTACACATTGACTCTGCCATAAAGTCCCGAACGGTGGAGGGCTGCAGTGATGGTTGACTTTCTAGAACTTTCTTCCATCTCTCGACTGCATCTCTGGAGCTCAGCCTCAGCAGTGATCTTTGGGTTCTTCTCTACCTCTCTCACCAAGGCTCTTCTCCCCCAATTGCTCAGTTTGGCCGGACGGCCAGCTCTAGCTCTAGGAAGGGTTCTGATTGTCCCAAATGTCTTCCTTGTCAGGATTATGGAGGCCACTGTGCTCTTAGGAACCTTAAGTGCAGCAGACATTTTTTTTTGTAACCTTGATCTGTGCCTTGCCACAATTCTGTCTTTGAGCTCTTCAGGCAGTTCCTTTGACCTCATGATTCTCATTTGCTCTGACATGCACTGTGAGCTGTAAGGTCTTATATAGACAGCTGTGTGGCTTTCCTAATCAAGTCCAATCAGTATAATCAAACACAGCTGGACTCCAATGAAGGTGGAGAACCATTTTAAGGATGATCAGAAGAAATGGACAGCACCTGAGTTAAATATATATGTCACAGCAAAGGGTCTGAATACTTATGGCTGTGTGATATTTCAGTTTTTCTTTTCTTTTTTTACCCACTGTCTGTTTGATTAGTTTTTTTTCTGTCAATATGGGGTGCCGTGTGAACATTAATGAGGAAACAAAATGAACAAATGATTTTAAAAAATGCCTGCAATATAACTAAGAGTGAAAAATTTAAGGGGGTCTGAAAACTTTCCGTGCCCACTGTTTAAACCATTTGATATGCTAAAACAGTCACAAATAACTATTTTAACAATGGTATATTTAACTTATAGCTGAAACAATAATTAATGAACATTAAGTCAATTGGGTTAGTGCCACACAATGCCTTTTAGTTCATAGATTTGATATTGATACTGGTTATAAAGAACACCAATAAAATGTTCATTTAGGTTTATGGTGCAGGCTGCTGAGAAAATGGATTCTCCTTATGTGGACACACTTTATTTAAACCATGCAAACTTTGTTGACCCACAGCTCCCTAAAATAATCTGAATCGAGAATCATTTGGAATCGGAATCGAAATGAATAACCGGAATCGGGACCAGAATCGCTCAAATTTAAACGATGCCCAACCCTAACAAATACATAAGAAAGTTTAGCTTACTTTTGATTCCAGTTAAATGATGCAGTGCACGTCACACTTACCTTCTTCTCTGCTTCGTATTCAGCCCAGGCTGCTTTGCGATCCTCCTCACTCAAAGCTTCCTCCTCCTTGTGGTCCAGCAGGGAGTCGTGCTCATGATAGCACACAATCTGGTCCTTATGGGTCTGAAGCAACTCAGCCAGGAAGAGGTCCTACAGCGGCCAGAGAGACAAAAAGAGGCAAAGTGTCACAGGGAGGATATTTTGAAGTTATCACTAGATTCTCTGAAGGCCACAGACATACAGTCAGTCTAGAGTTGTGGATGATGCTGTTCTACTCCGGTCTTGGAGGCAACGACTGAGTGAACCTTTCCTTGAGTTTGGACAACATAACGTCCTTTGTTGGCAGAAGTTAAATAACTTCAGTTTCCATTATAACACTCTTATTTACTCCAATGCCCAACTAAAATTATGCAAGTAGTGCCAGACTCCTTTCACACAAAAATGGTTCAAATTACTCTTGTTGGAGAGACGTCATACAACTGCTGCATCATTAACCTCCTCACAAGCCAGTTGACACAGGGGTTCAACTCTGCTCCCCCTTCCTTGTCCAGCTACCTCTGAACTCTGACAATGAGTGTGAAGTTGCAAGGCAAATTAATCATAGATGCCATTGCTCCAAAGCAAGGAGGACTACAAAACAGACACACTGTATGATAAAAGGAGTCAGTGATTGCAAATCTGTACAGAATAAGAGAGAAAATAAACAGTGGGCCAGACACGGTGAAACTGGATCTCTCAAATTAGAGATGTAAGACAAGCAGACAAGCTTGTATACACACAGAATTCACGTGTAAAACTGCTTAGGCCACCAACCTGAGCTGACGAAGGTTTTGCTGGAGTGGGCTATTATAGCTAACGTGAACGAGCAGTATTTTCCAACATTTTCAAGGTAAATCGTCACCAGTGCTGGAGGTCAAATGACAATACAGATGCTCCTCCTGGAACAAAGTGCACACTGGGATATAGTTATATTTCCCCATACACCACTGGCTCTAGGGTGGTCCAGTCCATCTCCTTCAGTGAGCTGTGTGCAAATGTGACCCGGTACTAATGATTGCCAGTAACTTGAGCTTGTCTATTGGCATCCTGATGGACCCGCATAGTAAATCCTATCGCTTTACTGCAGGAGCGCTGCAAAAATGAGAGTCGCTGGGTGAGCAGATGCTCAGGCAGAAATAATGTAAATTAACCCACTCAGTGAGCATATGGGGGATATGAGTGGGTATTTCTACAGGGTGAAATCTTGGAAGGAATTCTGGCATTTAAAAATTTATGTTTATGGAATGAAGGGACAGTCTTGAGAAAAGCTCACTATTTTATTCCTTATAAGTTTAAAAATGTGTAAAAGATTTGGGGAATATTGGTTGACAATAACAATGAAATCCATCTGTGCATGCAACCATTTAAAGAATCTAAGCGTTGTATATATGCCTGTAAGGAAAGGTATTTCATGCCACAGCATTCAAATGATGTAAAGCGGTTTTGTAACGAAGCAGTCCTCACATCTCGAGAGATGAAAAATTGGGAGTCGACATAAGTGAGCCTCGTTTGGACTTTACGAGCTAGCACGGGCATCCAAGCGTATTTTACCCATTGACTAACTTTAGAAAGGTCTGATGCAATTAAACACCTGTCAGCATGAGTAGCTTTAGAAGCCATGAAGAAATGATTTCTGGCTGTGTAATCAGATGGTTTTTGAAGTTGAGAACGAGTACCTTATTTCCTGAAACCAAACTGTTATTTTCTTGGAATTACTTTTAGTCAGCCACTACAGTGACATCTAGTTTTACTTCCATGACAATAAACCATAGTTAACATGGGGTAGAATACCATATGTATATATAAATAACAGATAGATGAAAAGGAAAGGACATGGAAAACAAAAATGGATGCAGAGTGCAGCAGAACCTCTGAATTGGAAAATTGTACATTTTGGAAACATCATTGTGTATGGTTCATATCTTGTAACATTTCAGAATCAGAATCATCTTTATTTGCCAAGTATGTCCAAAAAAAATTGTCTCCGGTAATTGGAGCCGCTCTAGTACGACAACAGACAGTCAATTGACAGAACACTTTTGAGAAATAAAGACATTGACAAAAAAAAAAAAAAGTGTCCTTTTCAAATCTGCAGTAGAAGATTTTCAAGTCGTTGGCTAGTGTGCTATTGTTCTCAGCTTGGGGGGATCGTCACTTGTAATTTGTCAGCGATTGGAATGCATGCCAGACTGCTTGAAAGTTGTTAGCGCTAAACTGTTCTTTGCTGCATAGTTCCTCTTTGCAAAGTTAATTTCTTTAGTCAGCTGGTTTCTAGCTCGATTATACAGGGCCCTGTCCCCGCTTTGATAGGAGTCCTCCTTAGCTTGGCGAAGCTGCTTAGGTTTGGCAGTGAACCACGGCTTGTTGTTGTTGAATGTCCGAAATGACTTTGTTGGCACACACACCTCTTCACAGAAACTGATATAGGATGTGACAGTGTCCGTATAGTCATCCAGGCTGCCAGCTGAGTTTTCAAAGACACTCCAGTCTGTGCAGTCTAAACAGCTCTGAAGTTCCATCTTTGCTTCATTGGTCCACTTTTTCACTGCATTTAAGTTATTGCCTGTATGCCGGTATTAAGTGAATTAAGCAGTGATCAGACGAGCCCAGTACTGCACGAGGTTTGGAACGGTATGCGTTTTTTAACGTAGTATAACAGTGGTCCAAAATGTTATTTTCCCTGTTATGTTATGTACACGCCAGCCAGAATGAATGATGCAAATTCACGCTGTGAGGAGAATGGCTTACAGTTAAAAAACAGCGACTCCAAATGCGGGCTGCAGTGTGTGCTGAGCTCCGTGACGTCCGTACACCGTTTTTCGTTGATATAGAAGCATATCCTGCCGCCTTTTGTTTTCCCCGTTAACTCCGTGATGCGGTCTGCTCGGTGAAGATGAAAGCCCGGAAGCATTACGGCGCCATCGGGTACAGCCTCAGAAAGCCAAGTCTCCGTAAAGCACATGGCGGCGGAACGTCCAAAGTCTCTATCCTCTCTTGCTGAGTTTCACCTGGATGCCAGCTTGCTTCCCTCTGTGGAGTCGCCTCCGTCTCTATGCGCCAAAGACCGCGGTCGACGCTCCGGTGAGTAACTCAGGGGAAAAACTGAGCGAATTTGCGAAACTTGGTGAAAGAAAGTCCAGAGTAGCCTCCTCGATGGTTAGCAAGTCTCCCCTTGTGTAAGTGACTCGTGTAATGTCTCCAAAGACAAACGAAAAACACAAAAACAATACCAGACAGCGCGTAACCGAGGCGACCACACTGGTAGGCGCCATCTTGAAATCGGAAATTGGTACACACGTCTCTCTCATGGCTGATGAGTACAATATGGTTAAAGCGATAAAAAGTCTACAATAATACAAGAACATGCACAGCTGTGCTTTGTGCTTGGTGTTAATGTGAAGATACACCCCCACTTCACTTATTGGTATGTTTTTTATGGGAAAAGTGTAATGAATCAAATATTGAATTCCATCCACGAAAAAATTGTTTAACGTTTTCAACCATAGTTTATATCAGAGTTTGATGTGGTGACTTTAAATACACAGGTGTGTTAGCAACAGGGGATCAAAGACAACATCCTAAAAGCAGGAATGCAAGGGGCAGAGATATTTGTAATACCTAAACACAGTCAGTCAAAACTCCCTCACCCACAGCTGCAAATGAGTTACGCACGCACACACACAAAGCCACCAGACACTGCTAAACAGGTTAATCTGCAGAAGCGCACTTAAATCTTGGAGTTGTGCCTGACATGAGGAGGCCAAGACAGCCCTCAGGACTTTACAACGTTCACAGCAGGAAAACATGCAAGAGTTGTTTTTCTGGCAATCAGTCAATTAACAAGACTCATCACATTCGTTGCACAGTGATAAACTGTTTAGTTATAATGTATCTACATCTTGGGACAAATTTCAGAAGACACCAAAAAATATCAGAAGCTCAATACAAATGCAGCCCATCTTTTAAAACGCTAATAGATCAGGGGCCAATCCATAAAGCCTGAACTCAATAGAAAACAATGCAGTTTTATGGAAGTTTGGCTAGGTCATCTCTCCGTGGAGTTTTCTGCACACCATTTTGACCTTGGAGGAAAATACCATGACTTTTTTTTGTTATGGCTATGGTGCTCCAATGTTTAAGACAGCTGCATGTACCACTGTCTGCATTTTTGGATACCTTTGGTTATCTGGTGTTGTATTTCACTTTTTCACATTGGAAGCAATTGAGCTATCACAACCTAATGTTAAACAACTCTTAACAAAGATTGATGATGGAAATTCTTCAGGATGATATCTGCAGATTTTTGGCGGTGCTAGCTCTGGCTTCCCTGCAGGGACAATCTGGAATAAGTAGAGTTGCACAGTTGGCTACCTGGAGTCACCAAAATGCGATTAGACAACCACGTGAAGAGAAATGCCCAACACAAATTCCATCTGCTACCTATAAGTACAACGCTCTCATTGATGAGAAAAAAAAAGGTCTCAGTATTATCCTCAATCAACAGCCACACTGTAGAAGGTCAATTATATGATGGTGCCTAACCGTGTGGTCGCCTCGGTTACGTGCTCTCGAGTACTGTCTATGTTTTGTGTTTTTCGCTCGTCTTTGAAGACATTACGCGACTCACACAAGACTTGCTAAACAAAAGTCTACCCCGGACTTTCTTTCACCAACTTTCACAAAGCCACTCAGTTTTTTCTCTGTTACTCATTGGTGGGGCGGCCGTGGTCTACGGCGCATGGAGGCGAAGGTGAAACAACATTCTAGACCACTGCTATACCTTGCTAAATGACGCATACCGTGCCATACTGTTTAGACTGCACAGATTGGAGTGTCTTTGAAACTTCAACTGGCAGCCTAGATGAATATACGGACTGTGTGACATCCTATATCACTTTGTGCGAATATATGTGTGTACCAACAACGCCATTTCGTAAGTTCAATAACAACAAGCCGTGGTTCATTGCCAAACTTCAGCAACTTTGTCAGGCTAAAGAAGGACGCCTATCGAAGTGGGGATAGAGCCTTGTATCATTGCGCTAGAAACCAGCTGACTGAAGAAATAAACATTGGAAATAGAAATTATGCAGAAAAACTGTTTAACACCAACAACTCTAAATCAGTCTGGTGTGGATTACAATCGCTAACCAACTACCACCCCCCCAAGCAGAGAACAATAAAGGACTAGCTGACGATTTGAACACCTTCTACTGCAGATTTGAAAAGGACACTTTCCCACCCCACAGCCACAAAGCCGCAACACAAACCACCATCACACCTCTGACTCCCCCTTCTGCATTGACTATCCACGAACAGGATTTGAGACCCATCTTCAAACAACAACAAGATCAACAAAGTGGCAGGCCCAGACCTTGTGTCTCCATCCTGCCTCAAAGTCTGTGCGGACCAGCTCGCTCCAGTCTTCACAGTGATCTACAAAAGATCTCTGGGACTGTGAGAAGTACCATCCTTTTTTAAACGCTCCACCATCATCCCACCCCCCAAGAAACCGGCAATCTCGGGTCTGAACGACTACAGGCCAGTGGCCATGACATCTGTGGTCAAGAAGTCCTTTGAACGCCTCGTGCTGGACCACCTCAAGCGCATCACAGTTCCCCTGCTGGAACCCCTGCAGTTTGCCTACCAACCAAACAGGTTTGTGGATGACACGGTAAACATGGGACTGCACTTCATCCTAGAACACCTTGACGGTGGGGGGACCTACGCGACAATCCTGTTCGTGGACTTCAGCTCTGCGTTCAACACCATCATCCCCAAACTCCTCTCCTCAAAGCTTCTCCAGCTCAGCGTCTCACCTGCCATCTGCCAGTGGATTTACAGCTTCCTGACGGGCAGGACACAGCAGGCGAGGCTGGGGGACACCACCTCATCCACACACACCACCAGCACTGGGGCACCCCAAAGATGTGTGCTCTCTCCGACTGCACCTCAACACACCTGGCTTACCACCCCTGTTAAATTATAAATTAATTGTGGCTAATCACAATTGTTGGTTAATTTTCACTGATCACACCAAAGCCTGATTATATCCAGACCTGTTCAATCAATAAATCACTTAAACAGAACCTGTCCCGTCAAAATCAAGTCAGACAAAAGATCTAAAAAATAAATAACAAAATAAGAACAACATAATAAAATAATAAAATAACAAAATGACACGATCCCTAAAAATTCCAGAACAGTCAGGAAATAAAGTGACATCTTTCTGTCTAGAAAGGGTTACAAAAGCTATTTATAAAGCTTTAGGATTCCAGTGAACCATCGGGAGAGCTATTATCCTCACATGGAGAAAACAAGGAACAGTGGCAAACCTTCCCAGGAGTGGCCGGCCGACAAAGATTACCTCAATAGAACAGCAATGACTCATCCAGGAGGCTACAAAGGAACTCAGGACAAATTCCAAATAACTGCAGGCCACCCATGCATCAGTTAAGGTCACTGTTCATGACAACAATAAGGAAGGGACTCTGCAAAAAAAGCCATCCATGGCGGAGATCCAAGGTGAAACCCACTGCTGACCAAAAAGAACAACGGCTGGTCTTACTTTTGCAAAAACACATATAAATGATTCCCAAAGACTTTAGGGAGAATAGTATATGGACTGATGATATGAAAGTTGAGTTTTTGGGAAGGTATGTGTCTTGTTACATCTGGCATAAATGTAGAACAGCATTTCAGAAAAAGAACATACCAACAGTCAAACATGGCGGTTGTAGTGTGATGGTCTTGGGCTGCTACACTCTTTCAGGACCTGGACAATTTGCTGTGATTGATAGAACCATGAATTCGGCCCTTTAACAGAAAATGCTGAAGGAGAATGTTCAGCTAGTTTGTGACCTCAAGCTGGAGCGCTCTTGGGTTCTGCAGCAGGATAATGATTCAAAACACACTGACAATTCAACTTCTGAATGGCTTAAAAAAAAACAAAATGAAGGTTTTGGAGTGGCCTAGTTAAAGTCCAGACTTGAATCCAATTGAAATGCAGTGGCATGACCTTAAAAAGGCTGTTCATGCTCGAAAACCATCAATTTTTGCTGAATTCAAACAATTCTGCAAGGAAGAGTGGGCAATAATATCTCCACAGAGATGTGACAGACCCATTGCCAGTTAAAGAAAACGCTTGATTTCAGTTGTTGCTGCTGAGGATGGCCCAACCAGTTAAGCTGCAAACTATTGCTTTTTAACACAGGCCCATGTAACATTGAATAGTTATTTTTCTTTAATAAATGAAATTAGCATTTAAAAACAGCATTTTAAGTTCACTTGGGTTATATTTGTCTGATATTTACATTTGTTTGATGATCTTAAAGTGGGGAAACTATGCAAAATATAATAATTTCAGAAGGGGGCCCAATACGTTTTCACAACACTGTATCTGATGACGTGACAGTGGGAAAATATAAAAAGATTCTGGGGGAACAGTGTGAAAACCTATCAACGATTAAATAATTTCCTTGCCCTAATGAGGCCAGCATGTGGCATATTGCCCCAATTTGTTCCCATTCATATTTAAATTGCAAAACAGCCTCTCTGCAGCCTTAAGGTAGATGCCTGGGCCTACTGATTACTGCTGACATCACCTGCTGAGAGCACTAACTATAGTGTATGCATACAGCCTAAAGCTTTGACCATTAATTAAAAAGTTTGAAAACAGCGGAGCTGTACAAAGTGAGTACAACAAGCCGGGCGAGTGGCCCATTCTGCAAGTGGATGCTTGCTTCATGGAAGAGTGTAATGAACAGGAAATGGGATGTGTCTGAAGGGTGGGTGGGAAGTCCAAACCTCATGTCTGGGATGCAAAACCTTCTTTGTCATTAGGGGAAGCGCGCCTGCCTCTTTCGTCTTCAATTAGTTTCTGTGATGAGCACGGAGACATATTTAAGAGAGGGGTTTAAATAATGACCCTTCATCAGGCAGGGGGAGTCCAAGGGGTGGATAAGAAAAACAACTTTACTGGGGTTGCTTTGAACATGCAGAGGGAGAGGTGAGTCAGCATAACAGATGGCTGCAAAGACCATGGGGACAAGATGGTGTAACCTCATGAAGGATGAGGAGCATAGGAGATGTGGCTCAGGGAAGTTAAGTATGAACTTAAAGACATAAGATCAGATGAGCAAGTTGCTGAAAAGGACAACACTCAGGGCCACTGGCCAGCACTATTATTTTTAGTACTGTGTAGACATCGCTTTGCAGAGTGGAGATCCTTATGCTGTGACTTGACTTACTCCCTGTCTGTGCAGAAGGCCGTTGGCTCAAAGAGGAGTCTTTCTGACTCATCTTCACATGAATCCAGACAGAATTCCTTCCATTAAACTCTCAGCTCTGTCTTCATCCTCCTCCTCATCTAATTGCCCAAAACAGGCAGCTTGTCAATGACTTCAACCTCTGCCTTTAACACTGTAAAACTAACGCTGATATCTCACTAAATGTCATATGTCTAAAAGGACATCGCTCACCAAATACATCTGTGCAACAGATAACATAAAAAGTGACCCATTCTACAGTTGGATGCGATGAGTATTTAGAGCTGCTATTTCAGTTTCACATTGAGTTGATTCAGGGCTCCTACCTGTTCATTAAAGGACCTATTTAATACTGTGAACATTGTCGCTTCTTCCATAGTTCTGGACTTACAAATTCTGCCAGCAGGAAAAAAGTCCCCACGAAATAGACTCAGTACTAATTTTAGGCTTTGATTTTTTTAGACAGATTTTGGCATGCCCACATTTTGGACACCAGCCTATCACAGCCTGATAAGTCAAGCACAGAAGGCGAGCACATTTCCTCATTGAACTACTACATATACTGTGGTGCATTTTTTGCCTATATAAACAGTCTGTGTGTGTGTGTGTGTATATATATATATATATATATATATATACATAAAAGACAATATTGAAGATAGTGAAACAGTTTAATAAAATCGATCGTTGAAATTAGAGTTTACACCGATCTGATCGGCCTGATCGGTATCGGCCGATAATTTGCATTTTATGCTGATCAGCTTTAATTCGCTGTCATTGATCGGCTCCACAAAAGACATTTACTCCACGTCGCAGTCGTGTACAGTATATTCGAATCCAAAAGCTAGTTTATTTTTAGCCTTGTCGCGTGTCTTTTGGCATACTGTAAATATCTGACCACCAATAAAGTTATTTAAAAAAAAAGTTAAGTTCAACGTCGCTTAATGTCAGAAAACTCAACATTTACCGTTTTAAACGATGACACCTTAATAAATTTGCAATTGTTCAGCATATTAAATGACCGATTTAACTTAATTTTGGTGAACTATAACTGTTATGTTAATGTCAGAGTGCAAAGCAATTGCATTTGATTGCTTGGGATCATGAAGCTTGAAATAATGTGTGCCACTCGCTGCCATGATTGTATCATTTTAAATTGATGACACCCCAATAAATTTGCGATTTTTCAGCAAATTAAATTAGCGATTGAACATAACTTTGGGGTGCTATAGCGGCTGTGTTCATGTCAGAGTCCAAAGCAACGGTATAATGATTTGCTTAGGTTCATGAAGATTGCAAGGATTTATGGCATCTGCTGCCATGTTTGTATCATTTTAATCGATGACAGTAAAAGATTCAAGATTTTTTTCAGCATATTAAATTGGCGATTGAACATAACTGTGGAGTGGAAGCTATTGTTCATGTGAGATAGCGGTTGTCCATATGGGGGTGCAACAATATATGAAAGCAATATAAGGTAGAATACCAACTGGAACAAAGCAGTGTTTAGAAACTGAAGCAAGCTGTCATTGCGTTTTATTAGGCTTTACATGATCAGGATTTTTGGAAGTTTAAAAAAAAACGATAACCGATCCGATCACAAAATGGAGCAATATGTCCATTTACATGACTTGTGTGTGTGTGTGTGTGTGTGTGTATATATATATATATATATATATATATATATATATATACAATTGTATATACTTGTGTACAGCATACAGTACTTGTGTACTGTATACTGTATCCATCCATTTTCTGTACAGCTTATCCTCACAAGGGTTGCGGGCGTGCTGGAGCTGGCCAGTCCCAGCTCAAATTATTCTCTAGCATTTTAGACAAAAGTAAAAACACCAATGACCTCTAGGGGGCATTCAAGGATTGGCCATTGACATAGGTTTAGGTAAAATCAACATTACAGAAATAATGGGTGCCAACTTACTGTAATTCAATTACTTTATTGCAATTAAATTACTTTAATAAATACTGTTAATGACATGTTTACTCTAACTTTCTCACTGTCCCAGCTATATGGACGGGTGTTGTCCAGAGTTTGAGGCCGTCTGACTCCCCCCCCCCCCCCCCCCGCCATCTTATTACAACTCTAGGGGCCAAAAAAAAGAGTGATGGTAAGGAGAAATTAATAGATGAACAACAATGTAATTAATGGCAAGGAATGAGGAAAAAGGGCAGGTTTATAGCAGCATCGCAAAGAGGAGACTATTTAGTAAATAGCAGTAAACAGATGTGTGCAGCTGCGCTAGGCTGGATGGCTCATGTAAGTGTACTGTGTTCTCATTAAACCCCAGGGGGCCTAAATAACAACGTGAAAGTGGGTGGGGAAAACCAATTCACATTACTCTGATTCACTTCTCAAAAAAAGGTCACAAAAATCATAACAGCTAGCAGTGGCAACGTTGCAGAATTCCTGTGAGGGCAGTGCAACATCTCAGAAGAATTACAATAAATAATATGGACTGAATTAGGGCTGTGAGAATTGAATAACTCTGCTAAGTCGACTTCAAAAATAGGTCGACAAAATTTCTGCCTCAAAGCTCTGCTGGGACCCAAAGAAAGTTTCGCCCGGTACTATGTATGCGCCGCCAGAACCAATGTTTTACATGGACATTTACTGCAGACCTACGGAGTGTTGGGCTACTGATAAACTTTGCCCAAAATGACAGTGGAGCATCTATAAAGCGATTTTTAAGACACCGTTAGATGTGTAATAAATACATAACATGATTTATGAGTTAGCTGAACGGTATCATCTATGGTGTCCTTGTGGGACACCATAGATGGTCACTAGAAAGGCAAATACAGTGGAACCTCAATTTAACGGACAGACAATAGTGTCCAGTTGGAAGTCAAAATCACCCCTCTCATGCACTAGCGAGGTAAGTTTGGATAAACAAAAACTTTTCCAATATTTTTAAAGCTTTTTTATATTTATTTACAATAATTCTGTACTGTACTGGGTGTATTTAGGAGGGATGTCTCTATCCAACATTTTCATGGCTGATCCGATACCGATACTGCAGCTTTGAGTTTTGGCCAATACCGGTCCGATCCATAAATAATTCAGTAATAATCACACACACTTCACATATTTTGTCATATGGAATGTAGAAAAGGCTTGATCACGTGATATTACTCAAACAGAAAACAATAATCAGCAACAGTAGGTATGAGGAAAAACTGACCCATTTATTTTTAACCAATGGGCTACATCATCTTTTCCTTTCGGCTCGTCCCATTAGGGGTCGCCACATCATGCCATCCTTTTCCATGTAAACCTATCTCCTGCACCCTCCTCTCTAACACCAACTGCCCTCATGTCTTCCCTCACGACATCCATCAACCTTCTCTTTGGTCTTCCTCTCACTGTCTTGCCTGGCAGCTCCATCCTCATCATACTTTTACCAATATACTCACTGTCCCCCCTCTGGACATGTCCAAACCATCAAAGTCTGCTCTCTCCAACTTTGCCTCCAAAACATCCAACCTTAGCTGACCCTCTAATGAGCTCATTTCTAATTTTATCCAATCTGGTCACTCCGAGAGCGAACCTCGACATCTTCAACCAACAGGCTACATAAACTTTAAAAATAAGAACGTGTACTACAATTGAATAAAATGAATAAAAATTATATCAGAAAATCCTGAAAAAATAACCAATAAAACCAATACCAAAAATATATATTTAAATTGCAACATAACCACTGCTCAACTTAAACATAAGCATATTCTACATTTGAATAGATTAAATGATAAATGAATGAGAAAACCATCCATCCATCCATTCTCTACATCCCTACGACCCTCACTAGGGTCACGGGTATGCTGGAGCCTAACCCAGCTAACTGCAGGCAGGAGGCTGGGTACACCTGAACTGGTTTGCGAGCCAATCGTAGGGCACATTTAAACAAACAACCATTCGCACTCATATTCACACCTAGGGGCAATTTACACTCCTCAATTAACCTACCATGCATGTTTTTGGGATGTGGGAGGAAACCGGAGTACCTGATGAAAACCCACACAGGCACGGGGAGAACATGCAAACTCCACACAGGCGAGGCTGGATTTGAACCCAGGTCCTCAGAACTGTGAGGTGGATGTGCTAACCAGTCGCCCACCATGCCACCGAAAAACCATAAAAAATAACAAATAAATAATACAAATTATACTTTTAAAGTACAAAATAAAGTTGTTGGTTTTTTTTTTTTATTTTTTTTTTTTTTTTTATAAATGGTAGTACATGGTGGGAACAGCATTTGCTTTCTCCACGTGTGGCAATACACTTGAACTTCATTTTTGGGATCGCTGATCCTGCTGTACACATCTTGACCTCTGAGGGGCAGTGTAGTACTTGCAATGAGATACACACTTGAAGTAACAAAGAAAGGAGAAGTCACAATAAAATGTTGTTAATATAACTTGTTTTTCACAGAGTTTGAAGAATATATACCAGAGTATTGTTATATTGCCTGTTAGTATGTTTATACAGCGTTTGTGTTCCAATATTCAATACTTTGAGAGATACAAGTGCCGCAAGTTCAATGCTAATTTTTGTTAGCCCATCAATGGTGTTTTTCATTCACTCATTGATTCATTCTTTCAGCTATCAATTTTTAACAAAAACAAAAAAAGAAAAATTATAATGTATTTGAACAGTCAATTGGTGTTAATCTTTTGTTATGTGTGTTTAGTTTTACAGTGAACTTCAGCTGGAGTGTCAATAACTGACTTGAAGCAAGCAACATTGATTCTCACTTTTTGCTACTATGACAGCACCTTAGCAACCTGTTGTTGTGATCATGTGGGCTCTGCATGCCATTGAGGCGCTGCTGGATAGAAGTGCTGTAGCAAAGCATTGAATGGACTGCTTGCATGATTGGTAGAATCTGAGATTTTACATCCAGTGGCTATTTTGAAGGAACAAACAAACTACACTCAAGTCGTCTACAAAATGTGCTAATGAATGTGGTAACGGCTCTATACTGTATAACTGGGCATGAAAATAAATTATTTTAATTAAAAGCCTGGCAGGACTATTAACCTGCTCAATACTACAGTACATTTAAGTAGAGATACTGAAGATCTCAGTATACCCCTGTGATGAACTGAGCAGTTTCTTTTCCACTGAATTGACAAACCCAAATTCCAGTGAAGTTGGGATGTGTAAAATGCATAAAAACAGATTAAAACAGAATTTGCAAATCCTTTTCAACGTATACTCATAAGAATACACTGCATAGACAAGATATTTAATGACTAAAGCGAAATTCTTTTTCATTTTTGCAGTTATTCACTCATTTTGAATTTGATGCCTGCAACACGTTCCCCAAAAAACTGGGACAGCGGGAAGTTTAAGTTTAAGCGGTCTCGCATCACTTATTTGAGAGTCAAAATTTGCATTTTGTGCCTCATAAAACATATTAAAAAGAAAAACTGCGGATTAAAAATTGTTGTTTCCTAAAAAGCTTTGCTGTGACGGACGTGACAACGCGATTATGTCATTACCGAAATGGCGGAAGTGAAGCTTGGTTGCTGGCATGGGTACGGTTAAGATAATGCTTATTTTTTACCCTGGATAAGTGATATTACTGCCACTTGGTAGCTGCTGAAAGTAACTAAAAAGTTATTTTTCTAACTTAGTTACTTTTGAAATCAAGTAATGAGTAAAGTAAATAAGTTACTTTTTCAAGGTCACTGTGGCACTGCCTAAAAGCATGTTTGAGCGTATTTTAATGCTGGCCTAAATATCACTATAATACTTTACAGACCTGCATCCTGGAGTGACGATCAAGGGATTATAAGGTAAAGCATGATCATTTGTTCGACTAGAGGGGTCAGCAGCCAGCTCCTATAGTGCTGCTAAACCTCATCCCCTGGGAAAACCACATAATTTTAGCATTACATTAAAATAACACGTGTCCCTAACTGTAAGAAGCAGTCAATTATGTTGCAGCGGGCAGCCAATCATATTGCAGTGGTTCGCTTTTAACTCAAATGGAATTCAAAACGATAGATTCTCTCTCTCTCTCTGAGCATGCAGAAGGAGTAGATTATGGTGGAAAAAAGGCAACTTTCACACATTAAAACATGGGCTCGTGCAAGTGCGACAAGATGAAATCTTTAATCGCACAAGCTGAAAAAAGGTCACAAATGCGACCAATTTGGTCACAGCCTCGAGCCCTGGCTTTAAGGCTTTATGGTTACTGAAAAAAAAGCCAAAATACTCCATAAAAGCCAAAATACACTGCTGACTTACCCTACATTTTATTTATTAGTAGACTGGTCTGGGACACAAGTGTTAAGTATAAGAGTAGCATATAACTGAAGGTTTACCTTGGGGAGCAGCGGTGTGGCTTTCTTGCTCTTTTTCTCTGAGGGATCGTCTAGCATATCGGGCTCAAAAGTGTAGAGTTCTGCCAGCTCGTTCATAGTAAAGTGCCTTTCAATCTGCTGCTGGTCCACCACCCGGTATGACAAAGACTGTTTGGTAACCTGCCGGTCATAGATTTTTTCTTCCATTGTGCCCTGAAAGGAGAATACGAAACGAAAGCCCAACAAATATGGGATAAGGTTCCACGAAGTAACAAGTGTGTTGTAGTGTTAATTTAGTGCAATAAGCAATCAAAGTCACAGAGGTACACATCCAATACAGTTCCATCAATAGGCAAAGGTTAATGTAATTCATGAGGATGTGCATTTCTGCTGCTCGTTAATATGTTTGTCTGCTACAGAATCAGGATATCTGCTGGCTGCTAAACAAACAAGTGACAAAAATCATCCCGCCAAGATCACCTGCGCCAGGAACCTGTAGACATAGACCGTCTTCAGCTGGCCGAAGCGATATACCCTGAATATACTCTGGATATCATACGAAGGATTCCAGGAGGCGTCAAAGATAATGACTCTGTTGGACGCCACCAGGTTGATGCCAAGGGAGCCAGCTCGTGTGGAAATGAGGAACAAACGACCCCTGGAATGGTTTGGAAAGACTTGTATAAAAGATGTCTGAATTGTTTCATTACCAGTGGACTTTTAAATCAACAAATGACCTTGTGTTGTTAGGGTCGTTAAACTCCTCTGCCCACTTCTTCCTGGTGGTGGCGTTGGTGGAGCCATCCAGACGATAGTAGTCAATGTTCCTGAACCACTTCCCCTCACCTTCACAGACACACGAGTTAAGAAACCAGCTATTCAATGCCATCATCAAACTGCAGATGAGCCTTCAACAACACGCCACCATCAACTAGGCCGTTTCTTTTCAAAGAGGTTTGGGTAGAAGCAGATAGACGGTTATGGCGAATGGAGGCCCTCTGTATGTAACCTTTAAGATGGCCAACCCTTCGCTAGCCTGCATATGCAGCAGTTCAGCATGTTTCCAATTAGAGTACTGTGATCTTTTCATTACAAATTACAAACCCTTGAGCAAACATTTTTGGTGGAATAAAAAGTCAAGGTCTAATCATTTTCAAAATGAAACTAAAAACAGCTGCTGAAGTTTAATTAGGAACATGACCTTACACCGGTGGCACTGTGTATGTATGTGTGTGCACACTTAAGGTTAAGACGCATGGACAAGAATACATGTTACATGTGGGCTTGCTTCAAGGAGTGGATGGAAAAATACTACCCAAAAAATGTTAGCATTTTTGGCATCAGACACAAAAAACAAGTGAATTTTGGGACACACAAAGCCCGTCAAGCTCCATAAATCAGTAGCTGGTTTCTATTACTAATAGGGTACTTGGTTGTTTTGTACATCATGAATAAGAGCAGCATTACAAAGCAGAATATTCAGTGGGAAACTGATCACAGGCAAATATGGGATAGAATCATTCAGTGAAGTAAGTAACAGCCTCACAAGAGAGCCAAGTGAGATCATCTTGAATAAAAGAACGTGGATGGATGGATGGAAATATAAAGCCTACCTTTGTATGGTGAGATCTTGTTTTCATCTGCAGCCCTGCAAGACAGCTCCAGGAAATCCTCAATCAGGTCCAAAGAGATAAGAGACTGACTGAACACCAACCTGTGGATGGGCACAAAGATTCATTGGTGTCACTTTACTTTTCAAAACGCTATCCCATTACACTACAAACTGGCTAGTACACACTAACAACACATTCCATACTTACACTTTATCTTCCACTTCCTCTGCCATGCGCAGGATCTCAAAGAGGATCAGAATTTTTCCGGAGTGTTCTATGATTTCAGCATCGGGCTCGGTAACAAACTCCTTGTGCCAGTCAGCGGTGGGGCTCCCTGGTGCCGAGCCAGAGGGTTGAGCTTCTTTCCAACAAAGACACAAATGAGTAAGGTCTGTATGTAGTCAGTAACCATTAAGTTACCATTATTGATTGACATGCCTTCCCATGCTAATTAACACAACTCCTTATTATTGCTAAAATAATTACCTAATGCAAGCCTGTTTATACCGTCAGGTCCATAAATATTAATATTATCCATAAATATTGTCAACTTTTTGCTTTAAACACAACCACAATGGATTTGTAATGGAATGAACAAGATGTGCTTTAAACTGCAGACTTTCAGCTTTAATTTGAGTGCATTTACATCCAAATTAGGTGAGTGGTGTAGGAATTACAACAGTTTGTATATGCGCCCTCCACTTTTTAAGGGTCCAAAAGTAATGGGACAAATTAACAATCATAATTCATATTTACACTTTTTAATACTTGGTTGCAAATCCTTTGTCGTCAATTACAGCCTGAAGTTGGAATGCATAGAAATCACCAGAAGCTGGACTTCATCCCTGGTTTTGCTCTGAGCATGCATTTCACTTGCTACAGACAAAATTGAAGGGAAAATGCCCCAAGAACAAGGAGAAAGTCAAGACAGTGATGTAGGGCTAAGCAGAGCTTTACCAGGGATGAAATCCTGCATCTGGTGGTGTCTATGAGTTCCTGACTTCAGATTATAATTGACTGCAAAGGATTTGCAACCAAGTATGAAAAGAAAGTTTGATTTATGATTGTTACTTTGTCCCATTATTTTTGGTCCCTTAAAAAGTACCTACACCATTCACCTGATTTGGATGTAAACACACTCAAATTAAAGATGAAATTTCATCTTCATTGTTCGTTTAATTGCAAATCCATTGTGGTAGTGTTTTAGAGCCAAAAAAATGAGAATTGTGTCAATTTCCCAAAATTTGTGGACCTGACTGTAGATCTGCAATTTGGACACATGTATGCCTCATCCTCTACAGTGTTAACAGGCCTACAAGCTGTAAACTCACATTTGGTTAATGTGACCCCTCATTGCTCATCATCACATTTTGTCCACATTGGTTGTCAAGATCAGTTATGTTCTACTACAACATGCAAAGCTGTTCTCGAGGCTCCAAACTTACGCTCTTCTACAGGCTCAGCCCTGTTTCGCCCCTCTCCATTTCTGCCCCGAGAACTAGTGTTCCACTCCTTGATGACTTCCACATCATCGCTATCAGAGTCATCAGATCCCTTCTTTCTTCCCTTGCCTTTCTTCTTTTTCCTATTACGGAGGGACACAGGGTCAGCAAGAGTAACAGATGAAGGAACAGTGGAACTACAAAAGTGTCTCTCGCGTTATAAATATACAACACGGAGAACTGGATTCTTTACTTTTTTTGCTTTTCGTCCTCTGAGCTCAGACTCATGGAGGACTCGTCAGTCTCTGAAGCAATGAATTCCTCCATACTGTCTTCGTCAAAGAAACCCTAAAAGAGAGATGAGTTGGATGAGGCTCAAACGTGTAGTGAATTTATGTACCAAATACAGACAGTTGATGCTTTGGAGCAAAACCGATGCACATTGGAATTTGTTTAGAAAATATTTTTTTTTAAAAAAGGATAATCATCACTCCCGTATTCCCAGTTCATCACATAGCAAGGTTTCATTTCATCTTCCCATACCTACCCTGTTTTCTTTACTGATGTAATCCAGCTGAAGGCACCAGGGATGGGTCCAGATTCTGCTGAGCATCTGGAAATCCTGGAAGAGTTTGGTCCCTGCACGGCCTCGGCCCCCCTCTATAGCATTCCCCACACCTGGAATATGAGGGAGAGTGTGAGATGTAGGCGGTAACAATGTCAGACTGAAGGTTAGTCTCTCTATACACAAACTGGTCTGCGTAAAATCTGGAGAGGGGTCTAATTTGTACCTAATTTGTATGTCTTCCATTTTCTAATAATTGCTCCCACAGTTGATTTATTCAAACCAAGCTGCTTACCTATTGCAGATTCAGTCTTCCCAGCCTGGTGCAGGTCTACAATTTTGTTTCTGGTGTTCTTTAACAACTCTTTGGTATTGGCTATAGTGGAGTTTGGAGTGTGACTGTTTGAGGTTGTGGGCAGGTGTCTTTTGTACTGATGAGTTCAAACAGGTGCCATTAATACAGGTAACAAGTGGGGGACAGAGGAGCCTCTTAAAGAAGTTACGGGTCTGTGGCAGCCAGAAATCTTGCTTGTTTGTCGGTGACCAAATACTTGTTTTCCACCATAATTTGGTAATAAATTCTTTAAAAATCAGACAATGGGATTTTCTGGATAGTTTTTAGTCATGTTGTCTCTTATAGGTGAGGTATAACTGTGATGAAAATGACAGGACTCATCTTTTTAAAGGTCAGAGGACAAATATTTTTTTTAACTCTAGAACCCCTTCACAAACCACATCTGCCATTTCAAAGTCATTATATAGCAGATATACAGCAGTTAAATCGATAAATATGATGCAGAATTCGCCTTTGGATTTTTGCATCCAGCGCCTTCCGGTCTTCGCTGTGACGTCACGCGAGCAAAACAGCCTGTTCATTCGGAGTTGTGTGCTGTTGTTCCCGTCCTTGTATATTTGTTGTCGTATGATTTAACGATGTCACGATGGTTTATTGTCTGGCATTTGGTTGTACAAATGGTTCAGGCAGTGGCAAGAGTTTTTTTTGGCTTTCCAAGTGAAAAAGGAGTAAGTGACCAGTGGATAGGGAAAGTCAATCGACAGGGGAAGGAACGTGGTCCGCTATGGGTGCATAGCAAGCATTCCAAACTCTCTACTGATCACTTCGAACCGGCGTGTTTTGAGAAAGACTTAGCAGAAAGAATTGGATACAGAGGTAGAGGCTGAAATCAGCTACGGCCAAGTATTTTTCATACGGCCATCGGGACCTCAACCGCCAGCAAGAGAACTAAATCTCGCAGCCGTCGCGGTGAAGCTGCGTAGACGAGGTGAGAATTTCCTTGTACAACCCCAATTCCAATGAAGTTGGGACATTGTGTTAAACAAATAAAAACAGAATACAATGAATTGCAAATCATGTTCAACCTATATTTAATTGAATACACTACAAAGACAAGGTATTTAATGTTCAAACTGATAAACTTTATTGTTTTTAGCAAATAATCATTAACTTAGAATTTTATGGCTGCAACACGTTCCAAAAAAGCTGGGACAGGTGGCAAGACTGAGAAAGTTGAGGAATGCAAAAATACAAAAGACCAGTGCAACAAACACGACACTGGCTGATCTGATGAGCAAAAATGTTGCTTAAGCATAAGAGTTGCAACAGAGGATGTCCACTCCAGAGGTGGGTAGAGTAGCCCAGTCATTTCCAACCTTTATGGAGCCAAGGCACATATTTTACAATTGAAAAATCTCACGGCATACCAACAAACAAAAATTTCACAAAAGGTGGATACATTAATTACTGTATTTACTTCCTGCCATCTCATAGAAGAGCATTTCTTTGTTCTGTCTGTCACTATGCCCCACTGGCAGAAATAGATGAATAAAGATACAATATTTCTTGGAAAAACTTTTTTTTTTGAGCAATCAAGTAAAATTTTATAATTTCCCACGGCACACCAGAAGAGCACTCACGGCACACGAATGTGCCCCGGCACAATCACTGGAGTAGCCAAACACTGTCCTCAAGTAAGAGTACTGTTACTTGACAATAATGTGACTCAAGTAAAAGTAAAACGTAGTCATCCAAAAGAATTACTTGAGTTACAGTAAAACGTACAGAGTGAAATTATTATTCAAATAGAGTGAACAGTGAGTAACTTCAGATTTTTTTTAGCACAGCAAGAACATCAATAAAAAAAAATTACAACATAAAATGTGAATGTGCAAATTCTGATGTTGCTGAGTGTGTGTGTGTCAGTCAAAACTACAAAAAAAACATCTGCACGGTATTTTTTCAAGTGATAAGTGAGCTGAAATACCCACGTTTGGGCAGACAGTGCCAGACAAATTCAACAATACACAAAAGCTGTTGTTTTTGTTCGTTTAATTGTAAACAAGAGTAGCGCGCCGTTGCCATCATGGCAATGATGACCTTCCCAACATGGCCGCCACGTATGCACAACGAACAGCGGGCCAGGCTTATCTAGTGTGAATACCTATGTCCGGGAAGCCCAATGGAAGACGTTGTGTGAGGTCATGTGACTTTCTTGTGTCGTTTGATTGGTGAACTAGACCTAAACGTCACTAGCGCTTAAATTGGATTGACAGCGCCCAATGTCGAAGTCTCGCGCATGAAATAATTGATAAATCAGCAATAATTGATAAATGTAGCGAGCGACATTTAGATCATTGTAGCGGAGTAAAAGTACCATTACTAATTAACAGCAGAAGCGGCGGAAGTTTTTTTTCTGGTCTCGTCAACTCCTGTGACTTCAAGCGCACAAGCGGAACCTCAGGCCGCATATTAGTCTGCCGCGGAGTAATATTCACAAATTACATCTGTGTGTGGATGGTGGATGTGTGGAAAGGACCTAGCTGCCAGCGTTCAAGGAGTACGAAACAGCCTATGATGTCAGCGACCCCCCCCATCAACCGTCCTGGTCTTTGGGTTAATTTTTGGTGCAGAGGTTTTGATATTCCACCCCAAACACTTCAATGTCTTTCTTATTCATGTATGCCCCCACATTCCCCGCCCCTGTCCCAGAGCTCTTCATTAGGGAAACCATGCTTAAACCCTGCCTGCGGCACTCTGCCAGCTGCCACTCTTATATGTGCACGCACGCACACACACAGAGAAAAGTTCACTAAATGACTTATCAAACAAGCACAGAAAAGTAGAGCAGCAAACGCTGTGCAAGTTTTTCCTGTGAGTGAGCAAAAACGCCATCTTAGCGGGGCCTAAAGGTCATATAACACCCGACAACTTCAGTGCATTGTAAAAGTCAGTGGACAAGTCAGATGGTTCTGTGCAAGAAAATAAATAAAACGTTTCAATGCAGTGTGCATCTCACCAGTGAAGTGCTCCAGGTAGTATCTGTAGAGTTGACACTGGAGTGGAGTAACTCTGATGGACAACACATACTCGTGCTTGGGAGGGAGGAACTTTGTGAGTGCTGTGTAATCTTTCCTCTGGGAAAGCAAAAAGAAGATACTTTTAGGACTAACCATGAAAGGAGAAAAAGACAACCAGAAGGGCGTGTGTGTTACCTGAACACATCCAGCCAACATCTCATACAAGATGTGAGCCCTCTTCTTCATGATGCGGACATCGTGCATTGTGGAGTCGGCACACTGCCCGTTCTGGATGGGGTTGATGAAGCGATTGCGGAACTCTTTAACCGACCCGAGCAAGTTCTCCTTAATGAAGTTTACCATGCAGTGGTCTGATAGAGGAACAAGGAAGTCAGAAGATCTTAGCATTCAGATACCAATCCAACTGCTAACAGGCTTACATTCAATGAGGTTATTTTGAAGAGGTGTTCCAGTCAGCACAACCCTCCTCCTTGTCCTGATGGAATTCATGGCTTTGGACACAGCTGATGCCTCATTCTTCAAGATGTGACCTTCATCACATATTACCATGTCGGGACCTGAAGCGAAAGTACAGTTAAAACCAAAGGGAAATCTGATCATACAGTAAATGGGATATGTATAACATTGAAACTACTTTTAATGATGGAGTCATCATTTTAATAATAACTATTTTTATCTAAGGACTCAAGCACACTTATATGCTATAATATAGCATGACCATACCTGGGTCTACCAAAGTCTTCTGAAATGTCTCTTTCAGCTTCTTACTCTTGGTGTTCCTTCCCTGTGTCAGATTTCGGTACATCTCATAGCCAATGATCATCACACCCCCCATATCATGCCATTGCTGGAGGGCGACTGCTCGCTCCTGCGGCCTCTTTACTGTGACCAGCTCCGTCACCTGTTTAATACATCAAGGATCACTGGTTAATCCTCCAAAAGTAAGGTTTGGTGAAGAACAGCTGCCAAAGCAAATTATTACCTCTAAACACTCATCATCTTTCATTCCCGCTTGCCATTTCTCAAACTCATTGACCCAATTAAGGACGGTGTTGAGGGGACAAACCACCAGTGCTGTTGAGAAGTTGAGCTTTTCACAAAGGAGCAAAGTATGAAGAAATGCCACCACCTTCAGGGAAAAAGGAGCATTACAGTTAAGATTTGATGACAACAGCATTGACTCAATCGTGTAGTACAGTTACCAACACTCATGTCTAGTTAAAGATAACACACAAAAAGATGGTTAAGACCATATCTACTCTGAATTCTGCATTTAACCCATCACTGGTGCACAAAAGGCACAACACTATTGGTGACACACTGGAGCAGTGTAACCTGGGACGCTCTCGTCAGTCATTCCTAACCAGTCTTTCACAGCTTCTCTCTTCTACCTACCTGAAGTGTTTTTCCTAGACCCATACAGTGGGCAAGGATGCAACCAGAACCAGAGGACTTCTCAATCTTCTTCACAGACTCACAGCAACAGTCCCACATGAATTGCACCCCTAGAAACATGACAAAGATGAAAGGGCTTCTCAAACACAAACTTTTGACAATACTTACTATTTTGTGACAATATTACAGAAACAGAAGTGCCTTAAAATACGAGTTTAATTCATTCCATGACACTACTCATCTCTCAAAACGCATGACCCCCATTAAAATGAATGGAAATACAATGAATCCGTTCTTGTCCCCCCAAAACACCACAATCTATTTAAAAAAAATCTCACAATACATGGCCCCATTCATTCTTTCCTTGACATAGATCAGTCCATATATATATATATATATATGGCGTCGATAAAAGACATTTACACCGCGTCGCCATCGTGTACAGCATAGTTGAATTCAAAAGCTAGTTTATTTTTAGCCTTGTCGCGGGTCTTTTGACGTAGTACTATAAATATTTGACCAGTAAAGTTATTGAAAAAAAAAAAAAAAAAACTTGTCGGCGGTGATGGACAGACAACACGTCTGAGACAGACATGTAATGCATGGATCAGACGACAAGACAAATTTGCTCTTTCACGATTACACTATGTCAGACTACTGCAATAAAATCTTGTATTCCGATACCACCACATCCCATCTTTTAAGATCACTGGACTTTATCTTGTTAACTCAAACGTGAATATGATTTGCAAATGTACAGCTTCAGCTGTTCAACAGTCCGGGGTCTCTGTTGTCGGATTTTATGCTTCATGATGCAACATACATTTTCAATGAGACAGGTCTGGACTGCAGGCAGGCCAGTCTTGTACCTGCACTCTTCTACTACAAAGCCACGCTGTTGTAACACGTGCAGAATGTGGTTTGGCAATGTCTTGCTGAAATAAGCAGGGGCGTCCATGAAAAAGACGTTGCTTGGATGGCAGCATATGTTTCTCCAAAACCTGTATGTACCTTTCAGCATTAATGGTGCCTTCACAAATGTGTAAGTTACCCATGCCATTGGCACTAACAGAGCCCCATACCATCACAGATGCTGGCTTTTGAACTTTGTGTCCATAACAGTCCGGATGGTTCTTTCCTCATTGGCTCGGAGGACACGACGTGTACAAATTCCAAAAACAAATTTGAAATGTGGACTCGTCGGACCACAGAAAACTTTTCCACTTTTCATCAGTCCATCATAAATGAGCTTGGGCCCAGAGAAGCCGGCGGCGGGTCTGGGTGTTGTTGATAAAAGGCTTTGCATTGCATAGTAGAGTTTCAAGTCGCACTTACAGATGTAGCGCCGAACTGTATTTACTGACATTGGCTTTCTGAAGTGTTCCTGAGCCCATGTGGAGATATCCTTTACACATTGATGTCGGTTTTTGATGCAGTGCCGCCTGAGGGATCGAAGGTCATGGGCATTCAATGTTGGTTTTCGGCCTTGCCGCTTACTGCAGTGATTTCTCCAGATTCTCTGAACCTTTTGATGATATGGACCGTAGATGATGAAATCCCTAAATTCCTTGCAATTGTACGTTGAGGAACATTGCCCTTAAACTGTTCGATTATTTTCTCACGCACTTGTTCACAAAGAGGTGAATCTCGCCCCATCTTTGCTTGTGAATGACTTCAGGGAATTCAGGGAAGCTCCTTTTATACCCAATCATGGCACCCACCTGTTCCCAATTAGTCTGTTCACCTGTGGGATGTTCCAAACAGGTGCTTGATGAGCATTCCTCAACTTTCTAAGTCTTTTTTTAAACCTGTCCCAGCTTTTTTGGAACGTGTTGCAGCCATAAAATTCTAAGTTAATGATTATTTGCTAAAAACAAAGTTTATCAGTTTGAACATTAAATATCCTGTGTTTGTAGTGTATTCAAATCAATAGAGGTTGAACATGATTTGCAAATCATTGTATTCTGTTTTTATTTAGGTTTAACACAACGTCCCAACTTCATTGGAATTGGGGTTGTATACACACACGCACGTGCGCACGCACACACACACACACATACATGCACGCGCACACACACACACACACACACCCACCCACCCCTCCTTGAGCAGTCACCTTATCGTGGTCGACAGGTTTGTGCGCCCCAATGATCCCAGGAGCTAAGTTGTCTGGGGCTTCACGCCCCTGGTAGTCCTTGGAGGGGGTGCTGGAGACCGCTCCCGCTGTGGACTCCTTCGTTCTGCTGGGGGACTTCAATGATCATGTGGGCAATGACAGTGAGACCTGGAAGGGCGTGATTGGGAAGAACAGGCCCCTCGATCAGAACTTCACTCACGTCCCAGGGGAGGCGGGGGACATTGAGTCCGAATGGACCATGTTCTGCACCTCCATATCCGAGGTGGCTGACCGTAGCTGTGGCCGTAAGGTAGTTGGTGCCTGTCGTGGCAGAAATCCCCAAACCCATTGGTGGACACCAGCGGTGAGGGATGCCATCAAGCTGAAGAAGGAGTCCTATCGGGCCTTTTTGGCCTCTGCAACTCCTGAAGCAGCTGATGAGTACCGGCTGGCCAAGCAGAATGCAGATTTGGTGGTCGCTGAGGCAAAAACTCAGAAATGGGAGGAGTTCGGCGAGGCTATTGAGAATGATTTCCGGACGGCTTCGAGGAAATTCTGGTCCGCCATCCGGCGTCTCAGGAGGGGGAAGCAGTGCCCCATCAACACTGTGTATAGTGAGGATGGTGGTCGGCATGTTCCAACTACAGGGGGAAATCACTCTCCTCAGCCTCCCCGGTAAGGTCTATTCAGGGGTGCTGGAGAGGAGGGTCCATTGGTAAGTTTAATCTCAGATTCAGGAGGAGCAGTGTGGTTTTCATCCTGGCCGTGGAACAGTGGACCAGCTCTACGCCCTCGGCAGTTTCCTCGAGGGTGCATGGGAGTTCGCTTAACCAGTCTGCATGTGTTTTGTGGACTTGGAGAAGACGTTCGACCGTGCCCCTCTGGAGTCTTGTGTGTGGGGGGGGGGTGCTTCGGGAGTATGGAGTACCGAACCCCCTGATACGGGCTGTTCGGTCCCTGTACGACCAGTGTCAGAGGTTGGCCTGCATTGCTGGCAGTAAGTCGGACTCATTTCCGGTGAGGGCTGGACTCCGCCAAGGCTGCCCTTTGTCACCGATTCTGTTCATAAATTTTATGGACAGAATTTCTAGTTTCAGCAAAGGCGTTGAGGGGGTCCCGTTTGGTGGCCTCAGTATTGCATCTCTGCTTTTTGCAGACGATGTGGTTCTGTTGGCTTCATCAAGCCATGACCTCCAACTCTCACCGGAGCGGTTCACAGCTAGAGTGTGAAGCGGCTGGGATGACAATCAGCACCTCCAAATCTGAGACCACGGTCCTCAGTCGGAAAAGGGTGGAGTGCCCTCTCCAGGTCGTGGATGAGATCCTGCCCCAAGTGGAGGAGTTCAAGTATCTTGGGGTCTTGTTCACGAGTGAGAAAAGAAACGAACGGGAGATTGACAGGCGGATCAGTGCAGCATCTGCAGTGATGCGGATTTTGTATCGGTCCCTTGTGGTGAAGAAGGTGCTAAGCCGAAAGGCGAAGCTCTCAATTTACCGGTTGATCTACGTTCCTACCCTCACCTATGGTCACGAGCTGCGGGTCGTGACCGAAAGAACAAGATCCCAGTTACAAGGGGCCGAAATGAGTTTCCATCGCAGGGTGTCGGGGTTCTCCCTTAGAGATAGGGTGAGAGACTCAGTCATCCGGGAGGGGATCAGAGTCGAGCCGTTGCTCCTCCACATTGAGAGGAGCCAAATGAGGTGGCTTGGGCATCTGATTAGGATGCCTCCTGATCGCCTGCCCGGTGAGGTGTTCCGGGCACATCGCACCGGGAGGAGACCCCAGGGACGACCCAGGACACGCTGGAGAGACTACGTCTCTCGGTTGGCCTGGGAACGCCTTGGGATCTCCTCGGAAGAGCTGGATGAAGTGGCTGGGGAAAGGGAAGTCTGGGCCTCCCTGCTAAAGCTACTGCCAATGCGACCTGACCTCGGATAAGCGGAAGAAAATGGATGGGTGGATATATAAGGGGAGTAAAAGGTTAATCCCCTGACATATGAAGGCTCGTATATAGTGTTCAGCCGGGTTTCAGCCATCATACTCTGTGTCTTCGGCGGAAAGAAAGGTCTGCGTTACAACCCTACACGTCACGGGTGCTCGCCTTGCATTTCACTATGAAATGCTACGACACTTCTGGCTTTTTCCATAATTTGCCTTTTTCTAATAAATTCAGCTTTGCCCTTGCCAAGCCAGCACAGTGAACAATTTGTGATTCGCAGTTTTGCTTTTTAATGTGACTGAGGCGCCGCAAAATGCATATTTTGGCTCACAAAGAGTGATGCAAGCCCGCTTAATTTGAGAATTGGAACAGCCACTCTAAATTGGTTAACATTGTCTAGAAATAACAGCCAAAGTGGGGACAGAGTAATAGTATTGAATTGTGAAGCAACCAAGAACGTGTAGTATTCGGAAATATGCTCGTCATTTTGTCACTGACATCAACAGGCTGATGTGTCAATCAGGGACAGTTTCAACCTAAATGTGAGCGGGCCAAAATCTGGCTGAAAATCAAATATGTCATCAGAAAACAAGCCTAAAATAAATACAGTACTGCGTCTATTTTGGGGGGAATTCTTTCTACAGAAATAGTTTTTAAGTCCAGAACTATGGTATTCCATAGTGCCAATATTCACCGTATTGTTTAAGCAAGTCACGGTAAAAATATGAGCTAAAATTCTATTACTTACATTCATCAACAGGGAGAGATAAAAAGAAAAATAGCAAGTGGATTTATCATGCCCATCACCGCATCCTTCGTCTTGTCCTTACCATCGACCTGGTGAGGTTTGAGCTTAGTGACGAGGTTCCTGTGCACTTGAACGTGTGGCTCCTTGGTCTCTTCATTTTCATCAAGCACTAGCTTGGTGGTGATGGGACATGTCACCTGGGAAGACTCTTTCACCACAATTGTCTGAGCACAAAAATGTCACTGTATTTTCAAAAAAATGCTTGAAACAAAATGCATTTAAGTACATCCACACTTAGAATTTTGTTCTTTGGTTCAGAAAATGATTCACAGTAGGGCTGCACAATTAAACGAATTTTAATTGTGATCGTGATTTTGGCTGCTACAAATAAATGAGCCCGATCGTCAGAGATTTTTTTACACTTAAAATGCAGGCACTGCTGCATATGAAAAGTGCTTCATTTGCAACAGTGCCAGCAACCTAGTCAGCCAGCCACTAGAGGGCGAACGCTTGGTTAAGGCTTCATTAAGGGCCACCCTGGGAAACTTCAAACTAAAAGCTTAAAATGGCATTGGTGTCCAAATTAGTAATATATGAAGCTTTTATTTTGAAGTTGGCCCTCTCAGCACCTTGGCAGAGAGGCAGCGTGTCACGGTAAGACACTTAACAATCCTGTCACAGTAAAACACTATTAATCGTTGTAGCGGCTGTCTTGACTTCAACTTTTCAGCTTGCCTGACCGCTGTAAAAAAATAAAAACAAAAAATGTCAGAAGTAAATGGAGTAAAGAGAGAGGAAAATCACAACTGTCGAGTTTTTTGCAGTTTGTGCACGACTGACCAATCAAGCAGAACAATGGAGACGTACCCTTCCTTGACAATTCACTATACTGACGGGGATTTTCTAATGAAAATTTGGTCCTTGCACTCTAATGATCTTGCGTTTTATGCATTAACTATTTGCTTCCATTAAGTTGCAATTCGCGACTGCACTTGGTAACAGCATATTTATTTAGCTATCCCTTGGCAAAGTAGAATTTTATGGGGTACATTTATTATTATTACCTATCATTCTTAAAGATTAATTTTGCACTGAAAATTATCACAAATTGTCCGTTGAAAAGTAGTGCAATAAAAATAAATATTTTTCCCAAACATGAAGAATGATTGTGATTACAATATTGATCAAAATAATCGTGATTATTATTCCATCCAGCCAAACCAATTAATCTTTGTGTGGAAAGTATTTATACATTGAACAAAAGTTAATAGAATATTAATAAAATTCATGAATTAGGTCCTAAACATGATCTGAATGTGCTGTAATTCAAGCCATCAAATGAAATTGACAATATCAATATTTACATTTTTACCTCTCTGAGTTTCTTCCTTAGCTCTTCTCTTTCTGCTATACGTTTCCTCCTATCTTCCTCTTCTTTTAGTGCATCCCGCGTCTCTGTCCGGAGACTGTCATCCTTGAGGATTTTGCGGATCTTTTTGCGCCCTTTACGTTCCTCTCCATCTGGGTCGTCGCCATCTTCCTCTCCACTCTGTGGACATGAACATGAAGTTAAGCTCTCAGATCTTCAGTCCTTCGGGGGGGATTGTGGGGTGTAGAATGGGTAACTTTGATCAGTAGCCTGCGAGCAGCTTGATTAATATGTGCCCCCAGTAACCCTAACACACTCCAGGGATAAGTTTAAAATGCATTTTTTGTGTCATGCATGACTGTACTTGCTAAGGTTAAGCAAGTCTGTCTCAAAAGTTCTTGCACTTTGGACTCTTCAGGACTGCAACTAGTACACTTGTAGTGGTCAACACACGAGCCCATTCCTTTAAAAGATGAGCTTTTTATTCATGTGAGAATTTTTAAGGTAATCTACCTGTGGTATATTTATTTATTTATTTATTTTTTAATGAAAACATTCACTGACAAATCTCATTTGCAATCACTAGCCTATTTCATCAAAGGCCATCAAGGCAGTCTTTTTTACTGCTTTTCCCCCAGATAGCTGTCTTTTGGGGAAGGTACTGAGGACTGGGATAGGGAGTTGAAGTTGACCCAGAAATTTTACAGCTTTCAAAAAAGTAACAGAGGCATAATGCCACCAACCGCAACTAGAGTGTGAAGTCTAACACTAAGACTTACTGTCCACTCACCTGTGTTTTGAAAGAAACCGCCGCTGTCGCCTTGACGTTGCCACATATCTACATATCCTAATAGGGCAAGCTAAAACTGCTAAAGGAACGAGCGCTTCAGACACTGTGGTGTCCCACTTTGGTGAGTTCTGTCTGAAAGGCACAGCCAGAAAAATCCTGGCTATACTGCTATAGACATCCCTGATGTCCACGTCATTTTGTAGAGGCATATCAACCAAGACAGCCCCATATCATCAACAGCCTTCAGGAACTCTAGGCGGATCTCATCCACCCACTGGGGCCTGCCACCGAGGAGCTTTTTAACCACCTCAAGTGACCTCAACCCCAGAGATAGAAGAGCCCACCTCAAAGTTCCAAGAATCTGCTTCCTCATGAGAAAGTGTGTCAGTGAAATTGCATAGGTCTAAGCATTCGGGCCTATCGATTCACATAGTCTCCAGTTGAAGTCAACAGCGCCCCACCCTACTATAGACAGTGTTGATGGTGCACTGCTTCCCCATCCTAAGACGCCAGATGGTGGACCAGAATTTATTCAAAGATGTCCGGAAGTAATTCTCCATGGCCTCACCGAACTTGCAAATCTATGCTCTCTACCCAACAAAATGAACAAGCTTCATCTCCTCCCAAAGACCAGTAAAGACATTGCTCCTTCTCCCACCCTCTGCTTTACAGATGGCTTTGTGAACGCATCCCTGGCAGCGCCGTACTGCTGCCCGGCTTCCAACTAAACCGAACGGACTGCGGCATGGAGCTATCGGGGAAAACAAAAGGTGACAGAATATGCTTCTACAACCCCAATTCCAATTAAGTTGGGACATTGTGTTAAACATAAATAAAAACAGAATACAATCATTTGCAAATCATGTTCAACCTATATGTACCGTATTTTTACGACCATAAGGCGCACTTAAAAGTCTTAAATTTTCTCCAAAATGGATGGGGCGCCTTATAATGCGGCACGCCTTGTGTGTGTACAGAGTTCCAAAATCTGTAAATGTTGTTGTGTGACTGATGAACGCTCCGCTTGACTGACTGGGAGCATTTCCTGCACACACGCTGCTTATATAGAGGAAAGGCGGACATGACTGAGGACAGCATGCAGACGTTAAAGGGGGAAGGGTGCGCGTGAAGGAGGACGCTAAAGGCATGCTCCCAGTAGGTATATAGCGCCGGGGTGTGCATTATGTAAAAAAACATAGGTTTGACTCAGGACCCCCGAAAATGGCACCTACGAAGAGACACGCTTACGAAGCACAGTTTAAACGGCAAGCTATCAGTTACGCGGAGGAACATGGGAATCGAGCAGCCGCGAGAGAATTCAAGCTCAACGAATCCATGGTTCGCAAGTGGAGGAACCAGGAAAACGAGCTTCGCCAAGTCAAGAAGACGAAGCGGAGTTTCCACGGAAACAAGGCGAGGTGGTCCGAGTTGGAAGACCAACTTGAGCAATGGATTAATGAGCAAAGAACAGCCGGGAGAAGCGTCTCTACAGTCACCATTCGACTGAGGGCAATAACTCTGAGTTTGCCATCATTCAGGGAGGCTTGATGAAGGAACTCCAACCGCTGGACATCAGTGTAAACAGGGCGTTCAAAGTGAAGTTGCGAGCGCCGTGGGAGCGATGGATGACAGATGGCGAAGACAGCTTTACTAAGACAAGGAGGCAGCGCCGGGCAAATTACGCCATAATTTGTGAATGGATTGTGGATACTTGGGCTAACGTGTCTGCTTGCACTGTTGTTCGAGCTTTCGTAAAAGCCGGCATCATTTCTGCGGAGCCGCACGGCAAAGACTGACTCAAACCTGCCGTGTTTGATTGAGAACCAGCTGTTCATTTCAGATACAGAACATGAGGACTTCGATGGATTTGTGGATGAGGATTGATCAAAAATAACGTGAGTACATTGTTAAATAATTCAATAAAGTACAACCGAACTCAGTTTTGCTCCCGCTGCCTTTTTAAAAACATTGTTTTAGCGTGCACGCATGCTACCGTATCTTTTAAGCTAGCGTATGTTTTACCATGCCTGCGCCCAATAATACGGTGCGCCTTATGTATGTGTTAAATACAGAAATAGACCCCGTACTGAGACTGCGCCTTTTAATATGGTGCACCTTACGGTTGTAAAAATACGGTACTTGGCCAATAAAGCATGATTCTGATTCTGGACCATCCGTGACGAGCACAGAAGTTCAATAACACAACACCACTCGGGTTCTGGTCGGGGGGGGTTCCTTCCGATCACACCCATCCAGGTCTCACTGTCATTGCCCATGTATTTATTTTTCTCTATTTTAAATCACCTTCTCATTGCTGGAGGAATCCTGTACTTTGATCCTACGTCTCTTCTTCTTCTGCTGCTTGTGACTTTTCTGCTTCTCATCATCCTTCTTCTTCGCAGATCTGAAGATGCACAAAAGAGTTAGTTTCTGAGCCATGCCACATGACAATAAGAGTCTAGATCAGGAGTCTGCAACCCGTGGCTCCAGAGCCAGATGTGGCTCTTTCATTCTTCTTCTGTGTGTGCAAAAATATAAGAATTTGAGTAGAGGCCCAATACTTTTTCACGCCAGGGTTCCATCTTTCGCCACTGTGTAATGAGGGCAATAATACATACATATATATATATATATATATATATATATATACATATATGTGTATATATATGTATACGTATATATATATATATATATATATACACACGTATATATATGTATACGTATATATATATATATATATATATATATATACATATATATACACGTATATATATATGTATACGTATATATATATATATACATATATATACACATATATATATATGTATACGTATATATATATATATACATATATATACACATATATATATATATATATATGTATATATATATATATACATATATATATATATATATATATATATATATATATATACATATATATACATATATATACACATATATATATATATATATATATATATACATATACACACACATATATACACACACACACACACACACACACACACACACACACACACACACACATATATGCAATGTTATCCTCAGTTTAGATGCCAAAACGGTTTTGTGTCTCCTGGTGGTTTTTTTTTCCTTCTTTGTGAAACTGTCCAAATGCCTCTGGTTTAAGGTTGCCGACACTTGCTAGCGCTAACAGATTGTTGTGAGTTGAGTGCTTGGACTTCACACCTGGTCTTTCGACGCTTTCCATCATTTTCTGACTCACTGAGCTCCTCACTCATCACAGACTCCGCACTGGATGCTGACTTCTTGAAGTCAGAATCCGCAGAATCGTCGCTGTCCACTGCCAGGCAGAAGACAGAGGTTACTCACTGCTCTCACATAAAAAGCAAATAGTGAGCTCACATTTACGGATGAGTAACTTGAGTATGAACCTTTCTTCTTTTCCTTCTTCTTGGCCGCCTTTTTGGTCTTTTCTGCATTGTCTTCTTTTTCATCGTCTGACTCTGCCTCACTGAGCGATAGCTTGTGACGAAGCAACTTGTGACGTCGACCACGCTTCTTCACCTCTACATCAGAACCAGAGTCTTCTGAATTTTTATCTGTTCAGCAAGAACAAAAATGGTAGACGATGCAAAAAAAAACATAAAAACATAAAAACATTGTTAAATTCACTCTACCTTGCTGCTTCTTTTTGTCATCTTCCTCTTTTTTAACTTTTTTGGAGGACTTCTCTTTCACGTCTTCACCTTCATTTTCAGAGGAGCTCTCAGCCCCGGAGGAAAAGTTGGACTTAATCTGGGCAAGCAGCATTTTCTTTGCGATTCTTAAAGACAAGGAGAAGATGAATGATTAAGATTTCACACACAAAAAAATACTGAAAACATCCCCACTACAAACCCAGTAAAAAGAAAAAATAACATCAACATTTGAATCTAAATACCACACATTTATCTTTTGGAAATGAAATTGAGAAGCAAAGAGAGATGAAGGCCATGATCAGACAAAGACATCATCCTAGTCTCTGAGTTCATATTTTCTTTATATATATAAAAAATAAAAATAAATAAATAAAATAAAACACAAACTTTTTTTGTTTATTAAGTAAGGCGGGGTACTGAACTGGTTCTTTTATGGAACCGACCAAAATGCTTCGGTAGTACAGAACATCGATATATCCCTTGTTTTTCGGTGCCAGGTTTCAACACCCACAGGTCAATCATGTGACCAAGAGCTGCTACAGCTGCAGTGATTGGTGGATCCAGGCTGTACAAGTCATTGTAGGATAGAAGAAAAATACGAACTGGTATGCCCACAGATGGGATTTGCGTATCATTATTGTGAACTGTATCTTTCCTGTAGTTGTGTGTCGTCGAACGTGTAAAAAAAATAAATGCCACTGAGGTAAAAAATGTGGCGCCAGTTTTGCAAAATAGATGCCAATTGTGCAAGGTGCAATAACTAACTTTATCCAATAACTTCTTAAACAGTTAACTTACAATTCCATTGTAACATACTGCCAATTTTGTCTTGCGATTGGTGTCATATCTCTGTCGGGCCAATTATACATTATTCGTGCACTCACTGTAGTAGTCTCGTCACTCTGCACTTTTGCATATCTGTTGTTGACCAATACAGGCCACTCGTGCTTGAGAAGTATCTTCACCATTTGCACAATTGACACTGTTGCAGATTATCGCACCACTTTTCACTTTAAACTGCTTAAATTCTTGAAGTCTCTGCACCATTTGCACAATGGTAACTGTGTCAGACTATTGCTCTATTCGTCATTTCAAACAGCTATAAATTGTCCAAAATAAATAATCTGCATACCATATTATTGGTAACCTTTCATTCCTCGGTGACTCTCCGTACTGTGTTTTTATCTCAAAGGTATTTCTGTCAAATGGCTGTCTGTTGTCATACTAGAGCGACTCCAACTACGGGAAACAAATTCCTTGTGTTTTTTTGACATACTTGGCAAATAAAGACGATTCTGACTCTGATAATTCTGATTCTGAATATATGGAGAAAACCCATCACTGCTAAAGGCAGCAACACAAGTAATTTATAAAGCACCGGACTTTGCACGGAATCAATTTAAGAGCGGAAAGTTGCTCTGTGTTGGATGGCAAGAGGAGCATCTCTTCTCAGCATTCAAGTTCGACTGTGGGAATTACAGAGTCAGTTGCCCGATTCAAAATCTCACCACTGGCCTCTGCTTCATCAGAGAGTCCAGAGGACAGTGCTATGGCTAGGATATCAACAGGACAGTCTACATTGACTGAAATATGCTAACACTGCTGTGCACAGTCATTGCATTAAATCGCTTCATGTTGCATTTCTGGACAACTGCGTGTAATTTTGGATGGTCCCATAGCGCCCACTAAACGGCTTAATAGCGTGACGCAACTTGACGTGAAGTGGATTAAACATACGACACGGTCCGTGAAAATTAAATCGTAAAACAAGGTTGTTTTTTTGTTGGTTTTGGTCAACGTTGACACTGATGATTTGGTTAGTTAGCATGTCGCACGAAAGCCTAACTACACTGCTTGCGTCACTGTTTGCTGCTATTTGTCTCGGGAGAACCGAATAACTGAATAAACAAGCAAATCATAATTTGTCGCTTATTACTGTTAACTAATAGACTACGCTTGTAAAACTGCTGTTTAAAAGCTTACGGTTTTGTGCCTACGACCGAATCACAGCTAGAATGTATCTCTTATAATGTCAGTGTAATCTTACTTATAAACATCATCTTCAAGATATTCAGTAGGTTGATTTATGATTGCAAAAGTTTATGATTGCAAAAGTTGAAGCTCCAGAAGAGATTAATTTCATCTGCACTACTACTTTCGGAGAAAATACATAAAAAAATACAAACAACTGTGGTCAATTCTTTTTAACTGATATGTAATCAGGGATAGTCAACTGTTAAACACCAACGTGGCATATAATTTTTATTTCAGTTTCCAATTTCAGCCTGCCCCGCAGGCTCCTAAGTATTAAACGAATTGCAAGTTGGATAAATAAGTAGAATATTGTTGGGCTTTACTGTGTGTGTGTAGTGTACCTATTCTCGGGGTCATCGTCGTCATCACCCATTTGAGTAGCTTCCTTGACAGTTATTTCATCTCCTTGACAAAAATGACCACAGGTACCATAAAGTTAAGAACATCCAAGTAATTACAGTTTGTGAATCCTTAAATCCTGTGAAACACAATTACCTCCCAGCACACCATCTTCCACCAGGGGGTTGAACATCTGCTGGTCACTGTCCTCTCCAGAGTCACCATCAGCCTGTTGTTCTTCCTCATCCTCACTGGAGGAGGACTCCAGCTTTGAGGCTAATTTTGAGCTTGTTCCTTTGCGCTTCTTCTCATAAGATCTTTTCACAGCTACAGCCATCTTTTCGGGTTTGCCTTCCTCCTTTGCTTTATCTTGTTTTGTTATGCGGCTCGACCGCCTCTTTGCCGTGCTCGTTTTGTCTTGATCAGAATCGGTAGAGTCAGAGACATTTTGTTTTTTCTTCTTCAATGCCTTCTTGCCTTTACTTTCAATGTCTGATTCAGAACCCTCAGACTTCCTTTTCCGTTTGGATGTTTTGTCTGCGTCAGCCGAGGGTTTTGCTTTAAATAAACGTTTTTTGGGAATCAGGCTTTCTTTCTCCTCATCGCTACTGTTGCATTCTGCCACCTTTTCCAGCAATATGTCAGGAACTTCATCTGAGTCAGAGTCTCCTGCCTCTTTCTCCGACAAGGAAGCAATACTGTGCTTATCTTCTTTCTTGGAGGACTGGGACTTGCCACTACTTTCATTCTCTGAGTCCTGCTCTAATTCAGAAGAGTCCTTGAGATTCTTAGTATCAGCTTGCTTCCTCAGGGGAGTGGTCTTCACTCTACTGGAGCGTCGACTGGGTGGTGGGGTGGCTGGTTCATCTCTTGTATCAGAACCACCATTTTCCTCATCTCGTTCTTTGTTTTTGGACCTGGAGGACTTTGACCTGCTTGTTGTCACCACCGGCACCGGAGTCAGTTTAACAATGAGGTTCTTCACTTTCTGTGGGGGGCGGCCATTTGCTTTTGCATCTGAAGCCGGATCAGTCTGTGCCAGCATGTGGGGACCTGCGAGACTTTCCACCATCTGAAAAAGCTCCTCAGGAACTGAAGGAGGCACAGACATAATGTCACGATCTAGTGATATTTCACCAGGTGACAGCAGCTCATCATCAGACACTTCTGTTTTAACTATATTTTTGGTTAGCTCTTCTGTTTTACTGTCTTTACCAACTGGTTCCTCATGCAGTTCCTTTTCCAGTTCCTTGTCCGGCACACGTTCCAGCTTGTTGCACAGAGTCTTCGGTTCCTCCTCCTCCGGCTCAACTAGCTGCTTTGCATCATGCTGGTTGGGATGTGCTTCCTGACGTTTTTTGTACTGCACCACCGGCTGCTCATCATGATCCTCAAGCAGATTTTGCAATGAGTCTGACTCCTCAGTTGCATCTGCCTCCTCCGTTGAATCTGCCTCCTCCACCTCATTGTCCTCATCAACCACAGCAGCTTGCACCGTATTCATGCTTTTTCTGACTTGCTGTTGCCGTTTGTCACCATTCTGTAGTTCCATGCTTCTGAACTCCGGCTCCAAAGCCTCCTCCAAAGCAGTGTGGGCTTTTTTCAAATCAGCAAGCACCGCCTTGAATGCTTTCAAATGCCTGTACCTGACAGACTTGTCATCCTGCTCCGAGGTAGCCTGCTGCACAAACTGGATGAATGTATTGTTCAAACCAGTTGTGGTTTCGACCAGCTTTTTTGCTTTCTTTAAGAGTTCTTTGGATATCGGTAATTTTTTGTAAGAGAATGTTATGGTGCCTGAGCCATCCGTGTGTTCTTTCCCATTCACAACGGCTTTGTGCGCTTTGACTTCACTGCTATTATAGGTCTTGCTCTTTCGTTCCTCGCCTTTGCCAGATTTACGCTGCTTGTTTTTTTCGTGGTCAATCTTTGCCATGATGCCGTTACACTTTGAGATCAGATCCTGGAGTGGTTCTGACCTGCACACATAGCAGTGCCACTTGGAGTTCTCGTCAGTGATGGCTGATAACTCTCTTCTGCCCAGGTTACGTAGGATGCACTTCTTGCAGAAGGCATTGTTGCAGTAGTCACAGCAGATGAGCTTTCCTCCCTCAGCACACCACCTGGCAAAGAAAGGTTTCGAGTGATGCAAAAAAAGTTCTACTACTGGAACTACACTAAAAGGTTTGGCTAAATTGATTTGCCTTACCTGCACTGCTCGTCCATTCCATCCGAGTCTCTACTGATGTCATCACTTGTGTAATAATTATAGCATGACTAGCGGAAAGGTGAGATCATAGGTAAGACTATCACACCAGAGTCTCAATAAAATGGTGGGGGGGGGGGGGAATAAGTGAAAAATGTATACCTTGCAAATAAGCACTTTAAGAGCAGGGTGCTCATACACAGAGCTGCGCTGAAACTGGTTAACTTGTTTTCCACAGGCTGTGCAGTTAATCTTCCTTTGCAGGGTGTCATCTGTAGGCAGAATACTGTGACTTGCTTTTTGTTTGAAACATTAAAAAAACAAAAACAAAAAGTGTTTATATGCATTTTAGAATTCTGGTTTCAGTCACTCTAAATTGCCCGTAGGTATGAATCAGAGCGCGAATGATAGTTTGTTTCTATGTGCCCTGCGATTGGCTGGGGACCGGTTCAGGGTGTACCCCGCCTCTCGCCCGAAGATAGGCAGGCGCCAGCAGCCCGCGACCCGAGTGAGGATAAGCGGTGAAGAACATGGATGGATGGTTTCAATTTAATGAAATAGTCCAGTTTTCTATGGTATACAACTGTACCAACTACCTATTGTAAAATGAAAAAAAATATATAACACTTTTTGCTTAGACTGTGCTCTATTACCACACAAAAACACTTCTATGCCAAATAATTACCTGAAGTTTTCTGTTTGTAATCCACTCTGAACTTCACAGTACCTTTATTTTCACTTCCTGCAGGCCGTAACACTAAAGTACCTTGAAACACAAATAGAGCAAAATCAGATTAGCTACAGTCACAACATCATAATCAAATAAAAAATAAAATCATACTTTTGGATGTGCTGCCTGCATTACTGTCAGAGGTAGCCGCTTCATTGTCACTGTCATCGGAATTGCCAGAGTCATTCTGTCCAGTAACCTTAGCTTCTGTAGTGGGCTTCCTAGAATGTGGGAGCAAAAACATTTTTTGTAGGTGTGCAAACAGGAGTGTGTTTGAGAACACTGTTACATTAAGTAAAATGTTGCTTACCTCTTCCTACGAGATGAGGAAAGTGTTGTTTCTGCTGAGCTACAAGGCTGCAAGCATAACAGGGAAAAAAAAGTTTCAACTGGACCATATGGCATCAAAATTCTAGTCATTATGCACACAAAACCTAATCAACAACCAAAACAGAAGAAAGGAAGAAAAACTACCTCCTCTGTATTTTCTTCCATTTGGTCTTCACTGGATTCAGGAATAAGTAGACTCATTTTACCTGAAGAAACAGTCAATGTGTTTTATGCTGGGCAAACAAACATGACATCCCTCTCTTAAAATAACAAAGCACATCAAATAATGGCAGCAAGGCATTGAAAAATAAGATTACAGGGAGAAGTGATGTTATTCTGAAAACCTTGAAAAAGTGTTGCATTTGTCAGCATGGCGCTTTTTTATAAACTTCAGAAACATGCAGTAATAACATACAAACGGTAATATTCTCCTGCATTTTCTAATGGGATCCAATAGCCTGCAACAAAAGTCAGACTATGCAACAGGAATCTTACAAAGATAAAAGATTACCATTGTCAAAACGCTATAAATTCCATTAGGCCTGTCATGATAACAATTGTTTTAAGAAGATATTTTTTCCCAAAAGCTATCACGATCAACAATAATATCATTGCTTTTTTTATGCCTCTGAAAGCATGAAAAATAAGGCCCGGCCTCAAGCTGCAAGACTGTGGTTGGTCCGCTGAAGACGAGCACTTCACCAGTCAATCAAATATACGTTGACGTCCGCTGTAGTCAACTACTGGCTGAATAACATGAGCCACTGAGGTTACGCTGAATAAACAGTGTTTGTTTGCTTTCCCGTGTTTGTGTTAATAGGGGACTACCATGCGTGATTTGCGCGCCTGCTCACCACAACGACAATTTATCGAGTCCCAAAAAACTATCGTGTCCATTCTATTTATCAAGCGATAAGTTCATATAGTAATTATCGTGACAGGCCTAAATTGCAGCGTTCTTAATGCAGTGTCAGGCAGCAGCGACGTTACGAGTTTACTACATTTCTCAAATTTGTGTTACTTAAGAGTCCTCACAGTTCCGGTGTTAACTGTGCAACCCCAAAAAGAAACTACCGTCAACATCCAAGATGTCCAGCACAAATTTATGGACCCACATTAAGGTAAGTCCCAAAGTTAACACAGCAATCGCCAGCTAAGCTAGTCATCACGATTCAGGGTATGTTCAGAAATTCAATCTGATGCCCTAACTCTACTCTGAGAATGCAGTGTTCTGTGAAGCAGAGCGCGCTCCCTTTCTTTGAATTTACGAACGACCATCAACCACCTTGCTTGAATGACTCGCTTGAACACCGTCCTGCCTGACGCTCTGACGCTGTCTCCCCAATCAGAGTGGCCAGAGTGCGCTCCAGCACTCCCAGAGTGTGGCGCTCTGAATAACCAAAATAGAGGTGCAACGATCAATCGATTTAGACAACCAGTCAATTATCAAATTAATCGATTGGGTTTTTTTTTGATAATCAATTAATCGTTTCGAGGCTTTAACTTAAAACTGTCCACATCCTCGGAATTTCAACCTCAACAGTAAATATTGATAATTAATTATATTTATTATAATAATAAAGCAGACTGATTATCTTTGTGTTTCATCAAAATAAGACTTTTGCGAACATTTTCATTTGGGGGTGTGAGTGGGGGAATCATAATGTTTGCCTTTTTTCTGACATGTTACAGACCAAACCAGTTACTGAATCATAATCAATTTACGTTTGTGGATTTTCAGCACTGTCCCGCTTTTGAAAAAAAGGCATGAATTGACATTTATTGTAGCTTGGCTTGCTACTTGGCTGCTTTCTCTGGTGGGTGGCTTTAGTGTAGTTAAGCTACATTTAATGTAAAATAACTACATTTCCCATGTAGCTTACCCAATACTGTCTATGCCACAGCAAATTAGAAATTACAAATGCATGATCTTAACACTTGTCAGACAGTGTTAATCAAGTGTATCAAATGAAGTGTCTGAATGCAACGCAATTACAGTGGTACCTTGACTTACGAGTGAGCCGACTTACCAATCTTTTGAGATAAGATGGCACTAGAGCAATTTTTTTGCTTTGAGTTGAAGGCAAAACTTTTAGATACGAGTGCTAGATGATAGCAGTAAACAACAAGCAGCAGCACATATTGAAATATTGAGCCACAACACTCGAGAAGTGGACCTTTTGTTTCCACTTTGATAGTTAAGTGGTTTTCCTTGTGCATTCGGGTGGAGTTTCATTCTTCTCGAACTCCCCGATTTCCAGAGTGGTCTCCGACAACGAGTGTAGCATGTATCTGGGTTGGAGGGTACGTATAGTGTACGTAAGCAATGCTGTGTACCTGTGGATGCAGATTGATTATGTTTTATGCATTCCTGCTCATTTTTGTGCCTCTGTGACACAGGACGCACATCAAATGAGACCCCTGTTTGCGTAGTACACCAATATCATGTTGGGGTTATTGTTTTAAATATTGACTGAGGAGTGTCGTTAACCAAAGGCGTTAATAAAATGTCAAACTACTCTCTAGCTTCTTTAGTTTTCAGTACAGATGCTTTAAATCCAGCTATTTAAAAAAAGTAATTAAAAAAGTGGTATAATCGAGATTGGATGAAAAAATTAATAATCTTTTGCCCTACTAGACAGACAGTATAACAATACACTGGTGTCTATTTGTTATTCTGTGAAAACGACATCATTGCAGCTTACTGAGTCATTTCATCATGAAACCTTTTTGTTTGTGTCTGTATGACTATTAAAATGCCAAGGTTCGCACATTAGAAGGAGCAATGCTGCCTCAGATTAAAGGCATTTCCACCCATTCCAATGGGGGAAAAATGATTTCAGATTAGACTTGTTTTGAAATAAATGTGTGGTCATGGAACGAATTAACTGGCAAGGCACCGCTGTTGTGTGTTTTGATGAAACCCATTTAAAGAGGGCTATAGAATAATAAAAAAAACATTTGTATGTAATCAATAATTACGAGTATACATGTCGGTGTTGCCACTTTGACAACGCGCGGCCGCATCAGTTTACTTTGGATGCTAAACTCTACATTCAACTCTGTAGTCGTTTCGTCCCCACAAGCACTGACAAGGTCCACGGTTAATCGCGGGGGGAACAAAATAATAATTAAAAAAAAAAACGGCGCGAGCCGAAGACACAAGACCCCTGCATGAGTTCCTTTATTCTCATTTTCGCCTTGACATCTTTTGAAAAACACCAACTCTTGACCGCGACGCCAAGTTGAGTCTAGATCGGAGGTTCAGTAGTAGCGATGCGAGCAGAGCCACTTCTTTTTGCCCTCCATCCCCAAGTTGCCCTGGCAACCTTGCACCCCACCCCCGCCCAATCACCCCTCCCAGCGGTGCATGCCAGCTCCAGTGCATGGGCATGCACCGAAAAATGCAATGCTCCCGGGGCCTTGCATCTCTCTGACGATATCATGGCAGGATCCGGAGCGCTAAACGCTGACTGGCGCTCGCTACTACGCTACCTAGAAGATACTACATTTAGCCATTTTCATAAGAGTCCGTTTTACAAAGTCGTCTTAAAATAATGCCACTACATCCGGCGACCATTCTGAGACATGCACGAGAATACCGGAACCTGCATTTGTAATAAGTTGAACATTGCCGGTAGGGGCTAGTTAGCCTAGCTTGCTAAATACCAACAAGCACTAATGGATGGCTCGGCGTAGCGCTAGCAAACGATAGCTCACTACAGTACAATCGATGCACAACACACTTGTGTAAACACATTCAAACGAGCCTTTCCTACCTGCTATTCGCGGTCGTCATTTCCCGATACACAAAGACGGGTTTGCTCTCGGCGCGGACAGGTCAGAAGGAGCTCGGCTGGCGATGTGTGGCCCAGGAAAAGCGACAGAAGTCCCCGAATAAACGTAACAACTCCAGTCAGCGGAGACAAAGCGCGGAGACCATCTTACCGGATGGCGGTGGACGCGCTAAAATGGCGCATGGAGCCGAAGTACTGCGAGCGCTCTCATTGGCTGATGGCCTCTGATGCCGTTCTGCACCCACTGGTCCACATCGAGGTGGGCGCACAATGCGATCTGAATCCACTTTCAACTACCTTGATGTGTGCACTGTGCACTATTCGTATCCGATGCATCTGATGGGTCTTGGGCAAACGTTTGTGCTCCGAAAGGCCACAGTTAGGAGATGATCATTAGTAGATGCAGATGTGGTTAAAACAAAATAATAGTTCAAATGTGTGTATGTAGAACAAAATGTAGAGTATTTTCATTAATTTAAGACATACGCCATATTAAAATAATAATCAGCAGTTTTTATTATACTATTATTTTACTTCTAATTAATTGTATAATTAATTAGGAGTAACTTTTGTATAGTTGCCCCACCTTACGAACAAACATCATCAAATAAATGTAAATATCTGACAAATGATTTCAGTATGATTTGATTTCAATTGTTGTTGCTGAGGATGGCCCACCCAATTATTAGGTTTAGGGAGCCATTACTTTTTCACAAAGGCCCAGGTAACTTAGTTTTGTTTGTTTTTTCCTCAATAAATGAAATCACCATTTAAAAACGGCATTTTAAGTTCACTTGGGTTATATTTGTCTGGTATTTACATTTGTTTGATGATCCTAACAAAGTTGCAAAAATAAAAATTTGAGAAGGGTGCAATACGAAGGGTGTGTGTGTCTATAAGAGAGAGAGAGAGGGGGTGTCATTAAATTGCTTCAGTTTGGTTCAATTGTCTCAGTTGGGTTCAATATGGGGAAGACTGCAGACTTGACAACTGGCCAGAAGACCATCATTGATACCCTCCATAGGATGGGTAAGCCACAAAAGGTCATAGCTAAGGAGGCTGGCTGTTCACAGTGTGCTGTGTCCAAGCATATCAATGGAAGGACAAAATGTTATCATGCTGAAATGTCCACCCTTGTTTCGTTTTTTATCCTCGTAGATGGAAGCAGATTTTTGTCAAAAATGTCTTGGTAGAGTTTCAGTAAGTCACTGATGGTGTAGTGGTGCACTCGCCTGACTTTAGTGCGGGCAGCGTGAGATCACTTCCCACTCAGTGACGGTGTGGTGTGAATGTGAGTGCGAATGGTTGTCCGTGTCTATATGTGCCCTGCGACTGACTGGCGACCAGTTCAGGGTGTAGTCCATTCGTCTTGAAGGTCGCTCAATGCCCCATATTGGCCAAGATGGGTGTAATTTAACCAATTGACCACCACATAAGATTATATTTCATGTGGTTAATTGTATCACTAAAACAACAACAACAATACTGTATGAGTTCAGTTTTTGGGTTAGGGTTAGTATCATTTGACAGTTATTAGAACTACCTGAGGATGGCACTCTCCACCACATTAGGTTAAAAAATCAAATGACTTTATAGCGTTATCACAAAACTCTGCATTTATAACGATAATATTTTTGTTTCTGTTTTGATTGAGACTGTCAAGAGAGGTACCACAATACAAGTGTATTTCATTAAAATAGAATACAGAAAAATTCAATTATTTCATTATTCCAATTCAAAAAGTAAAACTCAAAGTATTGTACAGATTCATTAAACATGGGAAAATACTTTTCAGGCCAATTTGAAAAAGGTTTCTGATCATATATTAAATTTCTTGGGATGGTGAATGGGTTTTTTGTTAGCTATAAGCTATATCAAAATTATATTAAAAAAAAAAGGTTATGAAATATTTCAGTGTTGACACACACACACACACACGCACGCACGCACGCACGCACGCATTTCCAAAAAGCCGGGACAGGGGCACGTTTACCACTGTGTTACATCACCTTTCCTTTGAACATTACTCAACAGGCGTTTGGGAACTGAAAACACTACATTAATTGAACCTTTGTAGGTGGAATTCGTTCCCATTTTTGCTTGATTTACAACTTTAGTTGCTCAACAGTCTGGGGTCTCCATCGTCATATTTTGCACTTCATATTTTGCCACACATTTTCAATGGGAGACAGGTCTGGACTGCTGCCAGTCGAGTACTCAGACTATTTTACAGTGAAGCCACACTGTTGTAACACATGTAACACAATGTGTCTTGGCATTGTCTTGCTGAAATAAGCAGGGAAGTTCCTGAAAAAGATTTTAATGCATCACAACACTCAGGGGGGCACTGATACACAGGGTAGGGCCAATAACTGCTAGTCGGGGACCTGGCAGTCATAGAAACGGTGGGGTGGTGGGTTTTCACTAGCTTCATGGTGGTGTACCTGAGGTCTGGACCCTCAGGCTGGATGGCTGCTTGGCCTGGGAGCTCCCCTCTCATGCCCCGTAGCTGCTCTCAATTGCCCAGGTGGCCTGTCAGTCAATTTTCTCGCCTCTCCTCCATTTAGCCACACATGGTATCCTTTGATGTGAAGTCGCTGTTCACATGCATCCTCGTCACTGTGGCCATTGATGTAGTCAGTGAACAGCTGTAACAAGACTCGAGCCTACTCCTGTTTTCTGGTCACTATTCACAGGTGACCCACTGACAATGTCCCCCGCTACTGAGCGGCATTTTCCTGACCTTTCCTCTCAGTGACTCATATTCCTAACTTCATTGCATGTCTGCCTTACAACCCGCTTATGGAGGCAATTCTTAAACCTCAGGTGTTCTGGATGATTGTGAGGTTGTTTTGTAAATACATGTTATACTGTTATATCATTTTGATTGCACCATGCTATTTTAGCAATTTTTGGTTACTTAGTGTTTAGTAATGTTGAGTAATGTTCCTTGTGTGATTAATAGTTGATTGTTATATAATCAAAAGGGGGGATCTTGAGGTGGAAACTTTATGATTCATATACAGTATGTCACATATTAGTTTTATACAACCTTCTCGTTTGATTGTTCCATAGCTCTTAGTCAGCACACTACCTATGTGTGTCTTGGCCATGTTTTGACGACTCCCCGTTTTCCTCCTCCTTTCTCATCCTCTGCATGTACCCATTCCCATAAAGATAAGTTTGACTGCAGCGGAGAGAAAACCACAGTCAATGAAAGACAGAAGGAGCAGACTCACATCAGGAAGGCTCGTACTAACTTTAGATATCCAAACAGAGCCTTTGTCAAATCCCCCAAGAGAAGAAAATCCACTACACCTGAACCTAAAGACCAAAACATGAGGCAAAATATGGTGGTCCCCTACTTCGCTGGTTTGTCTGAGAAAAGATTTTCTCCACACATGATATACCAATGAATTTCAAACCCACCAACACCCTCAGACAAAATCTGGTTCACCCCAAGGACAAATTCCAAACTCATAGCTGCATGGCGCAGCATCGACGGCAGCATCTTCGGGTCCAGAATCAGAGGTTCATTTGCATATCAAGAAGAACAGACATTCTTTCGAGGACTCATTTGTGATTAAGGGCTATACAAACAAACTTTACTTGACATTCATTTATTCATTCATCTTCCGTACAGCTTATCCTCACTAGGGTCGCGTGGGTGCGGGAACCAATCCCAGCTGATTCTGGGCGAGAGGCGGAGTACAACCTGAACTGGTCGCCAGCCAATCACAGGGCACATAAACAAACAACCATCCACACTCACATTCACACCAACCAACCAACCAACCAAAGCTTGGGATGCTGCCAGGGTCCACTGAAAGGGAGAACTGGTGGATGTTAAGGCTGGTGAGGGGGATTGCGACCTTGCTGTAATTGCAGATGAAGCGGCAGTAGAAGTTGGCGAATCCGAGGAAACGTAGTTCTTTACGGGTGGGAGGAATGGGCCAGTCAATGATTGCTTGGATCTTGGTAGGGTGTTGTTGCAGTTGTACCTGGGCAATGATGTAGCCTAGGAAATGTACGGAGGAGAGGTGGAATTCGCATTTTTTGGGCTTGACGTACAGATGGTTTTCGAGGAGGCGCTGGAGGACTGGGCGTACATGACTGTGGTGTTCTTCGGGGGACCGGGAGAAAATGAGAATGTCGTCCAAGTAAACAAAAACAAACCGGTTTAACATATCACCGAGGACGTCATTGATGAAGGCTTGGAAGACTGCGGGGTCGTTGGTTAATCCGAACGGCATGACTAAGTATTTGAAGTGTCCGAGAGGGGTATTGAAAGCAGTTTTCCATTCATCCCCGTTTCGGATAACAGATGAGGTTGTGGGAATTTCATAGGTACAATTTTGTCAAAATTTGGGCGTCACAGAGGTGTTCAAATGAGGGAAAGCGGTGACTTATTTTTCACGGTGATGTCATTGAGTCCACGGTCGTCGATACAGGGACGGAGAGTGATGTCTTTCTTCTCAACAAAAAAGAAGCCTGCCCCTACTGGAGACGAGGAAGGATGAATGAGTCCGCAACCCAGAGAGTCATGGATATAGTCCTCCATTGCTTTTTTCTCAGGTCGGGAAAGGTTGAAGAGATGGCTGGACGGAAGAGGCGCCCTCGGCAGCAGATTAATTGCACAGTCATATGGGCGGACAGAGAAATGGCCAGGTCTTTACTGAAAACAGGGGCGAGATCATGATATTCTTCGGGGACACGGGAGAGGTCAACCGGCGTGGCAGATGGTGGTGGTTTACGAGAGGGCGGTATAGCAGCGAACAGGCAGTGTGAGTGGGAGTGAGGGGCTTCATCCGGTGATAGCTAAGTGCGTCCAGTCTATGGTGGGTTTATGTTCTTTGAGCCAGGGAATACCAAAGACTAATGGAGTCTCAGGGTATGGGATAACAAAAAGAGATGTTCTCGCGGTGATTTCCAGAAATCAGCAAGGTGAATGGCAGTGTTTGGTTGGTGACAGGGGAGATGACTCGGCCATCCAGGGCTGTGACTTCTTTGGGGGATGGAAGTGGTTGGAGAGGGAGTTGGAGCTGATGTACTATATACATTTGTGAATGAAACTATCGTCTGCAGCGGAATCAATTCGGGCAACTATGGGTGTGTTGTGAGCGGAACCTAGACTGTAAGCAGGTACGGTCATATGAGAGGGAGAGCTGGAGGAAATGGTGGATTGGGTCACCACGGCACTCTCAGACTGTGGAGAGCCTCGTCTTTTGGTCGCAGGGAGCAAGTGGCAATGAAATGACCTGATTGACTGCAATAAATGCACAGCCACTGGATGACACGACGCTGACTTTCCTGGGGATCTAGTCGGGTGTGACCAATTTGCATGGGTTCCTCAGGTGCAGTGGGGGTTGGTGAACGGGCAGTCGGAGGTGCAGAAGGCTGGTGAAATGCTGACGGCGCGGTGCCCGTGGTGGGAGGGATCTTATACGCTCGGACCCCCCTTCATTACCAAGCCAATGAATACATATTTTTGATCCCGTGGAAATGGGGATCCATATAATCTGGATCACAACATGTACAATGTAATGGATTACATTATACATTACAAGCTGCATTACAAAACTTTCCATGCGTCAACACTATAATCACCAAGGTCACATACTCAAGTCTTCTATATCATCAAGAGAAAGACAAAAAGAGCAACAATGTGAGGTAAACGTGTATAAAATAATTTAATAAATAAAACATCCAGGGTGAATGTAAACATTTGACATATGATATAAAACAAAAGCCAGTTTGCCTCCACTATGAAACACACACGTGAAATTTAAATGACCTTCACAGAGCCTCAAATGAGTGCATTACACTAAGGCATACAGTAAATATGGTGCATCTCAATAATATAGCTGTAACTTTTCAAAATAGAAGACGAGTAAGTGGCACTAACGAGAGCTGGCTGGCATGCACGCTCCCAAAGTTTCTGACCTACGTGAAATAGTAGAACGCGCACTTTCACTTAAATACTAAGGACTACTGAAAGGTCTTTTCAGAGTAGAAGCATTTGACTTCACCTTGAAAAACTGAATTAGTCTTAAGGAGCGATACCGCAAATTACTGCATTTAGTTTCCAATGAATAAAACAGTTGCCTTTTTCATAAAAAGTGTGAAAACAACTATCAGAACATACAGATCCAGTTTATAGTTCACATCTTTTGCTGTTGTCATGGAAATATGGGGATGAAGTTCTTCAAACTGTTCTTTTTCAGGGACAGAGTAATTGTAGAACTGATTACAATAAATTTTTAACTTTTATGAAATCAATAGGATCTACTATCAAACCCAAACTTAATTCACCATACCATACATTTTGATTTGTTGAATGGTTATCCTTTAGCAGGAAATGACACAACAAAGTGGCAAAAGATTGTAAGATATTGATTGAGCTAAGCTATTATTTAACAATTGCAATTTTCATTGGGTTTTTAATTTTGAAAAAAAAAAAATAATAAAAAAATAAGTCAGTTGTAAATGAATAACTGTCATAATTGTTCTCAGCCCTGATCATCAGATTTCAAAATTCTGAGAGACCAGCCACTCGAGGCTCTGTCAGGGGGGACTGTATACTCCCAATGTTCAAGACTTCTTTTGGACAGTCCAGTTGCTCCTCTAGAATTTGCTTCCCAGTGAGTTCGGGGCTGGAGATTGTTCCTAAGCTATTTGGCAGGGACCTAAAAAATGGCTCAAGCCTGGACAGTGCTGCTTGAATGAAAATTTTGATGCATAATATTAAAACTACTTGCTTGCTTTGACACCAGTCTTAAATATGGACTATTGTCTTTATTCTATCCATCTACGTTCTGTAATTCTATGCATCTTCTACAATTAAATTCCTCCCATGTACAAGTGTTGTGCTAAAACAATACATTTGGTTCATCCAATGTTTTATGATGTTCATATCAAATAAAATAAAGAGTCCTATTTGACAATTTCGCAGAAAGACTTTTTTTTTTGCACCGTTCTACAAGATCCTGGTAACGAGCATAATTGAGAGCATTTATAACATTTGTATCCCTATATTCAGACAAGGTGTGGATTTGAAATATGACATTTTGGTCAAATTATTCAAAAATGGGGAAAAAAGGGTTTATGTACAGAATCTTAAGGCCACATAAGTCTTTTCCTATTTTCATGTGCATCATTTATAGCTAGAAAAGACCCATTCAGCAAATGAAAATTAAGTTCAACTCGAAATTTGGTCTGTCATTTTGGGCTACACTGTACATCTCAAAACATTTTTTTTTTTTTAATTATATTGTAATATTGTTTATATTTTAAAATTCCTATTTTCATTCATGTTGCTTCTATGTGTATAACAAAAAGCATTTTTGAATGGTATAAGACAAAGAATAACAGTAAAGCCAAAGAGCTTTGACAAGTATGATTGAACAATCACTCTGCTGCAGAAAAAGAACACATTTTGCCATGATATTTTAGCAGTCCGGATTTACAGATCAGATTAGAATCCTCTTTATTGCCAAGTATGTACCTGCTGTTCGAGGCGCTGATTTAACAGCTCCATTAACAGGGGCTGCTGCTGCGGAAATTACTTTCAAAACTATAGGGTATGTGAAGCTGGGGACCATATTGACTATAATAATCCAAACAGCTAATCGCTGTGTCACATTTAAAGCCGTGTCAGGTATACAGTGTACTCAGATCATCTTTTAAATAAGGATCATCAGTTAATTCAACAAGAGACTTCTTCAGTTGACACTGCCATGTTGTCACTGCAGAGGGGACTCGACGGCTGCCTCTGCTTTTGCAGACCTTTTCCTGTGAGGGAACGATACCAGATAAATGTTAGCGCTGTATCCGGAAGGCTGCTTCTCAGAAATTTAGATTATACTTGACATCAGCGCGAACATGCAACTATCATCAACTATCAATGAACACATAACCTCATTAAAATAACTTGCACGATTACACAAAACACTATATGAGGTTTCAAGTTCAAATGCTATGAGCCTATGAAAACATTACTGGTCATCAATCTTCTACCACGTATCTTGTTCAGGGTTGCAGTGAGCTGTAGTTTAACCCAGTTGACTGTGAGCGAGAGTTGGACTGCGACAGTGATTGGGACCTACTGTGCCTGCAAGGAAGTCAGGCGAGTGAACCACACCACTATCAGTGACCCAATTACTAGACATTAATCACACCATGCAAGAGTATGAAGAGCATTACTCAGATTTAGGTTTTAACGTCTGAGCAGCAAAACCAATTTGCCCCCTATACCAATTTGAGCAACATGGGAACAGCTCAGGATACACAAAAAGGCACAAATGGGTGACTCTGGGATGCTGTTGTCTTTTGGCAGGGAATCACATCCCATAAACAAATGGAATGATAGTGACATGAGCGGCATATTTTAAAACAAACTGAAATGACTTTTACACTGAGAGGTTATTTTTATGCAAAAACAACTCATTACATTTTGGTCAGACTCTAAGTAAATGTGCAGATGTAATAATATTGTCTACTCGTGTTGGGGCCAAATCGTAGCAGTGACCAACCAAACTGGGTTTCTACAGTATCTGCCCACTTATAAAGTGTTGATTTACACAAAAAGTAAAACATTTTGAGCTGCCTATTTCTGAAAATGTGTCTGTAAGCGAGCCTTCCAGAAGTTTGCCAAATTGCAAGCTCATGTACCAGCTAGCCTCTGAATAGTCGCCATGTTCAAGTGACGGCCAGATCACAGATTGAAACACTAAATCAGTCTAATATTACTACTGGGGAATAACATCAAACATTAACGATAAAAATGTCGTTTTTCGCAACTATTTACACAATGCCACCAGGCATGCTGGGGATACCAGCGTCAACTTCCCCTACTCTCAAGTGTTTTGAGCGCACCAGAACATGTGTGCACAAAAACATGTTTTTATGCAAGAACTCTATATAAACATTTACTATTTTTCAGTTTTTGGCCATGTGCTCAATCCCACCCACTCATTTTGCTCTCAACCACAAATTCACCATCTTTGCCATAGATATGAATAATTGGTAGAAACGACATGCCCCTTTTGAGCTGTGGCGACGCAGAGCTAGTGGGGCCAAAGTGTCAGCACATTCCACGTTTGTGGATAGCAAGAAAACCGAAAAAACAAGGATGCCTGCACATTGTGCTGCATTCCGTTGCATACAACTGCATACAATTACAACAAGGGATAAGGGACTAACCTTTCACAGCAAAAAATATATTTTTGGGGCTTTTCACAGATTTTCTGTATTAATAGCACACCCTTTGGCGTTGACAAAAAACAAAATCTCATGAAAATCAGTTGAGAAATGAGCAAGCTATGACTCATTTCCAATGCCCATGCATTGCTTTTGATGGGAACATCGCCCACGCCAATGTGGCCTACATGTAGGCACGTTGCTTAACTGATTGCTACAGCGCATTGGCAGATCGCCTCTTCTCATCATATCTGTGGCCCTTACGGTTGCGCTACATGATCTTACAAATGTGCCATAACATCAACCAATCAGGAGTTGGCCAACAGGGAAAATTCTGATTGGCTGTTTAGGATCCAATCATAACTAAGCTCGCTAGGTACCGGGTTAGCTCGCTAGTTACCTCACTCGATTGTCTAATGTGAAGTGTGGGTCCACATAACAGAGAAACTTTAGGGAATGTAGGGAATGTTAACTGTTTAGTAAACACGGCAGCCTCCATTATTCGGCCTGTGGCTCACACTGACAAGACATTTGAGCATTGAGCACATACTGTACAAAGATATTTGAGTGAAAGTTTACATTCACGGGACGTGTTTTCAAAACATTCAGCGGAAATGCCCACAGTGTCCGACAGCTGGGAGGAGGCCCCCCATTTTTCAAGATTTTGGAGTCACATTTTACATAATTGGCCAGATTTGGCAGGGTTCTGTAGTGTGTCAAATTTATACAACATTTTTATTTTTCACTTTATTCTCGATGTGACAATAAATGTAATGACAGCAATACTCTGCATTGGTCCTGCAGTACAGAGGGCAGGGTGAGGAGAGGCTTAATCGCATGAGACATGGCTTTCCCCCTCACCTCAAAATAGACTAATTGCAAATGTGCTGTCAATCTTCATCCACAGAATAGTGGCGGCGACAGTCAAGACACCTGGGAACTCTTTTAATAATATAAAGTCTGTATACCTGTTTAAATGCCAGGTTTGTGTGATATACAAAATGAGAACAAGATAAATCATTTTCATCATCTCAATTGAAAAAAACTAATCTTTGATAGGAGAAGTATAAAGAAACAACTGAGATAATGTGGTTGCACAAGAGTGAACACCGTCTTACAATTGGAGATGTTGCGGTGTTCAGAATTTAAACTTGTTTAAATGGAGTCAGCACACACCTGCTATCATTTAAAGTTCCCCTGATTAACCCCCAATAAAGTTCAGCTGTTATAGTAGGCTTATCCTGACATTATATTCTTTTCAAGCAGAAGCCTCAAGGTTTTGTTCTTTTTTTATTTTTACTTCCCCTCTCGGAAAAAATATTTTTTTCCCCCCCAATTGAGTTGTACAAGTTATAGGTCACATTAGTGGTTGAAAAAGTTATGAAATTATTTATCATGGTCTCATTTTTTAAATAGGGGTTTTCCTGGCATTGGAAAACCTGCGTCAACTTTTTGTATCCCATGTATGTCTTTAGGTGTGGACTGTGTTACGATTACCTGCGCCCAGTCTTGGGCCGGCCGCTCTTGCTACTTTTTGACGTTTTGGGCCTCTCTAGTTTCATCAATGACTGTTGCATGCTCTCCTCTGTGTAAGCCAAATACACGTAAGACAAGTCTACTTCGAAAGGCTGCAGGATGAGATGAGAGAGAAAAGCACAGTGTCGAGAAGAAAAGTAACAGATTTGAACGTTTGTCATCTAGACTTGGACAAATACAGCAGAAAAGACTCACATCTTTTTCTTTTTTGCCTGGAGCAGGTGTCTGTTTTCTCATATTGTTGCCAGTGAAGGCGACACATTTCTGACACAAGAGGGCAATACATATTAGAGAGAATACTTAACTTGACACCCACTAACCATCAGGTACACTTACAAAAATCACATTAAGCCTAAGCTTTATTGTGAAGTTAGTTTAAAATAAAATAGAAAATCTTACCAGCTGCCATTCTCCAATGTCTTCATTCCAGTTCACATAGTTCTCAATCATCTCCTACAAAAAATGTATGTTACAACAGATGGATAAATATGATAGTGTATTCTCACAACTAGATTGGATCCATGTAGTGCTGGCAGTTCACAGAGAACTCTGCAAGGAAAGAAAAAGTGTACAATGCAGTTTCTAGCTACGTCAGTGGTTCTTAATCTGGGCTCAATCAAACCCTGGGGATTCTGTGAACGTCAAGACTCACACACACACACAGACAGTGCGTGGGTTTGTTCTGTTCACCTCACTCATATGATCCATGACATCACACTCCGCTCATTGACTGCATACTGTTTGTTACAACGTTTTGCAATGTTACCACTTTCCAAGCGATCCTTTTTCTGGATGGCAGGGATAAAAAATGAAGATGAAGAAGATTTGCAAAACTTATGAGAGGGGCAATTGCCATGGTGAAGCCACGCATTTCTGAACTTTTCTCTGTAAGGCAACAGCAGGGTACCGTAAATATTAATTGAGTAAGTCGTAAGTAAGTAAGTAGTTGTTTTTGTGTGAAATTCATGTTTTGTTGTTTTTATTTTAACAAAGTGATTTTGTGTACAACTGATTTGTGGTTCATTTTGTGCACTGATAAAATATACAACTGTGTTTTGAATCTGGAAAAAAAAAGTATTTCCAATTATGAAGGAGTTCGGGGAATGCACAAATGCAACTGTGGATTTCGGTACCTCCAACAACATTAGGAACCACTGAGCTAGGTAGAGAGCAGCTATGGCATCAATGTACACTCTTGTTCCAATAACTTGTAGCCTCTGGCTTTGTTCTTATTTCTAACAGAAAAAGTATGACGAAACAACATTCTAACATAATTGACAACACAGGGAACTATTCTTAATCTCAATCTAATTTGACATTTATAACTGACAAATAGAATAAGAAAGTATTGGTTGTTTAGTCTGCCCTGAGCATGTTAGATTCACATCATATTATTAATGTCTCTCGGCAACTAATTTACATTTACATAAATGGGAAACGCCAACCTTTTAGCGTGTATAAACCAATCAGACATCTAAATGCAGACCTGGTATTCTTGAGGTATAAAGTTGTCTATGATCAGCATTTGGAGTCGCAGCTCCCGGCTCAGCTGGCGAATGTTCTCCAGCAGGCCCTCAATCTCTCTGTGATGCTCTTGTTGCAGATCTGCCAACTAAAATACATAGCTGAAGTATGAAGTATAAGGCACAGCAGAAGACAGGGCGTCAATAACGGAATGTTTAACATGGCATATCTGACCAAGTTCCAATAATTACCTCCTTACGTTTTCACCAGCATGTGTTTGTTTCCAGCACAATTCTACTGATTTTCACAAAACATTGAGGAGCAAATGTGGCATTTAAGATTTGGGAAACCCTTTTCTGCCACCTACAGGACACAGGTGATCAACCTTGATGAAGGTCTGTCCTTTCCTTTCCAAGATGCTTTTTTTCAAAATCTAATTAAAACTTTTGCTAAACATATGCCCCTGCCGGTGCTACTTACTTCTGATTTCGCAGCCATCAACATGGTCCACACTTTCTTCAATTTCTTGGTCTTCCCTTGGGCCTCCTCCTGAAGGCTTGTGTACTTCTCCTCAATGTCCAGGCGCTCTTGCTGTGTTTAGACATTATATATTATAAACCCCAATTCTAATGAAATTGGGACATTGTGTGAAACGTAATTAAAAACAGAATATAATCATTTGCAAATCCTTCTCAACCTATATTCAATTGAATACATTACAAAGACAAGATATTTAATGTTCAAACTGATGAACTCTGTTTTGTGCAAATAACCTCTCAGTTTGAATTTGATGCCTTCAACACATTCCTAAAAAGCTAGGACAGTGGCAACAAAAGACTGGGAAAGTTGAGGAATGCTCAAAACACCTGTTTGAAACATTTCAGAGGTGAACAAATTATTTGGCAACAGGTGAGTGTCATGATTGACATTGTAGCAAGCAAGGATAGGGCAAGGTTCATCACCTTGTGAACAACTATGTGAGTAAATCGTCCAACAATTTAAGAACGTTTCTCAACGTACAATTGCAAGGAATGTAGGGATTTAGAGGATCCCCAAATCCAGGTGTGAAAAACTTGTTGCGTCATTCCCAAAAAGACTCATGGCTGTACTCAAAAGGCTGCTTCAACTAAATACTGAGCAAAGGGTCGGAATACTTATGGCTGTTGGATATTTCAGTTTTTCTTTTTTAATAAATCTGCAAAAAAAAATAGGTTGAAAAGGACTTGAAAATCATTGTATTCTGTTTTCATGTATATTTTTTCATGCCTTTTTTTATTTGTTATTTTTTTACACAAATAAAAAACATTTACATGGGTAGGCAGGTAGAGCGGGATGAACAAGATATTGTATTAAATTATTCCTTTTCATATGAACATAAAAATATAAGTTCACCAAATGATAACTTGTAACTGTTACCTCTTTCTCCTCCAGTTCCTTGCGAAGGCGTTCTGCCCTCCGGCGGCGTTCTTCCAACTCACTGTTGGACTCCTCCAGAAGTTTCTCCTGCTCCTCAGCCTTTGCTAACAGGTCGACGCCCCCTACGATCACCTTCTTCTCCAAGGCTGACAATTTCTCACGCAGAAGGTGATGTTCCTGCCTAGTTGTGAAAATTCAAACAGTCAATCGTGAGAAATTAGATGTTAGCACAATTTAAATCTGACTACGAACACAGCATGCAATCCTCTAATTTATGATACTGTACATTTACCATAAAAGTTGTCAACAGAATCAGGTTCAAATAATAAGGGGACATCTCTCGAACTGTTAAGTGTCTTTGGAATGATGTTGACAAAAATGGCATCACAAGTATCTCACTTAATATAGACAAAATGTTTCAAACTAGTGAACGGTGAACGACTGGTCAGCACATCTGCCTCATAGTTCTGAGGACCGGTGTTCAAATCCCGGCCCCGCCTGTGTGAAGTTTGCATGTTCTCCCTGTGCCTGCGTGGATTTTCTCCAGGCACTCCGGTTTCCTCCCGCATCCCAAAAACATGCATGTTAGGTTAATTGAAGACTCTAAATTGCCTGTAGGTGTGAATGTGAGTGCAAATGGTTGTTTGTTTATATGTGCCCTGCGATTTGCTGGCAACCAGTTCAGGGTGTACCCCGACTCTTGCCCAAAGATAGCTGGGATAGGCTCCAGCACGCCCGCAACCCTTGTGAGGATAAGCAGTACAGAAAATGGATGTTCCAAACTAAACTTTGACCTGTGTTTTGAAACTCGATGTTTAATTTCTTTTAAGTATGTTACATTTTATTGTTCTTCTGGTGGACTCACTGAGCTTTGAGAAGATCCTTCTCCCTCTTCTCCAGTTCGGCTTTTGCCTTGTTCCGCTCCTCCTCCTCCATGTCCAGCTTTGCCTCCAAAGCCTTTCGCTCCTCTTCAATCTTGGCCTGCATCTCCACCATCTTTTCTGGGGAAACCTTCTTTTTCCCTGAAGATAAGAAACAAACAAGGTGCCATTAATTGACAGTTTATTGTTAATGTAATTTCCCCCAAACCAAAGACCTGTGCAAGTTTTTGTTTTGAAAAAATAAAATTGGAATGGCTATCAAAATATTTTACAAAATAATGTGTTATATTTTTATTTTATTATTTTTATTTTCGGGAGGCCTTAACAATACCGGCTTATTGTTAGTGGTATAGTGCAATATTCAATATTTCAGTGGCACAATCTTTGTGAAGACGGACATCCACAGATGGTATTCATTCTTGGACAGAAATGTTAACAGTGGCTTAGAAACAAATTACTTAGATATACAGTGGACCCCTGCTATTCGTTGAGGATAGGAACTGGGCCGGACCGCGAATAGCGACAATCTGCAGATAATTGACGCTCATTAGAATTGCATTGAAAAATCAAATACATTATTATTATGATTATTAGTATTTTTAAACCCTGAAATTTTTCGAATACATGGGGATAAACCGCCAATATGTATTTTTTGGGATTGGTTCCTCCCAAAAAAGAAAAAAAACAAAGAAAAAAATTTAAATATTAAAAAAATAAATACATTGAAAGAAAATACGCAAATAGGTGAATTCGCAGATCCCGAACCACGAGTATGCGGGGGTCCACTGTTACCACTAAAATATATACAGTGGTGCCCTGAGGTACGAGTGATTCGACTTATGAGTTTCTTGAGATGCAAGCAGTCGTTTGGCCGATTCCTTGCTTTGACTTTTAACCGCAGACTTCAGATGCAAATGCTGTCTGATGGCTGTGAACTCAACTCACTTCACAATCAGCAGCACTTTGGCAAATACTGAACAACAATTCTTCAAAAAAGGCTTTCAGTTGTTTATTGCCACTCCCAGTTTAATGTTACTGTCAAAACTAAACATAAAGAAAGAGAATTTAAAACAACCACATACCTTAGCCTTTCAGTCCGCTATCTTAATGCTAACGCTAAGAAGCATCTATGTTGCGGTGGTTTAACCATTTAGGCAACGGCTTGAAGACAAACTGTGTAGTAACAAATGTAGACAACAGTACAAGTAATCCCTCGTTTATTACGGGGGTTACTTTCCAGACGAATACTTTCCAGACGAAATCCGTGACGTACACACCATATATTAATTTAATTATTGATGCACCAAAATGAAAATTCTAGACTGAAACCGAAACCCGAAACTGATAACCCGAAAGCCGAAACACCGGATGAAATTAATAGTCAAACTTCACACAAAGCGCTTTACATTAATTACAATATAAAAATAAATCACTCGCCAATATTATAAAAATATGCTAAATATTAGTAAAATTGCATTCATGGCTATTTCTGCAGAGCTGCCAACCTATAGAAATTCACTTTCAGAACAATTTGTCTGAATTTCCATATTTTTAAAATTATGTCAAGAACATTACCGTGGGACAGTTATTGCAGTATATTATGTAATAGGATAAAAAATAATGTCTGTCTATTGTCTTACTACAGCGGCTCCAACTACCGGAGACAAATTCCTTGTGCATTTTTTACATACTTGGCAAATAAAGAGGATTCTGTTTCCGATGTCATTATCAAACCGTGGGTGTAGGGTGTGTGTAATAAAGTGCTTCTATTGCTCCCAGGTGGCCAAGGCAGGCTCACCAGAAAGAGCAGCACAATGGCCATTGAAATTGTAGTGTGACAAAAACTGTTGATTTTTTATTCTATTTACTTGTCATTACTGTATGTTTTTATGAAGTACAATATTATGGAGTGCCATTTTTCTCTTCCTTAAACTACAAATTAGAACATCTTTGCGGGGAAAGGCTGGAATGGATTAATGGTATTTCCAATTAATTTCAATGGAAAAGATTATTTGAAATACAAGGATTTTGAGTTGTTAGTGTGGTCATAGAACAAATAAAATTTTCAAGGCACCACTGTAAAGTGCTTCCTGCAAAAAGCGAAATCTTTGCTACAGGAAAGAAAGCATGAATATTATATTACACCGACCTCTTTCTCCTTGAAAGAAGAGGTGTGGTAAAAACACAATGGCAGAAAGAGAAAGAATACATGACTGTTAACCTGAAATACCAAAACAGTAAAGACAAAAGAAAACAACAACACATCAATGAATGAAACATGAAGGTGAAGCCCTGAAAGGGTAGAAGAATAAAGCCTAGATGAGCCATGAGCTGAATGTGAGAATTTAAAAGTAAACAGTCTATTATTTGTTATTAATAAAGACCCTGTGAAAGTCTGAGATTTGTTTTTACATACATTCAGAGGTGGGTAGTAATGTGCTCCATTTAACTCTGTTACATTTACTCAAGTCACATTTTGGATAAATTGCACTTCTGAGAGTAGTTTGAATCAACCATACTTTTACTCGAGTATTTATGTGAAGAAAAATTGATATTATTTTAATCATTCAAATTTGGCAGGGTTGTTTACAACTCTTCTCTGTGGTGTGTCATATTTAGAAGACATTCATTTTCACTTTACAGGGAGAAATGTAATCTGTCAAAAATTTGCATATTTCTGTCAATGACACATGCCAACATCAACAATGATAGGAGGATGCGGAGTGTGTGTCATATGCAATTTGCCGTCAGCATCATAAATTATCTGTCAATTAAACTATAGTATAAATAAGATATAGTAACCTAGCTTATAGATACAGGATCTGACCTCTTATGTCAAGTGAATACTAAACAGATCTCGGTTATAGAGCAGAAAAAAAAGTTTTGGAGAAGACTACTGCCAAGACGGCAAACGTCAATAAAATGTGATCTTAAGGCATTACGTAATACATGATAAAAGCATTTCACAAAATTTAATTACCTGCCTGTATGAGGACAAACTGTATTCAAATTGATGTAATTGTTACCTCTTCGTCGCCTGCGTCCTTGTCCAGCGTCCCCTCCCTCTTCATCCCCTTCATCGAGCTCATCTGACCCGCTACCCTCCGAGCCAGAGATCTCCTCACCTGGGATGGCATTATGGAACAATTTTAAGGTTGCATGCCAAAGACTATAACATAAGAGTGACTGTAATTTTGTGCTCATCTTAAGTGGGAAAAAAAAGCCTTATTACCTTCCTCTAGTTTCTTTTTCAGATCCTCAATCTCCTTCTGAAACTTGCGCAGTAGAGCTTCCTTAGGGTCCTCGTTGATTCTGGCTTTGTTCTTGATGTTTTTGGCTCTGTTAGCATAGCGCAGGGTACTGATGGTCTCATCGTAGTTGTAGTCTGCAGGACCTATGTTTGCACACTGGGTGGCAATAAGAAAGAATGTTAACATGCTGAAATCTCACCAATTCTTGGAAAGTGACTAATTTGCTTGGTATGCAGGCGAATATTACAAACTTGGAATCTTACCATCAAGGTCTTCGAGTTCCCTCCGAGTGAATCCTGCAGCAAGCGGGTAAGTTTGGAGTTCCTGTAGGGCACATGGGTGCTTTTGCCATCCACCAGGGCGGAGATGACGTTACCCAGCGTGGAGAGTGACAGATTGATCTTTGTTGCTTCCTTGAGGCGCTGGCCAGTGGCTCCTGTTTTACCCTGTCTTTCTGAACCCTGTGAGGGGAGTGAAGAGATGAAAATAATAAGGCATAGGCCATGTCCACATAATCACAGAAATGTTATTCAAAATTGGCCAGGGTGAGAGCTGCTCCTCTTTACTCTAGAGCAACACGGTTTCCTAATAGACAATCTATTAATGTATTTTTAAGAGCACTTAAGCAAGTATTATGAAATATAGTTTTGTTTTACCTTAAAGAGGCAAAAATATAATATAATATAATATATAATCATACCAGAGCATGCATTGCTCTGGTATGATTTTGGCCCATTCCTCCACACAAGCAGTCTTCAAATCTTGAAGGTTCTGTGGGCTTCTTTTATGGACGTTGATGCTGCCGCCACCATGCTTCACTGTTGGGACTGTATTGGACAGGTGATGAGCAGTGCCTGGTTTTCTCCCCACATACCACTTAGAATTAAGGTCAAAAAGTTGTATATTGGTCTCATCAGACCAGAGAATCTTATTGTCATTCAGGTGTTTTTTAGCAAACTCCATGCAGGCTTTCATGTGTCTTGCACTGAGGAGAGGCTTCCGTCGGGCCACTCTGCCATAAAGCCCCGACTGGTGAAGGGCTGCAGTGACTTTCTCGAACTTTCTCCCATCTCCCGGCTGCATCTCTGGAACTCGGCCACAGTGACCTTTGGATTCTTCTTTACCTCTCTCACCAAGGCTCTTTTCCCCCCAATTGGTCAGTTTGGCCGGAAGGGCAGCTCTAGGAAGGGTTCTCTGGTCATCCCAAACGTCTTCCATTTAAGGATTATGGAGGCCACTGTGCTCTTAGAAACCTTAAGTGCAGCAGAATTGTTTTTGTAACCTTGGCCAAATCTGTTTCTTGCCACAATTCTGTCTCTGAGCTCTTCAGCCAGTCCCTTTGACCTCATGATTGTCATTTGCTCTGACATGCACTGTGAGCTGTAAGGTCTTACACAGACAGGTGTGTGGCTTTCCTGATCAAGTCCAATCAGTATAATCAAACACAGCTGGACTCCAATGAAGGTGTAGAACCATCTCAAGGATGATCAGAAGAAATGGACAGCACCGAGTTAAATATATGAGTGTCACAGTAAAGGGTCTGAATACTTATGGCTGTGTGATATTTTTAATAAATCTGCAAATATTTCAACAATTCTGTTTTTTTTCATGTCAATATGGAGTGCTGTGTGTACATCAATGAGGAAAAAAATTAACTTAAATGATTTTAGCAATGGGCTGCAATATAACAAAGAATTAAAATTTTAAGGGTGTCTGACTACTTTCTGTACCCACTGTAAGCCTGTAACCAATGGCATCGTTATGTTTTGCAACAATTGGTTTGCAATGGTTTTGAGACAGCTCTTTGCTCTTACCCATCACGAGATGTTTCGTAACTCACACCTCGGCAATGAGACCTTTTTGTAGGCTATCAATTAGGACTGAACTAGCTGCTATTCATTGGCACTGACAAGGGGCTGGATTGCTGTTTGATTACTGATAGATTTTAGGTGTTTTCTTGGCTTTCCATGCCTTTTTGCACCTCCCTTTTGTCATGTGTTCAATACTTTTTCCCTGTGTCATTTCACATTATTACACACTTAATTTCTGATTTGTTCTACTTTCTTTATATGTATAGATTACTTGGGTTGTTGCCAACATCTGGTGAAAATTTTATGTCAATAGCACCTTTGGAAATATATTTAGTGAGAAAAATGGTGACGTCTTAAATACTTACTTTAGCCGCTGTAGCAAAATGTGGAAAAAGTGAAGGAGTGTGAATACTTTCTGGTGGCACTGTAACTAATGTTTTACATACTGCGAGATCAACCAGATGAAGTTTTCCCATGCGCACGTGCTGGTTTCCATCAACACCCTTTTCGCTGCACTCGATGGTGATGGTGAAGATGGCGTGCGATCTCGAGCTGTGCTCATTCATATTTGTAGCACCAACAGAGCCTGTTGAAAGGGAAATACAGAAAACCACAGTTTGTTTTCAACAATGATGTAGCTACACACAAAACAACTATTGTATGTGAATTAAGAGGCTACCCAGTTTTGTACAAAGTACAAGCTTGTTATTAAAGTCTCTTTCCAGTCAGTTTGAGTTCCTTATAAATTTCAATGTGGTTTTCCATATCACTCTACTGAAAATCTTTACAAACACATGTACAATAATGTTGGAATATGTGGTTAAGTCTCTTCTTACGGTTTTTGTTGCCCAAAGTCATGATCCTGTCCATGTCATCAGCATTGTTTGCCACATACCCAGAAAGATCTTTGATATAAACGCCAACATCTGGTCTTTCTTTAACCTATGCGGGAGAACAAAAAAACTTGATGATGCACAACAATTATTCAGTCCATGCAGCAAAGTCTCATCAGCTGCTTTTTATTTTTATTTTTTTACCAGTTACCAGAGCTATAAAGATGACAATGTCTTTAACTGCTCGGTTTCAATATTACTCACTGGATCAAAAACAATTATGGGTTATAGATTTGATACCTCCAGTCTCTGCGTCTGGTCCTTGGCCAACAAGTCACGCACTTCTTCATTATAAATCTCAAGGTATGATACATGAACCAAAAACCTGTTGAAGTGTAAGGCACCAGATAAGACTACCAATTTGTCATTCCGTTCAATTTCTCAAGCATCAGAATGTTAAAACGCAAGTAAAAATAACTATCCAAATCCTACTTCCAAGCATGGCATTAATGTTAAGAGGTGTAGACTTTTTGAATTTGTACATATAAATAAATGTAACAATGCAATGTATATTATAAATAAATGTAACAATGCAATGTATATATAAAAAGGGAAATGTTGATAATGTGGCAAAAAAAAGCCTCAAATTAGTAATGTCTATGTACCTAGTGTCCCCCTCTGCTTTGGCAATGTGACCAAATATATGGGCAAAGGAGTTGGGTATTATCCCTCGGAGCTCTGGCACTGCTCGTACACCTTCCATGGTGAAAGTCTTCCCGGTTCCAGTTTGTCCATAGGCAAAGATCGTACCTAAAATGGTCAGAAATATACAAAGAAGAAAAAATAATTTTAAAAAAATCCACTTGGAGATAAAGGATGGGTTGCAAAATACAACAAATAAAATTCTGACAATTAATAATTAATTCTGTGACTACGTCTGACTAATATACATGTAATTGGCTTTTCATTGGCCCATGTGCTACCCAATACACAACACTGTCTCATTTTTGGAGAAGCATAACACTTGAGTTTTGAACAATATTTATTATTTGTGGTTGTAGTTTACAGAGATATACATACACAACGTCACAGCATGAACTGATAGTTTTAAACACAAATAAATGCCTCTGAATTTGTACAATTTGAATTAACTTGATACCACCACAAAAACATTCCAGTGACAGCAATGATGAAAATTTGATGACAAAGGAACGGGAATTGGACTTGAAAACATCATAGCGACAGAAGCTGTACAGTCAGTGCAATATAGCCAAGTCTGCATCAATAATATAAGAATGGAACGCAAATCAGAAAGTCAGTTGGTTTTGTGTTTATGTGAAGGCACTTACCAATTAGGCAAAAACAACCAGGGTCTCCACAACTGCCATGAGCAAAATCCTTTATTTTTTAACACTAACATACAGCTGATTAACTTGTTTTTACACCCAATGATGTTAAAATGTTCAACTTCGCATGCAGTTTTATGGAAGTTTGACCTTGTAACAGTAACAGTAATCGGCCTCATCAAAGCTGGTGACGAGTATGTGTATCGACAGCAAAAAGAGCAGCTGGAGCTTTGGTGAGGCCGACACAACCAGGAGCTGAACACGCTCAAGACAGTGGAGATGATCATGGACTTCAGGAAGCTTCCTTCGCCACAGCTGCCCCTAACGCTATCCAACTGCCCCGTGTCAACCGTCGAAACTTTCAAGTTCCTGAGAATTACAGTCTCTCAGGACCTGAAGTGGGAGACCAACATCAACTCCATCCTCAAAAAGGCAGACATTCCAACAGCTTCTTCCCTCTTGCCATTAAATTGCTAGAGGTTAAGTGACTCTCGGTAGTGTGTTTTTATGTCTTAAAAGTATTTGTCAGAATGGCTGTCTGTTAGAGCGGCTCCAACTACCATAGACAAATACCTTGTGCGTTTTTGACATACTTGGCAAATAAAGAGGATTCTGATAAAATCCTTAATCCTTATCAGATTCTTACAAACTAGGGCTCATTTTATGGGCATATCATTCCTCAATTCAATGATATTGTCTACTTTGATATACAGGAATCCTGAAAATTTTAGTAATATACCTACACCCTTCTGTTAAATGTAGTGTACTTGTAGAGCACTGCAAACTACAATAATAAAAATAATAAATAACAATAAAACCGCCCCTAAATTTTGTCATACAGTGCAAGCGTACCTAATATAGTCTGGTGGGCATATAAGAATCCACACAGGCTGTTAAGCTAAATTATCACATTATAGCACCGTTTTACCATTGTATCCTGCTAGCACCGAGTCAACGATGGGCCGGGCTGTGAGGTTGTAGACATCCAGCTGTTTGCTTTCTGGTCCAAACACCGTGTCAAACGTGAAGGTTTTGGGGGGCTCCTGTTGGGTCTCCAGCTTGTTGACTGTGATGGTGCCGCGGATCTCGTCCACGGCGACGGCCTGCTTGTGGCACATCGCATTCTCTTTCTGGTTCAGTGGACGACACCGTACCACCACCTTGACGTTATCGCACACCTCCGGCTTGTCAAGCTTATTGCTCTGAAAGATAACACGGTCGGTCATTGTGCGCACGTAACCACAGTCAAAACGCTCGAGTGGAAAACTGACAAGGATGCAGTTTAATATGAAATAATTAGCATCGTGTAGGTAGCAAGAGGATTCCGAGTAGGTTGGTGATGAAGCATTATTTTCTGATAATCGGCGCTTGGTTGCTAAGGATGACGAGACACAAACACTCCAGATAACAGCAACGGTGTTAAGAACAAAATTGAGACGTATATCCAGCGACTATACGAAATCGTCGTAATAGACATGTAACAACGCGCAAAGTGTTCATTTCCCCAGTACTCTGGTTAACGGCGAGTGAGCTAATAGGCTAACCGGTTAGCATCACATTATTGGGATCGGAGGAAGGGAGGAACCCTTGGCGAACAAAACAAAATACAAAGCGACTTACCGGCATTGTAAAACAGCAGGGATGTAGCTAAAAGTATACGTGCAATGACTGGTACTTGTTTGGCTGTGTTCGTTGGACATTAGACTTGCTATTTGAAGAATTTAAATGCCATCGTAGAATCCATAACATCAGTGTCACGTTCGATAGCTTGGATGAGACTGTCTGCGCATGCGTCACCTGCTGTGGGGCGACAAATGTAAATTCCTGGCAGTTGCCATAATGCGACATATGTTGACGTTTTTAATGGCATTCATCACAAAAAGTCGCCCCCAACCTTCAAGTTGTACTAAATTTGGTCTCCAAACATACTCTTAATGCGTCCTCGCTGTCGTTGAACAATAAGTCTAAAGGTTTCTAAGTAAAATAAAATGACGAACCTTCATCTGTTTCATCACTCCCAATGTCAAATAAGTCCAGGATGTTAAGCATCAAAGGTCAAATGTACATACTCGAATACTTTTTAGCAGTTTCAGTTCCCTTAGTTTTACACGTGAGGACCCCAAAGGATGACACCACGCCTTGGTGCGTCTTCACGACTATCACCATGGCAACGGACAAACCATGAAGATGTATTTATGTTAGAACATACGTACAAGAGTCTTTAATCACATAATCTACAAATTTTAACTGTTTTGTTTTTTATGTAAATGTCTGCTAACTGGTGTCTGTGCAATATTGTTTCACACAATAGTTTGAACACCTTAAACACCTAACCTATAATTCCATTACAACAAGCTGGCAATTTTTTGACTTGAGTTCGTTGTCACATTTCTGTGGGGCCAATTATTTATTACTTGTGCACTCACTGTAGTTGTCTCGCCATGCTGCACTATTTGCATATACTGGCCACTCATGCCAGAGTAGCATCTGCTCCATTTGCACACTGATTGAGGAGTATCTGTAACATTTGCACAACCGACATTGTCCCAGATGATCGCACTACTCGTCACTTTAAACCGCATACACTCCTTGAAGTCTCAGCGCCCTTTGCACAATGGTCATTGCACCGGACTATTGCAATATTAGTCGTTCGAACTGCTCTAAGTGCTAGAGGACTCTGCATCTTTTTGCACAATTGTTTTTTGTCAATGTCTTTATGTCCCCAAAGTGTTCTGTAAATTGACTGTTTGTTGTACTAGAGCGGCTCCAACTACCGGAGACAAATTCCTTGTGTGTTTTGGACATACTTGGCAAATAAAGATGATTCTGATTCTGATAATCTTTAGAAGCAGCAAGTAGGTAAACAGATGTCACATTAAAAGTATTAGTATTTAGAATGTGTTATCTGTGAATGACTTTCCAATACTGTTATTCAACATAATGCCTTTGGTTTTTTTATTCCTGTTTGTTAGTTTACCTTCACCAATCAACCCCCTTAAGAGAGACATAATTATTGTCTTAGGTAGTTTATTGTCACAGAGGAAGTATAGATATTTGACTTCCCATAATTAGATTGTCTCGTCTTTGTAGGTTTTGACAAAGGCACTCACCTTCAGTCCCCTCCAAAAGTATTGGAACAGCAAGCTCAATTCCTTTGTTTATGTTGTGTACTGAAGACATTTGGGTTTCAGATCAAAAGATGAATATGAGACAAAAGTTCAGAATTGCAACTTTTATTTCATGGACAGACAGACTGAACAAAGCACCTTTTGTTGGAAGCTTTCAAGTGAGCAAAATTATTGGAACAGGCATGATTAAATTAACTTAACTTGAATAACTTAATATTTGGTGGCATAACCCTTACTTGCAATAAGTGCATCAAACCTGCAACCAGTTGACTTCACCAGACAACAGTCTTTCTTTATTCGAAATGCTTTTTCCAGGCCTTTACTGCAGCCTCTTTCAGTTCTTGTTTGTTTCTAGGGGTTTCTCCCTTCAGTCTCTTCTTCAGGAGGTAAAATGCATGCCCTATTGGGTTAAGGTCCAGTGATCGACTTGGCCAGTCTGAGACCTTCCACTTTCTCCCCCTGATGAAGTCCTTAGTTGTCTTTGCAGTGTGTTTTGGGTCACTGTCTTGTTGCATGATGAAGCTTCTCCCCATTAGTTTGGATGCATTTTTCTGTAAATTGTCAGACAAAATTGTTTTGTAGACTTCAGAATTCATTCTGCTGCTACCATCATGAGTTACATCACTAATGACTAGAGAGCCCGTTCCAGAAGCAGCCATGCAAGCCCAAGGGATGACATTACCTCCACCATGCTTCACAAATGAGCTTGCGTGTTTTTGATCATAACCAGATCATTTTTCTTTCTCCATCCTTTGGCCTTTCCATCACTTTGCTATAGGTTAATCTTTGTCTCATCAATCCATAAAACTTTGTTCCAAAACTTTTGTGGCTCATCTGTGTACCTCTTTGCAAAATCCAATCTGGCCTTCCGATTCTTTTTGCTGATGAGTGGTTGGCATCTTGTGGTATGGCCTGTATATTTCTTCTCTCAAAGTCTTCTTCGAACAGTGGGTTGTGATACCTTCACCCCTGCCCTGTGGAGGTTGGCAGACCATTTTGTCTGGCAATTTAATGAAAAATGCATCCAAACTAATTGGGAGGAGGTTCATCATGCAACAAGACAATGACCCAAAACACACTGCCAACACAACAAAGGACTTCATCAGGGGGGGAAAGTGCAAGGTCTTGGACTGGCCAAGTCAATCACCGGACCTTAACCCAATAGAGCATGCATTTTACCTCCTGAAGATGAGACTGAAGGGAAAAAAAAAACGGAAATAAATAAGAACTGAAAGAGCTGCAGTAAAGGCCTGGAAAAGCATTTCAAATGAAGAAAGCAACAATCTTAAATCAACTGGTTGCAGGCTTGATGCAGTTATTGCAAGTAAGGGTAATGCCAGCAAATAAGTTATTCACTTATAGTTAATTTAATCATGTCTGTTCCAATACTTTTGCTAACTTGAAAAGTGGGTGGCTTCAAACAAAAGTCCTGAGTTGTTTACGACTTCTAGATGTAAACACCATGAAATGAAAGCTGGAATTCTGAACCTTTGTCTCATATTCATCTTTTGATCTGAAACCCAAATGTCTTCAGTGTACAACAAAAACAAATGAATCGACCTTGCTGTTTCAATACTTTGGGAGGGCACTGTATGTACTGTATGTAATACGGGCAGTAACAGGGTAACCGCCGTTTGGTGGGTTTATGTGCAAATCCTCAGTCGACGAGAGACATACAGTACATGCTCATACACTGAAGAAACACAAAATATCGATTTTAATATGAACCCAGGGCAAAAATAAACTCCATCATGGAAATCTCTTTTGGCAATTTCAACTGCTAGATCTCGACAAAGGGTTTCAAAAATATATTAATTGCAATAAGAGTCAAGTTAGCCTCTCCAGAGCGTGAAGAATACTACAGTGAAACAGGCCTGTCTGGCCGCTGGTCTCCTGAGTAACCAGGAGACGGCCGTCAGGTCGAGGTCTGTGGACCAGGACCAGCTCTCCTTGAAGCAGACTGAGCTCAGAGTCTGTCTGGGCTAGATGTGTTGAAGTCACTCTGTGTCTGAGGGGAGGAAAAAAACAAAACAAAAAAAGCAAAACAAAACAGTGAACCTTTCTGTGCAGAAGTCATTAAACAATGAAACCTTTGTGAATGGTTGTTCCAATTCCCAAACTACCTGGTGGGGCTGAACTGAGCTGACAAAGCTGATAGCGACGGCTGCAATGACATTGGTTTTTGTGAGTTTGAGTTTAGATCCGAGAGAACAGTTTCCATGCCTTTCCTGACAGTTGGATCTTTTCCGTCTTTGAGAAGGATTCCAGGTCCGTCTCTTCCCAAGGTGAGTGATGGTGCCCATACTTCTAGTGGGAGAGGTGCTGGGCCAAAGTTGGACGGAACTTGGCTTCCTGAAGACCAGGAGGAGGTCCGACGCCGTGGAGGTGGGGGGTCTTCATCTGTGAGGAAGCGCACCGACTTGGCAGGCTAGAGACAACCAGGACAAGAAAGGAAACAATTCATATTGGCAATGTAACCAAAATCAAAGAAGAAGAAAAAAACTAAACTGTAAGTGTTACACTATGCTGTCAGTGAAAAACATTTTTACACAGTTTGTTCAAGACTGCATTTATCTGACTTTTTGCTCGGTTGCTGTTCACACAGAGATCATTTTATTTTCAGAGGTGGTTTTAGAGTTGTAACACAGCTGAGACGACAGCTGTACACATTTTAATACTGATAAAAATTATATACTATTTGCTTTGACACAGACAAATTGAAATAAGTAGATCAGGATAAAATTGTGTCCAGTCACTACATGAGAAACCACTCTAGTGGATGTGACAGGATGAGTGACTACAATATAACTTCATTTGAACACTACTTTACCTTGTCTGCAGTGCTCTTGTGTGAATCAGGTCTGACAAGAATTGAGTGAGGACCACTGGACAGATGCCTCTCATGGTGATAACCCCCTGCCTCATGTGAGGAGGTGAAGTCCCTGTCTTTCGACAGTAGGGCAGCAGAGAGCGCTGTCGGCTCACTCATCCAGCCTGCTGGTCTTCCAGAGTTTGCTAGAATTCCGCCGTTTTTCTTCCTCTGCAGGGCAGGCGAGTAGCCGGATGCCTGAACTTGTGCAAAGTGCTCCGAGTTGGAGGTTACATTCAAATTGGATGAATGGTTGAAAGGGTTGGATGCTGATAAACCTATTCAAAAGGATAATTTAGGAGACATTATTACACAATAATGGTGAAAATTAGGAGATGCACTGGTTGTTCATTCACCTCTGTGTGGGTTAAATAGTCGCCTCACTGTCTCCCAACCTGGTGAGCTCCCGTAGAAGGATGATTTTCCAGCACCTGTGGATGACATTGCGTGCTGCGCTCCATTTGGCACATGTGAGACCTGTCCTGCTGAGTACAGTGCTCCATCAGTATTTACCCTATCAGGAGCAAGGACCACAGCAGGATTCCGAGCAGCTGTGTGCTTTTTTGCTACTGCTGGATTGTGCTGTGATGATGCGCTTGCCGCTTTGGTCTCCAGGAGTCTGGCTGACGTTCTGCAGTGAGACACAGAAGGATAAAGTTATCCACACTTTAAACTGAGTGTTCTACAGAATCTTTTATATAACTCTCCAAGTGTGATACATTTTGCATTTTTAATGATTAAACATATTCCTGCCCACACAAATGCACTGCATCTTGACACATAGTGCCGTTAGGGATTGTGACCTTTCACCTGAGCACAGGAGTGATGTAGTTGCTGGGCAGGATGCCCACTTTGCCCGTTCGGAGAGACAACCCACGCAGCCATCCTTCTTTGAACTTTCCGTACACTCCCACCATCTCCCCTTTCCTCAGCTCAAGCTCCTCTGGGCGTTGTGGCTTATAGGAGTACAGCACAGCACACCTAAGGGGTGAGGTAGCCCATGTTATTATTCCAACATAATGGAAGCTAGTGTGTGTATTCTAAATGTCCTTAACTTGTTCAGTTCTGAGCATCAAATCATTAACTGGGAGACTTATTTGTCTTTTTATAGCCTTTTCTCAACACTTGTTTCAAAAGAATAAGGTGAAGAACCGAAGAAATTGAGTATAATGGAAGATACATTATTCAAAGATTATGACCATTGTCACCACTGTTATGGTCAAGGTTAAGTCTCGTTTTTTGTTTTGGCAGTGGCTAAATCTTTGTCATTGTTTTATGTGTTAATAGTAAGAGTGGTTAACTTTTATACTTGCATAATTGTTAAAAAGCCGAAATGAGTTTCCTCCGCAGGGTGTCCGGGCTCTCCCTTAGAGATAGGGTGAGAAGCTCGGTCATCCAGGAGGATCTCAGAGTCGAGCCGTTGCTCCTTCACATCGAGAGGCGCCAGATGAGGTGGCTGGGGCATCTGATTCAGATGCCTCCCAGACGCCTCCCTGGTGAGGTGTTCCGGGCACGTCCCACCGGGAGGAGACCCCCGGGACGACCCAGGACACGCTGGAGAGACTACATCCTTTGGCTAGCCTGGGAACGCCTCAGGATCCCCCCGAAAGAGATGGATGAAGTGACTGGGGAAAGGGAAGTCTGTGGGCGTCCCTGCTAAACTACTGCCCCCGCGACCCGACCTCGGATAAGTGATAGAAGATGTATGGATAATTGTTAAATGTTTATGAACAATTGACTGGGCAGCCATGCACCAATGGTGAAGATCATCGCCTGCCAACGTTGGGGATCTAGGTTCAAGACCCCGACTGGACCATCCACCAACATCCCCCGGACTCATGGCTGTGGTGTCCTTGAGCAAGACACTGATACCCCGAAATGCTCCCTGGGCGCTTTAGCTGCCCCCTGCTCCAGTGTGTTCCACTATCGTGTATGTGTTCACTGTGATGGGTTAAATGCAGAGATCAAATTTCGTGTGCATGCATGCATGTTCATGACAATAAAAGATAATTCTTCTTCTTCTTCTCCAGTTAAATGTTTTATAATGATGAGAGTTTTTGTTCATGGACTCACACACTGATTGAGAGCTGCTGCGTATTGGAGTTTTTGCTGTCTGCAGAAGAGGAAGAAATTTGGGGGTTTGACAGAGCCATCGAGATGTTGGGTGGAGCCTTGTTGGCCATCTTGTCACTCTGTAACAAAATGGAGGAAAAACGATCAACATGAATTTAAGGAGGATGGTTGAACTTTTGAACCACAGCACACTCAGAACAAAATAGTCATGGTGGTGTTGGGGAATTCCAAGAGTTCACTTGAGGATCTTTTCCATAGCATATCAAAACACACTCACCGGCCACAACATTACGTACAGCTGCCCAATCTAATGACACCCAATGCAAAAGTGGAAACAAAAATTGCTTCTTGACACCATCAGATGTATTTCATTTAACTTTTACTATCGTGGTCCATTAAAGCATCATACTGAAAGTAATTTCTAATATTTTGCTTTTCTTCTGAAGCTATACAAGTAAATGGGGGGAAAACAACAATGCACCTCTCTGTATTGTGTAGTTTTACACCCCACGCATATTACAACCAAAAAAACCAACCTCCCTCAAGAGCAAGCATTATCATCTTTGAAAATGCCAAATTTCTGATACAGTTCTTATACCGCACCTCATTCGATTGCGCATGTATACCTTAAATTGTGGCCGGAAAGTGTACGATCAAGCCATTGATTCATTTAATTTGGGCTACTCCAAGTGCTCTTTATAAAACTGAGAAATATTCCCTGTCATGGCTTCAGTCCAAGCTTCATGCTATTTCAAGCACACCTAGTGCTTAAAGAATTAATAGTGCCCAGTGAAGCAAGAGGTTCCCTTTATAGCAGGTGCCTGGGATCCTGAGGCTCTGTGACCATTAGGCTGCATTGCATATACTGTACAGTTACATTCCACGCTCGCACGAAACAAAGAAAGCTATAATTAACTTGATTCAAGACATCACTATTACCTAAAAGTCCTTTGTGAAAAGCAGAGCTGAGAGGCATACATGCAAAAAGGAGATAAAAGGCATCGAGTATGTCCTGAAGACATTTGAGCTTTCACATGATGGATGTAAATCTCAGGCATATGTTTAAAGTACATGATTTAGAAATGCTATTTTTACTAGTAAGACAGTTACATGTGAACGAACACCTGATATAATGACGGTAATTAATCATTTCTCACAGCATTAACTCCTTGCAAGAAATAACAGCAAGAGAAAAAGCACAACACTGCATTCTTTATGTATTCAATTATTTAAGTCTTTTCACTCCTCTGTGTCCATCTTCTATTCTTGGTCTGTGTTTTTTTTTTTTTTCCAGATACAAAGAGGGCATCTTACTCAAGCAGCAGTCACGCAATTGCCGCGTGCAATGACCCAGCAGTGTCATATAATTTACAAGGAGAGAGAAACTATGGGCTGAGTATGAGACTTCTAAATCAGGGGAGGCTTTTTCCAATCACAGGCTATTTCAGCCTGTATAAAGTCTTTTGAGGTTCATAATAAATGTATTTAAAAAACGATGCAACAATCAAACATATTTAATATATATTATGAGCGTTTGTGGTTTTTTTAAAGGTTTTGGGGCTTTCATATGTTCTCACGGGCTGTATTTGGTCCATGGCCCATAGGTCCCCACTAATTGAATAATTCAACCAGCTATCAATTAAAAGGCATTCTGGAACTAGGAAAACCAGTCAGTACAAAACTCAATTGAAACCACCCATAATATTTTCAGGAGTGGAAGGTAAACTGAAATAATCTGGTTGCACAAGTGTGCACACACACTCTTTAAACTGGGGAAGTGGCTGTGTTCAGAATTAATCAGTCACATTTAAACATGTTACATGGGAATCAGCACGCTCCTGTGACTATGCAAATACCAATACCAATACCACGGCTGGTAATGAATCTGTTCACAATTCTCTCCACCTTGTCTAAGGCCCCAGTTCCAGCTGAAGAAAAACAGCCCAATGCATGATTTTGCAACCACCATGCTTCACTGTAGTTATGGTGTTCTTTTGGTGATGAGCAGTGTTGTTTGCGCCACACATACCTTTTGGAGTAATGGCCAAAACGTTGCACCTCGGTTTCATCAGACCATAACACATTTTCCCACATGCATTTTGGAGGTTTCACGTGGTGTTTTTTAAAAAAAATTTTTTTTTTGTCTTTGTATTGTATTATATTTGGATTTTGTTGTTCTTTGGAGGACAAGCTTCCACGCTACCCCATAGCCCAGACATACGAATAAGACGGGAGATTGTTGTCACACGTACAAACCTTACATCAGAGCTGTGATGTAAATAAAAACAGAATACAATGATTTACAAATCCTTTTCAACCTATAGATAATTGAATACACTAAAAAGAGAAGATATTTAAATTTTAAAATCTTTTCTGATTTTGAATTTGATGCCCGTGTTGTGGCATCAACACGTTCCAAAAAAAGCTTGGACACGGGCAACTAAAGGCTGGGAAAGTTGAGGAATGCTCAAAAAAAAAAAACCTGTTTGGAGCATTCCACAGGTGAAAAGGTCAACTGGAAACAGGTGAGTGTCATGATTAGGTATAAAAGGAGCATTCCTAAAAGGCTCAGTTGTTCAAAAGCAAGGATTGAGTGAGGTTCACCACTTTCTAAACAATTTTGTGAGCAAACAGTCCAACAGGTAAGCCGTGGCCCAATGATCATCGCCTGCCACCATGGGGGACCTAGGTTCAAGACCCCGACTTGACCATCCGCCAACATCCTTCTTCTTCAACATACACTTGCAAGGAATTTAGGGATTCCTGATCTGTCTCCCATTGAAAATGTGTACGCCAACGGAGACCCCAGACTGTTGACCAACTGAAGGTGTACATAAAGCGAGAACAGGAAATAATTAGTCCTACACAACATCCCAACTTCATTGGAATTCGGGTTTTTACTAAACAGCCAGTACTTGCTAGAAATACCTGCAGGTCCTTCAAAGCTGCTGTCAGCCTCTTGGCAGCTTCTATGTCCAATCTTCGTTTTGTGATCCATTCATTCATTCATTTGCCATACAGCTTAACCTCACTTGGGTCGCCGGGGTGCTAAAGCGTTTCCCAGCTAACTCTGATCGAGAGCCAGGATACATCTTGAACTGGTCGCCAGCCAATCGCAGGGCACATATAAACAAACAACCATTCGCACTCACATTCACACCAACGGGCAATTTAGAGTCTTCAATCAACCTACCACTAAGGCTTTGAAATCATGAAAAATAAGGCCCTTCCTCGAGCTGCAGGACTGTGTGGATGTCTTTACCTTTGAACGAGATGTCTCCCCAGTTATAAAAGGATGTCCATGATTGAGCAACCACAATCTCAGTTGTTTATTTTTACCTTCTCTCTCAAGAATTTTTTTATTTTTTCCCCCCAATTGAGTTGTACAGGTTATAGGTCACTTAATGGTGGAAAAACTTGAAATGATCTTGTTCTATTTTTTTTTATATAACAAAAAACTTTGCATTTGAACAGGGGTGTGTAAGCATTTTAGATCTACAAAATATTTTCACACGGGAAATTTGCTTCATCCTCAGTTAGCTGAAACTTGATTTAAGAGAGCATCATGTTTCAGGACAGACTTCTTTAAAGAAAGTAGGGCTTGTCTTCTATTACTAGCCCACTGATGTGTGAGTGGATGTTACCTGCTTAGTGAAGAGGAAGGAGTTTTACAGCAGTGGGGGGAGAGAGCGAGATGGGGGTCTGTTATATAACAAATTTCACCAGTGACTCATCATCATCAGCATGAGAGATAAGCAGACACACTGAGGGACTCTCTGAGCCTCCTACACGCTGAATCTACAGTATCTTTTATTTTTCCTCATCTTCCTACTTACTTGCCTTTACATAGTTCACAAATCTTGTTTTCATTCTTTCTTCCCAAGCTGAAACCCCTATTTTTTTAAATACCATTCTTCTCTCTCTTATTTTTGATCTCACTTTCAGACCTTCATGAGGTATGTTTTTTTTTTTTTTTTTCGCGCTGACATTTATAATTGCAGGGCAGAGCAGTGAAACTTCAACTAAATCAAAGGAAATCATTATCTCAGGAAGCAGGGCACTTGGCGGAAAGTTATGCTCTAAAAACCTTGCAGAGGCTTTTATGTTGCTACTGCATAACCTTACTGTGACTCTGTGCAGTTTCCTCATTAAGTGGTGTCCCACGCCCACAAAAAAATTCAAAACGGATAGTCAGCACATAAGTAACATTCACATGTGTCCTTTTAAGTTTGTATGCTGAGTCGATCAGAGCATAACATATCCAGTGTACATTTGACCTTCCCTTGCCCATTCCAAAATGTCCTTGTCTCGTTTGGGATACAATCCAAATTGTTAGCCAGAGGTCCACATCACCCATCCATCATTCTGTCACGTGAACCTGTTTTGACTATCTATCCCTGTCATTAGCCCTGAGAAATGAAATTATGCATTCACTGTCCACTATAGGAGGTACATAATTGCAATGCGATGCAACAGCTGCATCAAAGAAATGATGCCTTTATAAAGACAGCAATGCTCTTATGATTTGACAGTATGTTCTCTTAGTGTGGGTGTATGTTTCTAATACTTTGCCCTTATGATTTAGCCGAACGACACAAATAGAAATGGCAGAATCAGCTATCAGTGTGATGAAAAGCAGTTCTACACCACTGCAAACTACAAAAACAGTTGAAGACAAAAATATATATTTTAAGCCACTTTTTAAGCAGGTATGTTTTTCTTCCAACCTTGATATACTTTTACAATATGAACATTTGAACTGATTTCACATGAATTTGTTTCATTAATTCCCCCTTCATGTCTTGAATTTCTGATTCTAGTTGAGTGGTTTTGATGGAAACGTTTGGTTTCAATGGACTTAATACAGTTTTTCTCTAGTGCATGTGAGCACAGCATCACTCAAAAGTGATCTTTCAAAAAGGCAGCTCATTTGATGCAGCTCTTGTATTGAAATCAGGTGTGCCTAATGTTGTGGCCGTTGAGTGCATGTATTTACAGGAAATCCAAAGAGTGGGAAACTGATGGGATGTTAACATTTTATAGACCTTTTATTTTTTTTAATGCATTTTTCTCAAGGGCCTTATAATGTTTTGGTTTGTAGAATTACAACTTTCCTGTGATGATTTGGCTGTGTTTTTGTTGGAAGAGGAAAAAGACTCTCGTCCACCTCTGAGAAGAATCTCTGGCTCAGGTCCCTGGACTCTTAATTACAAACATTTGAAAAGTTTCAGTCCAACCCAGCAGTTTTCATTCTTAGCCCTTTTCACATGTGTTTTGTCTTAATAGGAGACAATCATGCAGAGGCTAACATCAGGGTAGCTCCACTCTGTTTTCATTCCTTGAGCCTTACGGCAGTGGTCCCCTCCCTGAGCCCCTGAGCACAAACAGATTTTTTCAAATGAAAACATCTATCAGTTAAGAGTAGCCACCACTTTTTTTAGCCACGTTTTGATTCATGTCAAGCACACCTAACTGAAAGAAAATTGAAGACCAAATAACAATGAGATACTAAGACAAAATCAAGGCATGCGACTCACCAGTAACAGGTGTCTGTGCGGGCCGTCAGAGTGGCGCCGAACTCGCTGAGAGTAATCGCGCGAGGGATGCGCGTGTCCACGGGCAGGGGGTCGCACGGAGGAGCGGTGTGACTGTCGCTGGAGGTCAAAGCCGTTGATGTTTGCCTCCACAGCAGGCGTGCGGGAAAAGTTGCTGCTGCTGGGACTCGGCTGTTTGCACGGGTTGGAGGGGGCCACAGGGCTGGCAAGAGGAGTTTTTGCAGGAACTTGTGTGACTCTCTGGTTTGTGGTCGTATTGGATGCCTCTGGGCCCTTGTCTTTGCTCCTGCTCCCCGTCCGATTCTGAAATTCTGCTGAGTCACTCCTCCGTCGACTCTTTCCCTCCAATAGTTTGGTTGCCACCGAGTTTAGCTGGGAAAGATAGATGCAGAAAAGAAAAGTGATGTCCGCTACCTACAGCCCGTATTTAAACAAGGAAAGCCTCTCAAAGTCTACCTGTCACTAGCACCTGACAGGCTGAGTGCTGAGCAGTGAAGCAGCTGTCTAAACATAGTTGCTCATCACTCCACTCACCCACTCCAACTTGTTGGACAGGCAGGCGGGAAGATAAGTAGCAGCCAGTAAGCCTGGAAGGATCGACTGGCGCTGAGAGAATAGCAGGAGGCAAGGTGAAATATAGAGCGTCACAGACAGGCACGGCTGGGTTAATGCTTTCACTCACCACAGTGATGTGCTGTTATGCCATCCGAGCAGAGAAAGCATTACTGTGTCTTCACGCCTGGCTGCACAGCACAAGGAGAGGGAAGAGGAGGATGAAAGAGTCCAGAGGTAGAAAAGATGGGAAGACTGCTGAGGCGGAGCTTGAGGAGAAAGATACAGAGTAGTAAGACAGGGAGAGGAATAAAAAGGGGTGGGAAAATAAGTGAGGAAAGATGTGAGATAACAAAAAAGAGGCAAGTGAGGGAACTCAGATGCCAACATGCTGAGGTAACCCCACCGCATGAACAAGCAATGTGTCCCAGTGTGGAGCAGGTTTATTCCCGGAGTCAGGAAGCTCAAACGAAAACAAATGACAGTCAGTCAGCTAAGCCAGCTCTGCGAACCTAACTAAAGAGCATCTGCACACACAGCAGGGCTTCAAAATGAGCTCTCTATCCTCAACATTTTGCAGCCACTGAGTGGCACTTGGGGATGAATCCAAAGCTTTGCATGGAAAAAAGAGAGGAAACTGGAACTGCCCTGGAATTCATTGCATCTACAGATGGCATGTACCATGAGGAGAGAACTCACCTCTGTAAACTGTAGAGGGCAAATTCCTATCCTGTCGCCCAGTTTGGCTTCAATCCAGTGTTCATCCACCCGTCTGATAACAGTGAGAATGTCGCCCTGCAGAACACGAACACACGTGAGGAAACTTAAATGGAGGCAAAAGTTACAAAGAGGCGAGATGCGACACTGTTGGAAATTAAATGACAGCTCAGTGTTTTATCCTATGATTAGAGCCTGGGCACTCATGAGGAATTAACTCTCTGTGTCTCTTTGAAGGCCAGGGCCTGTTCTGCGAACAACCTCGCCTGTATAAAAAAAACATCTCCATTAAAAAATAAATAAATAAATAAATAAAAAATAAGGAAAGCGAGGCAAGCAGCAAGTGCTTTAATGGAAAGCATACAGCAATGGAGCCCTTACATAACTCGCTCAGAAATCCTTCAGACCGCAATGAATGCTGCGAAACAGTGAAAAGAGCAAAATGAAAAAAATAACCATGGCTATTATGTTTTACCACCAGAAGCAACTTCCTGTGCTCGGCATGATGTAAGAAGCCAAAGGAGAGACCAAAAATCTGGAGAGAGACCACAGTGTTTTTCTGACTTACCTGTCAGAAAAAGGACATTGCGTCAAGTCAAAGGAATCTAAAAGTATATTATCTTCTTTTGGAAGACAAAATCCCGAGTAGCTAGAACCAAGGTACCACGGTTCAACCCCCATGATAACATTTGTACAGTGGTACCTTGAAATTGAGGAGGTTATCAACGGCCCGAAAGAAAAAAAACAGCTGTTTCAAGAGGGCAGTTACGAGGGTGAAAAGTGTCCTGTAAATCCTGATTCCTGGGACATTTTGAGCACACACAATTTATTAAGGGAACCATTTTAAATTGTGAAAAATATTGCATAATTTAATTCAACTCAGTTCAGAGGGTAGGGTGGGATGAGACCATTTAAAGATTTAAAAACAAATAAATATATCTTAAAATTGACTCCAAAATGCACAGGAAGGCGATGAAAGGAGGCTAGAACTGGAGTTGCGTGCGCCCTCCTACGTGCTCCAGTTAGGAGGAGAGTAGCAGCATTTTGACCCAACAGTAATGTAGCCGAGATGTAACGAAGACATGAATTCCTGTTGTTCTTTTGTTTGAACATGTTTTTTTTGCAGTGGTTATTTTTATATGTATGGTAGTTAAGAATGCACAAATGGTAACTAAGAACTTGCCATTTTCTATAGCACTTGTTCTCATTAGGATGGTGGGTGAGCTGAAGCCTTTCCCAGCTGACTTTGAGGGCAAGAGGTTACATATACCCTGGCCTGGTCACCAGCCAATTGGCAGCCTACACAACCTTAACTGTTTTATAACGCTGACAGTTTATTCCTGGAATGGTGAAATTTCGTCCAGCCATCTATTTTCTATTTTGCTGGTCCTCATTAGGTTCGCGGTCTATCCCAGCTGCGGGTCAATTGTACAGTATATAAACTGTTCACAACTAGGTTAGGCTATAATTTAAAATAAAAACTTAATTTGTTTTTCGTTGTTTGGATGAGCATGGCGATTGAAAAACATGTATAATCAACATTTAAATACATGCAAGTTCCGAAAAGATTATTAAAAAAATAGGTCTAAATACCTGTACAGGGAGGAATACACTTCAGTGTTCAAAAGTTCATTAATCCTCACTTTGCCAGAATACTTGGGGCCTGATTTACTAAAGGTTTCCATGTGCAAAAATGGGCGTGAACCTGAATGCTCATACACATAGACGTGGAAGTTGATCTACTGACTGGGCGCAACCAGGATTGCGTCTGCCAAAAACGCTAAATTTCCAATGGGATTTCCAATTTCTATTTGGGATCTTAGTAAATCAGGCCCTTTGTGTTTATTATTGATGTTAGAACACTGACACTGCATCTTCACAAGCATTTCCCAAGACTTGAGATCCTCTGTACGTGTTTCGGTAGGACTGTGAGACACATACCGTACCTTATGGAAGCTAAGACAAGCATCGCTGGTCTCCACGTTCATCTCATTGGGACTAAAGTCACACAGTGTGCGGCAAAGAGCCAGCGACTGCTGGTGGGGCAGTGATTGAGGCGTCTGGGGGGCAGCATGCAGCATGCTGGCAGAAACAGATGTGCCACTATTGTCACTAATGTGTCTGTGGAGCCAGTCATCGCTCGGTGTCGCTCTGTGTTTCGGCACAATGCTGTTAACAGGGGAGAGAATAAGCTCTCCTTCTGAATCATCTTGGCTATGGATTGAAGTTCTTGAAGAAACCTGAGGAACAGAAGAACATCACCCACAGACTTATTTGAGCTAACATGGATTACATAGTGCTGTTAACATCTTTGTTTCTAGTATGCTACAGTATGTCTCGTCATTAAGTCCACCTCCAGAAGGTTAACAATGCTTTTTTCATGTCTTTTTCACATGACATTGTGACTTTGTACTGTATATACACCTTTTGAATGCAATGAAAATGAGGATGATTATTTAGATGAACTGGCTTTTATCAATTCCTTTATTCAAAGTAATACTTCCTCTTATTTTTATTATTGCGGATATAAATGCAGATATGTCGGACAAAAATTCATTATTTTCCAGGCATCTGGCTCTGTTTTGTCACAATAATAAGCTGGTATTGTCAAGCAAAGAGCTATCTCCAGATAGCTATACATACTGTATATAAGCGAGGCCTAGTAAATGACATCATGGCTGGACCACTGTATAAGCACAGCTCATGCACATGCTTCTCTTGCATCTATGAACATTCTGTATGGTGCTACCATTTGATCATGTACCAGTGTTGCTATGACAATAAATGTTGAGAATATACCTAATTTATCGAGTCATAGAAATAGTATCAACACAGGAACATTGGACTGGTCAACCCTTTGTGAGGAAGACCGTTTAGCTTACTATACTAAGAGAGATAGGTTGTGACGTGAAATCATTCTACCAAGAGATACTATGGTGCGTAACCAGACGGAGTGTGAAAATTTATGTTTTAAGAAATCTGCCAAATGTATGATGACACTGTAAAACCTTTGCATAAAAGCAGTATGTGCTTTCACAAATGCAAAAATAAGACACAATCTCAAGCCTTGATGGGATAAATATGTGGCAGGATATCACGCTGCGGCTTATGAAGCCACTAGGACTTGGGCCATAGCAGGTCGGCCAAAACCTGGGTGTTTCCTTATCCATGACGATAAATTCAACCTGTCCACATATCATCAGGTGGCTGATAATGGATTTGTCTTACAGCGCTGATATCACTACATCTGTACAATGGAGAGCTTGGGCATTAAATGTGTGCATCAATCTATTCAGAGCAGTTTTCATACATTAAAATGAAACACTAAGCACTTTATAGAGATAAAAACAGAATTAAAAACAGCAATACAACCCACCCCTCCCATCCCCACATATAAACGCATAACACACCCAAACGAACTCACAAACCCGCACACACCACCTATTGATTAATAGTGTAGAGAAATGGCAAGGAAATGGATTCAGGTGAGGAAAGACAACCTGTGGGAGCCATCCTCAGAGAGAGGTGCCACAGCCCACAGCCACAGTGGATGCTACCAAAGAGACCAACATGACCCAGGTAGACCGGGATGGACTCTCCACGTTCTGCAGAGCCCTCGAGTCACCGGGCCCGTGGAAACTGCAGGATGACATCCCCGCAGTTATGGAGACTCTCATGAGAAGACATTGAAGTTCAACTTAAAAAGTTAAAAAGACTAAAAGACAATAGGAGAGTATTAAAAAAAATAATAATAAAAAAACTGAAGGACACAAAAAATACAAAATAGGATAAAATAATAAATTGATAAATACGTAATAAATAAATAAGAAATCAGTTAAAAGATAAGGCAAACACGCCCTGTGGTCTATGTCGCCACACAAGCAGCTGATATCTGCAGTAATCGTAGATGAGTGATGGTCTTTTTGGGAGGACCAGAGAGCGGACAGACTCTGGCTAGGCTCTTAAGATGGTGAAAACCTATCTTAGTTACATTTTTGATGTGTGGAGTAAAATTAAGCTCAGAGTCGAGAACGAAGCCCAGGTTCTTTACACACTGTGATGAAAATATTCTAGTTTCGTTAACAGTTTCTCTCTCTTGCCTTCAGGAACAATAACTAAAACCTCTTCTTTGTCCTGGTTGAGCTGTCGGAAAGTCATTGCAATCCATGACTTAATATCTCAAATACAATTAAGATAATGCAAGATACAAGTATAATATTCATTTTATTTTAACTATGGCTCTATGGCTAAGAAACTTAAGCAACAATGCCACTGACTTTTGGAGAGAAGTGAAGGGAAAGACCAATTATAGGTGACAACATAGCAGGAGAGACCGATTATCTGTGACAACATGGCAACAGCCTTTATTTATTTATTTTTTAAATAAATCCAATGGCCGTTAAGAAATCTACCGTATTTAAAACTTATTTACATTTTCAGTTAACTTAAGACGTTGGGAACTCCCTGCACTTTTTGTTTTTGTTTGTTGAAATGATAAGTGAAAGAAACATTTCAGTTACAGTGAAATTTTGGAAAACTATTAACTGTAGAAAACTAAGTTTTCATTTAACCTTATAAGACATTCTGCTAAGCCTGAGCGATCCCTGCACTTTTTATTAGAATTTTAAAACAAATGTCTATTGTCTAAGATTCTAAAAAAAAAACTTTAACATGTTTAACAAGTTTGAAAATCTATTCACTAAATATATGCTAAAAGGCCTTTAAACAAAGTATACAATCTTGTATTATTCAAAATTTTGACACCAATAAATAATAAATAAAAGGGGAAAACCTTTTACTTCAAAAATGAATATCGTTTCCAAATATTGGTTATTGGCTTCTTTGACTGCTAATAATCGGTATCGCCCTGAAAAATCATATTGGTCTATCGCTAGTTCTTAATAATTTTCATCATCACAATGCCTCCAAGATGTTTGAAAGGAGTTCTGATGAATGACGTGACACAGATTTTGCTTTTAAAGGCTTTCTGTAGGTGCATGGTGACATCGTGTGACACAGGTAGACTTTGATGTGTACACCGAGCGGGCGCCTTGGTCGTATCCTTTTAATCGATAACACCCTGATAAATTTTCATCATATCGATTGAACATAATTTTGGGGTGCTAGCTGTTGTGTTCATGTGATGTTAGAATGATAGCAATAAGGTACAATACCAACTTGAACAAAGCTATAATTTTTTTTTTTTTTTACCTGAAAATGTTATTTTGGAGGTTGGGGGGACGGGGGGGATTCCACCCCACAGTGAAGATATATAAAATATGACAAAATACTGCCACTTAAAATCACCTTGTTGTTAGTAAAATATGGTCTGGTTCTTGTATGATGCTTCATAGTAAATATTTATTTTCTTATACTTGATACAGCCTTGCTGTGGCTGCATATTTTTACCTTCTTGTTTTTATATTATGCATCTCGTTTTTCTATGCCTGGACCCTGAGTCTGTAATAATAAAGCAACTTATACTGTATTCCAGTTCACGGGAACCCCTGTTCATTTCTCACAGCGCTAAAAAAGGTAACTGTAAGGTTACTTTTAAAAACACGGTAGTTACATGCACAAATAAAACAAATGTCATGAAGATGCATGAATAATAGGGATGAGGCTATTTGGCTCAGGTCCAAGGGTTGTCGTCCAGCAAGAGCAAAGTTGCGAAGTGTAAAATTGTAAAAAAAAAAAAGTAATGTGAAAGAGCAAATAATTTGAATGTAGAACACACTTCTCAATTTACAGTGTTAAGTGATAAAACTAGAAAACAGATGCTAATGGAAGCTTAAGTCAGAAAAATACAGTGGAACCTCTAAAGTCGAACACAATAGGTTCTGTGATTCTGGTTGTCATTGACATTCATATTTAAAAAAAAAAAAAAAAAAATCCAACATGCAATTGTGTTGTCAATTATTACTAAATAAATTATCAAGCTTACTTAGACAGAATTATTCTCTTTGAAGGTTTTAAGTCCACATTGAGAGGAGCCAAATGAGGTGGCTGGGGCATTTGATTTGGATGCCTCCTGGACGCCTCCCTGGTGAGGTGTTCCGGGCACCTCCCACTGCAAGGAAACCCTGGGGACGACCCAGGACACGGTGGAGAGACTACGTCTCACCGGTAGAGCTGGATGAAATGGCTGGGGAGAGGGAAGTCTGGGCGTCCCTGCTAAAGCTACTGCCTCCACGACCTGACCTCGGCTAAGCAGTAGAAAATGGATGGATGGATGGAAGGGTTTGAAGAAGATCACTTTAGAAGTGGTAGATTTGTAGATTGAACAAATACATAATGCACTGCAAATTCTGAGGTAGGCAGGGCCAAATCTTGGAGCATCCATCGTCATACTGTTTACAAGCCTAATTCATAGCACAACTGTCAAAGTTGTATTCACTCACCATACAAATATTAATGCTCACAGCCCACTTTATGAGATAATATTCTGTTTATCTTAAGCTTAATGAGAGAGGCAAATATTAGAAATGTTATCTTTGCAAAGGCAGAATTTTACATCAGTGAAATAAATCATCCACAGCCTACTTTCACAAAATAATACTGTAGACACATTATTTCCTTTTAATGCAGCATCTGAAGACAACTTAATAGGAGATCAGCTGAATAAAGATACAAAGACACCTGCTTCCTTTTTTCTCTCAGGCAGAGCGGGCTTGTCATGACCAGGTTGATGTTATTTTAATCAACTACACTAAAATTACATTCTGTGAAGCCTGGTCCGATGGAGAGGATAAGTAGAATAGGTTGTATCACCCTGTTCTGAACTGCAGCTTGTCTCCAGCGTCTAAATAGCAATACGATCACAAACTCCCCCCTCCTGAACTCAGGCGAGCTTTTTGAACTTTCACTGAACCGAGGTTGAGGATTTAGAAGCAGACTTATGAACACTGAATGGTTTAAATGATGTACAATTGGAAGGGCCTCTCTCTGCATTTCTTATATCCTCAATTGAGACAAATTGATAAGCATGATGAGTGACTCAAACAATACGGAGCTCTTTGTTAATCTAATGATGGGTTTCAGTTCAAGTTTGATTCAAAACTTGTTTAAATACATTTTCTCTTTTAAAAAAAACAGACTACTACTAGGCTTGTACAATTTCTAATTCAACCAACGTTATATGAAAAACCAAACAAAACAGAATTTGGAGTTCCAACGGCCAACAAGGACGACATCAGCATACCTCACAAGACCTCATATCAGCGAACCTCATTGGCGTATTATTTGCCGTGTTTTTTGCTACATTTTTTTTCCAAAAGGAAATGAAGAGGAAAGAGAATATAAACCACAAGTTACCTGAAGAGGACTAACAGTTAAAGTAGCCAGACTCACTGTAGCACTTGCTATGACAGTTAAGTGTTATATTATAGTTTTTGTAATGAACCGTGTTTAACTTTTAAAAGCCAAGCGAGGCTGGAGAGGAGACACTGGCGGGAATGTGCATGAGATTTAGCCCACTGGTTGTCATTATAACAAAAGCCGGACTCACCAATGGTCCAGCAGTACGTATCACAGGATAAGTGCTTGTGCATTGCATTAGACAGATCCTTCCCTAAAACGAGCCAGTTTCACCATCGCAAGAAATATGATGTAAAAATGTGTCTATCATTTGTGGTCCTTGGGAAATTTTGATGGAAAAATTACATGTTATTAAGACACCTGTGAAATGATATAAACTGTGGAAAAAAAAACCTAAAAACAAAACAGTAGGCTTTTGTTTGCTAGAGGGCTTCTCTTAACAGTTGTGCAGTATAACGCTGGCTTTTAATTCAGGGGAGAAAACTTCAAGCTAAGGAAACTGCCAATGACATGTCTGACCACCAAATGAGCACCGAAAGTACCGCTGCACCATCAGTGACTACAGCAGGACATTTCTGTGTCCAAAGTGCATGTTCACACGGCCCTATTAATATACAACGTAACTTGATGCTTTGGCGAGGGCCATGACAATTGCTTTCAATACAAAGGCACGTGGCCAGCGAGTCTCTGGTCTTAAACTTTGCATTCGGGTTAAAAGCTGGCAACATTGCCCTTCTGTTGTTATGCCGGACACAGGGAGATTCCCAGATTGCCTTCAACACCCTTGTCCCGTATTAATACCTTATCCACAGGACAGCAAACTGGGGGAAAAAAGCAGTAAAAAAGGCGACTCAGAATGCCAGTGCCAAAGAAGCTAATGTGAGGAGGGATGCTTGTGAGAATGTCCCGACGAGTTATGACAGACCACTAAATAAGGTAATGAAAGGGCACTTTAGCCATGACAGAAATGCTGTTCTCCCTATTGTAAGCCAGTCAACTATTATCATCAGCATCAACATTTTGAAGCTGATAGTCAAACGTAAAATGACTATGTATTGTTGCTTTAATTGTTGAAGCTCTATTTGACAAAATTACTGTAGCTTCTTCTGAAGACAGCCAGTGTCAGAGGTCAGGGAAAGGTTCTCATTGTACCAACTCATTTAAAGAAACCTTATCCCCTGAGACTTAAGAAGCCCTTGATTCACAATTTGCCTGGGGAAATAATTTGATAGTTGAGATCGTGTTTGGGCTGTGACATGTCAGGTAATCTTACTCAACTCCTGTGTCTTTCGTGTGCATAAACCCACTTAGCGGTGAGCAAGATCAGACTTTGACATTGTGGAAGAATACCCACAGTGACACAAAATTCATTTACAATTTGGGATCATACAGAATAGTCCTCCCGAATGGACATTTGGCAAAGGAGCACTATGATAAAACATACTATTGTGTGTATTGAGTGACTGGAATTTGGGTTGTATAGAATGACAATAGATGCCAAATATTGCAGCACACAAGTATAAAGAACTATGTTGACCATAATGGGGTGCGCGAGAAACAATAGCAAGTCAGGTGACTCTTACCAGGTCCGACAATTTGAATAGTGTCAGCATTCTTGACAACAAACCTAATCTTTGTTGGCTCATCTCAGTTCTTAAAAATATATTTTACTAGTAATGCACCGAATTTTGGGCCCAAAAGTGCATTTTCAGTTTCGGACCAAAACTGTTGTTACCGAAATAAAACGGCTGAAATAGTGTGGTGTTATGGTTATGGTGTTATGAGACAAGCAAAAATTGCAGCCAGCGCGTGGCCATGTACACATTACTGTAAAGAAAAAAACTAAATTAAGTCACCAAAAAAAAACAACAACAAAAAAAAACCGACACATCCACATTCGATATTCGCCCAACCTCCCTGCTGTCCGCTGTTTGTATTGGGAAATGCTTGTTGCACACTATTTTGCATCACCCCAGCTACTTACAAGTTACAGTTAACGCAGCAAAATACGATGCCGAGGAGCGGAGGGGAACGTTTGCTTCGCATCGTGCGTAAATGCAGCATAAGTCAGTAATCATCACCTCCATGGCAGCGAACATGCTACACTTCTGACAAGTATCGTTATCATGAAGTGAGGGTGAGGAGTAATTAACAGGAGAAAGACAAAGAAGCCATGCTAATTGCAAAGCTATCGTGACAGGGAGTCACAAAAACACCAAAATATGTCATTGGGTGTTAAAGTACATTTGTCACAAATGTTTGGCTGGAACGTTTAAAACGCCTGCCAAATTTGAATGAAGAAAAACAAATAAAAAATCGATCCATCAAACCATTTTCTGTACTGCTTTTCCTCACTGGGGTCGTGCTGGAGCTTATCCCAGCCAACTGCAGGCGAGAAATGGGGTAGACCCTGAACTGGTTGCCAGCCAATTGCAGGGCACACATAAACAACCAACCATTCGCACTCACATTCACACCTACGGGCAATTTAGAGTCTTCAATCAACCTACCACTAAGGCTTTGAAATCATGAAAAATAAGACTCGTCCTCGAAGTGCAGGACCGTGTGGACGTCTCCGCTGAAAGTGCTGGAAAAGAGCCATAGTCAACTACTGACTGAATAACGTGTCGCTGCGGTTATGGTTAATAAACAGTTAACTTTCCCGTGGTGTGTGTGTCTGTGTGTGCGTGCGTGTGTGCGTGTGTAGTGTGTGTGCGTGCGTGCGTGTGTGAATGTGTATGTGAGGACCCACACACAACAAGTCAGAGTGAGGTGCTGAGATTTTAAACGGCGTCACCGCGGTCAAGTGAGCTTTTTCCCTCCTTAACTCGTTAGCTTGCGGGCTAGCGTATGTAAAAAAAAAAAACAGTTAACTCATTGTTTCCTTTCCCTGTGTCTGTGTTGTGTGGATCTACGGACGGCACACGGAGCAATGCTGTGAAGTGTTGGACGGAGCCAACGCCGGTGCGTAGACCCGCAAAATAACTATCGTGTCCATTTTATTTATCGAACGATAAGTCGATATAGTAATTATCGTGACAGGCCTAGCCACCGGTGTTACACGCCTACAGAATCACTGTGAAGTTGAGGTACATCCGAATTACCTCATTTTATATTTCATGTCATTAGACGGACATTTCCCAGTTTTCCCAAATGCAGCACTGGTAGAGAGAGACACACACACACACTCACACACACACTCACGTCTTTGTGGCCTTGATGCTCTTTGTGACCCTCCCTGACAGTCTGACTGCTCCTGGCAAAGGGCACAGCGTAGTGCGAGTTCCGGCTAGGCCCCGCTGACCCCTGTAAACCATCCAGTAGCCGCACCAGCAGGATGTTCGCAGGTAGCTCACCTACTGTCCGAGCCCTGGCGGGGGTTCTACACTCTGGGCAGATCAACTGTGAGTGCGCCGCTTCCAGCCTCAGCAAGCAGGCCTTACAGAACATGTGCTGGCAGGGCAGCACCTTGGCTGATGCATCCAGCTGCTCCGAACACAGAGGGCACTCCAGCAAGGCCATTAGGGAGAGCGCCTCCATTTGTGTGTGAGGACTGGAGCTTCTTGATCACTTAATCCACCATACTGAAAGACAGGGGGAGAGAGATATTAGCAGAGGTGGTGACTCGAGACGAACTTAGGTCGACAATTTTAGGACTTGGGACTTGCTTGGCTAAAACTTTTGAAAGACCCTACTTGACTTGGACTTGGTATTCATGACAGGTTTTGCCCGTTTACATTTTAAAATCTGTATTTTGAAGGTAGTGTTCCATTTGTTTTGGTTTAGAAAGGGGAAAAAATGTATGCTGCGCGAACCTGGCAACCCAGCAGTGTGATATATATGATGTTGAATGCAGAGGCCACCACATGAAGCATCATGGAGGAAACTACAAATATATTTGAATTTGAGGATTTTTTATTTTTTTTTAAATAAAAATAGAGGGGGAGGGGAGGCAACATGTAAGGTTTGTAACTCAATGACAACAGACACAATAAGATATCTAACTTCATCCATCAACTACGTCATCTTCCTATATACACTATAAATAGCTGATTCATGTTGGTTATCCTTTTAATTGAGAAGACATGCCGGTAGTAATAGACACTACAGAGACAGGTTTGGGACCTACATGATTTTTAATGTGCGAGTACAGTGAATTTGCTAGTGCAGTTAAAGAAAGTAAGCCTACTGATACTAAGTGCAAAGCCGCAAATGTGCAAATATATGTTGTTAATGAGAAGAGAAAGCTTGCATGACTTGCTTAACCCAAGTAATGACTTGACTTGCTCGATTTTTGCCACAGTATTAGGACGTTGTGCCGCAACATGCTGGGCAGCACTGATGGCTACAGGAAGAGATGCAGATTAATAGAGGAAGAAAGTGCAAGAAGATGCAGAAGATTCCCAACTAAACTCCAACAATAGTAATTGTTCGCACAGAGCAGAGAGAATGTATGCCAGTGAGTAATGTTGTATACTTTGTTTGTTTGTGTTGCTGCTCCCTGTGTGTTAAAGTAGCAGTTGTTTGAAGGTTTATAATTATCATAACATACTAATTTCCATGAGCCTGTCTATGATGTTATATGTTGGCATTAAGTTAGCAGACCTTCAATAGATTTTGTGTTTTTTTTGTTTTATTAGCATGAAGCAAGCACTTAACCTCTTATTTGGAGCGCTGTGCGAGTGATTCTTCTTTTAGTTTCTTTAAAGTGGTTATACGGTAGTCTCCAATTCCTTGACAACGAGCGGGAACAGGTGCTTTGGAATCATTGCGTTTTATTCAATTTAAATGCTTAAACAGTGTGCTTTACTTGAAACCGTTTTTTGCTTCTTCTTACTATTGCACATTTACATTAGTATTGAAGGACAAAATATACTGCTGCCTTATATTTGTTTTGTTTTTTCTTTTTTCATTTTATAACAACCAATCTCGTGTTGAATTCATTCATTCATTCATTTTCTGAGCCGCTTCTCCTCACTAGGGTCGCGGGCGTGCTGGAGCCAATCCCAGCTGTCATCAGGCAGGAGGCGGGGTAGACCCTGAACTGGTTGCCAGCCAATCGCAGGGCACATAGGAACAAACAACCATTCGCACTCACAGTCATGCCTACGCAATTTAGAGTCTCCAATTCATGCATGTTTTTGGCATGTGGGAGAACACCGGAGTGCCCGGAGAAAACCCACGCAGGCACGGGGAGAACATGCAAACTCCACACAGGCGGGGCCGGGGATTGAACCCAGGTCCTCAGAACTGTGAGGCTGACGCTTTAACCAGTCGGCCACCGTGCCGCTCGTGTTGAATTGTTCAAGAAAAAAAGTATGGTATGTGACTTACTTTTAACATCTTATATCCAGGGGTGGCAGTAAGTCACATACAGGACAGTTAACCCTTGTTTATTGCGGGTAATACATTCCAGATCCATCCGCGATATAGATAGTTTTATAGATCAACGCATTGTTTTGTTCTGGTGCCAACCACATACTGATCACGTGATCGAAAACAATCTACAGAGACACTTTTTTTTTTTTTTTTTTTTTTACATATATTTTTAAACACACACGCTTTAAATACACTTAATAAAGTATTCCGTAGCGCCTGTTTTCACTCTCTTGCTGTCAATGTATGAGGGAGGAAGTATAACATCACTTTGGGGAAAGAAAAAGACTCACTCCCACAGCTCTCCAAATAAGAGACAAAGTGCTTGCTTCAAGCCATTTGTCAATACCAGTTGAAGATGCCCGTAAAACTGACACACACAATAAAGCAAAATTAAACATTGTTCATGCATTCATTTTACATTCTCCAACTAAGACTTGCACATACGCGACTTAGTCCCACCTTTGCTGACATTAGTGTCAAACAAAACAGCTAATCGCGTTAAAGACAGTGAAGGTTTTGTTCCTGTCACGAAACCCAGTTCATAAGACCCCTGGGTTGCAGCTGTTACGTTTAAAAAATAAAAAAAAATAAAAAATAAGGCGTTTTTTGGTTTATTTTTAACTTGTTACATGCATGGTCACATCATGGGGTATAAACGGTACCCGCTGACACACGACATGTCAGCTCACCTGACCAGTGAAAGTGGCTACACGTACACGAGCTGCGGATTTTCGATTGAACAGCGCAGACTGACAACATTCACAACTTACACGCTCGTCCCCCAGGCTGCCAAACCAACTCCCAACTGTATGGGCAAGTTTTTCTCCTCCGCCGCCGCCGCCATGACGTCCTCCCGTTCGGCGCGGCTAATGGCGTCCACGATGCACCTGAGCAGCGTGGAAGCAAACGTTTACAAGCAACGGGTAGCCTAACAAGCTCATTCTTAGCACCGCGCGCGCTCAACAGGAACTGTATCGAATTTCACTACCGTCGACATTAACCCTTAATGGAGTAACCATTTGTCAGTGCAGACTAAACAGGGTAATTACGAGGCAGCGCGGACTAAATGACACAACGCTTTAATTATTCAGGTAACGTTTACTTACTGATGTCACTCAATGTAATCCAGTTTCCGCATTCTCCGACTTGAGAGGCTCCAGGCGTCTTCTACAATGAATTTGACGTATAGTACTTTTTTTTAATTCATCGTAAATTTCCCGAGGAGAATTTCTCTCATCAACTTTATTCCCTTAAACACACCGGTGGATGTAAAGGACATATCACCGGTTTACAGCCTTGTCATATGTAATGGTCTCCCTCTGGTGGTGCGTTTAATGACCATGCAGCGTCTTTGTGTCAACCTGCAGTAGTCTATCCGTTGTGTATACAGCAGTCACTTTATTAATACAGTGGTTCTCAACTGTTATCCCCCTCGAACCGCAACGTTGCGTCGCGACCCTTATAGAAGTTAAGAACAATAAAGAAAATATATTGTTCAAATAACTTTTCAAAAGATACAGGCATATCATATCGTAAAACTACAAATGCTTACATGTTTAAAGTGCCTTTGATAGCACCTTTTTAAGAAACGGAAGATGACCAGCACAACTGCTTGTAAAAATATGAGAATTGCACTATTAAATATTACAACTGCAGAAAATAGCAGCACGGTGGTGAGTGGCTCGCACGTCTGCCTCACAGTTCTGAGGTTTGGGATTCTTGATTCTACTATCGCTCCTTACTTGCATGGTGTGTGAGTGTGTGAGAGAAAGAAAGAGAGAGCGAGAGAGAGAGAGAGAGAGAGAGAGCTATTACACATGACTTATTTACATGGTCATATCAGTGTTGACACAGGCCCTTCCTCTTCAGGCTCTCTGAGTTTAATGGCACTGAGTGAAAGGGGGCCTAAACAGATCTGGATGTGAGCTCAAGGATAATGTGACTGATGACTGTAGCATTCCTGTGTGTTTATGTGATGGAGTATCTGTCAGGGTGTATCAAGATTTAAAGGGGACATATTTTGCCAAACCAACTTTATCTAGTATTTGGGATGTAATGTTGGCTCTATGTTGCCTCACTAAATGTTAAATATAAATAAAAATTGTCCATGCTTTCCTGAGCTCCTGACGTTTTTCTGCCGAGAGCCCTGAAATCCGGCACGGTGTGGACGACTGGAGTGCACATCTGCCTCACAGTTCTGAGGTTGTGGGTTCAAATCCGGCGTCACCTTTGTGGAGTTTGCATGTTCTCCCCATGCCTGTGTGGGTTTTCTCTGGATACTCTGGCTTCCTCCCACATCCCAAAAACAAGAGTGGTAGGTCAACTGAATACGCTAAATTGCCCGTAGGTGTGTATGTGAGTGCGAATGGTTGTTTGTTTATATGTGCCCTGTGATTGGATGGCGACCAGTTCAAGGTGTATCCAGCCTCTCGCTCCAGCACGCCTATGACCATAGTGAGGATAAGCGATACAGAAAATGGATAGATGAATGGAGCCCTGAAATCAGATCATTTGAATTTCTTGAGCCTATCTTCGTCACTAGTGAAGATCTCTGCCTTCTCTTTCCGCTCCCGAGCCAGCGCTGTGAACATAATAAACACGTGTGCTCTCACAAGTGGGTCTACTACACGGAGGCAACCAATCAAAGGTAAGGGCTTAGCTAAATATGGACAAAGTGGATACAAAACTGGGTCAAACAGAAGTAGCTGTCAGAGGGGCCTTTTCTGGACACTAGTATGCAGAGGTGGGTAGTAAACGCTCTGTTACATTTACTCAAGTAGCATTTTGTATAAATTGTACCTGTCAATGTAGTTGAAGTACTGTATACTTTTTACTTTTACTCAAGTATTTGTTAAGAAGAAACCGTACTTTCACTCCGTTACAATGATCTAAATGTCGCTCACTACTTTTAATTATAATGTTTTTGTTTATTTATCAACTATTTCGTGCACGACATTTTTGTTTTGACTATGACTTTAATTTCCTCAGTGGGCGCTGTTTGCGGCAATCCAATTTAAGTGCAAGTGACGTTTAAGTCTAGTTCACCAATCAAACGACACAAAGAAGTCACAGGACCTCACACACCGTCTTCTATTGGGCTTCCCGGGCATAGGTATTAACAATAGATAAGACAGCCCTGCTAATCAACATGCATACATTGCGACCATGTTGGGAACGTCGGCGTTACCACTGAAGGCAACAGCGTGCATTATGTGCTTACATTTAGACGAAGAAAAACAACAGCTTTGAAAATCTATGGATTGAATTAAAACCCAAGATCCATAAAAAAAAGCCACGGAACCTTCTAGATTTGAAGACTGCTTGTGTGGAAGAATGGGCCAAAATCACACCAGAGCAATGCATGCGAGTAGTTTCTCCATACAGAAGGCATCATGAAGCTGTCATTGCAAACAAAGGCTTTTGTCCAAAGTATTAAATAAATAACAGTTGGCGTGTTCACTACTTTTCCCCGGTGTCATTTCACATTATTACAAAACTTAATTTCTAAGCTTATTTGTTCTACAAGTACTTTCTTTGTATGTTTGGATTACTTGGGTTGTTCCCAACATCTGGTGAAATGTTTATGTCAATAGCACCTTTGGAAATATATTGAATGAGAAAAATGGTGAGGTGTTAAATATTTATTTCAGCCACTGTACATGTGAGCTACGTGTAATTAAAATACAATTACTTACACACACTGCACATACATACATAGAGTAAAATCATTTTAAAATTACCAGCTGTTAATCAAATTACAGCAAAAGCATTAGCCATTAAAATATGGTTTATTTCTGTATTGCCACGGCCCGGTGTTAATTATTTTTGTGCAATTTGGGTATCTGTGTTTGCAAGTTGTTTAATTTGTTCAGTGTAATGTAAACACATGTAATCACACATGTACATGTAAATAGAGCATCCCCAAAAATCTGATATAGGCATGAAACTGGAATTGGCTATTTGGACCTGCCGTTTGAATCCAATATCTTGCGAAGATACTTACAACGATGAGTCGACACATTTTGCTGTTTCTAAACAAATTATTAGAGTGCTTTTAAGTCTGTTAAGCAGAAAATAAATGTTTTCTAAATTTGACACACCACAGAGAATAGTGTTGCTAACAACCCTGTTGAATTTGATTGCTGAAAGAATTGCCAAGTATATAAAATGAGGCTTCAAAATATCGTGAAAAGTCAAGCCATACTCTCTGCTCTCAAACACTGTGTGCGTGTCCGCTGAATGCGCAAAAACACTCCACTCAACTGTCAATCAAATATCAGTATTACAAGTTTGTGCCGTGAAAATATACTTTCTTAAGGCCTGTAGTGGCTGGAATATATCCCATCAGGGCGTCGCGGGGCTTTTCGTGCCACGACACAACGCGCTGTAAATGCTGTCTTTCCCGTGAGACTTTTTTTTCCTCTTCACTCTTCCACCTTCTCAGTGACTTGCGCGCACTCGTGGCTGAAAAGAAGGCGCTCTAAAGCAGCCACGCCAGTGGACTGTCTGAGGCACTTATCGGCAATTATCTTTAAAAATGTATAATATATTTAGAAACTGAATTCAGTTTACAGGGTCTTTTACTTCTTTTTACACTTGACAATTGGACCCTCCAACAGATACAGTATTTCTATTTCCATTATATTTGTATGGGAAACACAAAAAATGATCTGATGTGTGTCCCAGAACAGCTTGTGTTCGACCACCGCTCTTTCCACTTACAGTTGACATGAAAGGGAGGAAAGAGTCCTCCCAGGGGTCACTCTGAGCTGGGTGTGCTGTCTCTCACAATATCATGTTTTGTCACAAGTCACAGCATCCGAAGGAGTACCTTCTTCTCCTGCTTTCATGTTTTATTTAGAATAGCGCCATGCTCAGAGAGTGCTGCTAACTCACTAAATGTGATTTGTCGCAGCATCGCTTCTCCCCCATTTTCCCTGGGTTCCTATCCCCCCTTTGTTTTTGATCATCTGTCTGCCGTATGTGAAGATGTGCGTCAGAGGGGATTGGTGTGTCTTTTTGGGAGTTTAATTTGAATGCGACATCAGTCAAAATGTGTAATCCTCACAAAGCACTTTGGTGCAGATTAACTGCAAATAAGGCAGCAGTTATAGGTGCGTCAAGCCCTTTAGGGACATTGTCGAGAGATGCGTTAGGAGTTGTTGTTTGAAGGAAAACAGCGATCTCGCTAAACTGGCTAGACTGGAATTTCTGTAGTTCTTTGTGTCTAAACGGGCTTTTATGCGGGCGAGGTGTCCACTCCCAGTGTTAGTCGACAACTCCACAGTGACGCATTAATGGCTCTCAGTGTGCTGACCTACTCAGTTCTGACTGCCTGAAAGCCCGGCAAATGTAATTCAGGACAAAAAATGCATGCAAAGCAGCAGGCAGCATCCACACCACATGCTTATTTAAAACATTCACCCATAAAGCTACTTTGCTATTCTTCCACCCACAGTTTGCTCTTCCTGGTCGTCTTCTGCCAGTAGATTGAATCCTATAAATATTTTATATTTGATAAATAAATGAAACAACCTCTTTTCGTACTTCTGGGTAGAGTTGCTACCCTACCTACGTTGGCACAAACTTGTCTGGCCCAAGATAGTTTTGAGGCATTATTGAGGTTGTAACCACGGTATTCTCTATTTTATCACTAGCCTATGAAAGAAGCTACAATGAGTAATGAGTAAAATAGTAGACTCCCTTCCCATCATGGGATTAATGACCTCCGTGAATGACCCCTTCCAGCCTGTTGTGTCCCACTCACATGCTCACTTGGGACGTGAGCTATTTACTACTGTCTTGTGCAGCTGCAGCACTGTGGGTCATGTGACGCTGCATGTCGCTCTCGTGTGGATGTGCTTAGGTAACTCATGCTAACAAACAAAAAAACGCAGGACTGTGAGGCGGGCGGGGCCTCATCCTCGGCTAAACTACACCTGAGCCAGTCGAAACCTCCCTGTTGTGCGGAATTCACTGGCGTTGTCTGCAGGAAACAACAACAGTGCTCAAGTGTTTTGATTTGCAAATTCTCTAGCAGCTGTTTGAGTTGGAGATGTGCATTAGGGAAACTAAAAATAGGATCCACACACACCTCTGAGACAGCTGCCTTTCTCTACATTTTGCATCTCTCTATCACTCTACCTCTTGCTCTCTCTTTCCATCTCCAGAACCTCTCTGAGTGCTTGTTGTTGCCCCTTCTCTTATTCTCTCTCCTCCAACCTTTCCCGCTGGTCATAAGTCAGACTGAGTGTGTCTAGCCATGCAGTTCTCTCCTGGCATAAAAGACTTGAAACGCAATACCACTTCCCCTCACTGTAGTCCATTATTGAGCCTGATGGGGACCAGAGCACTCAAACACAAAAATGTGAAGTCTTGCTCCCACGGCCCTGAGATCAAATAATTTGAGAGGCCTACAGAAAGATGAGAGTTAAGAGTTATTATCATGACTTGTGTGATAACAAATCTTAATTAAAAAAATGAAATCTTTGGCAGGCAATCAAGCTTGCCTTTTGTACAGTATCTTTGGCTTGTTTTTTATTCTCTCTGAACCAAAAAACTGGCTAAGATTTTATAATTGCATTTTTTTAAACTTCACTCTGTTCTTTTCTTTGACTATTTTTATTTTTATTATTTGTTTACTACTGTGCACACTTTCACGGGTGTACCAGTCTCAAACGTATTTCCCTATGCATTGTTACGTTAATTCATATTATTGTTTGAGCCAGCACCTTTTCTTGTGGTGATGGTCACATCCATTATTGGGACAGGCTGGGCATGGTTTTCACCAATTGGTCATTTCAGACACCTGTGCACTGGCGTTCCCATGGGCTCACCACCTGTGGGAGGGGCCATAGGGGTCGGGTGCAGTGTGAGCTGGGCGGTGGCCGAAGGCGGGGACCTTGGCGATCCGATCCCCGGCTACAGAAACTGCCTCTAGGAACGTGGAATGTCACCTCTCTGGCAGGGAAGGAGCCCGAGCTGGTGTGTGAGGTCGAGAAGTTCCGACTTGGTATAGTCGGACTCGCCTCCACCTACAGCTTGGGCTCTGGTACCAGTCCTCTCGAGAGGGCTTGGACTCTCTTCCACTCTGGAGTTGCCCACGGTGAGAGGCGGCGAGCAGGTGTGGGTATATTTATTGTTCTCCGGCTCGGCGCCTGTACGTAGGGGTTCACCCCGGTGGACGAGAGGGTAGCCTCCCTCCGCCTTCGGGTGGGGGGATGGGTCCTGACTTTTGTTTGTGCCTATGCACCAAACAGCAGTTCAGAGTACCCAGCCTTTTTGGAGTCCTTGGAGGGGATGCTGGAGTGCGCTCCCGCTGGGGACTCCATCGTTCTGCTGGGGGACTTCAATGCTCACGTGGGCAATGACAGTGAGAGCTGGAAGAGCGTGATTGGGAGGAACAGCCCCCCCGATCAAAACCGGAGCGGTGTTCTGTTATTGGACTTCTGTGCTCATCACGGATTGTCCATAACGAACACTATGTTCAAGCATAAGGGTGTCCACACGTGCACTTGGCACCAGGACACCCTAGGTCGTAGTTCGATGATCGACTTTGTGGTCGTGTCATTGGACTTGCGGCCCCGTGTCTTGGACACTCGGGTGAAGAGATGTGCGGAGCTGTCAACTGATCACCACCTGGTGGCGAGTTGGCTCCGATGGTGAGGGAAGATGCCGGTCCGACGTGGCAGGCCCAAACGTATTGTGAGGGTCTGCTGGAAACGTCTCGCGGAATCCCCTGTCAGAAGGAGTTTCAACTCCCACCTCCGACAGAACTTTCCTCATGTTCCGGGAGAGGCGGGGGACATCGAGTCCGAGTGGATCATCTTCCGCGCCTCCATTGCTGAGACGGCCGACCGGAGCTGTGGCCGTAAGGTGGTTGGACTTTTACTATCGATCTGTTGTGGTAAAGAAGGAGCTAAGCCGAAAGGCGAAGCTCTCCATTTACCGGTCGAGCTACGTTCCTACCCTCACCTATGGTCACGAGCTGTGGGTCGTGACCGAAAGAACAAGATCCCAGATACAAGCGGCCAAAATAAGTTTCCTCCGCAGGGTGTCCTTGCTCTCCCTTAGAGATAGGGTGAGAAGCTCGGTCATCCGGGAGGATCTCAGAGTAGAGCCGCTGCTCCTCCACATCGAGAGGAGCCAGATGAGGTGGCTGGGGCATCTGATTGGGATGCCTCCCGGACGCCTCCCCGCTGAGGTGTTCCGGGCACGTTCCACCGGGAGGAGACCCCGGGGACAACCCAGGACACGCTGGAGAGACTACATCCTTCGGCTGGCCTGGGAACGCCTCGGGATCCCCCCGGAAGAGCTGGATGAAGTGGCTGGGGAGGGGGAAGTCTGGGTGTCTCTGCTAAAGCTACTTTCCCCGTGACCCGACCTCGGATAAGCGGTAGAAAATGGATTAATGGATGGATGGGCTGTGCACTGGTGTGGGAGCTCACTGGGACTAAAAGGTAAGTGAGCCTCCGATAATTTCTGTTGACTAAATTGTGGAGACAACTGTCAATGAAACGCCACCGAGAGGCTTAAGTAAAGTATTAACTGGGACGCGTTCCATAAGATTAAGCTGTTTCGTGGCGTATCCGTTTCATGTTATTTAATTACATTCTGTTCTCTTCAGTTCGTCCTTATGTTAAACAAATACTGTACCATAAACAAGCATGAGGTGCACTGTTATTATACATTCCTGCAAATTCTACAGTTATTTACTACATACCATGCTGTAAAATACTTTAAGGTGATGATACAATAATTAACTACAGTTTCCACTGCATCATGCAATTTTGGTAGACGTCACACAGAGTTACTGTATTTTGTAACAGAAGCCATGTGATGCCCAGCATGCATTGCGCCATGAAATGTTGAACTGTCGCCGTAATGGAGACGTTAATCCTTAATGTTCATGAACTATCAGTATTAACGTAGCATTAACAATGTGTGTTTACGTTACCCGTAGTTCGTTGAATGTGTGTCTTATTTCTCACTAGAACAAAGAGGTCAAAGCATATTTCTCGAATTCTAAAGTCTCTACACTGGCTTCCAGTCAGCTTTAGAGTAGATTTTAAAGTTCTGCTACTGGTCTATAAATTACTAAATGCTCATAGAATATATACAAAGTAGTGCTCTGAGATCTACAGACTCAGGTCAAATAGTCGAGCACAGAGTCCAAACCAAACATGGTGAAGCAGCATTTAGCTATTAGGCTGCACACAAATGGAATATGTTGCCAACAGAAGTGACGTCAGCCCCAAGTGGGAATATTTTTAAGTCCAGGTTAAAAACCTTTTAGCGCATTTCCACTTTTGAATGACATTTCTTGCACTGTACACTATTTTAATTGTACCTTTATTTTTCTCTTTGTTTTAAATGTTTGTAAGCTGTTTTTTTCTTTGTTTTGAAATCCTTTTAATCATGTAAAGCACATTGAGGCACCTTGTATATGAAATGGGCTTTATAAATAAATTTGCTTTCCTTTGCTTTGCTTTATTTAACTCTGGGGCTACATTTACGTTGCAGTTTGTTCTCATGAAACCCTGACTGTGGGTTGTGTGCTCCTGTTCTTCTTCCACACAGAGACTCAGCCAGAGCTGTTATGTTGTCAGCAATGCTCTTATTTTGATGTGCACTTGTGTCTAATAAGTGATGCCAATGGGCAACCTACTTCCGCATTCAGAAAAACGGGTCGAAGCACTTCCTCCCGGTTCGGGTGAGTAGCGAAGGGAGCCGTGACAAAGCAACCGTAGGGATTTTTAATGTCTTTTACACTGTGTTTTTTTTTATGTCACCACAGAGCCACCAAATATTACAGTATCCAATGTTTAGGCTCCGTTCGTGTTTATACATATCAGATCATGTTTGTATAAATAAATGATATACTGTACATGTATTTAACTTTTGTCTGAAGACATAAGCCATAAAGAAAACAAAATTCGAGCAAGTTCGGCTTCAGACAATCATCTAATCAAACCATAGTCATCCTCCTTAGTGTAACATACGCAGGAAGTCAGTTATCCTGTTTTCCGGGTTTGGACTCGTGACGTTCTGCATATAGCGGATTTAGCGACTTCTGTGACCCCTCTAGCGACTACTGTATTAAAATTAAAATAAAAACAACTTGCAACAATGCTAGCCGTGGTCTTAATGTTAGCAACATTCTTATTTTGTGCATGGTTTAGATGAGAGTGGAATTTGTCTTGATCATAATTTGGGATTCCCAACTTGGAGTGGCAAATTATGTGAGTTAGTGGTTAGTTCACAAAATGTCAGCACAAAAAACTGATGCAAAGTGTACACATGTTTTTTGTAAATGTGATGAAATGATGAAATAGTGACATCAGAATCATCTTTATTTGCTAAGTATGTCAAAAACACACAAGGAATTTGTCTCCAGCAGTTGGAGCCGCTCTAGTATGACAATAGACAGCCACTGTGACAAAGTACTGGATACTTTTAGGACATAAAAACACACGGAGAGTCATTGAGCAATGAAAGGTAATGTAGTAATGCTGATACAGTGACAATTGTATCCTCAAGCCATTTAGAGCAGTTTGATGTGACTAATAGTGCAATAACCTGGTGCAGTGATAATTATGCAAATGGTGCAGAGTCCTCAATAAATGTAAGCAGTTTAAAGTGACTAGTAGTGCAATAATGTGGAATACTGATAATTGTGTAGATAGTTCTGAAGCAGATGAGTGGCCAGTATTGGTCAACAAAAGATATGTAAATAGTGCAGAGTGACGTGACTACTACAGTGAGTGCACGAATAATGTAGTAGTGTCTCAACATGTGCAAAATTGACAACATGTTACAATGGAATTGTAAGTTAACTGTTTAAGAAGTTAATGGCAAGAGGAAATAAGCTGTTGGAATGTCTGCTGGTTTTGGTTTGCATTGTTTGATAGGGCCTAACTGAGGGGAGGAGCTGGAAGAGGTGGTGACCAGGATGTGGAGGGTCCAAGAGTATTTTGCATGCGTTTGTCTTAGTTCTGACAGCGTGCAAGTCCTCAAGGGTGGGCAGGGGAGTACCAACAATGTTTTCGGCAGGTTTGATTGTCCGTTGCAGTCGGAGTTTGTCCTTTTTTATGACAGCACCAGACCAGACTGTGATGGATGAGCACAGGACCGATTCGATGACTGCTGTTTAGAACTGCCTCAACAGCTCCTGTGGCAGGCCATGCTTCTGCCGCAGTCGCAGGAAGTGTGTCCTATGCTGGGGCCTTTTTGAGGGTGGAGTTGATGTTGGCCTCACACTTCAGGTCCTGAGAGACTGTAATTCCCAGGAACTTGACGTTTTCGACAGTTGACACATGGCAGTTGGACAGCGTGAGGGGTAGCTGTGGCGAAGGATGCTTCCTGAAGTCCACAATCATCTCTACAGTCTTGTGCGTGTTCATCTCCAGGTTGTGTCGGCCGCACCACAGCTCGAGCCGTTCGTGTTCCTGTCGATACGCAGACTCGTCACCGTCGTTGATGAGGCCGATGACTGTGGTGTTGTCTGCAAACTTAAGGAATTTGACAGGCAGCTGCGTTGAGGTGCAGTCGTTCATGTAGAGAGAGAAGATTATCAGAGAGGACTCATCCTAGGGGTGCTCCAGTGCTGATGGTGCGTGTGGAAGAGGTGGTGTCCCCCAGCCTCACCTGCGGTGTCCTGCCCGTCAGGAAACTGTAAGTTGGCAGGCGAGATGCTGAGCTTGAGAAGCTTGGAGGAGAGGAGTTCGGGGATGATGGTATTCCATGAATAGGATCCTTGCGTAGGTCCGTACGCCATCGAGGTGTTCTAGGATGAAATGCAGTACTATGTTGACCGCCTCATCCACAGACCTGTTTGCTCGGTAGGCAAACTGCAGGGGGTACAGCAGGGGTCCTGTGATGCTCTTGAGGATTGTACACCACGTTCAAAGGACTTGATGACCACAGATGTCAGGGCGACAGGTCTGTAGTCATTCAGACCCGAGTTTTTTAGGTTTCTTGGGGACTGGGATGATGGTTTGAAAAAAGGATGATACTTCACACAGTTTCAGAGATCAATTAAAGATCTTTGTGAAGACTGGAGTGAGCTGGTCTACACAGACTTCGAGGCAGAATGTGGACACAAGGTCTGGGCCAGCCGCTTTGTTGATCTTTTGTTGTTTGAAGCTACATCTCACATCCTCTTCGTGGATAGACAATGCGGAAGGGGGAGTCAGAGGCGTGATGGTGGTCGTCGGTGGTGCCTTTTCAAAGCTGTAATAGAAGGTTTCCAAGTTGTCAGTCAGTCCTTTATTGTTTTCCGCTTGGGGGGATGGTCGCTTGTAGTTGGTTAGCGATCGTAATCCTTGCCGGACTGACACGGAGTCGCACTGACGTACATGTCTATATAAAGATTTTTTATGTGACTGCTTATAATTTTGTTTACCATTTATATTTCCTAATTATAAAGTATACCATGTCTATATAAGTATCAGGTTATTAAATCAATACAATTTATTCCTTTAATTAAAAACATTCAACTAATATAGAACACAGATGAGGTTAGCATATTGGTGTGGCCCTCTGCAACGAAAATGAATTGCCCACCCCAGCTCTAAAGAGTGGACTAAGTGCTTATTTTCTTCTATTTTTACTAAGTTATAAGTTTAATAGACAGCGATCATAATTGTTTTATCTCATGGGTGATGTGAACCATTCTGATATATGGATTGTCAAAAACAATGAATACCCTTTGTAATTTGAATGAGAGAAAATGAACATTAATAATTTACTATTAATTCATCAATTCCAGTAGTTAGTGTTTTTAAGTGGCCCAAATAATGATGCCTGAATAAATGTACTGGCTGCACTGACACAGACGCATGCAAATCGTTCAACAAACTGAAATGTAAACAGGCCAAAACATCACCTGAGCACAATGGCTATGAATGTCATAATTTCTGAAATTGAACACATTATTTTCCATGACAATGGTCAACTTCCAATTTGTTGGCATTTTAAAACCATTCTTCTACTAGGAAATCATGGAAATAGTAATAATCTGTTCCGCAGGTACAAACTGTAGGCATCACATCATAAAATCCTTGACTGTACAGGCCAAATTATTGTAAAATAGTCTGAAAAAAAGTGAAAGTGTTAGATGATGATGTAGACACACATAATAATAGGGGACGACATAAAATTCATAGACCTCCATGAGTGAGCATTGGGAGATTTTTTAAGTATGAGGTGACATAGCATCACATGCTTCGTAGGTTCCAATATTCTGTGTGTTCAGTGGTCTTAAAAACCTGCATTACAGTAGCAGGATTATTGTGCCATGTGCTGTGTGCACATGACAAACGTAACTAACGTCTACTCACGGACACATTCACACACACACTAACACAAACACATGCACTCATGCTCTTTGATGTGCGTTGTGTGTATAATTTCCCTTCAGTGGGCAGATACGTGACATTGTTTGTTCCATGTACGTTTTGGAGCATTTACCTTATGTCCGCAAACAGTGGCAAAGAATGTTTATTTACTCAACCACAGATGGGGGGGATTTGTTTGGGTGGACACATGTATTTGTACATATAGTTGTGCATTTTTGGATTAATAATAGACATTATTACCAGTGTGTGCCCTGCGAATGACTGCCGACCAGTTCAGGATGTAGTTCGCCTTTTGCCCGAAGTCAGCCGGGATAGGCTCCAGCACCCTGTGACCCTGAACAGGATAAGCGGTGTTGAGAATGGATTATTACCATCCATCCATCCATTTTCTGAGCCGCTTCTCCTCACTAGGGTAACGGGCATGCTGGAGCCTATCCCAGCTATCATCGGGCAGGAGGCGGGTACACCCTGAACTGGCTGCCAGCCAATCGCAGGGCACATACAAACAAACAACCATTCGCACTCACAGTCACACCTACGGGCAATTTAGAGTTGTCGATTAACCTACCATGCATGTTTTTGGGATGTGGGAGGAAACCGGAGTGCCCGGAGAAAACCCACGCAGGCACAGGGAGAACATGCAAACTGCCTCCGGTGACGGCCGCGGACCCCCCCTCCGGTGACGGCCACTGACCCCTACCCACCGGTAGCCCCCATAACTGCCACTGGTCACTGGTATATTGCCCGTTTTGATTTTTTACATTAGTGTGTCAAAAAACAAAACAGTTTGTCACTAAACAAATGAGAAGAGTTCAGTTGAGCATATCAGCAGGAGCGCACACCATGGGCTGTCATACAAGTCATACAGTGTAAAGACAATGGTACCAAATACGAATGAAATGTATGTAAACTTCTAAACTTGAAGAAAGTAATGACAAATTGTCTATAAAAAAATCTTCTAATTTTTCTGCCATTCAGCATACAAATAATCTGCGACCTTAATGTATCTGTCAGTCAGTCTTCAGCAAAATTGGGTGTTGCCACAGGCTTGATTTTAAGTGTGTCAGAAATGATTAAGGTGACACCAAATGCCATCCAGAGGCCAGATCATGACTCTGGTTATCCTGTGGATATAATCCGTATGGAGCACAATAACCGACAAAGTCGGATGACCTCATGTACTTACTAAAGGCTCTTTCAGTTGATGCATACACACACACACACACACACAAATTGCTCACTTGCTGGTGCTTTCTGTGTTTCAGTTAAATTTGTGCAGCACTGGAGCATAAATTTCTAATCATCACTTGTATGTTATTCTCTTTCAAATCTGGGGAGGTCAGAGTCATCGTCTGTTTCATTATTTTTTCAAAGAGGTCTACGTGATCGAGGTTATCCAGGTCACTTAGCACACTTCTTCCTCTTTGACCTTTACCTGTCTTTCTTGGAATGCACACTTTGCAAGCCAGATGTCAATATGTCCTGAAGTAAGATTGAATTGTTTGTGTGGCATTAAAACAAATGACAGACAGAGAGGCTGCGCTATGGACATGAGAACAGATGGAATCAGTGTTACACATGAGGCTAAGCCTTGCTCCCGCTCTATAAGAGGCTTGTTCCTTCAAAGCAAAGACTCTAATGGCTGTGGATGATAATGGTTGGACCGCAGGCCCTGCCCATGATGTTGACTAATTACCAGCATCCTCATTGAGTCATTGTTTGGCAGACAGCCAGTGATTTGACATCCAAATCAAACCCATTCACCCCATCTTTTGGGGACAGCAGGATTATTTTTTTAGTTTGTTGCCATGGCAATCAAGTCCATTCCATCCAGGCATTTTCAGTTGTAGTGAAGGATTAGATGGGCATGTCAGACATCTGTGTCAAATCCCTCTCCAGCTCATTTCAGTCATTTGTCAGGTTCTTAGATGACTGATGACAGGCTGATACTTCCAAAAGAAGTCTGTTTCTACTTTCGCACTCATATTAAATATTTCCCCTCTCCTGGCTTCCTAATTTGCTGCCTGAGGTGTTCTGGCCTTTGAGGTAAATACCATTTGCTTTGTGGCTGAATGGTTGAATAATGGTGTGAAGTATGGGCTAAATGAGAGTCTGAGGCCAGAAATGGGAGTAATCTGGCCCCTCTTGCCGAGCGGTGACATGGGCCGATGGGGATTAATGAGCAGGCAAGCGAGTCAACACTTTCACTGTGGAAAGCAGGACAACGTGTTTGGCTTTGTGTTGTTCTCACCTGCTGCTGTTTTAGATTCTCCTCCCGCTTGGAAGAAGAATGTGGGCCTTGTTCACAACAGTGAAGAAAACACTGAGAAGAAATGCGTGCTCGTAGACAACTGTAATATATTAGGAGTCTGATGATGATACTTTAACTGCATAAGTGCAATAAAACAATAAGGTTCAAAGGGACCTTTTAAGAAAAAAAAAAAGAATAAAGTAATAAAGGTTTTGGTCCATGTTGAGTTCTTCTGTACAGGGCATACCAAAAGTTACTGTAAACTTCCTTTTTTATATTTCATTCCAGGTGTCATTTGGACAGACTTGAGGCCGTCCGTATTTGACAGTTTAGGCTTTGCAGTATATGTAATCACAGAGGTGGGTAGTAACATGCAACATTTACTCCATTACGTTTACTCAAATAACATTTTCCATAAACTGTACTTGTCAGAGTACTTTAAAAGCACCGTACTTTTAAATTTTACTTGAGTATTTATGTGAAGAAGGATCGATACTTTTACTCCGTTACAATGATCGACATGCTGTTCGCTACTTTTATTTATTCATTCTTGCGTGTGCATCTATTTTTAGACTGCTGATAAAAACTGCAATCCCTAAGATCCACGTCTCCTTGAATGATAATTGAAAGAAAATAGAAAAAAGCAAGTGTATTGTACAGTGACCATTTTGGACAACATGTACAGTTACAAACACACAATTTGAAATAAACATATCTGACTAAGAGAGCGTTTGTCCACTAAGGTAGGCCAAATAACAGGAAATGTACTGATGTTTTGCCAATGGTATGAATCACAAAGACAAAACAAATTACTAGTTCAATCATGTCACACCTTTGCAGCTGCATTAGAAAACTTACTAAAAAATGTTTTATACAGGTATGGTAATCATATACACAATAGGAGACCCTATCCATCCTTCAATGGTACAATGAACACTACACCGGAATATTTATTGGACTCTGTGGTCATTTTTTATTTTTTTTTTACCTTTTCCAGGGCCAGAAAGGTAAACGAATGTTGCGAGGCTATAAAAAGCTACGCCCTAAAGAAACAAGCCATTGCATCCCTGAAACAACTATGTCGTAATGTATTCTGCCTGTAGGTTGTAAAGCTCCCTGGATATATTGGGCTTGTTTTGTAGTATTAAATATTAAAGTCAAAAATACACATGAATTAATAAAGCAATCCAAAGGAGGGAACGAAAACTCATAGTGGCCTGAGGTAAAACCACCATGGATGCACGAGGGACGTAATTTCAAGATAAATCAGGGGAAAAACGTTACAGATCCACGGGGTGTCTAGTGAGAGTGGCAGTGAACAGACGCAACAACACCGGAGAGGGCAGCACGGTCGTGACATGTTTAGCGCACTGTTGATAATCACAGCAACGGTAGCAGGTCAGCCGATGTGGATGAAGCATGCATACCATCTGTGTGCGACATCTAATCTCTGACAGCTTTAATCTGGCACTCCGCGGGCAATTTCAAGGGATTCCTACATGTGTATTTAAGCACTTTTTTTCAAGAAAGAATAACAATATTGAAAATACATTGCTATGTATTGTTTATTATTTGTACAAATGTATTTTGGGAAAAATATGAAATAACATTAGCACTATACAGTGGTACCTTGACTGACTCTGTTCCAGCCCAACTGGGTCGTACATGAACATGGATTCCCACAATACTGTGGAGCGATCACATGTCAGAGAGTCTACTGGAACGTTAATCACAGTTGGTGGTCCTAGCTTGAATGCCACCCTGCGCTACACCCCCGTTTGCTCCTCCAGCACGGCCCTGTCTGACTGCATATAATTTAGATGCCAGAAAGCGCCCCTGGCTAATCACCATTAAAAACGTGTAAGGGGAGGTCACACTAATTATTTGCCAGTTTACCCATTTATAATTTCCTTCTGGTTTGAGTGTGTATGTGATTGCATTCTGGTAAACTGACAATCAGATACAGGGTGTTTACAAAGGGGTTCTGTTCCTAAGGTGGCGGGGTAACCTGAATTTTATGGGGTTGGGCTTCCGGAACAGTCTATCACTAACATGCGCTAACTCACCAGAGTCAGAATTACAGCAAATATTCATATGAAAATCACTTCTAGCCCATAAATTTAACAAAAACTCAAGCAAAACATGGTAAATAGGGTTGTAACTGAGCATGCCTTCTTGTGCTGTGTGACGATGTTTTCTTATGCCGAAGCTTAAACTAGTTTATTGAGTGTGATCCATAACCTCGAATTACGGGAATATGTATGAATATTACCACACGAAAACGATGGCTGAAGTTATTGGCACAAAATGACTTCCAGTAAATATGTTGTGGAGTAATAATTGTACCCCCGCATGTAAAAAAAAAAAAAAACGGACATTGCATTCACAGAGAGAGAGAGAAAGAACCGTCCTCAGTGTCTGTGTTACTCCGACGTTCACATCACACATGGCCTGGATGAACGATTTCCTGTAATTAAACCCACCTCTCCTCCTCCCTGTTTTGGTTGCCTTGGAGTCCAATTAAATGCTAATTATTTAATACGGAGATTACCCACCCTATATGCAGGGATTTGTCTGTCATGCATTTTGAGTTAGGTCTTCCCAGGACCCTTGTTAAATAGCAACACGTTAAAAGTGTGTCTTTATTTTTCTGCGACTCTTACAACATTCCTAAGAAGGAGAAGCACATGAAGCTATTTGTGGAGGTTTTATCAAGCAGTCCCTCCTCAAGGTAATATATGCGTTTATAGCCTGCATGACATTGTTGATTAAAAGGAGCGCACACACAGAGTTTGGTGATAACTGTTAATTTTAAGTGTGACGTTAAATTCAAGTCAAAGTTAGCATGTCCTTGTTCACGCCAAGGACCTCACATCTGTTTCTGTGGTCATTGTTTGCTATCATTATGACTTCCCCAATTTATGGCATCGGTACGGCTATATTTTAACACCACCACCCCTGCCCCGCAATATACTACTGCTTTGATTTATAACAGCCGGTGTCCTGCTTGGAGAGATGTTCTTCCCACTGATCAGGAGCAGCCATGAGAGGTGATTTATGAGAGCTGGGATTTCCGGTCAGAACAGCCTAATTGAGCGTCTGTATTCTCCTGAGCAGTCCTTGGGAGAAGGAGAAGGTAATGAGGGAGAAAATGACGAGTCAGAGAGACTTTGGTTGTATAGTAAATGAGCCTCGCTACAGCTTCAGAGTGGAAGCATTAAAACAAAGGTCTTTTTTATTGTTATTGTTTTTAACACCCCTGCTCAAATGCGGCAGAGCGTCAAGTTCACCTAAGTGACCTTGCAACATTTTATTTTTTAATTTTTTTTTCAACCCACTGTGGACTCTTAGTCCCACAGGAGTCCAGGTGAGTGCAGTGATCTTGCGCTCCCCCAACTGGGGCACTGGGACATTCTGTCTCATTAGGAGCTTTACAGTTGCATTTAGAACTACACACAAGTCACAAATACTAGAGGTACATTCCATTATTTTCCCTCAATGGTACACTATTGTACCCAAATGGATTATAAGTATACTCCAAAGGTAATGGTTTGTACTCTTTCTAGTTATGGCATCTCTGTAGTGGCATGTGGCTTTCTTTCAAATACAGTAGAACCTTGGATTTCGTGATTTATTAACCACATTGTACAAAAACCAAAGCAATATTTCCCACAGAAAATAATATAAATCCAATTAATGCAGTCAAGAGTCTGGAAACTAGGGGCAAAAAAACATACATACAGTGGGTACGGAAAGTATTCAGACCACTTTAAAATTTTCACTCTTTGTTATGTTTCAGTCATTTGCTAAAATCTTTTAAGTTTATTTTTTTCCCTCATTAATGTACACACAGCACCCCATATTGACAGAAAAAAACTGAATTGTTGAAATTTTTGCAGATTTATTAAAACAATAAAAACTGAATTATCACACAGCCATAAGTATTCAGACCCTTTCCTGTGACATATATATTTATCTTGGGTGCTGTCCATTTCTTCTGATCATCCTTGAGATGGTGCTACACCTTCATTGGAGACCTTACAGCTCACAGTGCATGTCAGAGCAAATGAGAATCATGAGGTCAAAGGAACTGCCTGAAGAGCTCAGAGGCAGAATTGTGGCAAGGCACAGATCTTACAAAAATATTTCTGCTGCACTTAAGGTTCCTAAGAGCACAGTGGCCTCCATAAACCTTAAATGGAAGACGTTTGGGACGACAATATAACAAAAAGTGAAGAATTTAAGGGGGTCTGAATACTTTCCGTACCCACTGTACAATGTATCAAGAAAACAGTTTGAAATGAATATAAATGACTAGTGAAGTGGATAAATAATAATTTAACACACACTTTTACCTTAATTGAAGACTGTTAATTATATATGGAAGCCAGCGATAAGAAAGGAGCCATTTTCTGTGTTGATTTCTATCATGTTTCTTGCCTATTTTATCACATTAAACAAATTATTTTGGCATTTATTAACAACTCAAGGCAATAACCCCCCCCCCCCCGGTCTGCGTGTCAACACACACATACATACTGTACATGTCATGTACTGTATGCTAGACACTAGACTTTTACAGTTTGGGAACATAACTACATTATTTGTCCTGGAAAACACTGCTTTCATATTACTATCCCAGTGACGAGTGATTGTAACCATAAGTGTACCAAACTCTATTTTATTACAGATACTGCTCTGCAGAGGGGAGAACTGCTGAATAGATCCACAGTTGCTTCCAGGATACTTAGAGTAATAACTAACAATGAATGCTGGTGTCTGTCTGAGCACTCTGAGGATGTCAATGAGTTTGTGTCAGTGACTGTGACTCTGTGCTGGCGCCAGCGCAGCGAGCTGAGGGTGCACGTCGGACGCCAAACAAATGGATCAGCACACTCAGTCCAGGACTGCTGAAGTCAGCACTCAGCACTATAGAGTGACACCTGTCATTGTTAGTGTTTGTGCATGCAATAATGTGAGGAAATAATCACATCCAATATAATAATCACATCCAATATAAGAGTTTTACAAGTGTGCTTCCGGTATTTTATTATTTGTCCTTGACACATGATAGTTTCTCTCTTATTAACTTTTAGAGTGCTTGGACAGAGAAGAAACGAGCTCGTTAGCAATAGCTCAACTTTTTATGCCATCAACACAACGTGTTCCATAGCTACTCGAAGGTTGTGAACTGACTAACAAAATAAATGCTAAATTAGATCATGGTGACAAATGAACAAATACATCTTACCCATATGTGTGTCTTCAAATTACACTCAGAATTTTTTAATGCCAGACCTTGCGGTTTTTAGGCTGGCACGAGACACAAGGCATTCGCCACAAATCGTTCTTGGAGCTGACAACATCAAACAATTCTGTTAAATAAGACCATGGATGGGGAATATCTTGCTTCTCCAAATCTGTTGTGTCATTGTCGTTAATGCTCTCTGGTTCACGTTCCTCCATGTTACTGCTGTCCCTGATTTTCTTGCATTTTTTAAGTCCCCAAGATCTCAATCAATCAATCCATCAAAATCTCAACAGCGGTTAACTTTACCTCCCTCTATTTACATCTTTTTTATGTCGTGTCATCCGGGAAGTTTTGAGAAAAAAAAAAAAAAAAGAAGTAACGAGCCAATTTGGACTAAGTAAGGAGTGGGAATTACATATGTCTGTTTTCAAATGTAGTGAGTAAAAGTAAACAGTACAGCACAGATGCCTGAAAAAAAATCTTCTTAAATACAGTAACAAAGCATTTGTACATTGTTACTTTTGATCACGGATATGGACTCAATGTGGAAAAATAAATCTAAGGCAGGTTACAACAGAAGTGTGTGGCACTCGACCCACACTGTTATTCATGAATAAGAACTCAACCCTTGCACTGCCAATAACATAAATCCCGTGCAAGGTCGGGAGCTGTGTGCTGGGAGCTGGAAGACTCAGTGTAAATATTGCTGAGGAGAGTTTGACGGCAATTAAAGTGCTCCTCTTCACGCCGTGGCACCCTAGCAGGAAGGCCTCATGCAGGATCCGGCTCCCACTCGTCTGGCAGGGTTGATGGTGATGACATTCGTCACTATTTTTTGTCATTGCTTTCCCTGGGTTCATTTGTGAGTTCTTCCACTGGTGCTCCCACACAGTGGACTTGGCAGAATCAGGTCGAAGGGAAAAAAAATCTAATAAAATTGTCACTGTACTGAGGCTGTAAATTACCTTCCAATGCACCGTATTCCCGTTAAACATTGTACAATGGAACGCCCAAGGTCAAGCACAACCTGTTCCTGGTCGACAACTTTTTACCATAGCAAATAATGGAAATGTTCCAGGGTCAAACCTTCCGAATCATCAGAATCAGAATCATCTTTATTTGCCAAGTATGTCCAAAAAACACACAAGGAATTTGTCTCCGGCAGTTGGAGCCGCTCTGGTACGATGACAGTCAATTGACAGAGAACACTTTTGAGACATAAAGACATTGACAAAATCAGTCACTGGGCAATAAAGGGTTGCTAGTTCTCTGGTAATGCCTGTACATTTTTTTTATTTTTTATTTTTTTGACAATTGTGCAAAAAGATGCAGAGTCCTCTAGCACTGAGAGCAGTTTGAATGACTAATATAGCAATAGTCCGGTGCAATGACCACTGTGCAAAGGGTGCCGAGACTTCAAGGAGTGTATGCGGTTTTAAGTGACTAGTAGTGCGACAATCTGGGACATTGTTGATTGTGCAAATGTTGAAGATACTCCTCAGTCAGTGTGCAAATGGGGCAGATGCTGCTCTGGCATGAGTGGCCACTATTGGTCAACAAAAGATATCCAAATAGTGCAGCGTGGCGAAACTACTAAATGAGTAATGTATAATCGGCCCGACGGAAATGTGACAACAAACTCAAGACAAAAAAATTGGCAGCATGTTGCAATGGAATTAGGAAGAAGTAGGAGTCCTTTGATCTTTAATGCGTTTAATGAGATGAGATTTGTTCCGGGCAGGTATTTTTTCTTCACGATTGTACGACCACAATCAAAAAAAAATTTCTGTTCTATTTCACAGATTAAAACCCCTGTAAAGTGTATTCAGGGATTTGTTTCGTACTTGGGCCTTGGCATGAGTCACCCCTCCCCCAATATATAAGAATTTAAGCTCCTTTGTTTAGATCACTGGTTATCTGGCCCAATTGCAAAGTGCAGTTAGCAAGATAGCTATTCCTACAAATAGAAAATGCATAGTCCGCTATCGATTAAGTTTTTGTGGGACATTTGCTTCAGCAGCCACCAAAATGGGCTAGAAATGCCTATGGCACACCATCAAACAACAATATTACTGAAAGTATATATGCAGACGTCACAATTCACTCATAAATTTACTTATTCATCGTGTCATCGCAGCCTGTTTAGTTCAACACAACACTGATATACTCGCAGGGATTGCCACGCCAACGGGTGGGTACAAAGGTTAATTGTACCTTCTGCCACGGCACGGTGAACGACTGGTTAGAGTGTCAGCCTCACAGTTCTGAGGACCCGGGTTCAATCCCCGGCCCCGCCTGTGTGGAGTTTGCATGTTCTCCCCGTGCCAGCGTGGGTTTTCTCCGGCCACTCCGGTTTCCTCCCCCATCCCAAAAACATGCATGGTAGGTTAATTGACAACTCTAAATTGCCCATAGGTGTGAATGTGAGTGCGGGTGGTTGTTTGTTTGTATGTGCCCTGCGATTGGCTGGCAACCAGTTCAGGGTGTACCCCGCCTCCTGCCCGATGACAGCTGGGATAGGCTCCAGCACGCCCGCGACCCTAGTGAGGAGAAGCGGCTCAGAAAATGGATGGATGGATGGATGGATGGATGTACCTTCTGCCACCTACTGGAAAAACATCTAATTGATTTTTTCTGCCTGTCACTATATGTCTCTGGCAGAGATAGATGATGAACAAAGATACATTATTGGTAATAAATGAAAAATGTTATCACCAATTAATCAATGATTAAAATTGGTACGTGTGTACTCCGCTTAAGTGTCAGCACAGCATATTTGACTGTCATGATTATCCATCCATCCATTTTCTGAGCCGCTTCTCCTCACTAGGGTTGCGGGCGTGCTGGAGCCTATCTCAGCTGTCATCGGGGTACACCCTGAACTGGTTGCCAGCCAATCACAGGGCACATAGAAACAAACAACCATTCGCACTCACAGTCATGCCTACGGGCAATTTAGAGTCTCCAATTAATGCATGTTTTTGGGATGTGGGAGGAAACCGGGGGAGTGTCCGGAGAAAACCCACGCAGGCACGGGGAGAACATGCAAACTCCACACAGGTGGGGACGGGGATTGAACCCAGGTCCTCAGAACTGTGAGGCTGACGCTCTAACCAGTCGTCCACCGTGCCGCTATCATTATTATAAAATGTGCAAATGACCAAGTTATGAGCCTGAGGAGATAGGCCATATGTCGTTTGTCATTAGTCAGCCACATTCCCGTTCACTTCCATTGTGCCCATTCAACTCTGATATGTCAGTCATCTAAATTTAGATGATTGTGTATGGGGGGGGACGTGGGATATTTATGGAGCCCATGCTGCAAGCACTTCATCTGAGAGCTTCGATGTTTTTCCACATGAAAGTAATAGGTTGAATATTTGGTTTTTTTTGTTTTTGTTTTTTTTTTGCAGCTGCCCAGCTCTGAAATGATCTGGCGCCTTGATGTGCCAATCCAGACAATAGTAGCAATTCTCACCACCACAAAGACACAAAGAATTTTTTTTCATAATACAGTTTAATCCCTTCATTCACTGTAAAACAAATCCAGTCCCGTTTGCATGGCTTTACATCATTATTCTCGTGAATGTTAGAACAACCATCTTGTCTGGTTGCCTATTTCTGATAAGCAGACTAATTCTTACATTTTTGATTCCCCACAGCCTTTCCAGTAATTTCTTATGACAAAGGCTGTAATCATGCTGTCAGAAATGACTTTTACTATAGAAGGAAGATGCTGTGGGAAGTGCAAAGTCGGCTGGCCGCCCTGCTGGATAATTGCAGCCGGCTTTCAGCGGCGGGGATGTTTTTGATTGAAGATTTAAATGTAACTTTGAATCCAAGAAGAGGATGTTGGTTATCGACCCAGTGCTTGAGAGGCTGGCTACAGGACGGGGCCAGGATCTGAGCCTATTGATCTGGAGAGGAAGCGGAGGGGCAACGACCACATTCAGGTTCTTGTGTGGGATAGGCCTCCAAGGTCAACTGGGCCGACTCGGTCACACCTTGACGAATATGCACAATCAAATTCACAGATTTTTTTTAATAGCCACTCTCCGGTAGATTTTTAATGCACTACACACTTTCGCATAACCTTTGGGGAGCTGGTCGGCCTGGGTGGGGGTGACGGTTGTGGGTCATTGTTGCCCTGTGGCCGTCTCGCCTCACCCCCATCAGTTTCTCCAATTGTAATGCACTACACCCCACCAGACGCAATTACGGTACAGTGATAACGGTTATCGGTCAGGGACCTGGTAACCATAATAACAGGGTGGGTGGTGGGTTTTCACTTTTCTCTTGGTTGGACTCCTAAGTTGGACGTAGCGTTGTCGAAGTGGTTGTTTGGGGCTGCTTCGTGGCGTCAGGTGGTTTCTGTGTGCGGGTTTTGGCTTGGCTTCCTGCTTTGGGCTTGTGGCCTCTTGTTTTGGGCAGTGCGCGCTGGGACTCGGCATTTTGGCACGGGGGGAGCTTCGCACGGTCCCGGTGATTTTTCCTTTTTTTTTAATGGGTAGGGGCCGGTGCCCTTGTCCCTCCCCTTGGGACTGGTCGGGGCACTTCGGTCGGGCCCTGGGTCCCTGGGTCCCGGGTGGTCGGTGGGGTCCCCCTGGTTGTGTCCCCTGCTGCACGGGCTCGCCCTTCCTCGACACAGCAACACTGTACACCAGTTGACTAACATGCATGTGATATGGTGTTCATTCACTAATAAGTTCGATAGAAATACTATAGACTTTAATTACTTGTGTTGGGATCACTAACAACAACACAGGTTATACTAACATCTACTCACAGGTTCTTACAGGTGTTTAGACACTAAAAGAAAGGATCCCACCCCACAACTCGACAGCAGCACTGCCTTCCTCATTTTCCCACATCCTGTCCTACCCTTTTCTGTCCTCTCTTATCTGGTTCTCTTGGTTAGTTATTGCATGTCCTCACCGGGTGTCCCCCCAACCCCAAATCTACAAATAACTGTTGTAATGTTACTTATGTTTAAATATCTAGACTGTCTCACTATTGAACGCTATAACACTATTAAAAAAAACTTAATGCAACAGCGCACAACTTTGCCACATCCATCCTCTGGAGCAGGTCAGAATCAATATTTATTTAATAACGTGACAAAAACAAACCATCCATCCATCCATTTTCTGTGCCGCTTATCCTCACTAGGGTCGCGGGTATGCTAGAGTACTTCGGGCTAGAGGTGGGGTACACCCTGAACTGGTTGCCAGCCAATCGCAGGGCACATATAAACAAACAACCAAGCACACTCACACCTATGGGCAATTCAGAGTCTTCAATCAACCTACCACGCACGTTTTTAGGATGTGGGAGGAAACCGGAGTACCCGGAGAAAAGCCACGCAGGCACGGGGAGAACATGCAAACTCCACACAGGCAAGGCCAGGAATTGAAGCCCGGTCCTCAGAACTGTGAGGCGGATGTGCTAACCAGTCGTCCACGTGCCAAAAGCAAACTATTTAAATAAAATTCATCATACTCACCAGAAATGCTGTTTACAAAACGCTACAGACATGTTTTGTTACTTGAAATTGCCTGTAACAAGTTTTGCTCTGACCAACGAGTCAGAGAACGGAAATATGCTGACATTATTGAGGGCCAGCCTTCTGGCCCTGTGAGGACAAATTTTATTTAATTGGCCAGCCCTACTTATTCTGTCAGATAAGCATTGAGCGCCTCAGTTGGACTGAGACTCGCAAACAAAGAACTTTATTGTATTTACTTTCACTTAGATAAGAAGATATATCACTCAAGAAGAGATTGTGGGCACAAAGAAAACGCTACCACCGTATGAAAGTGGAGACTGTGCCGTTTAATACTGCAGCAAGGCAGTGCAAAATAGCAAGCAAATCTTAACGTCATTTTGTAGCCATATATACTCTAATGTAATGATGATATTGACCAATGACCAACCAGCAGTGGTTCTACATCACCTAGAAATAGCTGCTTTTAGTCACTACTTTTGACAAAGGAAAAGTCTCAAAAGTCACCATGCAGTGGGAAACGAGCGTAGCCCAACCCTGATTGATTAATTAGTCATTCATTACTTTAGTCCATATAATGTAATGAGTCCTAATCATTCATTACTGTAGTCCATTTACCATAATGAGTTCTGGTCAAGTGTGGGTAAGAAGAATTACAGTACAATCATATTACAGTATCCTTCCAGGTCTATTCAATTACCATATCATTGCAATCACTAACAATCCAATCATTTTCTTTTTTTAAGTGAATGGATATCAACTAGGGTACTAAATGGTTTATCTTCTGCTGTATTAAGTTAACCTTGGATATGCAATTTTTACAGTTCTCTGCCTGTTTTGGTCAAGATGTTCAACTTTAAACAGAAGGGTTGTGGCAGCACAATTGTCTTTCTGTAAATCTGGATATTGTCATGTCGTTGCCTAATGCAGCCCTGGGCACGGGCTGTCCCAGGAGAGAAGCGCTGCTTCATCTATCATCACACAGGCTGTTTTAAGACTTCCCAGCATGCAGTATGATCCCCAGCCCACGCTCTTTGTGGATGCCACGAGGAAAAAGCAACTGCAAAAGATTCACTAAAAATAGTACTCACAATGCGATAGTTACAAAGTCTGCGGATACTTGATTAGGCATACCTGAACAATTGAATGATACGCATTATCAAAGATGTATTCGAAATTCTGCCTTTATTGACACTGCGAGAGGTATTAATTTAACAATACAGTATGTTTATTATTGTAGCGGTATAGAACTGCGTTACATCAGCTCGAGAGATGTTTTTAACGTTTTGGTACCTTTTTGGGGCAAATTATTAAAACTAGTATGAAATATGGCTTACTATCTCTTTAGTGTCAATCATAACTGATCTTTTTTTGGAAAGGAATAATCTTGACTTCTGTCTTCAAACCCAATGATGTGTTCATAGTCCATGTTATATAATATATGGATATACAATATTTTGCGTGGATGAAATTTTCTATGAATTTCAGTGCTGCAATAATCAAGACCAAGCCAGTTCGAACAATATCTTACCTTTTAGTTTGTTTCTTTCATCCTTTCATATTTTCTTTTGCGCTGTCGTGACCTTTTGATATTATGCTCAAATGGTAGCCGATATAAGCCTGGGCTTCAGTCTACACCTTTTGGTCTTTGATTTGTAGATTTTGGAATCACTATTGATTTGTGAAATGATGTATGGTCAAATAAAATAAACTATAGTAAAGTATAATATTTATTTCATTGTAGATTTGTTTTTATTTAGCTCTACAGTAAAAGCGTGAATTAGTGTAAAACTAGTATATGTAAAGCATTGGATTTACTGTTTTTTTTTGGTACTTTTATTTTATCTGGTTGATTGGCTGGCAACCAGTCCATGGTGTTCTCTCATCCAAAGTCAGCTTGGATAGGCTACACTTCACCCCAAAAGAGGACAAGCACTATATTAAAGAGATGGATGGAAGGTTGACATGAAGATATTATGCAAACTCACTTTTTTCTCACAGTAAACGTCAATGACTGATTCAGTGCCTGCAACTAAGAAGGTTCACGATCAGCCCATACAATCATTACCCTTTTATTTGTATTTATTCACACGTACAAGATTAATCCAATAGCCACTTGTGTTACGTGTACACAGCATCATCAACCCAACAATGACATGAGACAAAATGTTTTACAGTGGCAGACACAACCAGGCAGTGCTTTCTCAATCCGACCACTCCATCTTTTGTGATATTACACAATTATGATAAGAGTGAGATGACATGCGGTGCCATTGTCAAGGCCTACGACAAGTTTGTGTTGTCCGTGGACTATAGTGAACTCAAAGCACCATCTCCAATTGAGAGCGCGTCGATAATGTGATAGCTTGACAAGATGTTGCCCCTGAGGTTGCTTTGTTGCTTCAGATCACCTCCAACATGAAGAGAATAGTGATGTAAGCCCCCCGACAGGAGTAACCTGATTTACACGTGTGCATATCATACACAGTGGTACACTTTACAAATCAATGACTCACACTGCCTTGTACTTATTGTGCGACTCTTCAGAATCGTGCTAAAAATAGTGTTCGCTTTGAATGGTGCTTGTGATGCACACTTTCCATTCGGACGCTCTCGAGAGGTCGACAGATACTTTAAAATGTCAACAGGGAGGGATCTGTTTCACCTCACAGACGAACTCAGAGTTGTGTGCTCGTGTATTTATGGTGGGGATGCATAACATTGTGGAGCAGTTTTAAGCCCGAATACTGAAAATTTCAAAATTCCAAGCTTTACTTTTGGGTGGACAAAATAATTTGTAATAGCATAGTTTGTGTCTCACTATAACCTGGTGACACTATAACCTGGTGACATGAGGCTGCCCTCCACTCCATATTCAGAGACGGTATTTTCTCAAAAGCTCCGATTGCCACATGTACTTCCGCTCCGGAAAGCGATCGGGAATCCTAATGCGATGGAAGTCCTGGATGCATTTCTCCAGCTCCTGCTCGGGTGTCATCTTCTCCTTATTGGCTTTCCTCTTGGCAGCCTCTCGCTCACGGACTCCGAAGGTCCTGCCGCGCAGCATGTCAGTCTTACGACGCATCTCTGCCTGCTGCATCATGTGAGCGGGCCCTTTATGCATGGGTCGGTCCAGCGACTGGATGTTGGGGCGTCGAGTAACCGGACCACAGATGACGGTCCCCTGAGGGGAACTGGCCTCCGACTGGGTCTCGGAGCAGGAAGTGGAGAGCTCGTTGAAGGAAGTGCCGCTCTCTCCCTCGCGCTCACTTTTGTGGCTTTTGCAGCAGCAATCGCAGTGTGAGGATGACCACTGTGAGGGCCCACCTACATAACACACAAACACACACAAATCTATGTTCAAGTGTTGAGAGTGGCGGTCCTAGCTTGTATGGCGCCCCCGTGCAAGACCCCCCTTTGGGACACCCCACTCCACCACCAACACACAAACACAGGTGAAAACACACTGGAGTGGCCCTCATATTTTCTTTAAAATATTTTCATCTATAAACAGAGTACAGAATACAAAGAAAACATTAAGGAAAGAGAACTACAAAAAGACAAATACTGTACTGCATTGCACAAATGACAAATCTAAAAGGAACCGTATTGCAATAATATTGGTTTTGTTTTGTGGCTTGCTTTAATGTTCAGGATTAGATTATTAAATTATTTTAAAAGTGTTGCCTTCTGGCCTTCCATGATGCTAAATCATTTATTATGTGATTGTATGATATCTGCTCTCCCTATCACATAAATCTATTTCTGCTCCCTACCCTTCATATCTTCTACAGAGGGCGACTCCACAACCGGGTGCAAATTCTCCATACAAACACCAATGCTTAATGTCATGACACAAAAGAAAATCAATTAATGTAGGTTTTATTTAATTTAATTTATTCCCCCCCACCCCCAGCAATGGCACCCTGTGTGGCCGCACATAATGCGCATGCCAGAATCTGCCACTGTATGTTATTACCACATACAATCCTGCTATTCTTAAAGCGAACTCTTTGTCTTCTGCAATTTTAAACACACCCTCTGTCGAGACAGTGACAGATTCCAGCATTGAACAGAAGGAACAGTTGCATAAGGTGGGCAAATCAGTGGCACAGTATCACACGTTCTCAAAAAACCAACAAGACTGGAAGGTCGTTTCTGGTATTATTTGATAAGAGGCCAATAATTTAGCATGAATCTAGTTAAGACTTGCTTTACTTAAAGGGAAAGTGCAATTTAAAAAAAAAAAAAACATTTTTTGTCATACATGGTTAGCCTAATAGCGTAATTGCCTAAGTCATTTTTTACTTACTTTTACGATATCAATAAAAAATACTCATGTGTTGGCTAAAACAAAAATTATCTTATGTGTGTGTAGATTGTCAGTCATCCAGGTGATGCTAATCCACAAAGGTTGAATCGTGGCAACTGGACTCTTCTTGTTTGTTGAACTTGTTGTTTTTTGTTGTTTCCGAATAACGCTAAAAATTATAACGCTCGATTTCTTGTATTTGTAGTGTATTCAATTGAATATAGGTTGAATAGGATTTGCAAATCATTGTATTCTGTTTTTATTTACGTTTTACACAACGTCCCAACTTCATTGGAATTGGGGTTTGTGTTTTAGTAAGGTTGGGTCCTGGACCCAAACCAACCAAAATTGATTTGCTCCATTTCTGCACCATATAGTATTACACCGACTGCTATGTTATGAGCCAGCTATCATTATCTGCCATTACTGTTTCGCCTTAGTGGAGGTCTGTGCTTGACTCAGTACCATTCTTCTTATTTTACTTCATTCTGTGAAAGTAATACGGGGGAGTGTACCACAAAACAATAATGGGGCATGAATTTCATTTCCATAACCCTCAACTTTTCTTCCTCAACACATCCTCCCACGTTGTCAATTAAACAGAGGAAATGCGGTTCTTTTACTGGCTTGTGAAGATACTGTCGCTATTTCAAAAAACAGGTCTCACTTTTTGATGTACTAGCAAATAGGAAAGTACAGTTGTCGCATCAACATCCGTTTCTGAGCGATAAAATCATGCAGGTAACCCTAAACACCCCTTAATGGCCTTTTTCTAGCATGATGATATGTCCTCAGTTGCAATGATATCACATGGAGCAATAATTTGTCCATTAGCTCCTCGTGAACAGAGTTCAAGGGGGGATTTTAACCTCTCTGCGCTCACTGTAATAATGACCTTATCGTATTGAGATGATAGTGAGAGCGTCACTAACAGCTTTTTAATGGCTAATCCATGAGTAAAGAAACCAATCAACTCACCAATTTCCCCCCACAGAAAATGAATGGAGCTGAGTCTAGCAGACAAGCAGCACTCCGCAAATGGATGTAGGCGCTTTAGTGGCCGGGATCCAGAGGAGGGATTGGCGTTGTGTGTATTGTTTGTAAATGGATGGAGGCTGGAGTCCCGGGGGGGGGGCAGCCCATTAAGGCAACACGCCAACTCCCAATAATAGCTCTGTGCAATTCTCAATCCATGTAGGGGAATGATTTGTATGACTTGAAATCACCTGGAGTTCCTTTCAGCCATGTACTGTATACTGTATGTGCTGCCCGTTCACTTCAACTGTAGAACCATATAAATATACGAGGTGTGTCAGAAAAGTTCCAGGTCTGTTGTGACAAGATTTACAGTGTTTGAAATCCAAACTACACGTTTTCCCCTTCTAAGTAATCCCCCTGCAGTCTAATGCACTTTCCTAGCTTTCTTTGCCATACCTTAATTCGCTCCTGGTCGGGTGAGTTGGGAGGCCACTTCACAGCAATGTTCTTCTCGTCCAGGAACTGTGGGATGCTCACGGCATTGCGAGCAGAGGCGTTGTCATGGTGTAGCAGTCGCAGGTTGTCCTGCCACAACTCTCACCTCTCTTTGCACACTGAACGAAGCAAACGCTGCAGGATCTCTTTGTTTACTTGCTGATTGATTGTCTGACCCACATTGAAATGGAAAACTTTGAAATATATCTTTTGTGACACCAATTCTGGAACTTTTTGGACGCATCTCGTATATTCTACTCAGCATTTTCGACCAAAATTGCTGCTGCAGTTTTTCATAAATATTTACAAACAAACTAAAATCAGAAGTCAAGAAATGGCAAGCAGACTAAACACGTTATGTATGCGCAAAAGACGAAACATGCTTTTAATATCTTGTTTCATCAAATACGTGAGTTACTAGGTTAGAAATTGTTGCTGCACGAATATCATCTGCATGAAATAAATTATATATATAGATATATATATATATATATATCTAGCATGGCCTCCTTGACCGTGAGGCAACTCCACTACCACTTTACAACTGAATGGAATATTAATGAAGGAGTTTCCACCTAACGACTCTTGTGGACTGACAACGGCCTCTCTGCCAGGCAGCCTCCCGGCTCACCCCTTTTTCGCATTCCAAAAGAATTATACCATACGTGGTTTGGGGCGTGCCTCCAAATTGTCGCATAAATAGTTAAGTTCCCCCTCACCAAAACTAACAAAGCCTGCTCGGTAAAAGTGAACGAGTGCGAGGAGTAGACTGGCCAGCAGTCTAAACCTGTCTCCCATTGATAATGTGTGGCGAATTATGAAGTGCAAAATATGACAATGGAGACCCAAAACTGTAGAGCAACTGAAGAATGGGAAAGAATTCCACCTACAGAGCTCCAACAATTAGTGTCCTCAGTTTCCAGATGCAAATTGTGTGTTGTTAAAAGGAAAGGTGATGTCACATAGTGGTAAACATGCCCCTGTCCCAACTTTTTGTTGCAGGTTAAGGTTGATAGGGATTTGCAAATCAGTGTATTCTGTTTTTATTGACATTATATACAATGTCCCAACTTAATTGGAATCGGGGTTTGTACTACTGCACTGAAGTGTCTTACTAGTGACGTCAAAGAGAGTACAAGTACATGGCCGTTAAGATGGATATGTAGGATAGCAAATAAATGACTCAAATGTCTTCCCATTCTTGCGTCTTGGCACTCTGCTTATTGTCGTGAATCCATAAAAACTCTGTGAATCCATTTGGCACAAAGTGTAATACGGTATTTCTGAGTGTGGAGCTTGTCCGAGCCTGGAGTTTAACTTCATATTCAATTCAGTGGCTCCTTAAACAAAATGTGCTCGTGCTCGTGATGGAGTTTTGAAGTGGCCAAAAGATGAGGAGGGAAACACAGTCAAATCATATGTGTGGGTATGTTTAAACAAGTGGGCGTGCATCCTCTGGTATTTTTCAGGGAAGCCATTGATCGTTGTGTCTTTGTTCTCAGGTCCATACTAAGAGATCCTGTTACCGTCCCATTAAAAGACTGGAACTGATGTACAAAGCAAACTCTGCTTCCGCATTTTTCATAAGTAACACTCCCGAGCTAAACTCCATTCTGTCTTTAAGGAGAGCAGGAATGCTTGTCCTGATAGGAGTGGCGTCTCATTTTACGTAACATCACCAGCTTGGGTGCTCATTAAAATGACATTTTTTAGCTGTTAAATTGTCCTAAATGGCAGAAGAATTAGGACATGTTGTGGACTGAAGGCAGCGGGCTCAGACAAACGCAAATGTCACTGGGTTTGTTTGCTTGCTTCTAAATTAACACACTTCTTGCATATACTCTGTCATTGGGAAAGGAGTTTTGGGGCTTGGCCTGAAAGGTTAAATACAGGAACATTCTGTTCTGGAATCGTCCTTAGAAAAACATTTCTCTTAAGCCATACAAAACAAAAACTACATATCACTGTTTGAACCGCTGTCATGCATGGCAACATATGTCATGAGACTCAGTTTAGAGCTCAGTTTAGTGAACAACAAACAATTAATTGCACATGACTGTTTTGCTTTTTCTTCAGTTTTTTTGCAACACTTAAAGAGAAGAGTAATACGAGAAGGAGAAGAAGAATATATACCGGCAGGTATGGCCAAAATAGAAAATTGGGAATTGCAGATGCACACGAGCAAGGCACTGAAGCCCCATGACTTCTCATGTAGTTCTCTTTTTGGGCTCATTTTTCCTTTTTCACTTGAATTAACTGTAGAATAACTTTACGACAGGCTCTGCTGCATTATCACGTCATGTTTGTACAAGTGAGCATTTCTTGCCCTATGAGTGTGCAACTTGTACCCTCAAGGGAATAATAAAGCATTCCTCATCTTCTTCATTAAAAGTATTTTGCTAAGGGAGGAACAATAGTATGGGGCGCATTAATATAACCTGAAAATGATTGTACGGAATGCGATGACAAAAGGATGCTTCTTCGTTGGTATTGTTATAGGTAAGTGGCTTTTAGATTCCAAGTTATGGCATGGAATAATATTGCAATATTCGCTCACATTAAATATAAACTGCAGGTGAATGAGCCCAATGGGCAGGAAGAGAAAGCTCTGTGAAAATGTGAGTTATTGTGATAACTCGATCTTCAACATTTGAAGCAGCAAAGATTTTTATTTACAGTAGGACTTCTTCAGAGTACACACAGAGTGATTTGTTTTAACATTTTAATGTTTTTTTTTTTTAAATGGGAAAGACCCCACACATGACAAGGAAAAAAAATCAACATGTTTGTGTGCTTACTACTCATGTTTAATGTACCCAAGATGAGCAACACAGCACACACATAACCAAATCTGTGATTTTCATGAGATTTACTTTTTTGTCAACGGCAAAGCATGTGCTCTCAATACATAACATTTAAAAAACAAGCCAAAAATACAGATTTTTGACGGTGAAAGGTTACTCCCAGTTTCCTTGTCGTAATTGTACGGTGATGTACGTAACTGTATATGCAGCACAATGTACCGCCATCCTTGTTTTTTTGTTTTCTTGCCATCCACACATATGTAATGCGCTGACGACTTTTACCCTCCTAGCTTAGTGTCGCACATGTTGTATCTACCTATTCATATCTATGGTCACCCCCATCGTGCGTGTTTTGGGCGGAATATTTATAAGGAGCTGCAGTACACCAAGGAAGCATTTCACCTGCACACTCTGTTAGAAACCCCACATTGTTTAGCTATTGTAGTCTCATGACCATGGTGTGAGTGGTCTTTGAACGTACCTCGTGCGAAGTACCTGTATTCCCACACGTATGTTGTTGTGTGTAGATGCCACAGGGTGAGTTTAAATACTTATAGAATTTGTGTAACGTGTTTGCTTTTTTTTTATGTTTTAAAAAAAAAAAAAAATCTAACTTACAGACTTACTGTCTGACATGAAATCAGACTAAACCTTTCCTATTTTAGGTCAAATAAGATTTCCAAAACTATTGCTACTAGCTAAATGCCAGAAGAATAAGAGAAGGATTTTTCAGGCAAATTTTCATTTCTTTCTTCAAAGTCAGAAGTTTACGATTACGATGCCTTCAAATCAATCGTTGACATTTTACACTCATACTTAATGTCACGTCAGTTTATGCTGGCGAGTAACACAAAGGCTGTGTAAAGACTATATCCTGTATATCCTGACAGACTGAGCAATCTTACTTTTATCTGTCAGTTAAGACGAGCAAAATCTCTATACTTGGTAGAATATATATATATATATATATATATATATATATATATATATATATTCTACCAACGAACGTAATTTCAGAATACAGCTGTAGTAAAATACTGTAATAGGTAAGGTAGCAGGGGTTTGCATTGAATTAAATTATGTGTCCTTTTTTTATGAGCCTTTAATTTGCCTCAAAAGGCTGTTTTGTTGTTTGTCTGTGTCCCTGACCTTTAACGGTAAAATTAATTTAACATTGTGTTGCTGAGCTAAATACTGTATATACTGTCGGACTAGGAGTAATACAGAAGGTTGGACTTCTTATACTCAGTAAGGGTTAACTGATACATTGACTGTGTATTAGATAATTCCACTACCTTCTGAATGTTGAACAATGCAGTGTTACAGTGTATAGGTGGCTTAATTATTTCCTTATTTTTTAGATGGCTATTTTATACACGTTTAGCGTTTTATGTGCCACCCCAAAACTACGCCCTGATCTCACACCGGCCATCCCACTGAATATTCTCTGGCTCCGTCCCTGCATCCACACTGCTGTAAAATACAAAGAAGAAAGTGAAGTAGAACAAGAAATGGAAGAAATGCTAACTGATAGCTTACCTGGTAACTGCATTCCAGTTACAAACTCATCTCCTTGTCCTTTTCGTTGTGGGGAACGACTTTCGAGACACAGTATACAAACACTGAGCACAACCAGTTGCTCCTCTCTAGTGTTGCAAAGGGGGGGGGGGGGGGGGGGCGGAATGTCTAATGAATATATGGCAAGTGCTCAGGAAAATTATAGGCTATGCCCACGGGATAATCGTTCAGGATTATCTTTTAGAGACAGCCAAGAATTGAGCCTTTGCTGTCTTTGATCGGAAGGGGGAAGACTCACATTTGGGTCTGATTATCCGTATATATGTACCCTCTTGTAGTTCACACAGCATCTCATGGGTGTTACATCAACTGTTGTACGGTATAATTTCAGGACAGTTTTGGTCATTTTTAGTTTGTTTAAATAAATGTTTCTTCAGGTTACTTTATCTGGCAGGTAAATTGCGGATATTCTCAGCCGTCTTGCGTCCCCTTCTTTGACATCCACACAAATACATTTTAGACTAGCTAGCACTGCCTCAGGGGGAGTGTCGTTTACATGCTTGTTAGCTTACGAATTAGGTCAGTGTGCCCTTGCAGCAGCGGGGGGGGGGAAGAGTCTTGCAAAGTGACCGTCCTTATAGCATGAAAGAAATCCGTTTGACCACGACGATCCTGTTTGCTACACAAGCATCTCTGCAGCTGCCTCACTGATTGGCAGCACACACAGCATCTTGGAACATTTGCATACATTTGAATGTGTCAATATAAGGTGCTTACACTCAACCAGCCAATGGTGTTGAAATAAGCCCAGACAGTACGTCAAATAGTGAGCAATATTCCAGGGTTACACGTGGGAGCCCCGTAGGCTTTGGAGTACTTAACCTATAATCCGCAAACATGTCTTGCTACTTTGTGGCCTGAAGCTAAAGTATTTTTTATTCTTTTTGTTTTTTTACGCGAAACAGACTTTTTCTCCTGCTGATCGTTTCTGACAAGTCCTCTGTCCTTTTTAAAAGGTGACTGCCAAAATTGATGAACCAACAATGCAGACAGGCTGAAATGTCTATAGAAGTTATACAGTTTATCATTGGTGCGCCTACGATATCTTGGATTTTGAAGCAATCATTTTCATGGCTTTTTACAGTTTTAAGGCAAGTCCGAATTATTTAGAGGTGCACCTTCAGTGTAGTACCATGTTGTGCCACAACATGCCAGGCAAAACTGAGCTCTACTGGTTGTGGATGCGGAGTAATTATAAGCAAGAAGAAGGTCCCCTACTAAGCCGTAGAACACCCTGAAAACTGCTTATTTAAAAAATATCCCAATATGGATTATTTTGGTAACTCGACACATTCCTAAAGTTGGACCGACCCAGTCAGTGGTTATTGTAAACCAGCTGGGCTGGGTTATAGGTGTGACCCTGCACGTTGGGTTGGGATTGTATACCCCAAAATGGGTGAAATGTGATTTTGCTGTTGGGTGAATACAATCTGACCCAAAAACTGGTCTAAAATATCCATCTATCCACTCTTTGTACCATTTGTCCTCACTCGGGTCGCAAGTTTTCAATTAACCTATCATGCCTCAAATGCTTTTGGAATGTGGGAGGAAACCGGAGTACGTGGAGAAAACCCACACAGGGAGGCCAGGGCCCAGATTTCAACCGACGACCTCTGTACTGTGAGGTGAATATGCTCACCAGTCATCCACCGTGCTGCTGGTCTAAAATATACACTGTGTGCAGTATTAGGCAAGTAAGTATTTTGACCATATCACTTTTAGGGATATTTCCTAGCTCCCAGCTTGATAAACCTGAATGCTTAATGGATTTAAGCATAGCAGATGTATTTGTATGTGTGGGTGTGGCCTAAGGATATATAAAGGTGTCCGTAATTATTGGGCAGCTTCTTTTCTTGAGGGCAAAATGGGCCAAAAAAGAGATTTAACTGACTGTGAAAATTAAAAAATTATCAAAGAAGAATGCAGCGCTCTTGAAATATCTAAGCTATTGGGGTGTGATCACAGAACCATCGAATGTTTTGTTGTGAATAGTCAACAGGGTCGCAAGAAATGTGCTGAGAGAAAAAGATGCAAATTAACTCCCAAGGATTTGAGAAGAATCAAGGGTGAAACCAGCAGGAACCCATTATTTTTAAGTTCTGTCATATTTCAGAACTGCAACCTACCTGGAATACCTCGAAGTACAAGATATTCAGAGACATCACCAAGTTAAGAAAAGTCACATAAGTTGAAGCCTCTAGACTGAGCCAAGACATATCTGAAGAGAGATTTCGCAAAGGTTTTATGGACTGATGAAATGAGAGTGACTCTTGACGGACCAGCTGGGTGGGCCCGTGGCTGGATCACTAATGGGCACAGAGCTCCACTTCGACTCAGATGCCAGCAAAGTGGAGGGGGGATGCTGGTATGGTCTGGTATTATTAATGATGAGCTGGTTGGACCTTTTCGGGTTGAAAATGGGCTCAAAATGAAGTATGAAAAACATTCTGTCAGTTTTTAGAAGACACTTTCTTCAGGCAGTGGTACAGGAAGAAGTCTGCATTTTTCAAAAAGACAGATTTTTATGTAGTACAATGCTCCATCACACGCATTCAAGTACTCCTCTGCGTGGCTGGCCAGTAAAAGCTTGAAAGATGAAAAACTGATGCTGTTCTTCACCTGACCTGAACCCAATTGAGAACTTGTAGGCAGTTCTTAAACGGGAGATGTACCGTGAAGAAAAACATTACACCTCTGGGAAGAATGTCTGGGAGGCTGTGCTTCCTGCTGCACAAAAACTTGATTGACTACAAATCAAGAAACTAACAGAATCCATGGATGGAAGGCTTATCACCGTTATTCAAAAGAAGGGTGGCTATATTGGTCACTTTTTTATATACATCAGTTTCTATCGATTTCTATTGACAAGTTTTTTTATGATTCTCACTTAAACAAATGAAAATAAAAAAGTGAGATGGGAAAATGTGTTTTTCATTTTTTTTCATCACACCATCCATCCATCCATTTCCTGAGCCACTTCTCCTCACTAGGGTGAGGAGAAGTGGCTTCTGCACACCAGTAATTGCCTAATAATTGTCCACATATTGATATTCTTCTAAGAAAGCCGAAACCTCACTTTTAATTTCTGAAACATTCCTGTTCACTATATAATTCTGCACACAGTGTAATTATGTGATGTCATGTGGGTCTTAACAACTGTCATACATCTAAAGACCACACGGTTTCTTCTGGAAAAGTATTTTATAGTTAGTATATTCGCCTCACAGTTCTGAGGACCTGGGTTCAAATCTGGCCTCACCTGTGCGGAGTTTGCTTGTTCTCCCCCGTGCCTGCGTGGGTTTTCTCCGGGTACTCCGGTTTCCTCCCACATCCCAAAAACATGCATCGTAGGTTAATTGAGGTCTAAATTTCCCGTAGGTGTGAATGTGAGTACTAATGGTTGTTTGTTTATATGTGCCCTGCGATTGGCTGGCAACCAGTTCAGGGTGTACCCAGCCTCTCGCCCAAAGATAGCTGGGATAGGCTCCAGCACACCCGTGACCCTAGTGAGGATAAGAAGTCGGGAAAATTAATGAATGAATGAAATATACACGTAGAACTGCAAGCGAGAGAGTGAAAAAAGAGGCAGAATAGTTTTAAAAAGTGTGTCTTGACTAGGGCGAGTGGAAAAATTGTCTCATGCCGAGCTCAGAGTACTTGACGTTTGTTCTCGTTCACGAAGGTCGCAATGTAAAATTTCAAGACATGATGTCATAAATTTGTTCTGTGTCTTGGACAGGACGAATGGCCACACTACAAGTAGGACACCGATCAGACCCCGCCCGGTCATCGCGTGCTGTCGCCAAGAGCACAGTCTGACGGCGCACGTCTTCCGGGAGGCGGGACAAGAAGTAAGAGTCCAGGCAGCAGCACCGCAGGACAAAAGCGCAGGAACCGTGGGGTTAACCAGAGCTTGGCTCCACAGGAAGAACGAGTGCATGGTGCAGCCAGGCTGTGTCGTGGTCGTGAGGTGTCCTATAGATGCCAGATCGGCAGTCGTTGATTACGTCATATACACGGGGAACAACACTAGATCGGGGACTCAACTCAATAATAGGCCACGACAGGGGGTGGGGGCGGAGTGGTTCAGGTCAGGGAGGGCGTTTACTCGATTATACAATGGGACAATAAGATAGGATTATCGATTCTAAAAAGAGTTGATGGTGACAGCCTTCCCTAAATGTGTTTAAAGCATGTAACAAAACAACAAGAGTTTGTAACCGCTTTATTTTTACTCCACTGCCACAAAGTCATACTAAAAAGTCCCCTCCTTCCACATTACACCATTCAAACCGCCATTAAAGGCCTCCCTGGAGGGATCATTAAGGAGATGGATGTCAGACAGCAACGAAACATGCATAGACTTGTTTCACCTTTTCAAACACTGTTTAAAAGGACTAATTGACCCGGATATGGAGGGGCTACAATGGGGAACTTACAACAGAGAGATACCATCCAGATGAATCCTTGAATTATTTGGTAGCATCACAAGGACAACCTTTACTTGGAATTGAACCTTCACAAATAACCACACTTATACCAATCAACACTTTAAGTGCACTTCCACAAAGGGATGTATAAAAAAATTCTTTCATTTTTCCACTTCAAAGTAATAAGTACTGCTGAAATGACGAAAACCACGTCGCCTTGAACGTCTCAGTTGGAATGATGGAAACAATTGTGAACATGCGTCCCTTGTATTTTACTTCTCAACGTGTGGCTGTTAGCCACTGTCAGGAATGGAAATGTTATTCAAGAGGAGATTGAGGCCAGCAAGAAAAGGGGCCTCTGCAGCAGAGTGGAGCCTGTGGAGCACAATAATGCAGTGTCGAGAAGAGCAGAATGTCAACCAACAAAAGACTTGGTAAGCTGAAAACTAAGGATTTATGCAAAGTAACTAGGTCTAATTATTACAATTTTGCATCATAAATGTATATTTTCAACTAAACAATCATGTTTCAATAAACCGTGCTGAATGCTTAATTTTTGATACAGTTGTTGTGGCTAAATCAGGCCATCTGTCTCCCTAGAGTGGTAGAGAATGATCAACGGGCTATGATGGAAGTCTTCGTTGAGACAGGTTAGTTGGTCAAAGAGAATTTTGCCTGATCATCAAGCCAATGTCTACCAACATTTTAACCAGTTGGAGGGCTCTGCCTATCATGCCTTCAGCACCTGCTTATAAAGCCTAAATGATGTCACCGTGTTGGAGTACAGTCTAAACGTTAATTCCTGGAAAGAGGAACTCCTTCAACAGGCAACGACGTCAGCTTCTTACGCTTTTCATGCACTGTATGTGTATGTGATGTTCTTTTACCTGTACTTTATAGTCTCTTCAGAATGATGGACTATCAATAGTACATCTTATCCAGCTTTACCCCAGCAGAAGGAATGTGCTCTTCCTCAAGCATGGCTACAGCAGACAACTGATAATTTGTTGATGATAATTAAATGATAATTAACAAATGGAATATCTTTTAATTATCATTTCAGATACCTCAGAGTCCTTGTATTCCACCTAATTGGATGGTGCAGGTGTACCTAATGAATTGCCCAGTGAGTTTCCTTTTTTTTTTTTTAAATGCTCATCATGCAGACATGAGTTTCCTATGTGTACTCTGTATCTGTATATATATATTGGCCTCCTAAATGGCATCCTAAAAGTTGAGTATTCAAGTTTTGGGTCAGATTCAAGTGAGGCTCATCAGTCGTGTGATGCATAATGCTGTGAAATCTATCTATCTAATCTATCTATCTATCATGATCACCTTCTAATGATCGATTCAAATATGTATGTTTTCACGTTGAGTCTGCACATTTCCAATATAAAATCCTATTTGCTGCCAAGGTGAGGCACGTCTACTTGAAGTGATGTAGTGCAAAATGGCAGCGGCACACGGCCATGACTTACTTCTGACCATTTCTCTGCACAGGTGCTCCATCAGAAATGGATGAGTTATTCATGGTTGGCATAATCTATCTCTTGGAGGCATCGCCAATACATTCTGACTCCAAACAGGCTTGGCCCAATTGCTGCCTCCATTACAGCCTGCCAATGGATTACTTTCCTCCTCTCTCCATGCCACCATGTAGTTATTGACCATGTGCCACCACACAACATGTACTCACACAATCTCTCGAGAAATGGAACAGAAGCGGATGGAGCTGGTACACTTTCTATTGAGCTGGTAGACTTTCTATAGACTGTAAACCCCCACTATTCGTGAAGGTTAGGGACCAAGCTGTCAAACAGTGAAAAAAAAGCAAGTATTTGACATCCCCCCCAAAATGTTTATCATCATCTATTAATAGTTAAACCATAAATATGCTAGAAACTATGATCCCAAAACACTCATTTCAAACTAATCTTACAAAATTACCCTTAAAATTTCATGGTCTAGTGGTCTAGCAACCCCGGCTAAACTTAGCTCCTCCCCAACATACAAAGATCTTCAAGATGTGTCACTCCAACATACTGTACTTCCTTGACACCAGTTAATACTTTTCTATAAGTCAAGGCTTTGGAGGCATCTTGTTGCATCTTAGGGTGGTTTCAGAAAGAGCACAAAAAATGTTTTTCAGTAAATTACTGAGAATAGGTTCCACCCCAAAAACCCAAATAGGTGAATTAGTGGAAAGCAAAACGCGAATATGCGTATGTTGACTGTATATGTTCACTGGCCAGTAATGTATGATTTGATTAAGGAGCCTTTAAACTAGGTTACCCTTCATCTTTCCAAATTGTGTCTTTTGGGAACGCAGATTGTTTTTTAATCAGCCAACACCCTTCACTTTCCCTAGACATAATTAGTGATAATAAGATTGTCCCAAAATGCCAGCTGTGAGTTTGGAATTGTTAGTCCTAACGGGAATATTATCACCACTGCCAATGTCCTTATTGTGCAGGATGACCTACTTTTTTGTGATAAATAACCCTTCGCACAATCCCTCTGGATGCTGTCAAGCTGCTGCAACCAGAATATCTGTATTAGGCTTCATTTACACTGTAGATATGCCTAATTCCAATTTAGTGCCTATATCAGACTGTCTATTTACAGCTACTCTCAGGTGACCTATATCCAATATCACTGGGCTTGCATTGACCGAGCACTTGAAACCACACACACACACACACACACACACACACACACACACACACACTGGTGGCAGCAGGCCAATTGAGGCTGTTACGGTGCCGCACCACCACTCACCACAAAAAACTGAAATGATAAAATTTAAATACTTGAAAATATATCTCTATCTGTGTTTAGATGAGCAGGCTAGACAGTTGTTTCGTTCATCTTTGTTGTCTGATTTGTGATGTGTTTCCGCCCTCGGGGTGCAAAAATCTTTACCCACAGAGAACAGTCCATCCTTTGGCCAGTGCAGTCTTTGACCGGCCCTCACGACCTTTATGAAGTCGAAATAAAATGTAATGTATGCAATGCTTTTATTACGATGTGTCCATGTGCGTGGTATTTGCTCACCTGTCTTGACTCAGATATTCATTGAAGTGACATCCCATTCTAAATCAATAGGGTTTAATACAACATTGCTTCACCCTCTGCAGTAGCTTAAACTCTTGTGGGAATGTTTTCCACAAGGTTTAGGAGTGTGTTTTGGGGGAATTTCTGACCAATTTTCCAGAAGCGCATTTGTGAGGTTACACACTGATGTTGGACGAGAAGGCCTGCCTCTCAGTCTCCACTCTAATTCATCCAAAAGTATTGTATAGGGTTGAGGTCAGGATTGTGCAGGCCAGTCTAGTTCATCCACATCAAACTCTCTCACCCGTGTCTTTATGAACCTTGATTTGTGCACTGATGCACAGTCATGTTGGAACAGGAAGGGGCCATCTCAAAACTGTTTCCACAAAGTTGTAAATGTCCAAAATATTGGCCCCGAGCTCCAGTGAAAGGAACTCTGAATGGTTCAGCATACCAAGAGATTTTGGACAGTCAAAGAGTTTGGGGAATACCCCTTCCTGTTCCAACATGTCTGTGCACCAGTGGACAAAGCAAGGCCCATAAAGACACGGGTGACAGAATTTGGTATGGATGAACTTGACTGCCCTGTACAGAGTTCTGCCCTCAACCTGATAGAACACCTTTGTCTGCTATTTACATGTGTTTGAGGGTCTTAAACATTAAAGCGGGGTAACTGCAAAAAAATCAGAATTTGAAAAGCAGGGCTAATATTTTATCACAGCACTCTAGTTGTATGTATGGACATATAGGTAGGCGGCACGGTGGGTGACTGGTTAGAGCGTCAGCCTCACAGTTCTGAGGACCCGGGTTCAATCCCCGGCCCCGCCTGTGTGGAGTTTGCACGTTCTCCCTGTGCCTGCGTGGGTTTTCTCCGGGCACTCCGGTTTCCTCCCAAAAACATGCAATAATTGGAGACTCTAAATTGCCCGTAGGCATGACTGTGAGTGCGAATGGTTGTTTGTTTCTATGTGGCCTGCGATTGGCTGGCAACCAGTTCAGGGTGTACCCCGCCTCCTGTCCGATGACAGCTGGGAGAGGCTTCAGCACGCCCGCGACCCTAGTGAGGAGAAGCGGCTCAGAAAATGGATGGATGGATGTTTATAGGTACTAAATACTTATGACAGATTTGTTGAAAAGTTTATTCAAAAACTGCCCCGTGGGACAAATAAATGTTTGAAAGGATGCACAAATTGCACTTGCTCAAATGTGGGTTTAATCACCATCAGCTACAAGAAACATTTCTTTGATAAATGCCTTGTTCTCCCCAAGACAGAATCGACGAATGGAATCATCTGATTTAGTCAGCAGGGGACTATGTACTGTACATAAAAGAAATGGGAATTCAGCGTCTTAACTGGTCCCTTGATTGCAGAATACTGTACTAACTTGTTGTAATTTCCTGAACTGATAACTGCCCACAACATTTGAGAGCGGAGAGAACGACTTCATTTTTAAACACTTTGAAGCCTCATTTTATATGCGTTTCTAATTTTCATATATTTGTTTGTAATCATTTAAATTTGGCAGGGTTATTACCTTGATGTGTCAAATTTCGAAGACCCTGCCCTTGGTCAGCCACTGTCCCATATTCAGAACCAGGTTAAAGTGGATATTGAGCACAGTGCTAAATGACAACTCTGTCCTGACTCGGTTGTGGAATCCTATCTCGCATCACAATGTGTGTTGTCTTTTGACGTATACCAACAAAATGATGGGTTGTTGCCTTCCAAGTCCCCCATGAACCTTGGTGTCAGATCCTTACTTCAATCAGTGCTTTTGCTCCCAGCTCCCTCTCCCTTTTTTTCTGCCACACTTCTCTTTACCCCTTGGCCAGGCCTCATGCAACTTTTACTCCCTTATCACTCTTGCTTCATCCGCTCCAGCCTCCATCTGCTTGCCTTCTTTTTTCCTTCCAGCCCAAGTCCCTCTCTTTTTTTCTTAAAATTCATTGTTTTCCTCACGCCACTCCAAAAAAAATAATCCCTCCGCTCCCAACCATCTTTCCAGAACAGTGTCCATGTACAGGAAGTGGGGTTAACCTGGACCTGGAGCTGCTATTTCATGTTAAATGACTCACTCACTGTAGTGTAGGCTACACCCTTCAGATGTTGTCAATAGTAACAAATTTTTAGATAAATTTCGCCCGCGACCCTAGTGAGGAGAAGCGGCTCAGAAAATGGATGGATGGATGGATGGAGATAAATCTCACTCACTCACTTCCCTGCACTTCTAACAGGGATTTTTCTTCTTGAATTCCAAAGGGAAGCATTCAGAATAATGAACAAAGTGATTTTTTAATTGGCCATATGGTCCAACTCGTCCCTGCAAATAAGCCATATTTGAAGCTAATTCTGTTTTTTGCTGATGAAGAAACTCCCAATACAAAGCGGATATGAGTGAATGAAGCACCGACAGTCAGATTTTATTCGTTCTCTTTTCTGCTGCCTACTGGTGCTATATAATTCATAGGCGCAGGCAGGCACAGTATGTCTACACATGACACATCTACTTGAGTTGCAGCAGGATTGTGACTCAACCCTTCTTTGTAGTTCTTCAGTTCAGGGAACTGCTGAGCCCTTTTGAACACCAACTAACCAGAACAACAACACCTAAACAGTCCCTCACATTAGTTCCTTGTGTAGTATTGAATGAGAGACCTACATTACTTATTTGTTCCACTGTCGGCCAATGTTCTTGATGTTTTCTCTACATTTCTCCATAATATACCTTTTTACTGTGGGACCTTGACTTCTGAGTTTAATTATTTTCATGACTAAACTCATTCAATTAACTCCAATTCAAATCAATATGAAGATTAATGTGCTCCAGCACCCCCCGAAAATAAAAGTAAAAAAAAGCACTGTATTATATAAAAATATAAAAAATATAATGTGAAGAAATAAACTAGTTTTATATAAAGAGTGAATACTGTACGTTTGGACAAGCCGAGTCACAATAAGGACAGCTGTAGTGTTGTATGTGTGCTTTCAAGGGGCGTGGACTAGTGAGTGACATCAGGTCATGACCAGTTAGTCTTAGTGAGCTTCTGGACGTAAGTTTTACCTGACTGTATTTTAGTTTACTAGTGTTCTTATTTTGTATTTGTGCGTTTGACTGTTTGTACCGTTCCATAAATGGCTGAAAGTGCATCGGCGACTGTCCTTTTGGGGGGAGGGGGGGGGGGTGCAGTGAAGCTGAAACTTGTTCGTTTTGCAAATATTGGCTTGCAACAAAATAAAATAAATAAATACATGAAAAAACTATCTACCACGCAACGGCTCGTAACGCAAAAAAAAAAAAAACTTGTAAGTTTGGTCACTCGTGAGTCAGGTGCAGAATAGGACACTTGTAAGTCAAGTCACTTGACAATATTAGCCCCCAAAACATGTTTACACAAATAAAGACTTCAACCCCAATAGACTCCTGTCTGATCTGCAGTTGATTAAATAAAGGGATGGGTCACGATTTGCAGAAATGTGGCAATAGTAATATACCTAACTATAATGAAAACATTTATGAGGACTATTCAGTCAGGTGGAATTTGGATGAAATTGTATTGCCGGCTGGTTAGCAGATCTGCCTCACAGTTGTAAGGACCCGGGTTCAAATCTGGCCTCGCCTGTGTGGAGTTTACGTGTTCTCCCGTGCCTGCGTGGGTTTTCTCCGGGCACTCCGGTTTCCTCCCACATCCCAAAACATGCGGGGTAGGTTAACTGAAGACACTTCATTCCCTGTTGGTGCCAATGTGAGTGCGAATGGTTGTTTGTTTACATGTGCCCTGCGATTGGCTGGCAACCAGTTCAGGGTGTACCCCACCTCTCGCCCAGAGTCAGCTGGGATAGGCTCCAGCACGCCCACGACCCTAGTGAGGATAAGCGGTACAGAAATGGATGGATAGATGGATGGATTATTCAGTCATTCATATACAGACCCTCCATCCATCCATCCATTTTCACTAGGGTCGCGGGCATGCTGGAGCCTATCCCAGCTGTCATCGGGCAGGAGGCGGGGTACACCCTGAACTGGTTGCCAGCCAATCGCAGGGCACAAACAAACAAACAACCATTCACACTTAAGTCACACCAACGGGCAATTTAGACCCTTTCCAAAAAAAATGTGAATATAATGGAAAAGTTTATTTATTTCCATAATTCCACTCAAAAAGTTAAACTTTCATAGATTATAGATTCAGGGCCCACAATTTAAACATTTTCGAGTATTTATTTGTTTATTTTTTCATAATTTGGGCTTCCAGTTCATAAAACCCACGAAATCAGGAATTCATTCAATACTGTGACGAAATCACCATTGACTTCTCAGTTTTTGGAGGTAAAAAAGAAAGAAATTAGGGTCACATTAAATCAATCAAAATATGGTACTTTCAAAACGATCTGTTAATCTTCAATACTTGGTTGGGAATCCGTTTGCTTGAATGACTGCCTTGATGGTTTTTGAAGCAGTGACTCCTGCCTCATTCCACTCTTTCTGGATCTCTGCTAGATTCTTCAATCTTCTCTGTTTGATAATTCGCTGAAGCCCACGGTCATCTCTTTTGCTGGTGCGTCTTCTCCTGCCACATCGTGTGCTTCCACTAGACTTTCCATTGATATGCTTGGACACAGCACTCTGTCAACCTCCTTACCTATGAACTTTTGTGGCTTACCCATCCTAGGAAGTGTATCAATGATGGTCTTCTGGCCAGTTGTCAAGTCTGCCGTCTTCCCCATATTGAACCCAACTGAGGCAATTGAACCAAACTGAAGCAATTCAATGACACCTGGAGAAACCTGTGCAGGTGCTTTGAATTTAGGAGCTGATTAGTGTGTGACACTCAGTTTAAAACATTTATGGCCTGCAAACTTTAGGCTGATTTCTTCACAGTATTTAAATTTTTAGAATTCCTGATTTCATGGGTTTTATGAGCTGGAATCCCAAATTATGTAAAAATAAACAAATAAATACTTGAATGTTTTTCAATTGTGGGCCCTGAATCTATAATCTATGAAAGTTTAACTTTTTGAATGGAATTTTGGAAATAAACTTTTCCATGATATTCAAATTTTTTGGAAAGGGTCTGTATTTTTTACACCTATGTACAATATGCCAGCTGACATTAAGCAAGAGGCATCGCACACCCTGGACAACCAATCACACTAAATGACAATATAGTCTTCAATGAAACTAACATGCATTGTTTTTTTTTGTCCTGGAGAAAACCCTCACAGGCACTGGGAGAACACGCAAAGTCCACACAGTAAGATCAGGGTTCCTCAGATTCGAACCCTGAATCTCAAGACTGTGAGGCAAACATGCTAACCATGCTACCCCCATTGTGCCCAGCTAATTCCTGATGTAAAAATTCATCCATCCTTTTTTGTTGCGCTTATCGTCATGGTTGGGGTGAGCTGTAGCCTATAGCAGCTGGCTTTGGGCGAATGGTGGAGTAGTCCCTGGACTGGTTGCCAGCTAATCGCAGGCCACATACAGTATAGCCAAAGAAGCATTGACACTCACATTCACACCTACAAATTAGAGTCCTCAGTTATTATAACATGCACATTTTGGGAATTTTGGGAAGGAGATGACATACCTGGAGGAAGGTCACAAATTCGGGGAGCCCATGACAAGTGAGGCTGACGTGCTAACCACGCTGCCGAGCTGAGTTATTGCCACAAAATAATACAATGTCATTTGTGAGGCGCAAGTTTTCAATAGATGCCCGTACTGACGCAACCCATCCATTTGTATTTTTATTTTAAAGCTGTGCTTGAGACCGGTCATAGCTGCATGAGCATTGGGCCGGTGGGTGGGAATCGAACCCGTGGCGTCTGCAGAAATGCATGAACGTGCTGTACACCGTCACCAGTGCAATAAAATAATTCAATAAGAGCAAAATAAAGAGTCGAAATTTCACAAAGGAAGGTGGAAGGTCCACTGTGAGGCGGATTAAAACAAATAGTACATCAAAAAGTTGTCAAAGTGCAAACAAACGAGTGGTGATGGCGAAATGTGTGCTGTGGCCGATGCCGTGCGTGCGTGCGCGCTGGACTCACGGTAGAAGATGTACTGCGCGTAATTGGACCAGAGCGTGTCTTCCGCGTAACGAGCGACAGAGGCGGCGGTCAAGGAGGAGTTGCAGGCCACGATGTGAAAGCCGCTCTCTGACAGCATGTCAAACGCCCTCTCCGGGTGCTTGAACTTGAGGTAAAACCTGCACGTATAGCGGTCCGGGGGTCGGTCCGCGTCTCTGTTCTCGTTGAGCGCGTCTCCGAAGACCTCCTTGGCCAACGCGATCCTGCTGCTGATGAAGATCCTCGGCGACTTTCTACTCTTGGAGTCGGGCTCGCTTTCTTTGGCTGCCGCCGCTCCTTTGAGAGCCACCGTGATGTAGCCGTACCTCCTGTCTAGAGAGTAAGACGGATAAAACCTGTGCTCGCTGCCCACGGACGCATCGTCCAAATCGCTGTAGTCGTCCGGGAAGAGTTTGGACTCCTCGGACGATAAAAGTTTGGCTAAATCCGGCAGCTGGAAGTATTCCGCCTCCCGTTTCAACCTTCCTCTCTCGGGGAAGTGGTCCGGCAGGACGACTTGCTTGTCCCGCAAGTAATCCAATACGTACCGGAACAAAAAGCCATCTCTGTCGATGAAGTAACGTCCTCTAAAGTCCCGGGACAGGTCGTTGCAGGAGCCCTTCTTGTTGGAGAACAGCTTCCCGAGTAGGGAATTCGGGAAGGCGGTCAAGGTGGCGTGGCGAGTGTAGTACACCTGCCCCCCAACATTCAGCTCGATCACATCCGATGGAGGGCTCTGCGCCGAGCCGGCCTCTTTAGCGGGCTTGCAGTTTTCGCTCATGTCCCCCCCTTCTCCTCTCAATCTTGCCTTGGAATGTGAGTGTATCGATGGCGTCGAGTTCAGGGCGTGCGGCGCGGATGCATGCCGGAAAAGCACTCACGAGCCCAAGATGCGGTCATCACAATCCGAGGTGTGTCCCGGGCTGAAATCCTTCCACCCCGTGCGTAAGTGGGCGCATCCTTTTTTTCTTCTAAGCAATCGATCAGCATAACCTCACCGTGTTACGCGCATCCACTGCGACGCCTCAAGAGAAACTTAATCTTCTCTCTCAAACACACCAAGTACAAATCCCCCTTTTAAAAACAAAAATAATAATTTAAAAAAAGCCTATTCTTTAGATCAGTGCGTAAAAGTCCCAATTCCACTCTGGCTGGATGCTGCACGCTGCTCGTATAGAGGCGGTGCACGCGGAGAAGTGGATGCAAGCGCGGGGACTCCGAAGTGCACCCACATGCCTCCAAAGTGCTGAGTGCGGCCAGCAGACGCTTTCAGATCATGTTGAGCTAAGCTGTGAACGAGAGAGAGCGCGGGGTCCAATTATATCTTACATCATCTTAAAGACAAACAACATTTGCATAACGAAAGACCTTATGTATGTCTGTGTTTATTTTAAATGCAATTCTAACCCAGACACCGGCAATGGGCAGAAATGGCGATTAATGTAGTTTTATCATGCAGCCTTGCAAATGTTAATCCATTTTTACACTGTCCCATATTTACATGTGTGCTCTTAACCAGAGAGAGAGAGAGAGAGAGAGAGAGATAGAGAGAGAGAGAGAGAGAGAGCGCTCGTGACAGCTATGTGGGACCACATGCAGCCCAGGCCTCGCTTGCTGTCATTAAATATCTGACTTATACATTTGAAATGAATTCAAGTCAACGCTGGTCTCCTCTCTGTCACGCGAATCGATGGATTGGAAACGCCATGGCATCGGCATCATCGATTCAAAATTAGTCCTTGTTTCAGCACCACGGACAGATCCCAGGCAACTCCAAATCCACCCATCCAATTTCTTTACTGCTTCTCCTCACTCGGGTCGCGGGGGTGCACAGTCACACCTCAGGGCAATTTAGAGTCTTCAATCAACCTACCCATCTAAATATAAAAACATAACAACATTTATTTTATTGTCCCATACAATAATAAATGACTACTCATTGCTTTGCCATGTCTATACACTATTAATCAATGTGTGCTGTGTGCGTGTGTTCGTGTGGGGGGATTTTGCGTTTATATGTGAGTATGGGAGCAGTGAGGTTCTTGTGTATTTTTTTGCTATTTAAATTCTCTGTTTTTATCTCCATAGAGCACTCTGTGTTGCATTTTAATGTATGAAAACTGCTATATACATTCATTGAATTTGATTAGATACAGCAGCTGAAATAAGTATTTAACACGTCACCATTTTCCTCACTAAAAATATATTTCCAAAGGTGCTATTGGCTGGATAATTTCACCAGATGATGGGAACAACCCAAGTAATCCATACATCCAAACAAAGTAGAACAGCAACTCAGAAGTGAGGTTGGGTGTAAAAATGTGAAATGACTCAGGGAAAAAGTACTGAACCCCCAACTGCCAACTGGTATTTATTTAATACTTTGTACAAAAGCCTTTGTTTGCAATGACAGCTTCAATACACCTCCTGTATGGAGAAACTAGCCGCATGCATTGATTGCTCTGGTGTGATTTTGGCCCATTCCTCCACACAAGCAGTCTTCAAATCTTGAAGGTTCAGTGGACTTCTTCTATGGACCTTGAGTTTCACTTCTTTCCAAAGATTTTTAATTGGATTCAAGTCATGGGATTGGATGGGCCATTCTAGCAGCTTTATTTTTTTCTTTGAAACCAATTGAGAGTTTTCTTGACAGTATGTTTTGGATCATTATCCTGCTGAAATGTCCACCCTCGTTTCATTTTCATCATCCTCGTAGATGGCAGCAGATTTGTGTCAAGAATGTCTCAATACATTTGCCCATTCATCCTTCCTTCAATAGTGCAAAGTTTACCAGTACCATTTGCTGAAAAGCAGCCCCACACCATCATGTACCCCCCTCCGAACTTCACTGTTGGTATGGTGTTTTTAGGGTGATGTGCAGTGTCATTTCTCCTCCAAACGTGGTGTGCATTATGGCATCCAAATATAGCATCAAAACAGTTCAATTTTGCTCTCAACAGACCAGACTATATTCTCCCAGTATTTAACTGGCTTGTCCAAATGTTGTTCAGCAAACTTTAAATGAGCTTTGACATGCTTCTTTTTTTTTTTTTTCAGCAACGGGTCTTGCATGGTGAGTGTACATACAGGCCATGGCAGCGTAATGCATTACTCACTGTTTTCCTTGTGACAACAGTGCCTGCTAATTCCAGGTCTTTTTGAAGCTCTCAACAGGTGGTCCTTGCCTCTTGGACAACTCTTCTGATTATTCTTTGCACTCCTCTGTCACAAATATTGCGAGGAGCACCTCATCGAGGAAAATTTCGTCCACCGCGCCGCCTCTCTATAACAGTGCGTAAGAAATATTCTCCAGGACCCATGCCCGTAATTGAACAGGATGATATTCATTTCAGTTTGAAGCAAACGCCAGGGTTTATAGTTTGACAAACTTCAGCTATGGATTTCTCCCAAATGAGCCCCAATCGGAAGCAGGTATCCCAGACAGATGGATGATGCTAATTGGCAAAGCTTTTTTGCCCATGCCATTTAAGATGTTTTATATTTTGCTTTTAATTGAGTCCATAAAGTCCAACCAGATGTGGATCATTGGTGTTTTCTTCCTATCAAATGAATTGATTTAAAAAAGAAAGAAAGAAAGCCAAAGGGAGGGACCAATTTGAGTCACATTATTCTGGATTATGATGACAGGATTACTCTCGGGAAGGACTGGGGACCATGTTATTGCTTGGGGCTTTCTGTCAAACAATTTGTCATATTGCCATCAATAGTTAGAGTTAGGAGGAAGTGAGACATGGGGTGTTTTACGGTGGCCGACAGGGGCAAATACGCTGCAAACGGCCATATGCTGCAAATGCAGGAATGACAGAAAACAAAAAACACACAAGCTCATAAAAGAACAGCAAAACAAAAATGCTGCAATTTAAAAATTCTGCAATCACAGAAGGCAAGAGCAAAAGAAAAATGCTGCAAGATAAAAATGCTGCAATCACAAAAAACAACTGCACAGGAAAAATGCGACAAACACACACAAAAAAAAAAACAAATCCCAAAACAACCGCAAGAGAGAAATGTGCACGTTCATGCTACACAACGGACGTCTGCCAGGTCACTCGGGGGCGTGACCTTAATGTTTTGTCATTGGGGAAGCGTATGCTATCAATACGCAACATTTGATTAAAAGCAAAAAATAAATAAATAACTTACATGTGAAATGGACTCCCAGTTTCCTTACGGCGTTCAGCCAAATGCAGCACAATGTGCCGGCATCCTTGGTCTTTCGGTTTTCTCGCCGTCCACACACGTGGAATGATGTGACGACTTTGACCTCCCTAGTTTAGCGTCACCGTCGGCAAGGAGCTCAAAATGGGCGTGGCGTGTCTACCTATGCATACCTGTGATGACTCTGGTCTCACAGAACTGGTCCGTCCCAGAGGACGGGCCCCCTAGTGGCCTGGCGGACTTCTGTTGTGTGGCGTGAACTTGCAGCATGGATTTGTGTATTTTGTTGTGTTTGCAGCATTTTTCTTTTTTTTTCTTCTGCTGTTGTTTTCTATGATTGCAGCATTTTTATCTTGCTGCTTTTTTTTTTTTGCAGTTTTTTTTATGTGCTTGTGTGTTTTTTTGTCTTGCGTCATCACAGCTATGCAGCACAGGCCCACAGTACATTTGCCCCTGTCGGCCACCGTAGAATATGTTGTATTTTAGGTTTGACGCTTCTCTGTCAATGTAGAGCGCCATATTAGGTTTATGTAAAGAATTATGCAGGAGCAAGTAATCATCGGCTTGTTTTTCTGCTTCGTTTGCTTGTTGTGTGTTTGGAGCCTGGTTGTTTTAAAGCAGAGGCTTTTATTTCCACAGTGCTGATGACAGTAAAGCACCCTTGACTCCTGCTTTTGAGGAGGCAGCGGTCACACTTTGCCCTGTTAATTCCGAGTACATTGTGCTGGAGAAGGGTTGCTAAGCAGCCACCGGGGACTGAGTGGGATTCAAACAGTCAGGATTTAGAGCTCCACGAGCATGCAGTTTTCTGTACTGTGCGGTTTTGATGCTTAAATTTGAATGTTGCTGTAATGTATTAAGGCAGGGGTGTCAAACTTGTTTTTATCGTGGGGCCACACGTGGTTGCCCTCAGGAGGCCGGTCATAACGGTGAGACCACATGAAGGCATAATCGCTACGGATATAATGGTATGCCAAATACTACTGTTTGGTACGAACCATCCATCCATTTTCTGAGCCGCTTCTCCTCACTAGGGGAGTGGGGGTGCTGGAGCCTATCCCAGCTGTCATCGGGCAGGAGGCAGGGTACACCCTGAACTGGTTGCCAGCCAATCGCAGGGCACATACAAACAGACAACCATTCGCACTCACAGTCATGCCTACGGGCAATTTAGAGTCTCCAATTAATGCATGTTTTTGGGATGTGGGAGGAAACCGGAGTGCCCGGAGAAAACCCACGCAGGCACAGGGAGAACATGCAAACTCCACACAGGCGGGGATTGAACCCGGGTCCTCAGAACTGTGAGGCTGACGCTCTAACCAGTCGGCCACCATGCCGCCTCGGTACGAACCTTGGTTTTAAATTCACAGTACATGTTACAGTATACTGTAATATGCAAAAACAATTGCCATTCAATGTAGATTTATTGGCATTTAGTATAAAACATGAACATATAAATGTCTTCTTCTTCCCACATCACATAATTGCCACTGCAGTTGGTTATTATCATTTTTAGTCTATTTGCAGGGATTAGGGACCCAGACCTACCGCAAAAAAAAAGCAAAACCTCACCCTAGACACATGGACAGTTTTTAATACTGTCAAAACAAGGTATGAATAGTTTTTTGACATAAGATCATCTTAGAGAATTGTGCTACTTGATACCTACTTGATGTGCTACTTGATACCACCCAAAAATAAAAATAAAAAGACTAATTCAGCGTTTATTAATTTTGGGAAAATGTGGTCAACCAAATAGTTGATTGATAGCTGTACGATAAGGGTTGCTAATGTACGCTATAATAAAAATGGACTGTTTAGTATAAAATCAAATTTCTCATCCATTGCTGTAAATATAAAACATTCAGTGTTATTATATCATGAATATGCTGAAATTATTCCCTTACTAAGTAATTTATGCATGGCCTGGCTTCTGAACCAACCAAACCAACTTCAGTCCTGAACAAACCAAAGTTTCTCAAACGGTTTCACTTGACAGTATGCCACCGCTTGACCCAGGTCAATATGCCAGCATCCAAAGTTGGTCGACCTTCACGGAGGACGGGCTAGCTACAATCCAAGACCGTCACGGCCAAAACCACAACCAGAGGTGCGCTCTGACAACTTGGCACACTGTCCTCTTCACTGTGAAAATTGAGGGCGATGGAACCTTCATCCAAAAGGAGTGTCAAGGTGGAAATGTCAGAAATGCAAGGTTTTCCTGTGCGTTTCAACAGAGACCAGCAATACTAGTTCAATCACTCCATCAGAAATGTGTTTGCAAGATTTTATTCTTTAGGATATAATCAGTAGAATTGTGCCTTTAACAGATTGCAATGCAATATTTCGTTGTTCGAGGCAATATTTTCCTTGGTTGAAACTGGTTGTTATGTGTCATGCAACCGGTAATAAAGTGTATCAAATTCTTTTCTCGTTCTTTTTTTGTTTTGTTTGTTCTTTTCTCGGTGTGACTCGGGTTAAGATGAATGCCAAGGAAGGACAGCGAATAAAATGGCTTTCCAAACAAGCAGTAGAGAAAATGGATAGCTGGACAATCAAAATGATTTTATTGTAAATTTTTGAATAGTACATGTATTTAATTCATCTATACCGGTATAATATTAGTTTCAGGTTTGTTTTAAATGGACTAATGAAATCAATTAACCTTTTTACCATGTTATAATTTATTGAGACGCACCTGTATTTTGTGGCTTGACTGTAGTCATCCATAAATGCCAAAAGATGTCGCTGCTGGTTACAAATAGGACTGCTATGCTATAGGTCATAGATATGAAGACAAGAGATAGCTGTGCGCTGTAGCTGCCAGGTTAACGGGCATGCCTACGTGTCGGCCATTTTGGAAAGGTCGTTGTTCCCATCAAAAGCATTGAAATAAAATAGTAACTCGTTCATTTCTCCACCGGTTTTTATGAGGTTTACTATTTTTTATCAAACCGTGTGCTTTATCAGTACATAACATTTGCTAATACATCCCCCAAAATATTTGTATCAGTGAAGGATTACACAGTTTCCTTGTCGTAATTGTACGGCAGCACACTCATGGACCGCACTGACGACTGTGACCCGCCTAGTTTATCGTCGTCGTTGACACGCAGATCAAAGGCAGTCGTCATATCTACCTATATATATATCTATGGTGTGGGCTCGCTTGCTTAGTTCTCCATTTTGTATGTTTAGCTCGAAGGTTAGCGCGTATAGTACTTCCTTAAAGGCTAGCTTGGGAGCACCACAGCTCAGCTTGTTTACTTGCAGAGGCACTCTGATTGTCAGGCCTTCATCAAGAATCGAGAGACGTAATAACAAAAGCTCCCTGTACAGCATCAGCTCGGCTCGGTTTCCTCTTTTCATCGACACGTAGGAGGAGGATACGACGCCAGAGGAATTCGCAAATAGCAAGTCAGTATTGGCGTGTTGTGGTCGGCCACTTAGAAGCATAATAATGATGACAGACGACCAATGGACTCTCATCAACAAGAAGTCGTTTCAAGGGTAAATCAAAGTTTTTCCTCGAGGTTTGACGAGATGCGCTTGTTGTGTAAAATACGCAGCTATCGTGGCTATTTTAGTTTTAGTGTCATTCGAGACATGTTGGCACGCCATCCACATTACTAGGTACGGCAACAACCACCAATAAGGCAACCTTTATTTGCTACAGACTTTAATGTATTTCGTCTGTGTGTGCATTTATGCTGTCAGGGCAGCTTTAATCGTGGTGTGTGGCCGTTTGCTAACGTTGTTATTGGGGGGAGGGGAGGGGAGGGCATCTGGCTAACTTTAACTAATTCCCCCGTTTTTATTCTATCAATCGTCCTTTATTTATGTTAAGAAACACAAAGTTCTTCACAAAACGTTTAGTACAAAAACAACAAAACCCCTCCCACCCGCCTGCAGTCTCGAAGCACCCCATTCCCTTGGTCACGTCACACCCCGTCCCGTGAGTAAAAGATGTTGTTGACTAAAAAGATGATTGAAAGACATGACATGGCTGAAAACAGATTGGTGTGAGGAATACAACGTCAAAATCGAAATTTGCATTCTATGGGGCTTGATGTATCATATTGTGGCTGTATATGCTATCAAACCTGCAACTGTTCACCCTTTCCATCTCTCTCTCTCTCTCCCCCTCCCTCTCTCCATACAAAAAGATGGACAACGGTGAAGTAAATATAACATTAAGGAGAGATGACCATTCAGGTAAACTGGTCTACACCCAAATCCCAGCGGGGGGCAGTCAATTGAAAGTGCCGCCTCACAGTGCCATTAGTTCTACGGCTTCTGGTATTCTCCCATCCAGCCCATTAATGCAGCCTGGACAGTCTAACGGCCACAACAGCAGCTCTGCTCCAGTGGAAGTCACCGCGTCCTCCATCACTGCCACGGTTAGCACTTTGCAGGAAGATCCACAACCTAAGGGCCTGACCAAAGATCAGAAGCTGCTCTCATCCAGTCGCCTAAACTTCCAGGAGCAGTTGCAGTCAGGTGACAGAATAGCACACCTAACCCCATCGTCCATGGATTCCCTTATTGGGGGGTCAGATCCTAGCTTTTTCACCATGAAAACTGAGGATTTCTCTTTGGAAAAAGTAGGTCACGATCCTACTGACTTCGATCATGCCATTGAGCACATTGGCAAAGACATGGACATGAACCAGAAATTTTTCAATGATAACACTCTGGATCTGCTCAGTGACTTCGAGCTCACCGGCTCCCCATCAGATTTTTACGTTGGGGATGATGCTTTCCTTTCCACCCTGGCTGATGACGGGCTGCTTGTGGATGTCACCTCAGAGAAGGAAATCAACCCAGTTACCACTGAAAGCACTAATGGCAGTGGCCCAATTGCTTTCAGTGGGAATAACAACGTGGCAAGTCCTGATCAGTCCAGCTCAGGCATATCCGCCACCTTAACCCCGACAACCACTTTGGTGAAGAAAGAAAAAGATGGCTGCTTCATTCAGCTCTGTACTCAAGATGTGATTAAACAAGAGAAGATGTCTTACTGCCAAATAAGCAGCACCACATCCCCAGACCTGCCCACATCTAGTCCCATCTCCATCTGTGGGGTGAGCACCTCGGGAGGTCAGAGCTTCCACTTTGGACTCGATACAAAGCCACTGAAGGATCAGAAGTCTGTCACGTGCCAGTTTATTCCTGTTGCCACCGTTGGTGCACCCTGGATCAGAGGCCTGACTCCTGGGCCAGTGTCAGACTTGCATCAGGCCTCTGAGTCATTCTCAGCCACTCCTACCTACAACACCAACTTTTCCAGGTAAGACAAGTTAGCAGTGCTTCGCTGAATTGTGAGCGATTGTCATTCTAGTCTTACTGACTTGCTGCACTGACATTTATTATTTTGTTTTATTTAACTTACTTTGCATTGCAGACAGCTCAGAATTATTAGTATTCCATTCAGAAACAGGGCAGCAGTGAGAAGTAAGCCTCAGGTGTTAAACGTCACAACCCGATTGTGGCTATTACATGCAGTGTAATAGGGGGCTGTTAGTTATGGTCACTTTTCATTCAACAGCATTTATCTCAGTTGAGTTGGTTCTTTTTATCGTAAAACAAAGAAATATAATGGTTCTTCAAATTTAGCAGAAGTTTTCCTTGTTTTTCTTGTTCATTGATTCTGTTGTTATGTAAAGAATGGCTTTAAATCGCACCACAAAAAAGCAGACTGAAATCTTCCTGTGTTTGGTGAATTAGGATTACCAAAATTATTTATTTGCTAAATATTTTTATTTCTATTGTTTTATATTATTATTTCACATTACTCATTGATTTTTTTAGCTGTTCTTTTAAATATTGAAAGTTGAGTTTTGGTAGGTGTATGTATCGGATCAGGACTCTGTACCAGTAGATGCTTATAATCAAAGACTCGGACGCAAAAAAAATGTGATCGGGACATCTGTAGTTTTCATCTTGAACACTTATAAAGGACTTTCAAGCAGATTGGTGGCTGAAACATCAGGATGTCGATGTTTCATTTAATTTGGTTTTAATGAGTTTGGATTTTGCTTAGTAAAACTGCTCATTGTTGTTATCTAAAGATTATCTAAATGTTTTTAGCTTGTATTGTCAGACCTGTTCTATGTGTTTGTTTTAGGGCTGGGTGATGTATAAAATCACTTCTTTTTTTCATATCGTTTAATCTCTATTATCAAAATTTTTAAAATGTACTAAAAACGTTAGAGTACTTCAAGATTTTATTAACACCTTTTGTTAAACAACACTCATAGTCAGTAAATAAAACGGTAACCCCAACATGATATTTGCATTATAAGCAAATAAAATACATACAAAAATATAAGAACACTCAACAGTACAGCCAATGTAGAGAAATATAGCACTAGTTTGAAGTCCTGAGTATTTTTGGAGGTACAACATGCAAAATTAACCTTGAATAGGAAACATGATCATTCTCCAGTTATGAGGCTACGTATCCTTTTAACATTATTGCTACTTTCAGATGTGTATTGTCTTTAATAACAAGACAGATGAACTAGTTTTGCCATTCTGAATCACCTGAATAATAGTGACACGATTGATTGTTGTTGCTGGTGGCTTCACCGCTAGCAGTGGCTAACTGCTAATGCTATTTCAGCTGGCAACAGTGAGTGACACTTTCAGCGTACTGACTATAATCACTTTTTTTTTTCCCCACATAATCTCTTGGGTGGTACTTCTTCAAATGACTAAACACAGGGTTGTCAATTTTTGAGGGCGGCAACATACCTTACACATTGACTAGTTTTAATAGCATTGCTCCACGTCGCGTTGGAGATGCTACCACACAACCGCCGTTGGGTACTCGTGGACTTCCGTCGCCAGAGCGAGGGCGGGCCACCAGAGGCTCAGAGCCTGTTGTGTCGGCTTCTCGATCTTGCTACAGGGCGAGCCAGCCGAGGGAGTGTGGTTTATTTTCGTTCCCGCAACTTGCAAATGGAAATGGAGCCAGAAAAGGACATCTCTGATTGGCTGTTTTCACGTACATTCTTGTCAGATCGAGGAAATATGCCCACTGCTTATAACCGAGATCGGCGGTATAGGAATCCCGTGTGCTGTCCTGGCAGGACACACCCTGTTCCAATATTTCTGGCTCCAGCACGCCCGCGACCCTAGTGAGGATAAGTGGAACGATGGATGGATTAATTATCACATTACTAGTGTTGCTCGACGACTCTCTGGATCATTTGCACAATTGTCATTGTATCAGCATTACCACATTACTGGTACCCTTACATTGCTCAATGACTCTCCGTACTTGTTTTTATGTCTTAAATGTATATTGACATAGTGGCTTATTTTGTAGTACTAGAGTGGCTCCAACTACCGGAGACAAAATTCATTATGTGTTTAACTTACTTGGCCAATGAAGATGATTATGATTATGATTTAATCCTAAGCATGTGGACTTACCCTGCAACTGCTTTAAGCAGTGCCACATTTTGATCCCCAGTGGTCTGACCAAATCAGTAGTATTTTTTTATGTCTGTCATGTTGTCCCGATAAACACATTCTGGTTCTGAATTTCCCGTGGGCTGTTGACTCAACTTTAGTGTGAATGGGGGGCATTGTTTGTGTCCATCTCATTGAATAGAGTAGTTCCCACATCCTAGATGCAAGACAGAATTTTGTAGGCTTCAATTCATCAGTCTTTCCTATTTTTTTACGCTTTCTATTTGTTTGATAAGTCACTGTTAGTTGCATCTCAAACTGGATTGACTGAATAAATCACACCCTGGCAAATAAATGCAGCAGTATAAGAATGTAAAACTGAAACCACTGAAACCAGAGATGTTAGCTAAGAAGTGAGACACTGAGGAGAGGAGAAGTAAGACGAAGGTAGAGGTGGCAAAGGCTAAACAAGAGGTATATGATGACATGTATGCCAGGTTGGACACTAAAGAAGGAGAAAAAGATCTGTTCAGGTTGTCCATACAGAGGGATAGAAATGAGAAGGATGTGAAGCAGGTTAGGGTGATGAAGGATAGAAATGTGTTGACTGGTGCCAGTAGTGTGCTGGATAGATGGAAAGGATACTTTGAGGAGTTTGATGAATGAGAAAAATGAGAAGGAAGAGCAGAAGAGGCAAGTGTGATGGATGAGGAAGGAGCAATGATTAGTTAGGGGGAAGTAAGACGTTAGAAAGAAAAAAAATGGAAAGGCAGTTGGTCCTGATGACATAACTGTAGAGGTATGGAAGCATCTAGGAGAGGTGGCTGTGTTGTTTTTGACCAGCATGTTCAACAGAATTCTAGCGGGTGAAAAGATGTCTGAGGAATGGAGTAAAATTGTGCCCTTGCCCATTTTTAAGAACAAGGGTGATGTGCAGAGAGTTGTGGGAACTATAGAGGAATAAAGTTGAGCCACACAATGAAGTTATGGAAAAGAGTAGTGGAGGCTAGACTCAAGACATTTGCGAGCAACAGGTTTCATGCCTAAAAAGAGTACCGCAGATGCATTATTTACCCTGAGGGTGTTTGAAAAGTACAGAGAAGGTCAGAAGGACCTACATTTGGTCTTTGTAGAGCTAGAGAAAGCTTATGACAGAGTGCACAGAGAGGAACTGTGGTACAGCATGCAGAAGTCTGGAGTGGCAGAGAAGTATGAATAATACAGGACATGTACGAGGGCAGCAGAACAGTGGTGAGGTATGCTGTAGGTATGACAGAGGAATTTAAGGTGGATGTGGGACTGCATCAGGGATCAGCCATGACCCCCTTCCTGTTTGCAGTGGGGATGGATAGGCTGACAGATGAGGTTAGACTGGAATTCCCGTGGACCATGGCGTTCGCTGATGACATTGTGATCTGCAGTGAAAGTGGGGAGCAGGTGGAGAAACAGTTAGAAAGGAGAGGAATGAAGATTAGCCAAAAGTAAGACAGACTACATGTGCATAAATGAGAGGGGTCGAGGGGGTAGAGTGAGGCGAAAGGGAGAAGAGATGGCGAGGGTTGTAGACTTTAAATACTTGGGGTCAACAGTCCAGAGCAATGATGAGTGTCGTAAGGAAGTGAAGAAACGGGTCCAAGTAGGTTGGAATGGGTGGAGGAAGGTGTCAGATGTGTTATGTGACAGAAGAGTCTCTACTAGGTTGAAGGGCAAAGCTTATTAGACAGTGATGAGGCCAACCTTGATGTATGGATTAGAGACAGTGGCACTGAAGAGACTACAGGAAGCAGAGCTGGCGAAAATGATGACGTTGAGGTTCTCTCTGGGAGTAACCAGGTTGGCTAGGATTAGAAATGAGCTCATCAGAGGGACGGCCAAGGTTAGATGTTTTGGCGACAAAGTTAGAGAGAGAAGACGTCGGTGGTTTGGACACGTCCAGAGGCGAGAGATCGAGTATATTGGTAGAAGGATGATGAGGATGGAGCTGATGAAGCTGTCAGGCAAGAGAACTCGAGGACGCCCAAAGAGAAGGTTGATAAATGGTGAGAGAAGACATTAGGACAGTTGGTGTTAGAGAGAAGGACCCAGGAGATAGTCTTACATGGAAAAGGATTACATGCTGTGGGGACCCCCAACGGGACAAGCCCAAAGGAAAAGAAGAAGACGACCCCCTTTTGGTTACTATTCAATATGACTTCCCCCTACAGGACGGATGTCTCTTAGAATTTTAATCCAACCCTTCGCCATAGTTTCTTCTAGATTGGATAAAATGTGGGGTGGCAGGAGACTGAATTGTAAGAGAACATTTAAATCTGGTCAAATCTTTCATCCTTAAACAATAATTAATACTTATTAATATAGCAGTAAAGGCTTCTTTATACTTGTGCGGTCAGCGACCGTGCTGACGTCACTGCGGCTACCCTGCGCGTAGTTTGTCTTTATTCTCAAGCGCAACCCACACGTGTAGTTTTGAAAATGTACTGCAGTTCACCTCCAAGTCGGGGGTGTCACTACGGCTGGTATTAGCGAGGACACCACAGGGTGGAGTTTCCTCTGCATTTTTTTGGCCATTTCCGGTAGCCGTTTTTACTTTCCTTTCCATAACAAGGAACAAAGCAACAACAATGTCGTGGAACAGTGTCTGCTCGAACAAATGGCCCTAGATGACCAGATGATGCGTTTAATTATGCTGCAAAATCGATCAAGGCGGCGGCTTAGATGGTATGTAGAACCAAGGGGCACGTTGAGTATGTCATCACAGCATGTGACTAAAACGGACCAATCACGAGAGATGATCTCCGCGGCGTTCTACGCGCAGCAACAATGTTTGCCGTGTGCGCAGATAGTGATGCAGAGGGGCCGTGTGGGCTAATGTGTCGGTCACGTGATACAATGTGGGCGTTGTCGAGCGCGGGAGTATGAAGAGGCCTTAAAGAAAATGGTTTTGATTTTGTTCCAGGGCTCCCCCGTCAGTTAAGAAGCATAATTTACTTGTAGACTCTATGGTACTAACAAAGAAATGGCAGCCCCCTATACAAAGTCTGGGATGACACATAATGCTATGGGTGGTTGGTGTGCTGTATAATGTACGTGTATACGTGTATATTATATATACACATATACAGACACTTTCCAAAAAAGTAGAATCATGGAAAAGTTTATTTTCATAATTCCATTCAAAAAGTTAAACTTTCATAGATTATAGATTCAGGGCCCACAATTTAAACATTTGTTTATTTTTACATAATTTGGGCTCCCAGCTCATAAAACCCACAAAATGTGGAAATTAAAAAAATTAGAATACTGTGAAGAAATCAGCCCAAATTTTTCAGGACATAAATGTTTTCAACTGATTGTCACACACTAATCATCTACTAAACTCAAAGCACCTGCACAGGTTTCCCCCAGGTGTCATTAAATTTCTTCAGTTTGGTTCAGTTGTCTCACCAAAGTCTTTGGGCTGCTTTTTATACACCAAAGTCTTTGGGCTGCTTTTTATATCACCTTGAATTCATCAGTTAGCTTTGTTTATAATGCATGAGGGTGTGGGTGTGTGCATGTGTACGTGCTCAGAGGAAGTCAGGCGGAACCACAGAGCTCCGCCGTGAAGCCCTCACTTCCCTGACCTACTTTTCCTTCCCCCCTGTCCACAGCTGGCGCCTGTTGAACGCACTCGATCGGATGCCAGCCATTCCAGTCACTACTGCTCTGTTACCGCATCGACCCCACACCACAATTGAGCATTTTCATACTTGGGTTTAGTTTGACACCAATTAAGATTGGACTTCAGAAACTTTTCCCTTCAAGTTATGCATGCAGGTCAAGCTTCTCGTCTTACTATTGTTTACATGTCGAGTCAGCAAACTTCCTCCCACACGTCCAGCTCGAGCTGCGACAGCGTATGCACAGTAACGTTCTTAAGGCAGGAAACCTCCTCCCACCCACACACACACACACACACACACACCACCAATTATGGCGACTAATGTGGAAAGCAAGTCCTTTCGGGTTGTTTTTCTTGTGCTCCGCCATTTGTAGAATTTAAAATAAGTTTGTTGCTGCTTGGGGCTACAAAATGTAGCTGTGTCATAAAAGGGAAGGTGATGGCTCTTATTAGAAACAAAATTAATAAATACCTCAAAGGGTCTGATGAATTAAACCCTGGCTGCCAAGTCAGTGGTAACTGATATGGACTTTTAAAAAAAATGCATTGTCAGACTCCAATATATTATATAAAGTAATTTAACAGAGAGAGAGAGATACACACACACACACACACACACACATATATATATATATATATATATATATATATATATATATATATATGTGTGTGTGTGTGTATATATACGCGTGTGTATATGTGTGTATATATATGTGTGTGTGTGTATATATATATGTGTATATATATAATATACTAAAAATAATCATAAAACATTGAAAATAAAGTTAAAAGGATAAAACACTTCAAAGTACGTTAAAAGGAAAATTTAAATCTTAGTTAAAAGCTAAGTTAAAAAGGTGGGTCTTGAGCAATTTCTTAAAAACATGAATGATCTGCAGCCCTAAGGTGCTCCAGCAGGTTGTTCCACAGACGGGGGTCGTAAACCAGGAGCAATACATCACCCTGAGTGTATGTCCTGACTTTAGGCAGCCGTGGCCCAATGGTTAAGATCATCGCCTGCCACCAGGTTAAAGACCCCAACTGGACCATCCGCCAACATCCCCGGACTCACGGTTGCGGTGTCCTTGAGCAAGACACTGATACCCCGAAATGCTCCCCGGGCGCTTCAGCTGCCCCCTGCTCCAGTGTGTTCCACTAACATGTGTATGTGTTCACTGTGATGGGTTAAATGGAGAGAACAAATTTCATGTGCATGCATGTTCATGACAATAAAATGTGATTCTTCTTCTCGAGGCCTGTGAAGGTTCATATGGTAAAAGCAGCAATGAGCGATAAGAAGGCCCAAGACCATTAAGACACTTAAAAACCAGCAAAAGAATCTTGAAGTCAATCTAGAAACACACAGCGAGCCAATGCAGTGATTTTAAAATTGGAGTAATGTGTTCCAGCCTTCTGGTCTTTGTCTGGACACATGCTGCTGAGTTCTGTAGTTAAATAAAAATAAATAGAAAAATAAGAGTTATTATCATTATTATTATTTTTTTTTTTTGTGAAGACCACAAAGGGCATTACAATAGTCAATCTGACTGGAAATAAAAGCATGCATTAGCGTCTCAGTGTTGGGCCGAGAGATAATGGTGCAGACTCTGTTTTTGATGTGTGGAATAAAAGTGGCCCGCGACCCTAGTGAGGATAAAGCGGTACAGAAAAGGGATTGATGGAATATAAGTGAGCTTAGAGTCTAAAATAACAGCCAGATTTTTCACCAGCAGAAAAAGTTTAAATTTATAGCCCTTGTGAGTTTAGTCAGATGTTTCTCTGTTAGGGCATCAGGGCCGATGACTAAAACTTCAGTATTTCCCAGGTTAAGCTGGAGAAAGTTCTCTGCCATCCAGGATTTGTTTTCTAAAATACAGTTTAAAAGCGTATCCATTGGCCTAGTGTCATCAGGAAACACGATGTGTAGCTACGTATCATCAGCGTAGCTGTGGAAGTTCACTCCATGACACAGATTTCACCTATTATGGGTCTCGAACCTAACCTCTGCGATAAATGAGGGATCAACAAGTACTGGCGATCATATGCTCATTTGCTGTGGGTAATGTCTTTACTATTTTTGGCGTCACGGGTGAAGAAATTTGGTCAAAATATCCGTAATTGTCACAAGCCAATGTGGCCGACCTGGGCGCCGCCATCTAGGACAAAAAGTCATAATTACAAAAAGTTGTTGATGAGTTAAAATTTTAGGCATTAGTAGTAAAGACAATCAAGAGATAAATACACTTAATTTCTTGGCAGTACAATTCAATTGTAATCTAAACTACAATATTTCTTAAACTTGAATGGGAAAAATCATTAGCAATACATTTTATTTATGAAGAACAACTTTATCCAATAATAAAACAAAATCAGCAGTGATCTTAAAAGCTAAACTTCACCTATTGGTGTTAAAACGTTTTAGCATTATAGTTTGAACAAGTGACAAATTGTGGAATTTAGCCATTCGACCTGGAAATACATTGATTAAAGATGCACCCTTTACAAGATAATGTTTTGCATCAGTCTTATCCAGATTTAAATTCTGTCACAGCTTTGTTGATAGAACCCATTGAATGAGTAAAGAGGCGGCATAACGAATGGGTGCCGAAAACTACTGTATTTCAGTTCGGAACAGGTGTTATAGTCATAAACAACTTTAGACAATTGAAACGCAGGAACGTGAGTACCATAGGCATAAACCGGACCCACTTTTCAGCTTGGTGGCAACAGTTTAGACCAGAAACTAGCACAGTTGTTTTGATGCAAAAGAAAGAAAAAAAAAAAAACATCCAGTTGCCTTCATGTATAGTCTGTGCCTCAACAAATATTGTCTCTCCACTCTGAAATAGCAGTGCTGTTCTCCATGTGAGAGTGATGCAGCGCATGCAAACCAGTTCCTATTTCTATATTGGTGGCTCTTAGCTCTGAGAAAGAGGACATCGCCCTTTCTCTGCTCTCCTTTGCATGACACAAGTGGACTCAGTTATATCAGTTTGAATCTCAGCAATGACACCAACCATCTTATGAGCTTGTCACCCCTTTGTAAAGTCCTCCTCTATGGAAAACAACATAGGGAATTTTGTGGGAAGGTTTTTCAGCTGAAATTTTGAGGGTCATTTTAAAATTCACATTTGGATGATGCAATTAAACAATATGCCTAATAATCCTCGCCACTTTGACATTTTTGCAATTAGTGTTTTGTGGTCTGGATTGACAACAGTTCTCACCTAAAAAGGTGCGTAACCTTTTGTCCAATGTCTGAATGAATGTGAATTGTTTCAGTCTCGAGGAACTACAGAAGGAGGAAAAAAAAGACAATTTTAATGGACAATTAAATATATTGATTATTGGTGATAGCAGACTCTTTGAAGCTGCATATTGTCTGCATTCTTATGTCTTTCACTAAAAACATATAAAAGCGTATTGAGCCGCATTTTCATGTGATTTACCAGTGTGCGATTAGGGTTGGAAACTACTGGATTATGCAGTAGGGATGGCATATGTCGGGCACATGTATCTGGTCATAGGAGAAGTTATTTTAGGCTGCTGTTCTCGCAACTGCACTCTTCTGTGCTGTTCTAGACCATCCTAACTAAGACTTGTTGCGTGAATTGATGAAGCCTGCTCAGATGAGAGGCGAAACGTCTCCCAAGACAAACAGAACAGTCCAGTTGTTCAAGGCCCAGAGAAGGAAATCACCTGGATGAATGAGAATATTCACATGCATCGTAGGTTACTGTCTAAAACTACAACCCCAATTCCAATGAAGTTGGGACATTGTGTTAAACATTAATAAAAACAGAATACATAAATAAAAACAGAATACAATGATTTGGAAATCATGTTCTACCTATACAGTGTTCCCTCGTTTTTTGCGGTTAATGGGGACCAGAACCCCCCCGCGAAAGGTGAAAAACCGCGAAGTAGGATTTGCCCCCCAGGAATTTTCGTGTATGTGGGTACCAGAATGTTTAAACTATGAAAACAGTATTTATACTTGACATATTTGAGACAAAGATTACAACAGTACACGTATTTACTTAAATCTTTAATAAAACCTTATACAGTAATTAACATTCATCAACATTGCCTTCTGAGAGAGGCGAAGAGGCTTGCGTTGGTGGCGGAGGAGAGGCTCTCACTAGACTCGTAGAGGCTTTAGGCTCACTCTGATACTCTTCTGCTGGAGGCGCTGATGGTGTAGCTGGGGTTTTACCTTGGAGAAAAACATGGTGATGGGTAGTTGTCTTTGTTTTTTCTTTTGCTTCAAAATTTCCCTGTACAAAGACATAACCCTGTCTCTTATTACGCGGCGTTACCACGTTTCGCTTCCTTAATGAAGCAGTTTTGCGGATCTTTGGTTCCTCTTTCTTGATGTACCGCACTGTAGATTCATTTACGCCATAATGGCGTGGAGGAGGAAGCTTTCGCAGTGGCACAGCGCTTCGGCGGCATTGTAAGGGCTTGCTTAACTAATCAAAAAATTATCGCTTAAACAAAAAACGTTATTGCGAACACAACAGCGTGGACGAGACTGGCGAGACACAACAAGGGAAGATGCTGGGTGAGACTGCGATGATGCGCAGCCAAACAGCTCACAGGATAAATCCACTCGTGCTTTCATTGGTCGATGTCGCGCCCCAATCATGCGCCTTGTATGAGTGCCCGTACAGTACAGGCATGTACAAAGCCTCTGAGTCAACTCATCTCTGTTTGGTATGTAGGGAAACCTCTCGCGCGCATCAACATGAAACGTGTCTTTCCGCAATATGGCTGCCGATATGGCTGTATTTTTTTGTTTTGTTTGTTTGTTTTTTGCGACACTGCATCAAAAACCGACATCAATGTGTAAAGAATATCAACACGGGGGCTCAGAAACACTTCAGAAAACCAATGTCAGTAAATAAAGTTTGGCGCTACATCCGTAAGTGCAACTTGAAACCCTACTATGCAAAGCAAAACACATTTATCAACAACACCCAGAAACGCAGCCGGCTTCTCTGGGCCCGAGCTCATCTAAGATGGACTGATGCAAAGTGGAAAAGTGTTCTGTGATCCGACGAGTCCACATTTCAAGTTGTTTCTGGAAATTGTGGACGTTGTGTCCTCTGGGCCAAAAAGAAAAAGAACCATCTGGACTGTTATGGATGCAAAGTTCAAAAGCCAGCATCTGTGATGGTATGGGACTGTGTTAGTGCCAATGGCATGGGTAACTTACACATCTGTGACGGCACCATAAATGCAGAAAGGTACGTACAGATTTTGGAGAAACATATGCTGCCATCCAAGCAACGTCTTTTTCATGGACGCCCCTGCTGATTTCAGCAAGACAATGACAAACCACATTTTGCATGTGTTACAACACCGTGGCTTCGCAGTAAGAGAGTGCGGGTACTAGACTGGGATGCCTGCAGTCCAGACCTGTCTCCCATTGAAAATGTGTGGCGCATTATGAAGCGTAAAATACGACAAAGGAGATCCCGGACTGTTGAACAGCTGAAGCTGTACGTCAAGCAAGAATGGGAAAGAATTCCACCTACAAAGCTTCAACAATTAGTGTCCTCAGTTTCCAAACGTTTATTGAATGTTGTTAAAAGAAAAGGTGATGTAACAGTGGTAAACATGACCTTGTCCCAGCTTTTTTGGAACGTGTTGCAGCCATAAAATTCTAAGTTAATGATAATTTGCTAAAAACAATAAAGTTGATCAGTTTGAGCATTAAATATCTTGTCTTTGTAGTGTATTCAATTAAATATAGGTTGAACATGATTTGCAAATAATTGTATTCTGTTTTTATTTATGTTTGACACAACGTCCCAACTTCATTGGAATTGGGGTTGTAGATATCAAATTTAGATTTTACCACTGTAAATTTAGTCCCCTCTCAATTACATGGCCATCAGCTATTTATGACTGCATCTTCCATCTACAATTTATGCGTAAACACATGGCATGACTCCAGACTGTACTGATGTGCAAGGCGAGCTGTAATCTGCCTGTGCCGCAGTACCACCGGTTCCACAATAACAGCATTTCGGAAGCAAACAAATATTGCATGGAATAGCGCATCCTTGGGTCACCCTCAATAAAAATACCATCAGGAAGAATTTGGTGGCTGTTGAAGCTGCCCTCTGTGACTCTTGATCTGAATTGCAGTTCATCACTCATACTTGGGCCCATTGTTCCTATTCCTGGGCTCAGCTCCAAAGTAAAGTCTATGTAACAAAACCTATAGTTATATCTGCTTTCAACCATACTGTACATTATTCCAAAAGTTGAACCACAGTAATTCTCTTGCCAGATGCGTACCCCTGCATTGGCACCTCTGGTCTGCTCCCCCTTTTCTGATAAAGCAATGGCCTTAACATCTTCAGTTACATTTGGGTCGATGCTGACTTGTAAGCCCTAGCTCAATCTGTTGAACCACGTGATTAAACATATCTCATCAAAAGCAATGGCCTTAACATCTTCAGTTACAATTGGGTCGATGCTGACGTGTAAGCCCTAGATCAATCTGTTGAACCACATTATTAAACATATCTCATCAATTTGCAGTACAGTAGCCTGGGGAATGTGATGTAAACATATGTTAACTAAACGCAAAATAATCTATTCTTAATAAACATATTGCATTGGGAAAATTGCTGCTAATGTGAAGATGCAAATACATCGGTGTATGCGTATAGCTATCCTCTATGAAGCTGTTAAACTACATGGCACTCTGGGCAAAAGGAGATTACAGATTGTTAAAATGGTCACTGGGCCACCAGCATTATCTCAAACTTAGCCTATCTCTGTAAAAGCCATTCTGATTGATCACAGATATAAATGCAAGCGATTAACTTCTTAAGCCAGCTCTCGCTGAAGTCACAGCCGCTCTCTATGACGCAGCGCTGGGGGAGTATGAACCCTGACCGATAGTTAACTCGGAGGGAAGCCAGCAACTTCCTTTTGACGGAGCACACTCATTTAATTTCAACAGATGCTTTCAGAAACAATGTCAAAAATCACTGATTTTATCATCTACAACTAACCTTAGACATGTTCTGGTGTGTCCATGTATAACACATAATGTAGTGGTACCTGACTTAAAACGTTTTTGACGATATAGGCCGTCCCTCGTCAGTTTTTTTCTTTTTTCTTTTCAATTGCAACCACAAATTTTAAGTTACGACCGCTAGATTCTGGCAGCAAACTTAACAACAAACAGCAGTTTAGCAGAAAGGGACTGATTCTTTAAAAAAGAGGTCAAGTGCTTGCCTCAAGATTTTTCTTGGCACTACCAGTTCAGGTTTATTATAAAAGCATAAAACAAAGACAATTACCAAATCACATAACTTTGTCTTAGCTCGCGTAATGATACCACTCAATGCAAAACACCAGAGATGGACTAACGAAAGTAGCGTTGTCGCTGCGTTATAACTCTTTAAATGTCCCATACTTTACCAAACCAACTTTTTCAAGTATTTGGGATATTATAATGGCTTTATGGTGCCTCAGTAAACATGTTAAATATGAGTTAAAATAGTCCACGCACTCCTGAGTTAGACATTTTTCTGCCGAGAGGCCTGAAATCAGGTCATTCGAATTTCTCGAGCGTATCTACGTTACTAGCGAAGATCTCCGCCTACTCCTCCACTCCCGAGCCAGCGCTGTCAACGTAACAAACACGTGCTCTCACAAGTAGTGAGGGTTGGGTCTTCTCCACAGAGGCAACCAATCAGACAAAAGGAGGCAGTCTTAGCCGTATATGAACAAAGCGGATACACAACTGGGTCAAACAGAAGTAGCTATAAGAGGGGCCTTTTCTGGACACTGTATGACAAAACCAAGGTGTATTTTATTTATTTATTTATTTTTATGAAATTGGCACTTTTATAGTAAGTCCATGTCACTTTATGGAGGTCTAAATCGCCAGAATACAAGACCTTTAAACAACGGATATCAGAACACAAACGGTGCAGCAACACATTTAAACAGACAGTATAACAATACTCACAGGCACATATATTCATCCTCGCTGTAAAAACGACTAATATTACTAATATCAGTGCATCTAACTGAGGTGTTGTGACAGTCTTCGAATATATACGTATGTATCAGTGACGTGCGATGAGGTTCATGATTGGTGAGGCACTGACTACGTCACGTGACTGAAGCTCAACTCAACACTGCCACATGCTGGTTGTGGCACTGTACATACCAGACTCCACTGTGCACTTTTAGTGGCTTTTCTGGTCGAAAAGAAACACTAAATGTCACACACTTTCATTAGATATATTAGACAGTCTGTTAAATGTCAGTAAGTGCACTACGTGTGTGATAAAACGTATATTATTGGCGATGTAATGTCTCTTGTGTGAAGCCACGGACCAATCACAGCCTGCCTGAATGGATGTGTTCGTGGTCTCTTGAAGCATCACGCGAGCGATGAGTCAACGTGACTCGTAACTGCGCTTCCTATGCATTTGAACAGGAAATATGAAAATTCAGCTATTTTAATGATCAAATCATTGAAATTATTGGATTGAAAAATAAAATCAATGTAAAGTACGGACCATAGAACTAAAATGCAACAATTTAATGTACTTAAGTTTTGTTTTGTTTTTTTACTATTCACATGCAGTGGAAAGGAAAGGCCGCTAGGGGGCAGTGGGGCTCTGCCTCACTTGCCCATACTGACCGCATGTCACTGCTATGTATGTATTATACTACCCCCTGGTTGCCATGGCAAACACACCAGATAGAGCCACACAATGAAATAAAACAGGGATGTCAAAAAAAATTTGTCGCGGGCCACATTGTATTGGAATGGATGAATGGCATTTTCATTAATTTCAATATGGAAAGATGATGTTTTGAGATACAAATGTTTAGAGGTAAAAGTGTAAGTCAAGGCACCACCTCAGTATGCTTTGGAACATGACAGATTATTTTCCTATTCCTTAACTTTCCCCATCATTCTGACATTTACCTTGGTTTTAAGATGCGTGAGAGTAATTGGATTTCAATGAGCAGCTTAAAGCCTTTACAGGAAAGAAGTCCAAAGGACACCATTTCATTGTGCCTTTCAAGGGAGAAGTCATTACCCCTCCATGCTCAATGACATCATCATCTTCTTCACAGTGGACTCATTATTGGCCTCTCTCTGCATGTGAACACTCTGGGTTTTGATCTATTTGCTAAACTTTACTGCATGATCTCAGTAATGTGTTCTCCAAATCACCCTTCACCTCAGTGCCTGTTTATTGCACTGGGTTTAAAACTAGATAATGAAACTTCAACACAGATTAATTAAAATGAACCCAAAGAGAATATATATCTCAAACTTCCCCGTACGACTAAACTATTTTTTAATCTACGTCTAGTTACATATTCCAAAGACAGAAAAATATTTGGTTTGTGTTGTGGAAAAGATGTTGCGTTGTTGACCTGAAGCAAAGCAAGCTCACCATTTATCTTGAATAAGTCTTCTGTGCTAATTAAAATGTGTCTTCCACACTACTGTAGTTGGGGCACCTGCGTGACACCCTTCCTTTTTTTTTAAGATGCCGAATTCTTGGACTTTGGGGCCCTGTTGTGTGTCTCAGGTTTTCCGGCCCTGCTACGCCCACCGACTGCCGCGATCTGGCCCCGATGTATCAGCCGTGCGTCCTTGTGTTGCGCAATTATGCAAACGTGGCTTAACAGTGTGCTCCGTGCATTCTAGAGCTTTTTTCATCAAATACACAATGTTTTGTCATGCTCACGCAGAGTTAAGACGCACAGACACTCAAACACAGTTGATGGGAGCTCAAGATGGGTTTAATTGACACTGAAGTCACTGGATTGGAAAGGGAGTGTGGACCTTGGATGCATTTTCCAAAGCCAGGTGACCTCTTGTGGTAGTTTTGACAAACTGCATCTCAGTGCACTCGGATGGTAATATTTGCATAATCGGATGAAATTGAATACAACAGTTGTATCAACAAATCAGTAAATATGTCACTCAAAACATTTTTGATTAGTTATGCAGTAGTTCTAAGTAATTATATTTTATTTATTCAAACATTTCACAAAGAGGATGAGTGCTGCTAACGATTATTTTAATATTCGATTGAACTTAATTTCTTTCGATGAATCTTGACAAAAAAAACATTTGTAATTTTCATACCGTTATTCTAAAACAGAATATTATTTCAAATAAGCAGTGCAGAAAATGCACAATTTATGATTCAGTGACTGGTTTGCTCTGTAATGTTAGAAAATGCGCATAAATCTTGATCATTGCTTTCCAACGTAAAAGCAGTTATTTTGAGCTTAAGTTTTATTTTGATTTAACGCTAAGGTGTGAAAGTCTGCTTTCATGAAGTACTGAAGAAATCGAATAATATTTACTGTTGAGTAACTGAAATTCTGAGCATTTGGACAATTTCAAGCCAAACAATGTCTCTAAATGATTCATCAATTTCAAAATAGTTGTCGAATCATTTGATAATCGATTAGTTGTCGTGTCATTGTTTCATACATCTCAAATACAGACAATATTTTACAGCTGATACAAGAAAACAGAAGTCAAATCAAAGTGTTGAAAAAACACATTTAATAAATCAAACACAAGCTAGTCTTACTGTAAGGCCTGCTTAAACGAGTTTTAACTGCTTTTTCAAAATGAAGAGGCAGTTCTTTGCTCAAAAGGATGTGCATTCCCCAATTTGGGGGCAATGGACTGCAAGGGTCTGTCACCTTTAGCTTTTAATTTTGTGTGAGGGCCATTAAGTAAAAGGCAGTCAGCAGACCGCAGTGTTCCTACATGACAATAAAAATGACATCAAGTCCATCAAACAAGGATTAGCCTGCCCATTGAGGGCCTGTAAGTGTCTGTTGCGATTTGTGTATTGAATCGTTAATTGAACTGTTGTGAAATGGAAATGTTGTTTCCTTTGTATTACAATTGTGTGGAGGAATGAGAGTGGATTTTAGATAGCCGCCTCACCTCTCTCTATCTGAACGTCTCCCCTCAGCTTGACTTCCCCACCGGAAGGGACCACGGCACCGTCGTCGACCCAAGGAAAGAGTGGCGCTCACAAAATCTGCTTGGTGTGCTCAGATGAGGCTTCCGGGTGCCACTATGGTGTGCTCACATGTGGCAGTTGCAAGGTGTTCTTCAAAAGAGCAGTGGAAGGTGAAGCAGCCACCAGACATGATTATCTCTCCTACTCGTGCATATACGACTTCATATTTGCTTGAGGCCGTTGTTTGGGGGACACTGTGATCACTTTGTAATGTTAGGGCGATGTTCACTAGTGCGACTCGAGACCGACATCTGAAAAGCTCACCAATTCCTCTTTAACATGGCATTGTGACTGGCTGATATTTTGAAAATTGAAATTGCCCGTAGGTTTATGACATGTATATATTAGCATAATTTATTTGGCACAGGCATTGTTTTAATAGGTCAAAATCTTAAGTCGCTTAAACCACAGACAAGACCGACACGACTATTCTGAGATTTTTTTTTTCTGAGAATTGTTTTTTTCTGAGAATTGTGGTGTCATTTATTACTTCAGTGGAATAGGCCAGCCGTTATGTAAATAATAGACCCACTTGCATTTGTGCTTTTCTGTTTAACAGAAAGTTTAAAATAACAAAAGAGGCATGTAAACCATGCAGTCCCTTTATAATCATTTTAGTCAGCTTCAGTTTGAAGTTTGTACGAATGGATACTCCTAACTATTTTCTTTCTTAATGTTTACATGCTTCGAATGTCACCTGTGTGGGACTCAAAAGAGAGAAAATCTGTGCTACGAAGAGCCAATATAGAATGCATTTTTAGGTGGAGAATTCAAAATTCAGACTTGTCTGTATGGTGTAAAAGCCCCCACAAAATAATTGTTTAAAGGTCCGCGTTGCAGCTGGGGCGTGAAGGATGAACTGCAATGTAGCGGAGAGAGTTTTTTTGTTGTTGCAACTTTCTGTTAACATGAATCTTATTCTGCTGTGCATCTCAGGACAACATAATTACTTATGCGCTGGAAGGAATGACTGCATCATAGATAAGATCAGGAGGAAGAACTGCCCAGCCTGCCGCTTCCGCAAGTGTCTGATGGCGGGCATGAATCTAGAAGGTACAGCCACGCGGTTGACTGCGCACAGTATATCCCGCCTGGAGTCCTTTTAGTCGTCTTCTTGACTTGTCTGTCTTTACTCTTCTTCAGCACGTAAAACCAAGAAGAACCGCTTAAAAGGTATGCAGACGAGCAACCCGCCCGAGGTGCTACCCCCCAAGCCAGCCGAACCCCAGGCACTTGTCCCCAAGTGTATGCCTCAGCTGGCCCCCACCATGCTGTCCCTTTTGAAGGCCATCGAGCCTGACACCCTCTACTCAGGCTACGATAGCTCCTTGCCTGACACACTCGCCCGCTTCCTGACCTCCCTGAACAGACTGGGCGGCCGACAGCTCACCTCTGCAGTCAAATGGGCCAAAGCCTTGCCAGGTGGGTTTATTCTGGTGAGCTAGTTGTGGAGAGAAGCTCGTCATCCCCAGTCAGCCACCGACTTTTCTTAACCATCTCCATATAGTGACGTCTTGTTGCCACTTCCTGTCTCACTCTTCAACCGGACTCTCCTTCCACTCAGGTTTCAGGAACCTCCACCTTGACGACCAGATGACCTTGCTCCAGTGCTCCTGGCTCTTCCTCATGTCCTTCAGCCTGGGCTGGAGGTCTTACCAGCAGTGTAACGGCAACATCCTCTTTTTTGCTCCTGACCTAATCGTGAACGAGTATGTGGCAATGACTTGTTTGCATAAGCAATCTACAAAGAAAAATAAAACTGTGTCTGAAGGACCCCTTGAACACACTGCTTGCGCCTTGACTCACGCTGTTTCCACTTGCTTTTCTTCTGTGATTGAAGAGAGCGAATGAAGCTGCCATACATGGCCGACCAGTGTGAGCAGATGATGAGGATTAGCAGCGAGTTTGTCCGGCTGCAGGTTTCCCTTGATGAGTATCTGTGCATGAAGGTCCTGCTCCTGCTCAGTATAGGTGAGTCTCTCTTCAGATCAGATCACCGTATACTTTGAAGCAGTCCTCAGAGGCTTGAGATGAACACGCATGTTTGTACCTCACGTTTTCTGCAGTGCCAAAAGACGGCTTGAAGAGTCAGGCGGCTTTCGACGAGATCCGCATGTCATACATCAAAGAGCTGGGAAAAGCCATCGTGAAGCGAGAGGAGAACTCCAGCCAGAACTGGCAGCGTTTCTACCAGCTCACCAAGCTGCTGGACTCCATGCACGAGGTTAGAAACCGGGACACAATCACACAGGAGCTCGTCAACATAAAATCAGGAACACAGAAGAATAACAAACGTTGTCATATACATTAATAACAGTGGACCTGACAGTGAGTATTGGAATTGTTTGTTCTCACGATTTTTCCACCATTTAGGAATTACAACCATTTTATGCAAAGTACCTCTATTTTCCAGGACTCAATAGTATTGTTGCCTAATAGTCCTGGTCCGGTCCATTCCCTTGCTGCTTCAAGACAAATGAAACTAAGTATGTCAGGTATTGACATTTGGAAACTGCCCGACTAGAGTGCAAACATTTCTACACATTTATTAGTGAATGAGGCCCATTGTCTGCAAATAATTTCAATCCAAGTCCATCAATCCATCCATCTTCTGTCCTGCTGATCACTATTAAAAAGCAGTGGGTGCTTGCATTAATGTTGCCGTCGTCTGTTTGTGCAGATGGTCGGTGGGCTTCTCAACTTCTGCTTCTACACCTTCGTGAATAAATCATTGAGTGTGGAGTTCCCCGAGATGCTGGCCGAGATCATCAGCTACCAACTTCCCAAAGTCAAGGCCGGGGGCGTCAAAGCGCTCCTATTCCACCAGAAATGACTGCTATCTCCAAACGCACAACATGCCTTAATACGAGAGACCAACACCTACTTTCACCCTGAAGAGCGACAGGGAGTGAGAGGTCTTTGGGAGTGAGAGGTCTGGAGGAAGCAGTCGGAGGTGCACAGAGGTTTTTTTAAGATTTCTTAGGAATTGTTTGGAGACGAAAGCGCTTCACACCCATGTTGTCTCAGGTGGCTTCCTTCAAATACGGAACTATATCCAATAGATTCTACACATAAATAACTCCGTACAGATTCTAATCGTATTTTCACATCCTGGGAGTTTTCCAGGTTGTAATCACATGGAAGAAACTTCATGACTAATTATTGTTGTTTTTTTGTTTTTTTTTAACTCTTTAGTTTTCATAAGAGGCTGCGACTAGATAGCAACCCTCCTTGATTATTGAGCTTCATTCTGTGCTTTTGTCCTTTTTGATGTTAAAATAGTTCCCAAGTACTGTTTTATTATACATTAGCCATTCAAAAGGATGATTTCTCCCCAAGATGACCTCTTCCAGGTTTACACACGTCGTTTCATGAAAAGGGAAAAGAAATGTGCCTTTTTTTTTTTTTTTTGCGTTAAATATCATCTCAGCTATGTCGTCATACCTCTCGGGGCGTGCCTCTCCTCAGACCGTCGCAGTTTTACCCTGATTGTACAACATGCAGTTGCAATGCTTTCTTTTTAAACGGCTGTGTTTTCCTCGGTCCTTTGAGTGGATGTGCGAATGCGTGTGAATATTCATCATCCCACACATTAATTTGCCAAAGTGCGATGTTAGCACCTTGTGTCCTTCTATATAGGCTTTAAAAGACTGTGAAGGACAGCTATGGCTTAGTCGTAGTCTTCATGCATGATTTTAGGTTTTAGCCAGCCTAAGCTCAATTTGGCACCCCCACTTTACTTTCGCCCTCGACTCAATTTAACAGAATGTGATTCGCGTCGACCAATCAGAAAAGAGATCCTTATTAGTGCATCTGAAGGGTGCAACCGTTCAGCCGTGATGGTGATTGTGTGTGTGTGTGTGTGTGTGTGTGTGTGTCAGTGTTAGCGTCACTTTGTGTCTGCGGGTATTGATCCATGTGTCACCAACAAAATCATCTCAGTATTTTACTAAATATGCCCACCTACGCCTTTAAAGTTAAACACATCACTAATAGTTACAGTATTTCCTCATGTAGTGGCTTTGTTATTCTACTGAAGAGAGAGTGCTATTGAGGTTTGGCTTAGAAAGAATCCTTATTTTTTGTACTGATTATATTTTATGTTCAATAATGATTCTTAATTTTAAAATGGTTCAGCAATGTAATATGTTTTATCATAGCTATAATATTATTGTATATGGCAAGGGTTTCCTAAATTGTATAAATTCAAGACGCAAATTAGAATTTGCTTCCTTCCCAGGACCCAAACATGTATATGAAGAGTTCTTTTCCAAAAGGCTAAAAAAAAAATCCATATGGATTAGTCTGAGAGAAATAATATTTACCCAGATGTGCAAATGCTAGAAGTTTTAGTGAAATTTATTTAATATATTTTTGTTCCTAATGCTCTACATCCAGAAATGCATTTTTAGGGTTTTCATTTTAAACAGAACATGAACATGCAGCGGACTTTTCTGCAACGTTAGCCTACTGAGTTTACCAGGCCACGTGATCACATCACAAAAAACATTTGAACAAAAAAAAGAAAAACACACTTTTCTAACTTGTCTGTTTGTTCTTCTGATTTTGGACTATTTTGCATCGCTGAACCCGTTTCCTTGTTCAGATCAGGTTTTTATACCAAGTTGTTAAGTTTATTAATCAAATGTTACAAACTTCGCAGAGTGTAAATTGAATAGTATACATAGATAAATCTGGAGACAATAGAATGGCAGGGCAAGTTCCTTTTTAAAAATTGGCATTTTGGCGAAAACCCTCTTCATTAGACAGTTGTGGGCATGAATGTTAATTGTACTGTACTTTATCTGAACTGTTCTTTTGCAAGGATGGAGTAATCACAGGATCTTCCCTGATTAAAACAATAATAATAATAAAATTGGGTGCAAATTTAGGATTTTCTCTCAGCTACGTTTGATGTGTAGCCTTTATTCAAGTGGGCAACTCAACATACCGATTCATTAAATCAGAGGTCACTATTTTCCTTGCCCCCCTACTGTGAAGTCCCCTTGTACACCTTGTCTTAAAACGTTAGCTGCAGTACTTTAAAGTGTGTTCAGTCGAGAAGCACCACAGGCTAGTGAGGAAGACCAACATGACCCTTCCTCCTCCTCATGGCAAGAACAGTATTTGCTTGCCAAACAGCCTCATGGTGTGTTGTGGCCGATGCGGGACGTGTGACTGTTTCTATCAGCCGCTGGACTGAAATAGTTTTTATTTGGGCTCTTCGGGCTACCCGTTGTTCCACCACACCTATAAGCTCCACGCTCTTTGCGTTCGCATGGTCCTTGGGTTGGAGCTGCAAGCCGTTCAGCCTCCGTTTGATGTGTTCAATGCCGTCAGGATGTGTGTGTCATGTGGGTGAAGCGCAAAATACTCCAGTGTTATAAAATGAATTTGAATTGTGAGATTATTGAGTCCAAAACATGGATGAATCAATTGGACAAGTCATGAACTCGGGTGGATTATTGGCGCATTGTGTGGTAACGAGGCCACATTTATTTTGGAAATACAAGGCATCAGCCAAGACAATGATTTTGAATTATAATAACCCCAAAACCATTGAACCAGCAAATGTTCACAATATCTAATAACAATAATAAAAAAAGAGGCACTTTTACAGATAAGTTTCAAGTTATTTGCCCCCCTCGGAACTATTAAACATTTCCCAAAAATACTGCCGTGAATAGTGAAAGTCTGCAAGTACTGGAAGCTCCTCTAAAAAGGTTTATAATTGTTTTTAGATGCCACAAGATGGTAGCACTAAGCACTACTTTGGTCTCAATGAAGCTCCTCATATCACTTCAACCCAGTTGGTCTGCCTTTATTTAGTCTTTGAGGTAAGCTCTCCTGTCCCTGTGGTTGAAGGGCCCTGGGAGTGGATGAGATCCGCCCAGAGCTCCTAAAGGTTCTGGATGTTGTGGAGCTTTCTTGTTTGACATACCTCTCCAACATCGCATGGACATCAGGGACAGTGTCTCTAGATTGGCGGACCGAGGCGGTGGGGGGAGCCGAGGGTGTGTTGCAATTCCAGGGGGATCACAGTCCTCAACCTCGCTGGTAAGGTCTATTCCGGGGTGCTGGAGAGGAGGGTCCGTCGAGAAGTCGAATCTCAAGATTCAGGAGGAGCAGTGTGGTTTTAGTCCTGGCCGTGGAACAGTGAACCGGCTCGTCACCCTCGGCAGGGTCCTCGAGGGTGCATGGGAGTTTGCCCAACCGGTCTACATGTGTTTTGGGGACTTGGAGAAGGTGTTCGACTGTCTCCCTTGAGCTGTCCTGTGAGGGGTGCTCTGGGTGAAAATGGGTACCGCGGCCCCAAATACGGGCTGTTCGGTCCCTGTACGACAGGTGTCAGAGTTTGATCCGCATTGCCGGCGACAAGTCAGATTTGATTGTTACAGGATCTGCAGTGATGCGGACTCTGTCGTGGTGAAGGAGCTGAGCTGAAAGCCCAAGCTCTCAAGTTACCGTACAGTCTTGTTCCTACCGTCACCTATGGTCACGAGGTGTGGGTCGTGGCCGTGGCCAAAATAGGTGGCGTCCGCAGGATGTCCGGTCTCTCCCACAGAGATAGGGTGAGAAGCTCGGGTCATCCGGGAGGGGCCCAGAGTGGAGCCGCTGCTCTTCCGCATTAAGAGGAGTAAGATGAGGTGGCTTGGGCATCCGGTTTGGATGCCTCATGTTCGACTCCCCGGTTAGGTGTTCCGGGCACGTCCCACCGGGTTGAGGCCCCAGGGACGACCGGGACATGATGGAGACACTACATCTCCCGCTTGGGCCGGGAACGCCTCAGGTAGAGCCCGGATGAAGTGGCTGGGGAGAGGGAAGTCTGGGCTTCCCTGTTAAAGATGCTCCCCATGCGACTCAACTCCAGATAAGCAGAAGAGAATGACAAATCTCGTTCCTTTTTTTTTTTTTTGGGTCCTCAGCTGTCAGCTTTTTTTTCCCTTTATAGGTTTGCCTATCAAAAAACAGCACTTTTTTGCCATCTTTGTTAAAGGTTTACTTTCACATTAGTGTACAAAAATCTTTGCTGCTGCTCTTTTGTATCACATATAGATATATATACAAATACTTTACGTACTAATACTTGCCTCGTCTTGTTCAGAATATGCAAGAGAAACGACAGATAAACTATCACCACCACGTCACATATAAGCTATTTTCATACAGGCCAGACATTCAGGAACACACATACAAACATGGATCAGACCACGTATATACACACACACACACAGAACTGATGTTTGCTTGAATACAAGGTGACCAAAGCACTTACTCTCCACACAAACTCACCAAGTAGCTCTCTGTTTTGTTTTGGTTTGTGTTTTTGTAAAATGAAACACGATGGCTTCGGTGAAATTGTGTAAAACTGTGAATAGAATAGCCTAGGATAAAAAAAAAAGTTTTTGCCACACTAAGTGTTTATAATAGTCATCAGCCGGCTTGAACGGGATTTGCACTAGCCAACTGTTGTACAAAATTGATTTCCAAACAAATGCTATGCAGACATTTGTAGTCTTGTCAAGGGCAAATACGACCTTTTTTTTCTCCTGTACATACACTATATATATAAAATAAGGCTTTACACGATCATCAGCGAGTTTAAAAAAAAAAAACGATAAGCGATCACCGATCCGATCACAAGATGGAGCAATGTTTCTATTTAAATGACTTGTACTGTTTACTGAGTTTCTTTAAAAATGTCTTGTCAGGTTCATGTATTCTAATCAGTCAGGTCAAACCAACATTACAACATGACAGAAATAATGGGTGCTAACTTACTGTAATTAAATTACTTCACACACACCGAAACCTTAGCGCATGATTCGACAGAACGCCGGTACAACCGTTAGTGCTAGCACTAGCTTGCTAGGCTACATTATATTTTGTTGCCTGCTTGCGACCCATATCGTATTAAAAGTAAGTGAACATACCTCGAGCAATCCTTGAATTAAAGTCCTCTCCCGAGCATCGGTGACCACCAGCACATGTTTTTCCCCATTTTGTTCTTATAATACACACGACGCGATCGATTGTTGTTGCCGTGGCCATGGTAACGAGTGTATCCAGTCGCGTTTGAGTTGACAACATAAAGCCCAGTGATGGTAAAAGACGGGATGCGGTGGTATCGGAATACAAGATTTTATTGCAGTAGTCTGACATAGTGCAATCGTGAAAGACCACATTTGTCTTGTAGTCTGATCCGGGCATTACAAGTTGTCTATCCCAGACCGCCGACATGTTTTTTATGACTTTATTGGCTGTCTGATATTTACAGTACGACATCAAAAGACACACGACAAGGCTAAAAATAAACCAGTTTTTAGATTCAAATATACTGTTCACGATGGCGACACGGAGTAAATGTCTTTTGCGGAGCCGATCAATGACGTCTGTGAATTATGACATTAAAGCCGATCAGCATATAATGCTAATTATCGGCCGATACCTATCAGGTTGATCAGATCGGTGTAAAGTCTAGTAGTAAATATATGTATGTGTGTGTGTGTATATATATATATATATATATATATAGAGAGAGAGAGAGAGAGAGAGAGATGTATACATGTATACATTATATACACATTATATATATATATATATATATGTGTGTATATATATATATATATATATATATATATATATATATATATATGTATGTGTGTGTGTGTGTGTGTGCACACACTCACCCTGTGTAAAGACAAAGGGGAACTTTTTTGTATACGCTCTCGTGTTTTTGGTTCCTCTTTCTGCTGTAGTGCCACTCCTGTTCCATATTTTCCTTGTCTTTGCGCTTGGTACCTCTCATCCATCCTAATGTAAAGGCTTGTACATGCTGTAGTTTGCCATGACCCCCAGATTTTAAAAAAATAAAGACAGTCATGTAATTCTTTGTAAGTCAGTGTTCAAGTACTTGTTCATCAAATAAAAGCGCTTCCCATCTGGCAACTGGATTTGTTGATTTACTGACTGTTTTGACTACTTACGCTGGATTGACATCATTATAAAATAGTAATTTTTAGATTTTAACCTTTCGAATTTCAGTTTGCACGATGCGTAGGTTGTGGAATATAATCCAGAATTTTCTTTATTTTTACATTAGTAATACTGTACCACCTTTATTCTTATATTGATAATTATACAGTCTTTCTGTCAAATGCCGTTAATTTGGGATTAAAAACACAGCTTGAAAGTGGCTTGTGATCTTTGCTGAGCTGATCACACATAGAAACTCTACATGAAAGTACAAAAATGCAGAAAGTGTGTCAATGCCGAGTGATGCTATTCACCGAGCTGAAAAATTAAGACGTGGTTAATGAAGCATAGCATGTCAAAGCAATCCTCGCATATGACATCAGATATGCCCACAAGTGATATCAAAGCAGTATGATCAGTGTTTTGTGATGTTGCCATGTCATCGTTGGCATCAGTGCTTTTGTCTTGCAGACATCACATCTTGATACATCTTGATTTTGATGAGTTTTCTCTGGGTACGCCGGTTTCCTCCTACATCCCAAAAACATGTATGGAATGTTAATTGAAAACTAAATTGAAAGTGAGTGTGATTGGTTGTTTATTTATATGTGCCCTGCGATTGGCTGGCGACCAGTTCAGCATGGACCCCGCCTCTCGCCCAGAGTCAGCTGCGATAGGCTCCAGCGCACCCACGACCCTAGTGAGGATAAGCGGAACCGAAAATGGAAAGTGTGAAGCAATGGAAAAGTAAGGAATCTTAAAAAAAAAAAAAACATGAATTGTCCACAACAACCATTCACACCTATGTACAATTTAGAGTCTTCAATTCACCATGGGATGTGGAAGGAAACCTGAGTGCCCGGAGAAAACCCACGCAGGCACGGAGAACATGGAAACTCACTACAGGCGAGGCCGGATTCGAACCTGGGTCCTCAGAACTGAGGCAGTTGTGCTAACCAGTCTTTCACCGTGCCATCCAGTTAAAAGACAAATGTTATATATATTTTTAAAAAAACATAATAATAAAGACAGTCAAGCTGCTTGGAGAAAATGTAGGAATTCATTTTTATTTACTAGGAGACTAAATAAGTTAGTGGATCAAATGTTAACAATCTCTACAGCAGTGAAAGATCATTAGGTCACAAGTGGGCTGTTGGACCCAAAATCTGCGTGTAAATTGCCACAGTATTATTATTATTATTATTAATGTGTTTGCTTGTCAAACTCTGACCCAAAAAATCTCGGCTTGCTGGCCCTGTGAGGATAAATTTCAACTCTATAATTGTTTAAAGAAGCAGTCCTATTGCTAATATCAGACATGCAAACCAATGGCATAAAGGGTAAAAAAAAAAAAAAAAAAACATTGTGGGGGGGGAGGGGGGGGTATCCCCTGGGCCCCCACAGATAATGTTTTTCATTTGAACATAAATTAAGCAATTTGGAAGACTCCGAAGAGTACAATAAGGCAAAATAAACAAATTGTATTGACGCAGAAAAACATTTATTTACACCGCTCAAGTACATTCATTCATTCATTCATCTTCCGTTCCGCTTATCCTCACTAGGGTCGCGGGCGTGCCTGAGCCTATCCCAGCTATCTTCGGGCGAGAGGCAGGGTACACCTGCCTGACAGTTTGGAGGACCGGGGTTCAAATCCCGGCCCCGCCTGCGTGGAGTTTGCATGTTCTCGCCGTGCCTGGGTGGGTTTTCTCCGGGCACTCCGGTTTCCTTCCACATCCCCAAAACATGCACGGTAGGTTGATTGAAGACTCTGAATTGCCCGTAGGTGTGAATGCTTGTTTGTTTATATGTGCCCTGCAATTGGCTGGGGACCAGTTCAGGATGTACTCCGCCTCTGGTCCGAAGATAGCTGAGCTATCTATGCAATTATGGGCTACACGATGTGTATTTTGTTTTGAAATGACCCAATGCATACATGTGTACGATGGCATTTAAAAGCCAATAAATAGACATTGTCTCTTTTGTGTATTTGGTAATGAATTTACAATGACCTATGAAGTGATATGCCATTTAAAGGGATCGTGTAAAACTGTCCCTGCTCGTCCTCCGTACTTGACTCGTCTTTGGGGAGCGTCCCAGCTAGGGCACGCGCCTCCATCCGCCCCAGTGTGCCCTCGTGCCCGCGTATGCCCGCACACCCGCCCCCCCCCCCCTCCCCCAAAAAAGCCGATTCTGAAGCCCATTTTCTTCGCTATTGGAGGCCCGCTGGAGGATGACTTCCATCCGGCTGTACTGCATGAACGGCGGACATCACCTGCAGATTCTCCCCGACGGGACGGTCCGCGGCCAGAGGGACGACACGGACGTTCACAGTAAGATGAGGCGTTCACGAACCTCCCTGCAATAGCAGCCAAGCCGCCAGCCAATTGCAAGGCACATATAAACAAACAGCCGTTCGCGCGCACATTCACACCTACGGGCAGTTTGCAGTGTTCAATCAACCTCCCACGAATGTTTTGGGGATGCGGGAGGAAAACTGGAGAAACCCCACGCAGGCACGGGGAGAACATGCAAACTTTTGAACCCCGGTCCTCAGAACTGTGAGCCGGATGTGCTAACCAGTTTTGGCACCGTGCCGCCCCTCTGATACCAACGGTGATGCATGAATTTCGATGATTGCTGTGGTCTTTTTTGTCAGCTTTTTTGCAGCTCAAGGCTGTGGCTCCAGGTGTGGTGGTTATCCGAGGACGAGAAACGGGGATTTTCTTAGCCATGAACGAGGAGGGCCGCTTGTACGCTTCGGTGAGTTTTTGATCACACTGCCAACATTGACGGCATCCGTTCCAAGTGACTCTTCCCATCTATCGCGTGTCGTCTCTCAGCCGTCTGTAAATGACGAGTGTCGCTTCCTGGAGAGGCTGGAGGAGAACCGCTACAACACGTACCGGTCTCACAAGTATCAGGAGAACAGCTGGTACGTGGCCCTGAAGAAGAATGGGAAACCTAAGCTGGGTCCCCGGACACACATTGGACAAAAGGCCATCTTCTTCCTCCCCCGCCGGCTGGATGCTGACACCAGCACTTACCAAAAATGTCCTGACTCATGAGACATTATTTCTATTTGTTTCAAAATGTGTAACATGTGTGTGCAGTGTTTCACAAAAATGAGTACGCCCTCACATTTCTTTGCAATATCTTTTAATGGGACATCACTCAAGAAACTTAGCTACAATTGCATGTGGTCAGTAGTAAATTTACTGTCCCCTCAACACACAGCCATTCATGGCTAAATCAGCGGCAACAAAAGTGAGGACGCCCTGACGTGAAACTGTCTGAATTGGGCCCAAGTACCCATTTTCCCTCATAAGGTCTCACGTGTGAACGGAGAGCAGGTGTAGTAAATTTGGTGTTATCGCTCTCACACTCTCTTAAGATTGCTTACAGGAAAATTCCGTGTGGCACCTCATGGCAAATAACTGAGGAGCTGGAAGAGTTTTCATTCCTATACAGTATCTTGAGTATTGTTGGAAGCCACTGTAACATAATGCACTGTTTCAACAGTCATACTACGCTTAAATATAGACAAATACAAACTGTTACTTGAATCATAATTCAATAAAATCAAAATGCAAAAATCGCACATAGAATTCAAATGAAATTGTAACCTAAATAAAAGATTGAATGCACATTGTACTTCAAAGTTCAATACAGCTGAACTGGACTTAACATCATTTACTGTACCTACTGGATTTTTTTATCTGTATTTTTTCTGGTTTAAGCCATTATAGCAGGGGTGCACTCACTTTTGTGAGATACTGAATGCCTACTGCATCACTGCTAGCGTAATATTTCACTCATCTGACTAACAGCGTGGGTTGTGGTCCTACTCAGTCTGAATGGTTGTCTGTCTCTATATGCTGTATGTGCCTTGCGATTGACCGGCGACCAGTCAAGGGTGTATTCTGGCTTTTGCCTGAAGTCACCTCTGATAGGCTTCAGCTTTCTGCCACCGTGAACAGGATAATCGATGGATGTCGACTGCTTATTTTATTTTAATGAAACTATGGTGATTTTACTGATACAATCACCGAGTGGCGGTTGTGCGGATTCCATCATGCAGGTCGACATTCTCGTTTTTAAACAAACTTTATCGTTCAAATACTTGCGTCCTAATGTGCTGTTTCATGACTAACACACCTGATTGATTGTTTAACACTATTTATGTAACTTAACTTTTCAGTGATTGTTGTTTAACACTATATATGTAACTGTTAGGTTTTCCACATAGGTTAGTGCCATCCAGCTGGCTGCTAACACAAACTCTTCAGTTGGATCGCTAACACGACTCATGGATTTTTTTTTTTTTTTTTTTTACAGTGTTAACATTTTAGTGTTAACCAGTTAGCTAATGCCTTAGCTCATGAAAGAGAAGTTAAAATATACAAGATTAAATATATACTATAGTTTGTTAAATTGTTACCATTTATGGTGTGAAATTATATTTATTAGCAAAGAAAACTGGACTTAAATGAACTACAGCTAATAAATGCCCTTGTAACACTCCAGCAATTTTGATGAGTCACTTTGTGGTCAAGGCGTGAATTGCAATATCCAAGTAGCTATCAACAGCTTTTAAAATAACATTACAGGGTCCGCGGTTTACGACAAATTTGTACCTGGCGGAAGGTGCCTTGGTGTCATGTTTTCTGTCACTAACCTACGCTAATGTAGAACTGTAGTAAATTCATTATTTAAAATACTGTAGATAATGTGAAAAACACTTCTAGGTTAAGAAGAACAAAAATCATCAAATGGAAAAACAGTCAAGATAAGATGGTCGTACGTACAAGAATCCAAACCAGTACTGCTAACCAAATGCAGAGGTAGTCACTGATGCTGTAGCTTTAGCTATATGGCCATTTTGCTGATTGCTAAAGTTGAGTACTAACATTTCACAAAATGAAATATACCACCCTACTTTTTGTGTTTGGTGAAAAATGAACATGAATATGTTGCACAGCAAAGCTGACCTTGCTTTTTCATTGATGGCAATCATTGCCAACTGTGTGCCTGTGAAACCCTTTGAGACGCTTTTGTGTTTAGGGGCTGTACAAATAAACTTGACTTTTTTTTTTTTTTTGTAGCCTTCGCAACTAGAAAGACCACACACAGGAAAGGTATTTAAAAGTGACATTTAATGAACCAAATCTTCTTTTCTGTACAGAGTCATAACAACAAAACCTCAAAGATGTCGCTCTACATCACTTGAAATTAACATCAAAGCCCGGACAGTAAAGTTAAAATCATTAAGGCAAAAAGAAAACTGTTGCGCTTCCATGGAAAATTCTTCTGACACGCAAATCAGAAAAGTGATCAGACTGCGATTTTAAGCTCGAGGTCAAATGATTTTTGTCAGTCACGTAAAAGTGCACCTGCATACAACATTCTTCGATTTTTATTTTACCCAAAGACAGCAAACATCTCGAACGCATCAATTTTAAACACATGAAAATAAACTCGAGATCACAAGGAAAAAAACAAAAGCCAAATTTTGATCAGTCTAGGCATGTTGTAAAGACAGAATGGTAAATTATCTTCAAAAATCTCAACTAGGTTGGTGTGATACCAGCACAAATGACTCAGGATATTGGTACTTTCTTATTCATTTTTCAGTGGGTAACCCCACATTGACTTTAAATCCATTTTGAAGAATAATAACAATTTCCTCTGATTTAATACAGCAAACACGGGCAAAAATCACGACACACGCGTGCAATGCTGGACATTGCACCGGAGTTGTGCAAAACACATGCATGACAAGCATGTACACTAAACCAGTGATTCCCAACTACTAATCTGCCAAGGGAAACTATCCAATTTCATTTCATTGGTCAGAAAATTATTTACCACGTCTTTGTTCATCTATGGCAGTGACATATAGTGACAGGCAGAACAATGAATTGCTTTTCAACACATTTGGCTACAACTCGCATCTACTTTTTGTAACACTTTTGTTGGGTAGTGTGCCGTATTATTATTTTTTTTAGTATTATGTAAAATATGTCTTGGTGCATTAAAGGTTGGGAAACACTGCACTAAAGAGACAAAGTATTGTGAAAAACCTCCTGTACGTATAAGGGCATTGTGTCCCAATTACTTTATTTCACAGTCATTTGACTTCACTTGAAAGTATTCCCCGACTGAGTCAGGAGACAACACTGCGAACCCTCAGTTGAGCGATGTGGCGGAGTCATTTACAGCTGTGCAAATGTGTGACAAGAGCCTATATAAGTCACAATAAAACCATGAGGTGGCGCTATAGAGTGAGCCGCATGCTTATGTGGTGCATGTTAAAGACCTGCTGTGATTTCCAGCCTCTCCCTGGAAAGCAAGAAGCCATGCTTGTAATTCTAGCAAAACAATATTAAGGCATCACTTATTAAATGTTACACACAAGATGGAGATAACATGCGCCACTAATGACTACACTGAGGGAAGAGTACTGCTAACCGCTTACCATGAATATAATCGCAACCAAAGAGTAAACTATTTCCCCAAATCGTTTGTTTGCGTAAGAGGCGTCTTCATCCGTTTGATTTCTACGCTGTGTCGTGATGTCCTCTTCCGCCACATCTGAGCAGGTCAATTGAGAAAATAAGAATGATGTTAGTTGTCAGACAAAAATGACTGTCTATTACTAGTGACGTTTGACTCCATTTGAACAACCAAACGGAGCCAGGCAGTCTCATGACAGCACACGGAGTTTCTGCAGCCTCTCACAGAAGTTTTCAAAGTGACAAATGGTCATGGAACATTGGAACAACAAGAGAAAAGAATGGCTATGTAATATCTAGCTAATTTAAGACTAGTGATGCACTGAAATTAAAATTCTTGGCTAAAACCCCGAAAACGTAAACATTCAACAAATTACTATGCCAATTATTATTAAAATCGCATTTATGGCTATGACTGCAGAGCTGCCAACCTACAGCAATTCACTTCCAGATCAATTTGTCTGCATTCCCATATTTTTAAAATTACCGTGGGACAGTTATTGTAGTACTTTACATAATAGGATAAAAATAATTCTGCAAACTGTTCAATTGCACAACATAATCATTAAATCATGGCTTCAGTATTTGCTATTTTGATTTATTATAATCAACCTTGTAATGCCAGACGCATTTGCAGCCAAATGTCGTTTTTTATTTCCTGTGTCGCTGTTGAAACGATTAAAATGTCCCCATTGTGGGACTAATAAAGGTTATCATAAATATTTTTAAATTTACTTTTAAACTTATACAGTGGGGCAAAAAGGTATTTAGTCAGCCACCAATTGTGCAAGTTCTCCCACTTAAAAGGATGAGTGAAGCTTGTAATTTTCATCATAGGTATACCTCACCTATGAGAGACAAAATGAGGGAAAAAAATGTATTCCAGAAAAGCACATTGTCTGATTTTTAAAATAATTTATTAGCAAATTATGGTGGAAAATAAGTATTTGGTCACCTAGAAACAAGCAAGATTCCTGGCTCTCACAGACCAGTAACAACTTCTTTAAGAGGCTCCTTTGTCTTCCACCCGTTACCTGTATTAATGGCACCTGTTTGAACTCGTTACCAGTATAAAAGACACCTGTCCACAACCTCAAACAGTCACACTCCAAACTCCAGTATGGCCAAGACCAAACAGCTGTCAAAGGACACTAGAAACAAAATTGTAGACCTGCACCAGGCAGGGAAGATTGACTCTGCAACAGGTAAGCATCTTGGTGTGAAGAAATAAACTGTGGGAGCAATTATTAGAAAATGGAAGACAGACAAGACAAGACCACTGATAATCTCCCTTGATTGGGGGCTCCACAAAAGATCTCACCCCGTGGGGTCAAAATGCTCACAAGAACGGTGAGCAAAAATCCCAGAACCACATGTGGGGATCTAGTGAATGACTTAAGAGAGCTGGGACCAAAGTAACAAAGGCTACCATCATTAACACACTACCCCACCAGGGGCTCAAATCCTGCAGTGCCAGACATGTCCCCCTGTTTAAGCCAGTACATGTCCAGGCCCGTCTGATGTTTGCTAGAGAGCACTTGGATGATCCAGAAGAGGATTGGGAGAATGTCAGATGAAACCAAAATAGAACTTTTTGGTAAAAACTTAACTTGTCGTATTTGGAGAAGAAAGAATGCTGAGTTGCACCCAAAGAACACCATACCTACTGTGAAGCATGGGGGTGGAAACACCATGCTTTGGGACAGTTTTTCTGCAAAGAGAACAGGACGACTGCTCCGTGCAAAGGAAAGAATGAATGGGGCCATGTATCGGGAGATTTTGAGTGAAAACCTCCTTCCATCAGCAAGGGCATTGAAGATGAAACGTGGCTGGGTCTTTCAGCATGACAATGATCCCAAACACACTGCCCGGGCAACGAAGGAGTGGCTTCGTAAGAAGCATTTCAAGGTCCTGGAGTGGCCTAGCCAGTCTTCAGATCTCAACTCCATAGAAAATCTTTGGCAAAAAATCTTTTTTTTACATTATATTGTTTACATAACTGCACGCCGACCACGGTTTTTGCTTATGCCATAACAACATCCTGTTTTGGCGGCCAAAAATTTGGTGCATCACTATTTAATTTCTCGTGGCACAATTTGCCTGAAGATTTAATTTAGTATTGTTTGACTTAGTGATATTGTTTGACTTAGTGATATTGTTGGGCAATATCTTAAATTGCACATTCCCGTTTTACATTCTTATGTAGTTGATGCTCATGCTTTGATTAAAACAAAAAAATCTGAAGTTACTCATGAGTTAATCTGTACCCGAGTATTTGTGTTTTCAGTGAATACTTGCTCTTATGCAAGTAAATATTAGGACTACATTTTACTTGACTCACATTATTCTAAAGTAACAGTACGCTTGAGTCCAATGTATGGTTACTCTCCTCACCTTTGTTGCCTGTCCACCCATCAAGCGGGAAATTTAACAACCAAATCTTTACTTATAGGCCTATTTCTGACAACGTATATGTGAGTGAGCGGTTCTTTACTTCCGCCACACTGTTACGTCATGACAGGCCCACCTCGGTCTAATAGATGAAGAGCACCCTTGTTCGGGGTAGACTGGCGTAGGTGGGATCTCCCAGCTTGCGCACTCTGGAGTAGTTAACAAAGCCCCTGACGAACAGCATGAAGCCTGCAATGCAAAGAAAGACAAAGTGTACCATTCTGACAACAATTAAAACGTTTTTTTTTTGTTTTTGTTTTTTTTTCTTAACTCACCCAAGCCCAGGAAGACCCACCACAGCCAGTACTGGCCATCAAAGTAGCCAGGGAAGTAGGTAGAAAACTATAAAGAGCAGAAGTCAACCAATCAAAACACAAGATAGAGATACTATATACGCACTGGCGGATCTGCCCATTAAAAAAAGAAATAATAATAATACAATTTTAAAATGCCTTGCCACCCCAGTTACCAACACGACGGTCAGCAATGAGTCCATCAATCATAAATTACAGTGGAACCTCAACTTAATGGACTAATGGGGCGAGGGTCGTCTGTTAAACCAGACTGTTAAATTGGAGCACATTTTTGTAGCCTAAAAACACCAGTACAGTACAAAATTGTTTTGTACTTTTTTTCAGGGTCTAAAACACCCAGTACAATAAAACATTATTGTAAATGCAAAAAAAAAAAGAAGCTTTAATTTCATTTTATTTTTAAACGTTTTAAAGTTTATCCAAACTTACCTCACTAGTATATGAAAGGGGTGATAAATGTAGACTGTGTGAAAGACTGTGACTCAATGTAGCCTGTCCAATATTTCTAATAAAAACAAAAAATTATAATTGTTTGAGAATTATTGTATAGGCTACAAGGACAGGGTTAGCGTTCAATATTAAGCTATGCTATACATATTTATTAGGGAATGGAGAAAATAAAATCTGAACTTTAAATGTGTATGTGGCAGCGTTTGGGGTATAACCTCTGCCCCACCAACTGAACCTCCTCCCACCCCAGGTAAAACTTTCTAGAACCACCACTGCGTATATGTCATTAATCTTAACTAGCTCTCACCCTGACGATAAGAACCCATTTGATGAGGGACAGGCCAAAGCCTGAGATGGCTCCATATCGACCGGCAGCTGACGTGGTCAAACAGAAGGACAAGAAGAAGCCGATCCAGTTAAAGAGAAATGCCACTGGAAGACATAAATTGTAAATACATTTTTAAAAAATCTTTTAAAGTTGCATATTAGCAGGTCAACAGTGTCTGACTTCAGTTCAATGAACATGCATTTCCTTTATCTTTGGCTTATCTTGCAACACGTATGGAAAGCCATTTGAACATTTATTCAATAGCTTTGGTATCCAGTTTAAGGTCCATGGTACTCGTACAATCGTTGTCCTCACCTCTTCCAGCGTGCCGACTGTTTTCCAAGCAATGTTTTTTTTCACGACTCGTGACTACATGGACCTTAAGCTGGACATCAAATATATTTTATATGAAAAAGAGAAGAGAGAGAGCAAAATAGTATAAGATCATTTCTCGAGGCTAAATTTGCCTTAATTTGTTATTTTACAATGATTGTATTGTTTGTTATTTTATACAGATTTGATTACATTTTAGATGACGTGATATTGTTCAGTAATTGCTGAATTTGCAAATTTATATTGTATTTGACATTCATGATTTAAAATGGATTCGAAGTTACCCAACATTTACTCACTGCTTGAGTTGTTTTATCACTGAATACTTACTCGTACTCAGGTAATTATTTAGAGGCCTTTTTACTTTTTTCCTCAAATCATACTAAAGTACCAGTAAGCTTACTTGAATACAATTTTCAGCTACTCTACCCACCTTGGTTATTAGTGAGGCAAAACTGCACTACTTGACAACTGTGTGCTACTAGTACTTTTAGTGGTGATATAAAATTCTGCTAGGACCTTACTAGCAGTTCTTGAAGTACACAGATGTTATTTTGTGCAGTTTTCCCTCACCAGTAACTGTCTTACTTGTACACCAAAGTTGTCCTACTGGTGTACAGGAATGTCATACAGTCGTGGATATAAACGTTATTAGTACAACAGTTGTTCTACTAGTGTGCTCAATTGTCTTACTATTGAGAACAAAGAGTTTACTAGTACATGGACCTTAAGTTGACTATGAAGGATAGTGAAAACGGCTCAAACAGCTTTCCATAGTGGCATACTAATAGGACAACTGCATGTTACTAGTGAAGCAAGACTGCACTAGTTTACAACTGCATGTTTTTTGGGAACCTATCCTGCGTCCTCAATTACGCTCAGATTTTTAATATTCGTGGCAGTGCTCCATCCCTATTTCTGTACCCTGCTTCCTGCCCAAAGTCAGCTGGCTGGCATAGGCTCCAGCTAATCTACTACCCTGATCAGGATAACCGCTACAAAAAAAATTAATGGATGAAAAATTGGTTTAAATTTGAACAAATTGGAGGTGGACCAGTGTCATGTAATAGAACATGCTCCTCTTCATCAGTTTCACTGTAGCACAATTAAATGCAAACATCTCCAAGAGAATAAAGGGTGAACATGTTTCTTACTGAAGAAAGTGAGCATGAATATGCCGTCATTGCCTATTCGCAGCTGGTCAGCATCCTCAAAGTTGTCCCGGGCCACAAAGTCATCCTCCTGCAAGTATGTAAGTAATGGTGCTTTGTCTCGTGGCAGTAAAGTGGATGTGTTTGGTGATGGGGCAAAGACGTACCGTGACTGTTCCGGTGACGAGGGGAACGACAGCCTCCGCTTTGCTTCTCTCCGCTTCATCATAGGAGGGCAAAGTCGTGGCGACACTGTAGGACGGAGGGTTGGGGAATCTGCCACCATCTTCCTTGTATTCAAAGAAAACTGACGAGGGGAAAGACACATGGGTTTTATTTTATTCATGAACAAATGCATATCCATGAAATGTTGCCTTTTCATTTAACACCTCAATGTAGTGATCACAGCAAACACACACACTATGACAACAAGCACCCCAGTGTGGTAAGTTTGCATGAAATTTAAAACTTTTCAAACATTTTCAAGTTGTTTTATATTTATTTACAATAATTTTGTACTGTATTGGGCACTTTAGGCCACGAAAAAAAGCACAAAATTTTGTACTGTACGGGGCGCATATGGCCACAAAAAGTGTGTGGGGGGGGGGCGTTGTGGAATAAAAAAAGAAAAAGCGGTTCAATATAACAGACAATCGGCTGTAACCGACGACCCCCTGCCCCAATTAGTCCTTTATATTGAGGTTCCACTGTATAGTGATTAGTGAGTAGGGAATGAGATTACGAACGCAGCCCAAGCGTGCCAACGTACTCTTACACCACAAATTAGCAGCGTCCATAACCTCAAAACATCTTGCGTTGGTACCACCGTAACAAAGGACCCCCTGCATATGGCGAATACTAAAAGCAGAGAAGGGAGGCAGAGGGCGGAATACATTAGGGTGATATCCATCATTACTGTTGTGTTTATGGTCCATTCCATGCAAGGCAAGCCTTTCATGTGCTGCGTATTAACGGCTGCTTTTGTGTTTTACCCAAATTCAACGACTGCAGTCAAGTGAGTCAGTGGACTCACACTCACTTACAACATGTATGATCTGGCCATGAATTACACTACTGGTGAAGACTTTGCATCCAAATCCATCTATAATATTTAGATGCCGTTTAGAACATGATAATACTTCTCCATGAAGTATTGAACTAAAATGTATCATACTGAGAGCTACTGCTAATATTTTATGTAGTAAAAAAAAAAAAGCACTGGTAGGAGACTGAAGTTTACAAGAAAGACTGGGTAATAATGTTGGGGGGGGGGGGGGGGGGGTTAACTGGTTAAACTAATTTTACAAAAATAAAGTGGTAATACTATGAGCATTACCAAAAACCTGTTTTAACACTTCAATCTACTGTAAGTTTAACAAAGGAAATCAATGTTTTGCACATCAGTGAGAATAACAGTTTGTCATATGAATAAACATTTGTCTGTTCTTCAGAAAGAAAATATATAGATCATGATGGCAGTGTTTCCCCACATATAATGACACAGCATTTCAATTGGATTCATGTCCGGATTTTGACCAGGCCACTCCCAATCCTTAATTTAAAAAAAATTATTTAAACCATTCAGAAGTTGACTTGCTGGCGTGTTTTGGATTATTGTCCTGCTGCAGAACCAAAGTGCGCTTAGGGTTGAGGTCACAAACTGATGGCTAACCATTCTCCTACAGGCTTTTCCAGTATAGAGCAGAATTCATGGTTCCATCAATCACAGCAACTCATCTAGGTCCTGAATTTTTCCAAAAGTAGGACTAGCCTTTATGTTCTTTTTGGTCAGTAGTAGTTTTCACCTTAGAATTATGCCATGGATTTAATTTCTGCATAGTTTTTTTCCTTATTGTTGAGTCATGAACACTGACCTTAACTGAGGCAAGGGAGGCCTGCAATTCTCTAGATGTGCTCTTGGAGCATTTTTTGTAGGCCAGCCTAGGTAGGCTGTTTCATGTTTTCTCCATTTGTGGATAATGTCTCTCACTGTGGTTCGCTGGAGTCCTAAAGCTTTAGCATTGGCTTTCTAACAATTTCCAGACTGATGGATGTCAATTACTTTATTTCTCATCTGATCTTAAATTTGTTTGAATCGAGGCATTTTGTTGTTGCTTTTTGAGCTATTTTGGCCAACTTAATTTAGTTAGACACGTATTATAAAGTAATTTCTTGATTGAACATTGTCTGGGGGTAATTAGGCTTGGTGTGGTCAGTGAAAATGAACTCAGCTTTCCAAAAAAATTTAATTAGCCACAGTTAAATCATAGTCATATAATACCAAAGGGGGCAATTACTTTTCGACAAGAGACGAGGTAGCCTTGAATAGTTTTCTCCCCCCTTAATAAATAAAATCATTTAAAATTTACATTTTATGTTTACTTGGGTTAGCTCTGTCTGATATTTAACATTTGTTTCATGATCATTAAAGTGGAGACACTATGCCTCAATACTATACTATATAGGGTTCGCAAATCTCCCACTTGCTGGTTCCAACTTGGAAGTCAATGTGACGAGGCAGAATGCTTCCTAACCTGCATTTGCTGCAGCAACGCTACTGTAGGGAGGAGGTGCATCCGGGGCAGGACCATCTTGAGATGTCGGGAGGGTCTCCTCCTCGTTCACCAGCTAGGTGATAAACAATGAACTTGTCAAGACCAAATGCACCCGTTTGGCAAAAACTCGACATGCTGACGAGGATGAACGTAAACCTGAGGCAGACATTAACCTAAATATAACCTATCGATAAAAAAATAATGTAACCACTAAACGGATGTTAAAAGAAAATAATGTGCGTTCGTGTGGCGTGCAACAAGTGGTCGTAAGAAGATATCGTCAACGAGCAGGATTAAAAATATTTGACTAATTATAACCCAAAAAAATAGATCTCATCAACTGAATTACCGGACGTAAACATTACACGAGCAAACGTCCAGCTAGATGGATGTTATAATCTTAAATCCACGCAGTTTGTGTTCTCTGACATTGTTGTTGATTGATGACATTTCAAGTTGCCTCCTTTGCAAATAACATTTCGGCCCAGCTAATGCTAGCTCACGCTGGGAAATACGAAACCAAACATTCATATTAAGAAAATCGCTTGACACACGGTTCGTTACGCGTTTTAAGTGATTTGTGTATGATTTAATACAGGGGGAAACTACAGTCCAACTACAGTCCGTTCGTATCCAAATGTTAGCTCGTTAACGCCAATGACAGGCTAACCGCGAGGGCAGATATCAGGCGAGCGTTGTTTATGCTAGACTAGATTTACCTCTTGATATCTGACGTTGCTGTTCTGCTCTGCCATCGTGGACGAAAGTAATTAAAACGTTCTCTTCCCACCTCGGCGGTGAAAATATGGTGAATTTAGAACGGCCTCAGCCGACGGAAAGAGCGGTGATAACGCTGCCTCGGGTCGGCCACCTTCTTCCTTCTCACGCTCCTCCAAGGTCTAATGATGCCTTCATGGCTTTCGAAAAATGTGCAATCGATTGTTCGCGAGTCACAGCGACACACATTTTGTAAAAATCCACAAACAAAAAATCGACAAAACAGGTTTCATGGTCTATTATTATAAATAACAGGCATCACCGAAGTCATCAACGCGAGCTGTATAAACTATCTCCTCACATTTTTCTTTGTACAACTGCATCTATTCATTTAGGGACATTCCTTGGTGTCGAGGAAAAACAAGGCGTCATTCAAAGTGCAACTTCAAATCACTTTATTATAAATGTGAAACAGTTGTAAAAACAAAAACTTGATTCTCCACCCATGTTTCCCTGCCTTAGTACAGAGGAGTCATTGGAATGTGTATTTTCTTAAAATGCATAATCACAAAAAATTTTTTATTTAAAATATCCTCATTTCTTGGGCTCTAAATCAGGTAACTCTACCAGCTTGTTGTGCACATGCATCATCCCTACAGGAGAGAGAAACAAAACAATAAGCGTTTTGAATATATATATATATTTTTTTTTTATCTTGACCGATGTTGTCCGGAAGCGTATTGCTGCCACACTAAAAAAGGCTCAAGGGCTCAACTAACTGTATCATGTTATTTCAATATACAGAGGAACCTCGATAAAATGGACCCCGATATAACAGATATCGGATAAAACGGACCATCGGGACTGAACACTGCCATTGACAGTCTGTCGGTTCCAGAACTGGTTGCTGTTGTTTACTAGCGCTGTGGGGACTGACGTACAGTATTTCCGGGTCACAGATATCCAATATGACTAGATCAAATACAAAAAAATGACGTGCATCCCGTGCATACGTGGCGTCCATGTTGAAAGTGGGGCTTTGACGTGGTGGCCATGTCATGCTTGTTATATCTATTGTCTACTGTGCATAGAGCGCAGAACAGAGAGTGAGTGGCATGGCGGCAGTGTTAACTCTAAAGAATAGAAAACAAGTTTCTGGATTCTGGAACATGCTATTTATGGTACAGTAAAAATAATCATAATAATAATGTCAAGCCGTGCGCCCTTGGCAATGGATCTGGAACTAGGAAGCACACTAATTCCTCACGGCTCATGAAACTGACTCGCCTATGATGAATACTGTACATCAACAAAGTCACCAGGACCATGTACAGAGGCGTGGGTAAGTTTGCATAGATGCAGGTCACAGAAAAAATCCCTGCTACTTATCATCACATTATACAGATACAGTACTCCTCCGCTATCTCACGGTGCAACTATATTGAAGATTTTTATTACAGTTGTTTCTCTATTTTTTATACTGTTTGTACAATATTTTTGTGTAATACTTTGCTCTTGTTCTCTCTCAGTATATTTGTTTATGCCCTAATATAATGATAGAGCATAATCATACAAGTACCTCCTTTTTAAGAACAATTGACTTTTAATTCTAAGAATAATATATATTGACATTGTAATGTATAACAATAAATAAAATATCTTGGATTAAAAAAATTATAAAACAGACCCAGGCTCTATTCACAAAATTTGCACTGAAATATTGAACATTTGGCAAAGATGTATAAACAGTTGTTAATGCCTTAACAGGCAATATCGTGCCAATCAAGTTTTCAGTTGATTAGGAAAAAGTGCCAAGTAGCAAGATTAACGACAACAAGTAGATCAAAGCAGCCTTTCTTTAAATGCTGCTTTGTCAACAGGTTCATCTCTGTACAATAGTAACGATATACTGTAATGTGAGCATATGTGCGCCATATTCACATTTGTATTTCCATTGTTGGGCAAAGGGCTCCATTATTGCAAGCTGACGGGAAAAGGGGAAATTTTAAGTTGTGTTGTCTTTGTTGCGACGTCATACGAATTTGAAATACCAGCTCGTTAGTGTTAGCGGCATGGATGTATCCAAAATGTTCCCACGTCGTTGCGGTGGCATCAGGCTTTGGAACTTATTCAATTGATGCCGCTCAATTTTCTGTAACTGTGCAGTTACCCGGCTCGCTGTCAGAAAAGTTTCTGCACGCGAGCACCTGCATTTTAAACGCATGCGCACACATACACACACGGCCAATCAGACCGAGGGCCCCCGCCCTTCATTATCTCTGATTGGTTTAGAAAACACGATGGGTTTCATGTGTGCTTTAAAGTCGCGGAAATGTTTTTTTTCTTCCTCAAATGACTGGGCACCTTTAGACACCCTGTTTTTTGTTGTTGTTTTTTTTGCTGCACCATTCAGAAATTAGGGCGCATATGCAACCAAATTAGTTGCTCTCTAGTCAAAAAAAAAAATGTCATACACCAGATTTCCAGCACCTCGACGCAGTAAGACATAGATCTGCGTCCTAAGACGCAGATTGATTGTACTTTATGCGTCCCTGCTAATTTTTGTGCGTCTTGAGACGCGGGACGCACATCAAACGAGGTCCCTGAGTTTGGATAAAATGTCCATCTTTCAAACATTTTCAAGCTTTTTAAAATATTATTTACAACAACTTTGTACTGTAATGGGCGCTGTAGACCACGTAAAAAAAAAAAAACCTACAAAACACTAATTATGTACTGTACAGTAAAATGGGTGCATATGGCCTAAAAAAATAAATAAATAAAGTGCTTCAACGTATTGGACAATCGGCTACAGTATATCGGACAACCCCCCAGCCCCTATTAGTCCGTTCTATCGAGGTTCCACTGTATGATGTTTTCACGTTATAACGTGAAATTGTCACGTTATTTCAAGATGTGATATTTTCATGGTAAAACAAGATAAATAGGCCACGTTAAATGATGGAAGAGATGTGAAGCAAGAACATGGCTCGTTCAGACGATTCAATTAAATTCTACAGGCTGGGTGAAATTAAGCAGACATTAGAAATTTCTGATATAATTTTTTTGTATCACTCAAGTCATTACGAAAACATTTTTCAAACAGACAAAACTAACGGGTATTTCTTATTGTCATTATTTCTCAGATGGGCGGTCACTTGACTGTTCAGAAGCGAGCTAAGACAGAGGCAAACTTTCTTTTTCTTTACTTTCATTTTACCATGTAATAAAGAACATGTTTCATTTGATTCAATCAATTTGTAATAGGAATCTGGATTTTATTACCAATTTTTATTGCCTAGTTACTCTTCACCCACACTGCACTTTATACTTGGCTTGAGACATGGTGAGATTCTACAGTTATTAAGCACCGTGGATGGGATTGTCATCAATACGCATATTCCAAGGCGGATTCATAGGTTCACATTATAACACGATATTATTATGATAATGAACTTTTCACGTAATTCTGTAATACTTTCCAGGTCATTACATGATACTGTGACTTTTTTTTTTTTAGTCTGGCAGCAATACGCTTCTGTAATGTTGTAATTATATCTCACCTTTGAAATATTTCACAGTCTTGACCCTCAGTTCCAGAGTGGCGTCTTCGTCACATACAAAAACAGTCTGTGGGTGCTGCTGGAATGCGGACACAGTCCACATGTGGTTCACGCCGTCTTCTATGGCTTTGTACAAAGCAAAAGCCTTGTGAGCTCCAGTGATGAGAATCATCACCTGTGGATACAATTAAAAAGTAATCCTTTTGAAGATATGAGGGCAGAACGGTGACCTAGTGGTGAACACGTCTCTCTTCTCGTCTCTGTTTTTGGTAAAAAAAAACATTCAACTAACCTTGTTAAACATACACCCAAATCCCAATTTGTACATCATACCTTCCAAATAGTACACTCCGACACAAAAAGAGCTATATTCTCATTATTTAATCCAACAAACATTTTTTTTTCCTCTACAAAAACCAATTATTGTATGTGTGCAAAAGTATGTGAACCTCCAGCTGCGTTGGTTAAATCAAGCAAGCAAAAGACACAGGCTAAACATTTGGGTACTTATTAAATCATTTAAGCAGACCAATGAAATTACATCATTGGGGAAAGGGTTTGGCCTGGGAACCATGAATTCCACCAGACATTAACTAACCAGTCTCTCACATCTGTTCATGGGGATTTTGCGCACTAGTTCTGGTAAAACTCAGCCAGTTGAGAGAGTTGGAGTGACATCTGGTATGCACCAGACTTTGACTGTGCCAATTCACAATATGGATCCTCTTTTTCTGATGCCATTCCTTTGTAATTTTGCTGGAATGATTTGGTTCATTGCCTTCTTGTTGAATACATTTCCATCCCAGCTTCAACTCCCGGATGATGGCAGGAGATTCTGGTCAAGAATTTCTTAATACACCTGGAAAGTCGTGGCTCTTAAGATACGATGGATTCGTCCAAGTCCAGAAGTGCTAAGCAGCCCCAGACCTTCACATTTCCACCATATGCAGTGCTGGCTTTTCTCCAAACACGGTGGTTTTGATTGCGACCAAATCATTATATTTTTCACTTGTCTGTCCAGAGAAAGGACTTCCAAAAGGCCTCTGGCTTGTCCAAGTACTCTCTGGAAAGTTGAAAAGGGCAGATTTGTTCTTTTTTGAGAACACATGCTTCCTTCTAGAACCGCTCCCATGAATGTCATGACTATTCAATTTCCATCTAATAGTAGACACATGCACATTTATCTGAGATGCGACCAGAGATCTGCAACTCTCTAGAGGTGATATCGGGTTCAGCCTTTACCTATTTTTTCCCCCTGGTGTTTCTGGGTAATAGTTTTGATGGGCGTCCAATTTTGGCAGAGTTGGTGTCATGTTGAAGACTTCATTTGAAAATGATTTGTCTTACAGTGGATGGATGGAGCTGGAATCTTTCAAGAATGGTCTGACAGCCCTCCCTAGATGGATGGGCAGTAAATACCTTCTTCATGTCCTCTGCTCTCTCCTTTGCTCTTGGTTTTGTTGATTTGTATGGGACCACAGTTGGTTTGGTTGCTTGCATCTCTCTCTTAATTAGTGCAGGCCAAACTCTTTCACTTATTTCATTGGTCTGCTTAAATTATTTAATCAGCCCTCAAATGTTGAGCCTGTCTTTTACCTACTGAATATAACCAATGCAGCTGGGCTGGGGGTTCACATACTTTTGCATACATACAATTATCAGTTTTTGAGGGGGGGGGGGGGGGGGGGGGGCATGCTTGTTGAATTAAATAAAGTTAACAAGGTTGTTGTTTTTTTTTACTAAAAGACTGACCATGTCAGCAGGGTTCACAAACTTTCAAGCAGCACTGTACGTCACCATCGAGGAGCTATAAGGCTTCCGCAGAGCATACATCAAGAGGTCCCTCGATTTAAGATATCCTGTGGAACCTCTTCGATGATGAATCCTCAAACCTCGATGAGCGTTTAAGACAATTAAGATGTTCCTTAATATGGCAGCATGAGAACAACTTCTGGGTCACTTTCAATGTTTCAAGGAGCGAGACTCTAGGAATGTTGCAATTAACAGACTTGAGATAAGCCCTTAGTATAAACCACGCAACACTGACGAAAGTAACAAATCAATTAAAGATATGAGGCCTTCTTGCACTTCGGGAAGATATAAAAGACGTGTTGACATTGATCGTGAATCTAACCTCCTTTGCATCCATGACTGTGCCCACTCCAACAGTCAGTGCCATGGTGGGCACTTTGGAGAGGTCTCCATCAAAGAATCTGGCGTTGGCCACAATGGTGTCCCTTGCCAAAGTCTTCACCCTCGTCCTAGACACCAGGCTTGATCCAGGCTCGTTAAAGGCTATGTGGCCATCTGGCCCGATTCCTAAGGTGATAGGAATAACATTTGTGTGACGTAACAGATTGATGTCTTGAGGCCACCACAAGATAAGATGTCGTAAACACACGATTGCTTAATCTGGGCTTCGTTCCATACCTCCAACAAACAGCTCTATTCCCCCGGCCGCTGTTATTTTCTCCTCGAAGGCGTCACACTCAGCTTGCAAGTCTGCAGCGTTGCCGTCGAGGATGTGCGTGTTCTCTGCTCGTATGTCGATGTGCTTGAAGAAGTTATTCCACATGAAGGAATGGTAGCTCTCAGGGTGATCTCTGGGAAGTCCTGGATTTTTGGGTTTTAGCAAAGCGCATTGGTCAAACATTAAAGGGGCCATATTACGGGAAATTGACTTTTGATTATTTGGATACAAAACGTTGGGTCTCTGGCGCGCATGCCCACGCATTAAGTGTGAAATTCAACAACCAACTACAGTGATACCTTGAATCAAGAGTTTATTTTGTTCGCAAATCAATTTATCTGCATATACAATCAATTTTCTCCATTGAAACGAACAGAAATGCAAATAATATGTCCCAAATCCCCCAACACTCATTCTAAAAATTCTGTTACATATTTTTTTAACATAGAAAAATAGCACTGTATTGTATAAAAACATGAACAGAATATAAAGCATTTAACTGGTTTTATTAATTGTAATTAAGCTGAAAGTCTCATACACTGGAGTATTTGTGTGTTGATGTGTGCCTTCTAGGGGCGTGGCATACAGAGTGACATCATGAGCCGGAGTCACTCAGGTTGGCCAGTTAGTTCAGTGTGAGCGTCTGCCGTCTGCTTTATTTACCTTGCAAGTATCATTCGGATATTTGTGTTTTGACTGCTTGTAATGTTCAATAAATGTCTTAAAGTCCATCTGCAACTGCGCCCCCCCCCCCTCCTCACCCCCACACACACTCATAACTCATATTTTGGTTTGCGGCATAAAGCAAAGAAGACGACCAAGCAACGGCTCATAGGGTCTCAGTAATCTGCGTATTTCTGAAAATGTGTCTATGAGTGAGCGTTTTTACACTTCCGTCGCACAGTTACATAACAGTGAGGCTGATTTAGTTTCTCAGCCAAGAACTTGGCAGCTAAGTTCCAGAGCTATAGAAACACTTTCAAGCAGCACAATCATCTAAAAATCAAAAGGTATTGTGTGTTTGACCATGTGGGGGGGACATTGGGACAGGATGAGGGTTGGCTCACTTGCATGACAAAACGAGCTGATTTCAGCAAGACAGGGAATATGGTGTAAAAACTGTTTTCATTCCTGATCCTTGGGGTATTTTGACACAAGCACAGTCACAGACAGGATATTAAGATAACTGGGAACTGTTGATAAAGGTGGAGGAAACAATGCAAAAAAATGTCTCCTTTAGAAAGTGATGACTTACCCACATATTCATCCATGTTGAACGTCTTGACATACTGGAAAGAGAGTTCTCCTTTCTTGTAGTACTCAATCAGTTTCTTATAACAGCCTAACGGAGTGCTTCCTGGAGGTGAGCAAAAGAAAAAAGCTTTGATTGCAACATTTGATTCTACTAGGCCCTGTTGTAGCTAGTTCACTGGTCTTGTGCATAGAAGATTCCATATTGTTAGTGTAAAATTTGTAAAACCGTGGGGCTGTCAGATACTCACCAGTAGGAAGACCAAGGGTGAAATATCGGGAGGGTCCAGGTTTGAAAAGTAAAATCTTATTCCTGATGTACTTTGCTGCCCACTCGCTCGACGCGTCGTAGTCATTGAGGATAATCAGTTTCATTTTCCCGTTTGTAAAAATAAAAATAAAAAAGAGGAGTTATAGCAGTTTATCTGAAGTTAACCACGATGCATTTGAGGACAAAACACACCTTCATCAGACTTTAGACTAATCGGACTTTAGACTCATCTAGCAACCTAATCTAGTTACAGTACGTTTAGAATAATGATGTTGTATTAGAGTTGCAAAAATAAGCTACACAAAAACTTTCAGAACACGTTAAAGCTAAAACTTTAACGACAGTACAGAAAATAGTTGCGGGTTGCTACTGCCTCAAAGTGTGTGCGTGCGCGGTTTGTTAGGTCATGTGATCCGCGATGCGGCGGATGGATACTAGTGATGGGAATTCCGGTTCTTCAGAGAAGCGGCTTTCTTGGGTCGGCTCACTTAATAGGCTCCCAAACGTTTCCTCGGATTTTGTCGTTGCTTAAATTATTACCAGCAAAAATGTAAAATAACGCGCAAAACAAATTACTACTGTAAAAAAGAAATAACATTTAAAAAACATGAATAATTTACAATTGAACATTTACCGATTTTTAACTTTGAATTTTATTCTTGTTGTCGTGGTGTAATGCATGATACTGTAACAACTGCCGCATCAGTAGCAAGAGCTCCAGTAGAAACAACAATTGAAAGTTTCAATTGCTTGTTTTTTTTTTCTTTCATTATCACTGATGGGTGGACAGTCCTTAATTCCAGTGTAGCCTGCCCTGTAGAGCTTTTCTTTTTTTTGCATGCTCTCCACTCTGCCTTTGAACCATCAACAAAATCAAAACGTGTGCATATTTTCCTTCATTTCCTGCTGTCGCTTTTTTTTAACGAGCTTGAAAGAGCCGGCTCTGCTCCATTGGATACGGAAGTCACTGCGGAAATGACATCACGTTACATCCTCTCCGCGTTGACGGCTAGCAGTTTGCTAGAATCCTAACTCATTTGGAACAAAGATTTAAGGTTTCAAATAGGATTGATAATTAAAATTTGTATTCTCGCAAACACGTTTGTCTTACCAGCTAAATGTAAACTTGATATGCTTAGTGTTTCGACGTAACATTCAACAAAATCTGCGCAGTGTTTCTTGAGGCTTAAAAAAACAAAACTGAAAAACTTGAGGCTTCATGTGCACACAAACACCTCTGCTGGTCAAAAACGTAAATGTATTTTAAACTGTAAGGCCTCTTGGAGCATAGTCACTGCGAATAGAAATAAAACACATTAATTTGATTTCGTGTGGTTCATCCATTCATCAAATGTTTTTAATTAATGCGTGAGTAATGGTGACAGAGTTATATATTTAATTACTACCAGTATGAATTCAGACGATGATTAAATAAATACAATAGGACATGCGATGTCCTGTTAGAAGTGTTGCAGTGTTTTCAAAGGACGGGACAGAAATGGGACATCAATTGTGCTTGTGAAAACTGGGGTGATTTTGTCAGGGGCAGACTTACCATTAGGCAAACACAGGCAATTGCCTGCAACTGTGAGATTCCCAGTCTGGGCCTTCAAACATCTCATAAAAACGGATTTAAAAAGTTTTCTTTGATTTAATGTGGTTATTGTTTTAGTCTTAATTCACCCCCTTAAAAACAAAATGCTTAATCTTTCATGCAAGTTTCAGATGCTCGCCATCCCTTCTAGTGCAATGGACTATTCAATCTTCGTACTACGCATATGCAGACTTGATTAAGGAGGAAGGTAGCAAAACAAGAGAGACCAGAGGAAAACATCCATCTTCCGAACCGCTTATCCTCACTGGAGTCACGGGTCTGCTGGCGCCCATCTCAGATGACTTCGGGCGAGAGGCGGGGCCAGATTTGAACGGGACCTTAGCACTGTGAGGCAGATGTGCTAACCAACCGCGCACTGTGCTGCCCCTGAAGACAACAGTTTTTATTAAAACTACCAAAGGTTTCAACCATTTTCAGTGACACTGCATAACCAGGGCTTGACATTAACTTTTTTGCTCATCAGCCACTGTGGCTACTGGTTTCCCAGAGTTTCTAGCGGTCAACATTTTGAAAATGCATTGGTCAATGGGGCAGGGTGTTGCCGATTGATAACATTGGTATTTTTTGGGTAACATCATGGCCGACCCGGATTACCACTATGCGCATGTGCATCATCATAGAAGGCAGATAAGTGCGGCATCAGCGGGAGGCTACGAGGGCAGTTTTGAGAGAAAAACAAAGCTTCAAAAAATAAAAGATGACATCGATTATTAAATAAATTTCCAACAATTTGATTCTGAGCAAAGTTTTTCCCAATCGAAAAGCATTCATCAACGGTGGATGGGGCCGGGCGGTGCCAAAGTGGCTTGTGGGAGTGCTAGTCTGCTACGCTAGAAATTGACCCGCAGTTAGCAGGTGGGCGGGCGTTAATGTCAAGCCCTGTGCTTAACGACAACGCCACACTCTTTAGTTGATGAACAAGTATTCCAATTTTTTGCAGTACACACAAGTGGAGGGTCACATGACTGGGGTTGCCTTGGACATCCAAATGACTAAAAATGCCCCTGTTCATTGTTATACAGAAACAATAGTTTTTCTACTGTGCTCAGACTCGGACTCAGTCTGTTTGTTTTCTTGTAAACAACCTCTCCGGCTTTGGAGAACACTTTCACATGGTACTCAGGAGGCAGTGGTCCACAGATATCCCACTGCTAGACCTTCTGGACCTCAGCTTTCTGTAGTTGTCCTCAACCGAGGCCTTTACAGCCTAAAGAGAAGGTGAACATAAAGGTTAAAAGAAGAAAATATAAATCAGTTTGTGAAAGAATTGATCGTTCTCAGGAGCTCATTGAATTCCAGCGTGGAACTATGATAGGACGTCATCTGTGCCATAAATCCAATCGTGACATTTCCTCGCTCCTAAATATTCCACAATTGACTATAAGATGTATTGTAAGAACGTGGAAGCAATTTGGGAACGACAGCAGCTCAGCCATGAAGCGGTAGGCCACATAAACTGATGGAGCGGTGTCAACAGATGCTGAGGCGCATAGTGCGAAGAGGTCGCCAACTTTCTGACGAGTCGATCGCCACAGACCTCCAAACTTCATGTGAACTACAGATTAGCTCAAGAACTGTGCAACAGAGAGCTTCATGGAATGGGTTTCCATGACCGAGCAGCTGCATCCAAGCCAAGGCCAGACAGGCGTACGGGGAGACCGGGGATATCCCCGATGGGCCAGTGGGCCGGCTCTGCCATAAGACGAAGAAGCAAATTAAACAGAAAGGGGAAAAAACACAGGGTGCGTACACCTGCCACCACTGCGACAATGTGGGAAAATATTGGATTCAAGCCAGATGAACGCGGCCATCCCGCTAACAACGAGCTGGTATGTCGAATTTGTATGAAGTCGCATTAAAGACAACAAAACTTAAAACCTCAAAGTGACAAAATCCATTTTAAATACAACCATCTCACCCAATTTCTTCAACTGGGAACAAAAAACACCAGTGAGACATTTTCCGTTTCCTGTCATGTTGCAATTATGGAACCCTTTGCCCAACAATGCAAATACAAATGTAAATATGACGCACATATGCTTACATTATATACAGCATAGCGTTACTATTGTAGAGAGATATAACTATTGAACATGTTGACAAAGCAGCGTTTAAAGAAAGGCTGCAGACTTTTAAATAGTAGTACACGAATCAAAACAGGTTGCTTAGATCTACTTGTGTTGCTACTTGGCACTTTTTCTTCGTCAACTGAAAAATTCATTGGCAGTATATTGCCCGTTAAGGCATTAATGACAATTTATACCGCTGTGCCAATATTTAGTATCTGTCGAAGGGCAATTTTTGGGAGCAGACACAGAGTCTGTTTTATTTATCATTTTTATCCAAGATATTTTGTTGTTATACATTACAATGTCAATGTTCATTCTTCTTATAATTAGAATTAAAAGTGAATTGTTCTTAATAAGGATGTACTTAAATTATTATGGTCTAATATCATTACATCAGTGGCATAAAAAACAGCAACGATACTATCATTTGTCATGATAGTTTTTCGGAAAATATCCATCCATCCATCCATCCATTTCTGTACCGCTTATCGTCACTAGGGTCGCGGAAGTGCTGGAGCCTATCCCAGCAATATTCGGGCGAGAGGCGGGGTACATCCTGAACAGCCATTTGCACTCCCATTCACACCTACAGGCAATTTAGAGTCTTCAATCAACCTACCATGCATGTTTTTGGGATGTGGGAGGAAACCGGAGTGCCTGGAGAAAATCCACACAGGCACGGGGAGAACATGCAAACTCCACACAGGGAGGGCCGGGATTTGAACCGCGCGGGGTCCTCAGAACCGTGAGGCAGATGTGCTAACCAGTCGTCCACTGTGCCACCTTGGGAAAATATGTCGTCCTAAAAAATTTACTATCATGACAGGCCTAAACACACATACTGACAAAGAACTAGAGTAATGGATAAGAGAAACAATATTGTAAAAACAATATTAAATAAATAGACCAACGACTGTAATAAAAATATGCAATAAAGCTCGACCGCGAAGCAAGAACCCCGATATAACGTAGGATTACTGTATCTGTATTCAGTGATGATAAATTGCAGGGACTCATTGTTCCCAGGTTGGGACTCATTGTTTCCATGACATGTGCGTCACGTGATAATTGCACAAACATTGAGCATAGCCAATACAACAATTTTGAATGTCCTGAAAAAGAAAGAAACTACTTGTGTACTGAGAAACAGACAACGAACAGGTCGGCCAAGGGTATCAACAGCAGTTGTTGACAGAAACATTGTGACAGCTGTGAAGAAACACCCAAAGAGAAGTCAATGACATCACTGCCAACCTCCATAGGGCGGGGGTTAAGGTATCACAATCCACTGTTCGAAGAAGACTTCGAGAAGAAAAAATATACAGGCCATACCGCAAGATGCGAACCACTCATCAGCAAAAAGAATCACAAGGCCAGATTGGATTTTGCAAAGTACAGCGATTGAGCCACAAAGGTTTTATGGACTGATGAGACCAAGATGAACCTCTACCAATATGATTGGAAAGGCCAAAGGTTGGCAGAAGAAAGGATTCTCTCTTTCATGAGCAGGATCCTACCTGTTTATGATCCAAAACACACAAGCTCATCTGTGAAGCACGGTGGAGGTAATGTCATGGCTTGGGCTTGAGTGGGTGCTTCTGGAACGAGCTCACTAGTCTTTATTGATGTAACTCATGATGGTAGCAGCTGAATTAATTCTGAAGTCTACAAAATAATTTTGTCTGGCAATTTACAGAAAAATGCATCCAAACTAACTGGGAGAAACTTCATCACGCAACAAGACAATGACCCAAAACACACTGCCAACACACCAAAGGACTTCATCAGGGGGAAAAAGTCGAAGGTCGTAGACTGGCCAAGTCAATCACCAGACCTTAACCCAACAGTTTCTGAAGGGAGAAACCCCCAGAAACAAACAAGAACTGAAAGAGGCTGCAGTAAAGGCCTGGAAAAGCATTTCAAACGAAGAATGCAAGTCTGGTGAAGTCAATGGGGCCCAGGTTTGATGTAGTTATTGCAAGTAAGGGTTATGCCACCACATATTAAATGTTATTCATTTTAAGTTAATTTAATAATGACTGTTCCAATACTTTTGCTCACTTGAAAAGTGGGTGGCTTCAAACAAAAGGTGCTCTGTCCTAGTTGTTTAACACATCTAGATACCAAAATAACAGCTGGAATTCTGAACATTTGTCTCATATTCACCTTTTGATCTGAAACCCAAATGTCTTCAGTATATAACAAAAACAAAGGAATTGACCTTGCCGTTCTAAGACTTTTGGAGGGGAGTGTATGAGTCAAAGCAGGTAAGCAAAGTCTTTTGGCAATATATAGTGTATGTCAAGAATGGATATTCCTACAGAGGATATTTTTAAATGCCTCACCTAGGATGGGTCGAGCCACATTCACCTATTTTTCTTTTTCAGAACACGAAAATACCTTAGCATATGGGTGAGGTGTTGTTGTTATATCCCAATACCTAAGCACGCACGCAAACACTTCACCTCGGGTTAAAAGAACAGGGACAAAAACAGTTACTGCATAAAAGCATGCAAAGAAAAACTGCAGTATTACAAAACTGCCAAGCAAATCGTGCAAGTCACTCGCTCTGGCGAACAAGCCGAAAGTCACAACAACAACAAAGGTGTACTTATAACTTACAGGGAGCGAACAGATCAAAATGTTCCCACATTGTGGAAAACAATCTTTCTCAAAGGTTTCATGGAAATAAGTAGCAGTGTCATTTCTCACAAATCGCCAGGCTTCGAACATCATTGGTGACGTCATTTGCCCTAAACGCCATCATCCAATAAGGACTTCGGACAGTAACGTCATTTAAAAATAAATAAGACAATGGCAGTTTCTTGATCCATGTACAGTCCAATGCATGTACATGTTAAATGTATATTAATTTGACTAAAAAGCTAAAACTATGCATTATTCAACTTATTTTATATACACAGTATTCTGGATTATTGGCATGTTTATTTTAGTCACCTCTAAGTGTGTAATATGTTGTTTTTCCCCCCTCAATTATGCTCAAACTATTCATAACCCATGTCATAGTGAACTATTACTACTGCAACTACAAATAAAAAATTCCATTCTGGTTGTGTTATTAAAAAGATTTATCCTAGCAAAAGCATAATCGCGGATACAGTTCTATTAGGTTACATTAGCTTGTGCACACACCACATTGCCAGTGTTGTGGTCTGTCAGAGCATATGCAATGTGTTTTGGTTTAGTGTATAGATCTCATTGAAGAATTAGGCCTTGCAAGTTTTTTTTCCTTACAGTACAAGTGATTTTCAATACCTTTATTAAAATCATGTGACACGGACCAGAACACACAACAGAAATAAATACCATCATGTGTATGCCGCTCGTTGTCCAACAAGCTTAATGCAGCTGGCTTCAGAATTATGTCATTGGGGGGGGAGATGAAAGATGGATGCCATGGCATTCAGACAGAGCCACCACCCGCAGCTGGGATTAGTGTGCTAAAAACTCTGCCTGCTGTTGACTTAAGTGCATTTCCTGAAACATTCCACCTGCACTGATACACACGCAAGACAGCAATTAATTCTCAAGTAGCTAGCTTCCAAACTTGCCAGGGTTTGAGGATGGTTCAATCAAGGTCCATCTCCGGCTTGTTTTCTGTTTCTGAAGTGGCATTGCCATTGTTTTCCGTCGTTTCCTTGTCTGCACTTTCTTCCTGGGCTTTCTCCTGTCCGTTCATGGGCCCGTTCTGCTCGGCTGGCGTGTCCTCTTTGGGCAGCTCCACCTTTGGCTTAGGCTTGGTCACGGTAGGGTTACAGGCAGAGAATAGCTCCTGGAAATGTTTATGTACAATGGACCACATTAGAAAATGCACTGATGTCAAAAATTATTTTCTCCAAATAGTAGTACCAATAATCTGATTTACATAAGGTTTGCACCTGCAAAAACGGACACAGAAAAAAATTATTGTTCACGCAAACAGATGTGGAAGCTGATCTAACTGGAAGCTAATCGACTTAACTGTGCACATAAAGGATTGCAACTATTCCACCGAACAGGCACAATTGCTGAGGTTTATTTGGTGCATTCTGGGAGGAACAACGTGATTTATCAAACCTGAGACGGATTGCAATGCCTGATTTTTCATCTAAATGCACGTTTGAATGGCAGGCGCAACAGCTGTGTTAGCTCTAGTGCTGGCAAAGTGAGGGACAGTGGGAGAACTTTTCTGCTCGTGTTAACATTTATGAAATTTTAGATAATTATCACAACATATTTATTCAGTTTTGGAGCTTCTGAAGGATTTAGGGACTGACATGAAGCCAATCACAAGGGGAAAACCCCTTTCAACTCTGTATTTCCTTGTATCTGAGTGATTTCAGTGCACTGCAGCCAAAAGCCAGCATCTGTGATGGTATGGGGTGTGTTTGCGCCCATGGCATATGTAACTTGCTCCATAACAAGTATATACCTTTCAGCATGAATGGTGCCTTCACAGATGTGCAACATATGCTGCCATCCAAGCAACGTCTTTTTCAGCGATGTCCCTGCTTATTTCAGGAAGACAATGCCATGCCACATTCTGCATGTTACAACAGTGTGGCTTCATTGTAAAACATTGACAGGCCTCCCAGCAGTCCAGGCCTGGTATCCCTATGAAAATGTGGCGCGCATTGTGAGGCGCAAAATATGGCAACAGAGACCCCGGACTGTTGAGCAACTGAAGTTGTCCATCAAGCAAGAATGGGAAAGAATTCCACCTACAAAGCTTCAACAATCGGTGTCCTCAATTCCCAAATGTTTGAGTGTTGTTAAAAGGTGATGTAACACAGTGGTAAACATGCCCCTATCCCAGCTTTTGTGGAAAGTGTTGGACGCATCAAATTCAAATTGAGTTATTTTTTCCAACAACAAAAAAAAAGAAAAAAGAAAGTTTAAATATCTTGCCTTTTGGTGATGTATTCAACTGAATACAAATTGAAAAATATTTGCAAATCATTGTACTCCGTTCTAGACAATGTGCCAAATTCATTGGGATTGGGGTTTGTAAACCTGTTGTCTACAGCGCATGAGATGTGATCAATTGAAACACCCACTATTTGGGATCTTAATAGATCAGGCTCCAAGTATTTATTGAAGAGGAGGCCTTTTGTACATATGCTTGTCTATGATTGGAGATAGGCAGGTTGTGTCCTTTGATTGATCAGAAGGAAAACTGGCATGTTAGTTACAAGAATTAAATCAATAACTGCCTCACAGCAGCCTGTTTGTGTGCATTTATTCAACATTATAATCTACAATATGTAGTATTTTTCAAGTACAATAGCCTCTTTAGTACTCTGCAGCAAGGATGCAGGTTCCTCACCCTGGTTTTAGCTTGAATTTCTTTAACTTTGACAGAGGGATCCATCGTCAAGCTCAGTTTGCTTTGCTGGTTCATGGCGCTGTTCATCCACATCATTGAGTCTGTGGCCAGCTTGTCCACTTTGGCGACGTCAACCTCATCTATGTGATCATACTGCTCCTCCTGACGAGCAGAAAAATTTAATGTTAGATGACAAATATTCAAAAAAGTTTTTATTTATTTATTTTTTTAACACAGGTTTGCAGATGCAGAAATGTTAACCAAGCTTTGCAAACCTTACTTTCATTTTACACGCCTCAACAAATTTCATGTACTGTTGGATTTGTTTCCCCAACTCCTCAAATGCTTTAGGTCTCTCCTCACTTTCTGTGTAGCGCTCCTGGATCGGCTGGCCGAGTTTCTGCAGAAAGCCATTGTTTCAAGACTGTCCAAATATAATTTCAAACATTTGACAAAACAATACAAATGTTGATTTAAACTATAATCACCTTTAAGTCTGCCAGCCTGTCAATATAAACCTGCTTGGGTTGGTCCTCTCCATCCTCATACAGCCAGTTCTCAGTATCCTCCAACTTTAATGACAACGCATCCCTTTCCTAAAAATAAAAACGTATTATCACATTAGGAACGCGAGCCACAGTCTTGCTTCCCAAGTGGTCTTAAGTGTTAACGCACAGCTTTGCCAACAAACTTCTCCAGCATGCCGTGCAGTTTGTCCCTCATGTCGTACACGTACTCTTCCACGTAATTCTTGGCGTCGTTCCTCTCCTTCTCCAGTTTGTCCTGCATGATCATCTTACCCTGAGGGGAGAACACTTTGTGTAAAAAGTATCATAAGATTGTTTTGGTAACGCGTGCATGTTCGGAGTTGTTAGTACCTCGTTTTCGACAAAAAGATTCAACATGTCATCTGCTAGCTGCCATTGTGGACTGTTTTCAATAGGAAGATCCAATACTTTTGTTTTGACTTTGGGCTTTTTGGCTTGTGGAGGCTGGTCAGACTTCTTCTCACCTTTTCCCTCTTCTGTGGTAGTCTTTATTTAAAAAAATATATAAAAATGAAGGTTTACATTACAATTTAAAATCTAACTTTTCTAAAGGCATTAACGGAAAGGCTTGATGTGTATGCTATTTAAAACAATATCCGTCTGAAACTGTCGATATTTATCATTCGTATGCCTGTGCTGAAAAACATTTTCAATTCACCTCCATCTCCTCATTCTCTCGTGACATCTCTTGTTCTTTCTCACCATCTCCCTCATCTTGCAGCTGCTCCTCCTGGTCGGTTTGCATCTTGTTCTGCAGAATGGGACAGATATTTCCCACCCCTCTCTTTCAAATACAAATCCAGCTGCAACTTAATGGCAATAATCGGTCCCAGATAACAGTCATTTATTACCTCCCCATCTTTGTCATTGGCCTGCTCCGTTTCCATGGGTTCTTCTGTCTCGTCTGACTTGATCACCTCGACCAAGGAGGCGCTGGACACACTGAAGATTCCGTGAATATTCACTCTGACCTTAACTTTCACCTTGGAGCTCTCACCGGATACCTGCGGGACAACTTTCTGAATCAGAAACTGACCTGTTTGAAAGAAAATGAAGAGGGAAGAATTACGAACCAATATGGCACACATGGGAACACAAATTTGTGTGCTAGTGTTTTGCAGCCTAATAGCACTGTTGCCCAAGTCATACTTTTCTAGCAAGTACATTGGTATTTTTTTTTATTTGGTTACAGTAAATTAAAACCGACTGAAGCAATTATGCTAATAGGCTAACAATTTGCAGATTAGCAAGGCATAGTTACAAGATTTTATTTTTGCTTTTGATGTTCGGAAAAACACATTTTTTACTATGAAATTAGCTGAAGTTGGATGGCTGTGGATGGAAAACCATTGGAGGAGAAGTTGGAATTTGAGCCAATGTGCCTTAAGTTGCCCAAAACTTATCTGATTGGCATCATGGATGTCTCAGGAGACCACTGCATAGGGCAAATAACCTCAGTTCACAGCAAGCACCAATGGATTTATTCTGCACGTTTCTCTTTTCTTTTTTGCAAGACTTATTCCAAAAGAAGGACTCATGGAAAAACCTGTGACATCAGCAGCATATTGCATTAATTCTCAGCATACCTGTGGAGCACTCACCAAGCATCATTGGATACTTCAGTATGTGTTTAAAAACAAAACAAGTCATGTCATTTTTGAGACATTATTCCAAAGATGGAGAGAGAACATAAGAATATACATATACACGTCACGTGTGCATCAAATGAGTGTACGAGCGTGCGTTAAACGTATATGATGGCTGCAGCTTATGCCAAATCAAATTAAATTACCAATTAAATTGCCTAGTTTTTCCACTCTACGTATGGTGGGGTCTCATTATTATGATTTCACATTGGTCTCATAGTTATGAGACCCCACTGTGCACGTTTAGGTTACAAAATGTTGCAGTCTCGTTTCTTAAATGCAACCAAGTTCTTCTTCAAATATACATTTTTAAATACAAAGATGTATTTTTTGCAAAATGTTTTTTTTTTTTTTTTTACTATGAGATTTTTACATGTTATGCTTTGAAAGAGTTGCAGACACAGTTTTTTCTGCTGTCAAATGTAGTTGAACCTTGTCATGTTTTTTTAAAATAGATCTTTATGGTTTTGGTCGTGCCACGGTCTCAGCTTGTCTTGGTCTTGACTCAGTATCGACCCCCAAAAGTCTTAGTCTTGTCTCTGTAGGCTCTGGTCTCGAGCAAGTCTTAGTCACGGCTAGTGTGGTCTTGAAGACAACACTCCAATTTGTAGAAGACTGGATTTTGTTTTTATATCACAGTGGTTGATTTAGTTTTACATTTTAAAGACAGTTAAGTGTCAATTTTAATGATGGAAACAGTTTGGCCCTGGCATGAACGAGTTATGGGAAAAGTTGTCATGCCTGAACAAAGCGGAGGTCTACCAGCTTCCCAAAACAGATTGTGTTTGACCTTAGAGGGTCCAACATTAGTTGCTTACCGATGGTCGGGTCAGGGTAGGGCAGCCCATTAGGACTGTTGTAGTATGCCTCCAAAGAGAAAGGCTCTTTGCGGTAGAATGTCAACACTTTGGAAAAAGGTGCTGGGTGGTTCACGGGAAACACCTCGCAATCACTACGAAACAAAACGGTGTCATACCATCAATGCTACATTCCATAAGAAGTGGAGACCACATAAGATGTAGCAGGAATGGTTCGTTTTACCTCACGCCTTCCTCAGTGGCTGAATGCCACTTCAAGGAGATGGGATATGGAACAGCATCTGTGATGGAGAATTCACGCACTTTGAAGGCAGGTGACAGGATTGCGCACTGTGGAAAATGAGTGCTGTTGTCACATGTTGCAATGGAGACAAAATGAATCACTTTCACATTGGGTAAATCTAATTTCTTTATCTAATCCTTGCTCCTCTGTTTACATTTGCTCTTCCCATCAAAGATCCTGTCAAGGAGGGACATGTTTGAAGAAATGGCACGTTAGCTCTTCGATGTCATCATTTCATGGAAAGCAATTAAAGATGGCTTGTGTCATCAATGAATCGTCTCAGTGGTAGAATTATTAGTCACAACATGTCCACTTTATGTAGAATAAAAATTAACTTTAATATAAGCCCCAGCACGCCCGCGACCCAAGTGAGGATAAAGCGGTAGAGAAAATGGAATGGATGGATGATCAATATATGTTATTCGGCACAACTTATGCATGTTACTACTACGAGCAGTGCCGATTGTAAATGGGCTTTCCCAACCTTAATACCCCCCACTTGCAGCGTATGTTTGTTGTGACTTGTCCATATGTACACTATACTGTATGGACAGGGGTGTTGATATGGTGCGGTTTCTCATGCAATTAAGTGAAGACTACCAGTAAGTTCAAACATTAACAAATTGAAAAGGATATATTATAGAACAATTATGGCATTAGTAAGACTATTTTAACTTTTACTGTATTAAAGTCGTATGGCAGTTGTGCCTTGATATACAAGTTTAATTCTGTGAACACCCTCGTAACTCTAAACACTTTTCCCATTTAAATGAATGGAAATGCATTATCTGTTAAAGCCCCCCCACAAAAAAGGTAATGTGTATTTTAATGAGGAAAAATAGCACTCCATTATATTAAAAATAAAAGTATGATATCATTAAGTAACAGTTAAAAGGTGTACACCAGTGGTGCCCAACCACCGAGCCGCAGACCGGTACCGGGCACCGCTGTATGTGAAATGCAAAAACTGAGTCATTAAAACTTCCTTTAGTGGACATTTTTATTTTCTTGATTTGACTCAATTTATTTGAGAACATTACATCCTAATTACAGTTTGATTGCGTAGTTCCGTGAAATTACATCTTTTCAGAATTAATAGCTTATGCCCAAATAAAATGGAAACCAAGCAAAATATCCATGTTTACACTAGAGGTGCAACAATTAATAATAATAAAAAAAATCAACAACTATTTTGCCAATCGATTAATCATTTTGAGCCATTGTTTAACTTAACTGTCCAAATCTCAGCCTCTCAATAGTAAATAGCCTGATTTCTATAGTCCTCCATAAAAGCAGTATGATCATCTTTGTGCTTGGTAAAATACGGAAAGACATTTGCAAACTTCATCTTTTAATTTGGAAAACAATTTTGAAAAAAAACAATTTTGGCGATCCGATCAATGACGTCATCGATCGGCTCCGCACAAGACTTAACGAGTCTTCGTCGCGTATGAATTCAAAAGCTAGTTTATTTTTAGCCTTGTCACAAGTCTTGTTGCGCAGTACTGTAACTATCTGATGGCCAATAAAGTTTTTTCAATCTTGTCTGTGAAAAAACACGTCGGCGTGGGACTATTTTGCAGGGTCTCAGACAAAAGTTATTTGCAGTCTGTGCACAACTGAAGTACGTCATGGGGAACGTCATCTAAATGCTTCAACACAAATTTGATCGAGCACCTGAAGAATGTACACGAGGAGCATGCCGCGTTCAAGCAACACGGCGGTGGGGGGTGTCTCAAACAGACTCAAACTCTGGACAACACCCGTCCATATAGCCGGCCGGGACAGTGAGAAAGTTAGAGTAAGGGTGTATGTATAACAGTATTTTATTAAAGTAATTTAATTGCATTAAATTAGCACCCATTATTTCTGTCAGTTGTAATGTTGATTTGACCTAAACCTATGTCAGTGGCCAATCCTTGAATGCCCTAGAGGTCATTGGTGTTTTAACTTTTGTCTAAAATGCTAGAGAATAATTTGAGCTGGGACGGGCTCCACCACGCCCGCAACCCTTGAGAGGATAAGCTGTACAGAAAATGGATGATGGATGGATACAGTACACAAGTATATACAATAAATGAACAAGTCGTGTAAATAGACACATTGTTCCATCTTGTGATTGGATCTTTTTATTTTTTTATTTATTTATTTATTTTTTTTAAAACTTGTTGATCAGTGATTGGCTCCAAAAATCCTGATCGTGTAAAGCCTATAAATAATCGTTATTTGCAGCTGTAGTATGAATAACCTGTTATTGACATGTCGTTGAACCAAAAGCAGCCTCAGAGGTGTACAGTTGAATCTCGGTAAAACGGACTCTGATATAACGGACTGTCGGGACTGGACAATGTGTCCTAAAATGGTTTCAATTTGTCACTTAAAATGCCATTGACAAAACTCTGAGGGAATACTGGAACATGCCATTTTTGGTACAGTAACAAGTTGTGTTGTTTTTTTCCCCCCCCAAGCTGTACACCTTTTGTAACAGATTTGGAACTAGGAAGCACACTAATTCCTTGCGACTAATGACGGCGACTTGCATATGATGAGCACTGTACGTCAATGTGAAACTTTCAAACATTTTCAAGCTTTTTTTATTATTAATTTACAATAACTTTGTACTGTACTGGGCGTTTTAGGCCACGACACCCCACCATTCAAATCTGTACAATTATCTATAGAACAATGGATTTAAAAATATTCAATAGTGACATCCCTAATTTAAACTAAAATAAAAACAAATACAAATGAAAGCTAAACTCTTGATGTGAACGATTGTGCCAGTTACAAGTTGTGAGTCACTATGAAGAGCTAAAAGACTTCCTGAAAGAAAACAGTGGTTCCTAGATTATAGCTGCTCAGTGGAGCCTCACCAATTTAGATTTAGGAGAATTGAGATTGCTTGATAAAATGGCAGCATGAGAAACACTTTGAACAGTTCTAGTCAAGCTATGCCAAATGCTTGGGCTCAAGAAAGTGCGCGCCAGTAAACAGAAGTGTGATATACCTGCAAAGCAGATCCTCTCGCCACTGCTTCATCAGCATTCAGTGTGGTGTTCAATTCCTTCCCGAAGAATTTGCTGATCCTCTCTTTAACAGCCGGGATCCTGGAGGCCCCGCCTACAATCTCTACCGCGTAGATGTCATCCTTTTTAAGTTCTTCGGAGAAATGAAGACAAGTTGAAGAATTGGAGGATTGCGCTTGTGTCATGACTAAAAGGAAAGTAAATGGTGTGACGCTCACTGGCTTGATCCAACAGACTCTGCAGGGGAGGCTCCACTCTGGCCAAAAGGTCAGCACTCATCTCTTCAAACTGACCTCTTGTAAAGGAGAAAAAAAATGACAAGTGAGAGACTTGAATTAAAATTAAAAAAAAATTTTTTTTTTTCATTTACAAAATGGGGGGCTGACCTGTTGAGCTTTCCTGTGACATCTATCTCATTCATGAAGCACTCTATGTTCAGCGGCAGGTCAGAGGAGTTGGCACTCATGAGTTTTTTCAGTTTCTCACACTCCATGTAGAGCCTGACCAGAGCCCGGGGCTTGGACTTCACATCCAGCTTGTAAGTCTTGCCAAATTCCTCACAAAAATATTTGACTACTACCTCATCAAAGTCCTTGCCTCCCAACTCAGGATCGCAGGCTGTGGCAAGAATCTGGGAAAGACAGGAGGAGGAACAAATAGCTGACATAACACCTGTAAGAGCTAAGACAGCACGCTTTTGTGACAATCCCCAACCTTGAGTTTGCCCTTGTTGAAAGCACACACTGATGTCTGGTATCCAGAATGGCCCAGGTCCACAAACACCACATTCCTGGCCTTCTCTTCAGGAGCAGGTAGGTCCTGCTTATAGATCCCATATGCCAGAGCCACTGTAGAGAACAGTTGTTACATAATATTAACAGAACGGAACAAAGGCTGGAATCATCCAAGTGTATTTCGTGTACTGACAGTAAACATGCCATGGCAAGACAAGCAAGGGTGTGACTGATGAAATGAAGGCTGGCTGAATACCAATACTTTTTGCTTCTAGTATCTAATTAAGTAAGAACGAGCCCATGTCTCCTTTGCCATGGCTCTGTTTCTAATTGTTGTAATTGACAAAGAGGGACTATGGACCGTCTTGAAGAAAGTGCTTGGTATCCTAGCAACAACAAATATCTAGAGAATTCCCGAAAAAAGAGGTCACGGCTGCTCTCAGCAATAATGAAGCTCATGAAAATAGTCATTCTGTATATTGCATCATATGGATCAAGGAAAAATGCTAATTGTGAGTTCATGAAGTGGAAATATCTAATATCCATGTTGCCTAACACTGTCGGTTTTTTGGATGTGACATATCTTCAGAAAATAATAGCAACTTTTGGAGCAATGTTGCTCATTGACTAGTCAGTTTGAATGCTATGGAGTGTTGCTTTTTCTTGTGACTGCAGGACCTCCATCCATCAATCCATCCATCCATCCATCCATCCATTTTCTGAGCCGCTTCTCCTCACTAGGGTCGCGGGCGTGCTGGAGCCAATCCCAGCTGTCATCGGGCAGGAGGTGGGGTACACCCTGAACTGGTTGTAAAACTTTTGTTAAGAGAGTGGTCAGGTGAAGCCATTTGTTGTTACATCAGCGTATTTGTGTGTGTAGCCGCATTACAATACATTCTAGCTAGCGGTTGTAGACAAATAACTTGGCTAACATCGATACCTTGTGTTGGCAATTGCAGACGTGCTGTTCTGGTACATTAGTTCACATACATTCCACTCTCTTTTTATAAGTGTCAAATATTTGCAGTGGTGTGCAATGGGGGCCTTCAGACCCTTCTTTGCTGGCCTAACCCTTATGAAAAGCATTGACCTGCATTTACAACTTACATAAGAAGGTATTAATTTATTTCCAAGTCTCTTATATTCATTTCCTAGCGTGTGTCTTGGCTAAGCAAACTCCAGTCGTTTAAAGGTTGAATCGCTGCTGAGCAAAGGCCCATGTCCGAAATGTATCACCCGCCACTGAATGTTTGCGTGAATGTTCCCAAATAGTGAAACATTCTGTCTTTCCTCCTGGCTCCCCACCATCGCACCAAATGATTTCTACACGGAGAGGTACGTGAGTTTACAGCAAAATTTGTCCGTATGAAATAATGATCACTGTGAAACTTCGAGGGAGAGATTTCACTGACATTTTTGCAATCAAATTATTCAATTAATTGTTTCAGACCTAGTATAGGCACTAAATAGGAATTGGGCACATAGACCCACAGTGCAAATTCAGCCAGAAAGTACTACAGAAAGTAGTAGAAAAGCTACCATGGATGCTGACTGTGCTACTTACCCTACAGAACTAAAAACACTCTCTCTCACTCACACACACACACGCAAGCAGTACACACCTGCAGTCGTTTCATTCATGAGCCTCAAGCAGTTGAGCCCTGCGATCTGCGCGGCATCTACCAATGATCTCCTCTCAGAGTCAGTATAGTAGCAGGGAACCTGGGAAAGACCAGGAAATGTTAAAAATGTACATGCACACACACCTATTTAACCTTAAATGGAGATGAAATGAGCCATGGAGGTTTTTGTTGCAGGTAAAAGGATAAGGGTGTGTGGAGGTTGAGATTTTTGCATGTGGAGGTTGATATTTTTGCATGTTCTCGATTGTATTGTGATACTTACAGAGACAACACAGTCAGCAACGGGCTTCTTCAGTGCACTTTCTGCCGTCTCCTTCAGCTTGGTGAGAAGCATGGCGGTGACCTGTTCAATGCTGAACACCTTCTCCTCCTCCATATACATGACCTATAGTCAGGGGTGCAAATAATTTTGGTCTGGTTCTCAAATGCACACCAGAAGTTGTTGATTGCTATTTTTTTCCATGACCCACAGACCTCACTGGATGAACTTATTCCATTTGTAGACGTGTCCTATTTGTGAATTATTTTCTGTAGAAAAAGGATGAAACTAGACTTTTCACCGGCCTGATCGGTCTCGACCGTCAGTTAGCATTTTATGCTGATCGGCTTTAATGTCATAATTCGCCGATCCGATAAATGACGTCATTACACCGCAAAAGACCTTCACTCCACATCGCCATCGTGTACATTATATTTGAATCCAAAAGCTAGTTTATTTTTAGCCTTGTCGCATTTCTTTTGACGTAGTACTGTAAATATTTGACCACCAATAGTGTTTGCAGAGTTGGTCCTCCCCGCAAAAAAGAGAAAAACAAAAAAATTGGGGGAATTTTGTTTTCTGTGAATAGGTGAATCCCCAGGTGCAGGACTGCACATATGTGGGGGTTCACTGTAAATGATTCACTATGTGCTTACCTTGATTCCAGTTGTCCCTGTGGGCATTTGTGCAACATCATAGACCAGACTAGATTTGAGGCGCTGCACAAATGGATCTGAGAACGTCCGACCATGAAACCTCTTGAAGCCCTGCACTGTGTTCTTGCAGTTTGTGACAACCTGTTCAACCACAAACATTCTAACGTCAACAAAGTAATAAAACGGAGCGAACACATTTTGGCATTGTGTTTCACATCATCATCATACATGCCACATTCGTCGCATGCTGACTCCAGAAACATTGGTGTAGTTAAGGTCATGTGTACCAATTCCAATAAAATCGTACCTGGCTTTTCGCAGCAGCACCAATTGATCGATTCCGTGGTCCAAAAGAAACACATGCTCTATGAATAGAAAAGACAAATCGGTTTCTTTCTCCTTAAACATTTTGTACCACCCCAATTCCAATGAAGTTGGGACATTTTGTTAAACAAATAAAAACAGAATACAATGATTTGCAAATCATGTTCAACCTATATTTAATTGAATACACTACAAAGACAAGATATTAAATGTTCAAACTGATCAAATTGATTTTTTTTAGCAAATCATTAACTTAGAATTTTATGGCTGCAACACGCTGGGACAGGGTCATGTTTACCACTGTGTTACATCACCTTTTCTTTTAACAATATTCAATAAACGTTTGAGAACTGAGGACTAATTGTTGAAGCTTTGTAGGTGGAATTCTTTCCCATTCTTGCTTGATGTACAGCTTCAGCTGTTCAACAGACCGGGGTCTCCGTTGCCGTATTTTACACTTCCTAATGCGCCACACATTTTCAATGCGAGACAGGTCTGGACTGGAGGCAGGGTAGTCTAGTACCCGCACTCTTTTACTACGAAGCCACGCTGTTGTAACACGTGCAGAATGTGGTTTGGCATTGTTTTGCTGAAATAAGTAGGGGAGTCCATGAAAATGACGTTGCTTGGATGGCAGCATGTTTCTCCAAAACCTGTATGTACCTTTGAGCATTAATGGTGCCTTCACAGATGTGTAAGTTACCCATGCCATTGGCACTAACACAGCCCCATACCATCACAGATGCTGGTTTTTGAACTTTGCTTCCATAACAGTCCGGATGGTTCTTTACCTCTTTGGCCCGGAGGACACAAAGTCCACAATTTCCAAAAACAATTTGAAATGTGGACTCGTTGGACCACAGAACACTTTTCCACTTTGCATCAGTCCATCTTAGATGAGCTCGGGCCCAGAGAAGCCGGCGGCATTTCTGGGTGTTGTTGATAAATGGCTTTTGCTTTGCATAGTACCGTTTCAAGTTGCACTTACGGATGTAGCGCCAAGCTGTATTTACTGACATTGGTTTTTTGAAGTGTTTCTTAGCCCAAGTGGTGTTATCCTTTACATACTGATGTCGGTTTTTGATGCTGTGCCGCTGAGGGATCGAAGGTCACGGGCATTCAATGTTGGTTTTTGACCTTGCCGCTTACATGCAGTGATTTCTCCAGATTCTCTGAACGTTTTGATAATAATATAGACCGTAGATGATGAAATCCCTAAATTCCTTGGAATTGTACGTTGAGGAACATTGTCCTTAAACTGTTTGACTATTTTCTCAAGCACTTTTTCACAAAGAGGTGAACCTCACCCCATCTTTGCCTGTGAATGACTGAGCAATTCAGGGAAGCTCCTTTTATACCCAATCATGGCACCCACGTGTTCCCAAATAGCCTGTTCACCTGTGGGATGTTCCAAACAGGTGTTTGATGAGCATTCCTCAACTTTCTCAGTCTTTTTTGCCACCTGTTCCATCTTTTTTTGGAACGTGTTGCAGCCATAATATTCTAAGTTAATGATTATTTGCTAAAAACAAAGTTTCTCAGTTTGAACATTAAATATATTGTCTTTGTAGTGTATTCAATTAAATATAGGTTGAACATGATTTGCAAATCATTGTATTCAGTTTTTATTTATGTTTAACACAAGGTCCCAACTTCATTGGAATTGGGGTTGTACAATAAACGTGTCACAAGCAATAAGCTGTCGTTGAGGATTAATAAAATTTATTTTAAAAAAAATAAAAAATAAATAAATAAAGTGCAATTAATTGATGAAGCGTTTTGACAGCCAGTACGGGGCCTCCTCCCATCACGCGCTTTTCCGTGCCCACTTGGGATTGGCATAAAAAACGGTCGATCGCTTAACTGTTCTATATTGTATTCTCTTACACTGATGCGGTTTTACCGTGTAAACGTACAATTGCGATTATATATTCAGCCACTGAAGAAATACAGAGTCGCCTTTGAAATCGCGACGATGTCACGCTAGCTAGCATTAGCATTCACATGCCGTTTCCAGTTGTGAAATTCGTTCGCATGCTAATTCCTCAAGTTAGCGTCGTTAGCTTCACACAAGACGTTGAGGACAGGTGAATTCGCACTCATCCCCAAATTGTTGTCGCGCGCGGGCGAGACAAAACCAAAAGCCACCCGCCATACTTACGGTGTACATCGGTCGCTGTATTCATTGGCGACAGTTTCGATCCCACCGGCTCGAGCTACTGCTACATAGCAGTTCAAATAGCCTACGTCGAATCCGACAACTGACATTTTGAAAGTAGCTAACGGAGCGGTGCAGTCTACAGCGGATACAGCGGGAAGAGCAGCGGTACAATTCAGTGTAAAATGAGGACCGAGCAGCTACAGGGTTAGGATTTCACTCAGCGGCCGTGGTTGGTCCACCCTTGTTCTTGTTCCATGAAGCTGAGTAGCAGCATGCGCTACACCGGCAGAAGAGCGAGGCTTCAAGAATTTTCGATCCGTGTCGCCAACCAATAGCGTGCGAGGCCGGGGTAGGATGCCATTGCGACACCCGACGGCCATAAAAGAGATTGTAGCGAAGCAGGGCTTCCGCCATGTTGATGCATCACATCGCGGCGAGTGAGCAAATCGAGGTGGGAAATAACCAAAGTACAAATACTTTGTCACGGTATATGCAATTCACTTGCAAATACAGTACGGTGGTGCCTTGACTTACGAGTTCAATTCGTAACTCAAAACACTCGTATCTTTCACACTGAAATGAATGGAGATGCCATTGTATCCCCCATAAAACAATAACAATAAATCTTTGTAACGTTTTTAATAAGACAAAATGTATATATAGTATTGTATTATGGAAAACGCGTATAAACATATAAGAGATGAAAATAAAGAGAGGTAAGGTCAACTGCGGTTTGAGATCTTGATTGGTTGAAATCTTGCGGTCTTAAATGGCAGCAAAAAAACTACTTCTACATAAGTACTGAGTGTGAGCATTTTTTCTACTTCTGCCAAGGCGGTATCATACTACTAAGTCTTTCTATTAGCACCATCTGAATTATCTTTCCTGTTGTTTGGGGCAATGTTGATCACGAGGTCATTATCATTATCTAAGTCATTATCTCTTGGCCTAAACACTATGATAAGGATTGACTTACATTTACAACCTCACAGTCTTTTCTTGTCATTTCAAACTTGGCTGTCGTGCTTCCAGTACAAGTATGTAAATGTTTTTTGTTTTTTTGTCTACTCATATTTCAGCCTCTATGGTTTGCCATAAACATCTTGTCTTCCCAGGGCTTTCAGAATTAGTCGTCTACACCATTAAATTGGTCAGAAAATTAATACTTATTTACAAATAATGTATCTTTGTTCATCTATCTATATAGATAGATGCCAGTGATGTATAGTGACAGAACAATCAAATGCTACCTTTTATGACATTGTTTGGATGTGTTCTGAAAGATTTTCTCTCTCATGTAATATGTGCCTTGGCTCAACAAATGTGACTTAAATTATATAAGCAGTGGGACTGTTTGTTTAACCAATCAGATTTCAAATTCGCCTCAGAGGACCAGCCAGCTGGCCCCCAATGATGACACCATTTTCCGTCCTCTGATTGGTTAGTCAGAGCAAGTCAACTTCGACTATCAAACATGTTTGTATCATCAGCACACAAAAATACATTCAATAATCAGCATCTCTCGTGCCTGTGACATATTCCTTTTTTTGTTTGTTTTAGCCCTGATAGTTTAATATTGATTCTGAACAGCTCTTAATGATATATAACGAGGCACAATTGTGTGCTGTCATATCGTGTTTATGATAGTGGTGGTATTAAGAGGTTGCTAAAATTGGGTAAGTCCCCACTGAAGGCCCAGGTACAAAATGTTGATCCAAAAATGCTGAAAAGACAAAGAAATGTGGTAAGCTGCCAATAGGTAGATGGCAACATTGAACAGTTGAAGGAGCTGTAGGCTCAGGCAAGAACTGGCTATTTAGTAAATGCAACAATTTTCCGTCTTCTTCCTATGTCTGGGATGTAGCTCATCTTAAAGAAAAGAAACATCCAAGCCCTGGTACTGTACATTTTGCAAAAAACTAACTCTTCCAAACTCATGTGCAGAAAATGTCTTCTGTTCAGATGAAACCAAGGTTGCACGTTTCGGCCATAATTCGAAAAGGTATGTTTGGTGCAAGTACAACTCTGCTCATCACCAGAAAAACACTATACCAACAGCGACGCATGGGGGGGAAATCATCCTTTGGAGATGTTTTTCTTCAGGTGCCTGGAACTGTATCCTTAAGTCAAGGAGGGAGGAAGGAATGAAGAACAGTTTCACTGAACATCTGCGTGAGTGATCTGGAGAGAGCTGCGCACAGATCGCATGCCATCTGGCAGACTCAAAGTGTTTTTGCAAATAAGAGTGGGCAAATATTGCTACGGACGGCACGGTGGACAACTGGTTAGAGCGTCTGCCTCACAGTTCTGAGGACCGGGGTTCAATCCCCAGCCCCGCCTGTGTGGAGTTTGCATGTTCTTCCCATGCCTGCGTGGGTATTCTCCCCGGGCACTCCGGTTTCCTCCCACATCCCAAAAACATGCATTACTTGAAGACTCTAAATTGCTCGTAGGTGTGAATGTGAGTGCGAATGGTTGTTTGTTTTTGTGTGCCCTGCAATTGGCTGGCAACCAGTTCAGGGTGTACCCCGCCTCCTGCCCGAAGATAGCTGGGATAGGCTCCAGCACACCCGCAACCCTTGAGGATAAGCGGCATGGAAAATGGATGGAAATATCTCTACATTAAGATGTACCACACTGTGGAGACTTTTACAGTGCATTCAGAAAGTATTCACAGTGCTTGACTTTTTTTCACATTTTATGCTGCAGCCTTATTCCAAAATTGAATTCATTTTTCACCTGAAAATTTACACACAACACCCCTTAATGTGAATTTTTTTTTTTTTTTTTGCAAATAAAAAAAAAAAAACTAACCTCACATGTACATAAGTATTCACAGCATTTGCCACAAAGTTCAAAATTGAGCTCATATTTCCACTGATCATTCTTGAGAGGTTACTACAGCTTTATTGGAGTGCACCTGTGGTACATTCAGTTGATTTGACATGATTTGGAAAGTCACACACCTGTCTATACAAGGTCCCACAGGTGACGAGGCATTTTGGAGCACAAACCAAGCATGAAGTCTAAGGAATCGTCTGTAGACCTGTGACAGGATTGTCTCGAGGCGCAAATCTGTGGAAGGGTACAGAAAAATGTCTGCTGCTTTGAAGGTTCCGATGAGCACAGTGGCCTCCGTATTCCATTTTGGGGTGAGGTTGTAACATAAACTGTGGAAAAAGTATACTGTAACACTCTATACCCAAAATGGCTGAGTAGTTATATGAGCCAAAGTGCTGCAAAGTATTTGAGGGTGTGTATATTTAAGCAACCACATTATTGTATGGTTATGTTTTTCCCTTAGATATTCCTTAAAAACATCTATTCAGTTGTACTGGTTATAGGTCACATTATCTGGGAATATTTTGAAATTATCATTCCATTTCTTTTATCCATCCATCCATTTTCTGAGCCGCTTCTCCTCACTAGAGTCGCGGGCATGCTGGAGCCTATCCCAGCTATCATCGGGCAGGAGGCGGGGTACACCCTGAACCGGTTGCCAGCCAATCGCAGGGCACATACAAACAACCATTCACACTTCCATTTACACCTATGGGCAATTTAGAGTTGTCACTCAACCTACCATGCATGTTTTTGGGATGTGGGAGGAAACCGGAGTACCCGGAGAAAACCCACACAGCCACAGGGAGAACATGCAAACTCCACACAGGCGGGGCCGGGGATTTAACCCCGGTCCTTTTCCAGTAATATCACAAAATTTGAACTTGTGTTTTATCCACGGTTTTCAATCTCTATTTTCTACCAATATATTTTTGTTCTTAACTTCCATTAAACAGTCGTACACAGTTCACCTTCCATTTACCTTATTTAGTAAAATTTTAAGTCTTGCCTTTTACACATCCCAAACACAATGTATAAGAATAAGAATGACCAACCCTTCCAATACAGGCATGCCATGAGCTAAACAAGAAAGGAAGAATGAATACAAATGGGCCTGCGACCCTAGAGAGGATAAGCAGTATGGAAAATGGATGATTAATACAATTGGAATTGATTTCACAAATATTTTTTCATCTTTAATAGGGAAGCAGAAGCAGCATTTTACAACAAGACGCCTAGAGCTGGCAATAGTTTATTCATCATTCTCGTAGTCAGCAGGATTCTTCCTCTTGCTCTGCTCATGAACACTGTTGCCCCACGAGTAGGTCAGGTACATGAGGGTCATTGCTGCAAATGAACATATGGAACAGCATATGCATTAGTTCAGCTTTTGTAACCTTCTGTGCAACCAACAAAAAAAGAAGCTACGGATTGCATTTTGTTCCAGTGAAGTCAATATAATTTATTCGACTTCATTCAGACAATTTCTCTTATAAGGGAAATAAAAAATAAAAATGGCTAAATTCTGTGTTGAGACTACATACAGGTATGTGCCAAAAACAATTGAACATCAAGGGAAAGTCCATTTATTTCAATGTTTCAAAGTGACACTTGTATATTAGTTCACCACACACAAAGTGAAATATTTCAAGCCTTTGTTTCAATTTTGAGGATTAATGGCAGAATGACCAAAAAAATAAATCTAGTATTTCACAAAATTTTAATATCATGACAAAGTTCAACATTGTAGGCTTCCTGTGTCCCAAACTTGTCAGCTAATTAACACAAAACGCCTGCAGAGGTTTTCCTCAGCCTTTATACAGTCTCAGTCTGGCTTAGTAGACTTCAGGATCATGGGGAACACTGCTGACTTGACAGTTGTGCATAAAATCAATGACACCCTCTATAAAGGAGAAAAGCTCTCAAAAATAAATTGCAAAAGAAGCTGGATGCTCACAGAGCGCTGTATCAAAATACATTAACAGTGTTTAGAGGAAGGGGAAAATGCTGCCTGGAAAAGTTGCACGAGAGACAGGCATGACCGCAGCCTTGAGAGGATTGTCAAGCAACGGCGACCCAGAAATCTGGGGGAGCTCCATAAGGAGTGGACTGAGGCTGGTGTCCGTGCATCAAGACCCACCACATACAGATGTCTGCATGACATGGGCTACAGTTGTAGCCCTGAACCAAAAACAACATCAGAAGCGTCTGTGCTGGGCTAAGGTGAAAAAGTACTGGTCGGTTGCCCAGTGGTCCCAAGTCCTCTTTTCAGATGAAAGTAAATTTTGCATTTCAATTGGAAATCAAGGTCCCAGAGTCTGGAGGAAAACTGGAGAAGTACAAAAGTCAAGCTCCTTAAAGTCCAGTGTGAAGTTTCCACAGTCGGCAATGGTTTGGGAAAGCATGTCACTTGTTGGTGTGGGTCCAATGTCATTTAACAAGTCTGCAACCAACGCAGCTGTCCACCAAGAAATTTTAGAGCATTTCATGCTTCCCACTGCCGACGAGCTTTTTGGAGAAAATGATTTTATTTTCCAGCAGGATTTGGCACCTGACCACAAAGCAAAAACGACTAACACCTGGTTTAATAGCCATGGAATAACAGTACTTGATTGGCCAGCAAACTCGCCTGACTTGAACCTCATTGAAGATTTATGGGGTATTGTCAAGAGGAAGATAAGGGAACCGAAAGCCCGAAATGCAGACAACCTGAACGCCAATATCACAGCAACTTGGCCTACAACACCTAAACTGTGCCAAAGGCTGATCATCTCCATGCTGTAATTAATGCAAAAGGAGGCCCAAGAAAGTACTGATGGCATATTACTTGAATACACTTTTCAGAAGACAAACACTTCTGTGTTTAAGATCCTTTTATGTTGGTCACGTGAAATATTCAAATTTTGTGAAATACTGGATGTTTTTTGGGGTCTTTCTGGCATAATTATCAAAATTGAAACAAGGCTTGAAATATTTCACTGTGTGGTGACCTAATATAACAGGTTTCACTTTTTGAAACAAATTGAACTGAACGGACATTCCCCTCAACATTCTATTTTTTTGGCAAATACCTGCATGTGCTTCTGTTTTACTAAGTTTAAATGTATTTCAAGCATGTGGGAGGGCTTAAAATGTTTTTTTTTTTTAGATGGCGATAGATCACATCACGGGTGGGTCTGGAACATATCCCCCGTGATAAAAGGGGGTTCACCACTGTAATCTAACATTATTCTTACACCACTGCACAAGATAGTTTGTGTTTGTAACTTCGTCATAATTACAGTAACAATTTGCCAACCACTGCAAAGCAAACAAATTAAATAGTAAACAGCAAGTACAGCAGTAGTTGAGTATCATCACTGGTCAAACTGGTTCACTGCACAAATCTAACCTCAAAACGTAGTACAGTATGTCAAGGCTGTCATAAACAGAGGACTGTGTAACTGTGGATGTGATTGGATTTTCAAATATTGTGCGACTGTATTCCACCACATTGATAAATAGTGAACAGTGTAGAAGATACTCACGAGGGGCTACTTTGAAGAAAGACGACGTGAACCTTCTCCACACATTGGGAATTCCCTTCGAGAAATAGTTTGGGAATGCCTTCTGCTCAAAGGGGGACAGGCTGTATGTGATGACATGCCTGATCCTGGCCAAATCTCCAAAGTGACGGCCCATGTTGAACCGAATGGCAACCGAACTGTGAAACACAAAGGACTACAATTTGTGGACGCGATTAGAAAGCCTATACGAGACGAGAAGCCAAAAATGTGCTAATTTAAGTAAACATGACCGGACATGCATAATCAAAATAGCAATTCAGTTATTGCTAAATGATTGCGAAAACAAAGTTGAGTCAAAGGGCAACGGCAAGTTTTAGCATTAGCTTCGGTGGCCTGGCTACAGCATAGACCTTGAGCCATTTCGTCTCTGGTCGTTAAGGGAGGCACCCCACAGGCAGAGAAAGGTCTTCTTAATCCACCGATCAGTGTTATTAGAGATGGTCGTCTATCATCGCTGCACGAACACTAAAGAGTTTGTATTGCCAGTGATACTTACCGTCCGTCTTGTCGTCGTCGTCGTCGCTTCCTGAAGGTTCCCGTGTCCTTCGTTTAGGACTATGTGGAGTCCAACGTACAGTGCTTTACTGCCATCTAACGGCTTGGAGACCAAATCACTGCAGGATTCCATGATGTGATTACAGACAGCACAGAACTTGTGCAAAAACAAAAAAAAAAGGTCAGCGTTTAAGCGTGAACAAGCTACTGCCCATATTGTTTTTAACAACAAATTTTAAAAAACAACCAAAAAGACCAAATGTATGCATGCTGTTATTTATTTCCCAACTCTTCAGAGAACGTTGACCTATTTTCATCAGTTTGAATATTTGGAAGCTGAACACAGACAGACAGTGAATTCACATAATTGGCATAAATAGACAAGGCATGCATGTAGTCACATTTAACCAGTATAAATTCATAGGTATGCAGTCACTTAGTGACCAGAATTAATAAATACACACGGACACCTTGACATCTTTCATTCTGGACATTTTGAAGACAGCCGCCACTCAGAACAACTCTCTGTAATGCCCAGGAATAAAACAATATGTAAAAGGTTTGATAAGATTTTGTGACTGATTTTTCTTCGCTTTTGGTCCAGAACAGGGTGAATTAATACGTACTGTGTTAACTTAAATAACGACAAACTACCCACACATAAATTAACAAAAATAAAAAAAAATAATAATAATAATAATAAATCTACTACACATTTTTTCATCCAGTGTTTCATATCAGTACTCTATTGCAAAGGTGAAATGGGATGAATTTGCATCTTTTCTGATAATGTATCAAAAAAAATTAAACATTATGTGACATTTTCCCCCAATGTTAAAATACATTAAGTTAACACACCTGCTCCAGAACAAACATCTATGCACAATGATTTTAACCCTTGATGAAATCACAGAGCCTGGTCAGAACATTTTATGTTTGAATAGTGGCCCAAAGGTTTATGGTAATATTTTCATTTTGAGTGAGGGTGAGCGGTTTGTCCGTTTGTTGTTTTAGCGGCAAGTGCACCTGGTTGCCACCATGTCTTCAAACTCCTTGTAAGTATAGGAGCCGTCTTCAAAGATCATGACGCTCATGGGGTTGTAATGGGAGGGAATGCACGAGGGCCTCGGCACAGAGGAATCGAGCTTCTCGTATATGATGTTTTGTACCATGGTGTGGACCGGTGAACCATAGATGAAGCCACTGGTCCGCGGGCAGATGCCTCTACAGTACCTGGGGTTATATTTGGGTGGGAAAACGATCCAGTCATCCAGTTTAAGCTGGCTAAATCGCACTCTGAAATCATATAAAGCACAGTAACTTGTTGGAAATTCCGAGCCTGAAAGAAGCTCCGGCAAGTGGATGTCCAGGCTTTTATCGCTTCCTTTGCTCTTTGCCGACTCCCTCCTTAGCCGCCGTCTCTTGGCTCGAAGCACTTGTTGATGGGATTTGAAAACCATCTGCTCATTAAGCATGTTTGCAGCAGTGGGTGGCAATGTCTGGTGTGACACTTTGCTGTCATCATGAAGATAAAGCAGTATTGGAGGGGACCCCACGGTGAACTCCAAATGGCCTTCGTTCCCAGGTTGCTTCTCCACGGGGCAGACGACATTGATGTGCAGGTGGACATTTTGCTTTGGGAAGTTTGAAGGCGGCAGAAGAAGCTGAGTGACGTCAACTTCCACCCAGTTCTCTCTTCCCAAGCCATCCGCAGTGGCCGTGAAGTTCACAGCTTGGTGGATGCCGGGACATAGCGGACACTTGTTCGAGTGCTCCTGCTCCTTGATGCTCAGGAAGCACACGGAGTTAATGTGAGTGGAACTGTAAAGCAGTGTCACCTTCCTGAGCTGTTCCTTTTCTCTAACTCGATCAAGGCTGTAGGACAGATCCAATGTGAAACGCTCTGTAAGAAAATGGGTGAAAACAACAGTGTTAAAATATACTCACAATTACTGTCCATTAGGCATGGGCTGGTATCAGATTCTGACAGTATGTTATGCTATTTCTGCCAGTTATATTATAAATATAGTTAAGCATTGTTGTAAAACAACATATGCATACTTTAGACTATTTGTGTGGCTTGGCTGTGGCTGAGACTTGTTCGCTTAAAACCCGGACATGCTGTGTTGTCGTTCAGCTGAGTTGAGTGGGTGGGTAACAATCACAAAGTGGGCAGGTACTTGAATAATTGGTAACTACACAGAAAGTCCTTTGAATTTACTTGAACAGGTACATTGGTTGCACATAATTAAAATGTGGTAAATGTATGCATTTTCTCCTCTTTACCTCACTTAACTAATGCTTATAAATCTAACAGTAATATTAATTGTATTATGCAAGTGTACAGGTATGTAACACCTATTCATTATGTAAAGTTAATTTCATCATGTCCAGGCTTTAATGTAGCTTTAAATTGATTCTCAATGTTAATACTAAATGAAGGTATTCGACTGCATTAAAGTAATTTCATTGTCGCTACACTGCAAGAAAAACCAAAAGAAACTGAATTTACTCAATTTGAACATATACATTGGTTGTGCATGATTATATGTGGTAAATTGGTGTGATTTAAGGGGAAAATTACTTAATTTACTACATTTTAATCAAGTCCAACTGATGTACTGTACATGTTAAAATACATTTTATTCAGTGTAGTACCAAATTTAGCTCAAATATTTTTAAATTTGGCTTCCCAAAATGTATTAAAACCATATGCATAACTGATTTGCACTAAAGAGAAACAATTCCATACTCAAAATGTATTTTAACATTTAATCTTTTAAACAGAATCTTTAGAATTTCAGTTTGAAACAGCGCAAATACAATTGTCTGCTACTTCACAGCTTAAAATGACAAAATAGAGATCAATAAAATATACAAATCAAATAAAGATTATACAATAACAAAATATATAAAAAATAAACTACAACAGTCAAATATACACAAACTACAAGTCTGAGGAGTCATTCTATTTAACGGAAAACCCATGTTAAAATAAATAAAATACAAATTTAAACTGGAACTTTAACATGCTTTTCTGTTGACAGCACATTTACTGCACCTAGAGCAGGAGCAGACTGTTTTTCAGGACTCTGTTGAAGAGTTTCCTGCCATACTTGGCCATAATCTTTACCACTACCTCAAAGGTGTAACAGGTCACTGGGGTATCTGAGATTATTGTATAAATGAGTCTAAAAAGCATAGCAATGGCTAGTGCTACACTATGTAAGTTTTGCAAAACCTTGATGCCTTCAAGGACAACTCCATCATACAGAGTCATCAATTGAGGCATGTTCTTTGAGGACATAAATGCCCATTGTAGTGTCTTCAATGGTCTCAGTGGAAGCACTATCATCCAGTCCCTACAAAAAAGCAACAAGGTAAAAAATTAACCAAAGCCAAATGAATTCTGTTTTTTTGCAAGAATTCACACCATGTGTACTTGCACTTTTCTCATTCCAAAAACTTACTCCAGTTTTACAAAAATTTAGGTTTTCACCCACAAAATTCCCATGCATTCCCATGACAAACAAAATGCAGTCACATCCTTCCCATTCAAAATTAAAAATCCAAAAATTTCCCTCACACCAAAAGCCACAATTTATCAAAAGTTTCCACATTTTTTACACAAACAAAATTGCTATTTTAGGTTATATTCTAAATCAGTCTCTGCTCCAACATTTCTTGACCTATTCAAACCATTCCAACTACAAAATATTTGACATGCCCCAGATTTCCTCATTACCAAAATTCTAAAGTTGTCACCCACATCTCACATTTTGTACCATGGTGTGGTAAACACTTGCCACATATTCTTGGACTAGGTTTCTGGATCTTCATCCATGTAGCCACAGACTCCCTTGATTATGCACTCGTGTCCAGCATCTACATCGTCACACAGCGGAATTGAACACGAGAACATAATTTACATCAATAGTAAATTAAAATCTGTGGTGTCACAATTGTGTTTTTGTTGAGTCTATTAGTTAGTTTGATGATGATAGATGGCTATAATTTGGCCACACAGTTTTGAACAAAAAAGATAATTTCCAAGTTATTACAAACAGGAGATAGATTATACACTATCATCCCTTGTCCATTTTATGACACAATTAACTCCCATTATAAGTTTCAATATACTATAAACCCGGTGTTATAATGCTTTTCCTATGACTGCTGAATGAATCATAGCACTGGTGTGTCCATCCATCCATTTTCTGTACCACTTATCCTCACTGAAGCTCCAGCATGCCCGTGACTCATCCCAGCTATGTTCGGGCCAGAGGCGGGGTACACCCTGAACTGGTCGCCAAACAATCACAGAGCACATAAAAAAACAACAACCATTCGCACTCACATTCACACCTACGGGCAATTTAGAGTCTTCAATCAACCTACCACGCATGTTTTTGGGATGTGGGAGGAAACCAGAGTACCCGGAGAAAACCCACACAGGCATGGTGAGAACATGCAAACTACACACAGGCGAGGCCAGGATTCGAACCCCACTCCTCACATCTGTGAGGCAGATGTGCTAACCAGTCATCCGCCGTATTGGGGGGTGAAAGAAGACAAAAAAAAAAAAGTTTGGTGTGTATTTATTCCCCTAAACCACAAAATGGAACCAGAGAACAAATAATTGTTTGTTTGCAAAGCCAAGCAGGTTATCTCCTAGTTGCAAGGTGCCATTTTAAAGTTAAACTAAGTTTAAAAGAGTCCATCCTTGAGGACTTGCATGCTGCCAGAACTAAGACAAGAGCGTGCAAAATCCTCTCGGACCCTCCACATCCCGGTCACTGGCTCTTCCAGCTCCTTCCCTCAGGTAGGCGCTACCGATCAATGCAAACTACAACTAGTAGACATTCCAACAGCTTCTTCCCTCTTGCAATCAACTTCTTAAACACCTAACCTACAATTCCATGACAACATGCAGGCAATTGTTTGACTTGAGTTTGTTGTCACATTTCTGTGGGGCCAATTATACATTACTCGTGCACTCACTGTAGTAGTCTCGCCACGCTGAACTATTTGCATATCTGTTGTTGACCAATACTGGCCACTCATGTCAGAGTAGCATCTGCTCCATTTGCACACTGATTGAGGCGTATCTGCAACATTTGCACAATCAACATTGTCCCAGATTAACGCACTACTCGCTTGAAGTCTCGGCGCCCTTTGCACCGGACTATTGCAATATCTAGCAACCCTTTATTGCTCAGTGACTGTTTTTTCTCAATGTCTTTATGTCTCTAAAGTGTTCTCTGTCAATTGACTGTCTGTTGTCGTACTAGAGTGGCTCCAACTACCGGAGACAAATTCCTCGTGTGTTTTTTGGACATACTTGGCAAATAAAGATGATTCCTAACCTAAAATAATTAACATGGGAATCACTTCCAAAATACCTTTAGTTAAATAACACTGGGGAAGACAATTTTTGGTAAGTTAGGTCTGACAGCCGTTTATAACACATTTTTTGGTGCGGAATCAAAACTGATCTCAGTTTTTCCTCGATCACGTCAAGTTTTTGAACTATAGATCCCAGTTTTCTTAAAAAAAAAAAAAAAAAAAAGGAAATACTGTACTTTACAGATGTGCTTGTTTCATAAAACCTTTAAAAATATTGACATACAATGAAATATTGCAGTCATGCCTGTTTATTTAACACTTATGTTTTACAAAGGATATGGCACAAATCCTCTTAATTCCTACTATGTTAGCTTTCAGTATTCAGACCCTTTGCTGTGACATTCATATTTAACTCTGGTGCTGTCCATTTCTTCTGATCATCCTTGAGATGGTGCTACACCTTCATTGGAGTCCAGCTGTGTTTGATTATACGGATTGGACTTGATTAGGAAAGCCACCCTTGTCTATATAAGACCTTTCACCTCAAAGTGCATGTCAGAGCAAATGAGAATCATGAGGTCAAGGGAACTGCCTGAAGAGCTCAGAGAGAGAATTGTGGCAAGGCACAGATCTGGCCAAGATTACAAAAAAAAAGTCTGCTGCACTTAAGGTTCCTAAGAGCACAGTGGCCTCCATAATCCTTAAATGGAAGAAGTTTGGGACGACCAGAACCCTTCCTCGAGCTGGCCGTCCGGCCAAATTGAGCAATTGGGGGAGAAGAGCCTCGGTGAGAGAGGTAAAGAAGAACCCATAGATCACTGTGGCTGAGTTCCAGACATGCAGTCGGTAGATGGGAGAATGTTCTAGAAAGTCAACCATCACTGCAGCCCTCCACCAGTCGGGGCTTTATGGCTGAGTGGCCCGACGGAAGCCTCTCCTCAGTGAAAGACACATGAAAGCCCGCATGGAGTTTGCTTTATTAAAAAAAAAAACAACACCACCACCTGAAGGACTCAAAGATGGTGAGAAATAAGATTCTCTGGTCTGATGAGACCAAGATTGAAGTTGTTGGCCTTAACTCCAAGTGGGAAATGTGGAGAAAACCAGACACTGCTCATCACCTGTCCAATACAGTCCCAACAGTGAAGCATGGTGGTGTCATCATCATGCTGTGGGTGTGTTTTTTCAGCTCCAGGGAGATTGGTTGAAATCGAAAAAAAGATTAATGCGGCCAAGCACAGGGATATCGTGGATAAAAACCTTCTCCAGAGTGCTCAGAACCTCAGACTGGGCTGAAGATTCACCTTCCAACAAGACAATGACCTTAAGCACACAGCTAAAATATCAAAAGGAGTGGCTTCAGAACTCCGTGACTGTTTTTGAATGGCCCAGCCAGAGCCCTGACTTAAACCCAATTGAGCATCTCTGTAAAGACCTGAAACTGGCTGCCCACCAACATTCACCATCCAACCTGACAGAATTGGAGAGGATCTGCAAGGAGGAATGGCAGAGGCTCCCCAAAACCAGGTGTGAAACACTTGTTGCATCATTCCCAAAAAGACTCATGGCTGTATTAGCTCAAAAGGGGGCTTCTACTAAATACTGTGCAAAGGGTCTGAATACTTATGGCTGTGTGATATTGTAGTTTTTCTTTTTTAATAAATCTGAAAAAATGTCAACAATTCAGTTTTTTTCCTGTCAATATGGGCTGCTGTGTGTACATTACTGTGGGGGAAAAAAATGAACTTAAATGATTTTAGCAAATGGCTGCAATATAACAAAGAGTGAAAATTTTAAGGGCGTCTGAATACTTTCCATACCCACTGTATTAGCACAATTGAAGAGAGAACATGCACATGTATGGGCAATTTGGAGTCCTCACTGTATATATATCGCAGGGTTATTCCGGTTTTATGTTCAGGATTTTGACAAACACGTAATAGTGCTTACCACTTTAGAGCTTTTCTGAATGCAAAAATGTTCCTGTGGGAAAAAAATGTGTTAGTGAAGTGAACCAAATGAACTGTTTTAATTAATGAAGACCACAACCAAATATTACAAAAGCGCAAAGCGATACAGCAAAACTCAATATGTTCCCTGTGCATTCTGTCATACAGCGCTAACTTCGTTTGCTCCGTATGTCACATATTACATATATAGATACATATTTTTGTCTTTTGCTCTAAATTAAGCCATAGTATGACTCCAAAGACAGTCAAATGTGTTCTTATATCAAGTATCACAACGAAGTCTTGGACTGGAGACTGAATGCTTTCATTTCCTCCTTTATCACCCCTCAATTCCATGCCTTAGGCATTGCTCCCATCTAGGGGTACGGACATCACACAACACTCAGCAACGTGACCCAAAATGTAAACAATATATACAGTATATTTGCTCTCTGTGAAAATGTTGTACAGTAGATACAAGTTTTCCAATATCACCTTTTAGCATAGTTTTAACCACACAAATAGAGCATTTCAGCTAGTAACTAAACTAGCAGCTAAATTATGGGGTGCCGTTTGTAAAGCGATTCAGCCTGAAAATAACAGCAATATTTTGTCACATTTAGCTACAAACAGTGGTTACATTTTTTTTTTACAAATTTTCTAGTCACTTTTTTGCTCATTTAGAATATTTGTCAACTCGTTAAATCCAAATATTAAATGTCACACCTAAATGCTAAATATATATCTAAATATGATTAAATGTTATGGACATAAAAATGTTAAATATATATGTAAATATTAAATGTGTTATATATAAAATGTTAACTATGAATCGTAATGTTATAAATATATTGTATAAATGTAAATTTAAATCTTAAAACTAAATGTTACATTTATATCCAAGTGTTAAAGCGATATCTAAATATAAATATTAGAAGTGAAGTAGAAGAAAAAAGAAAAAGGGGGTGGGAACAAAACAAGATTAGCATCAGCAACAGTTATTTTTCCCCTCCCCACTTGTTTTTCCAAATCCACCTCCAGGATTGACGTCCACTGTCTTGCGGCCAGCGAGCAAGCACTCTGAGGCGGGCAGGCCTCAGTGTGTGGTCTGTGACTCTGGCGGTCTCTGGCTGGTTCTCTTTTCTTCCCCCTGCCTCCCACCCTGCGACACTTCAGAAAAATGACACTAAACACTCAAAGTACTCATCAAATAAAGTTTCCATAATTGGTTTGTTATTTCAGTGAGTGACAATAAATTTCCAGGGCTCAATTTCCCTGTATAAGATTATTTTTTATTTTGTTATTTGACGGTACAAACGCACACCTTTTATTTTGGTACTTCCGTTTCTTGTCAGTGTGATTTGCATATTAACTAAATATTTAGTTCGACCCGAAACATTCCGATTTAGCATTTAATTTATATTTTTTTATATTTAAATGTATATTTAACATTTATATACATTTAACATTTTGTTTTAATATATTTAAATTTAAGATTTATATTTAGATATAGATTAACATTTATAGATGGATTTAACATTTAGATTTACGATTTTTATCCATCCATCAAATTTCTGTACCGCTTATCCTCATTAGGGTCACTGGCGTGCTGGAGCCTATCCCAGCTATCTTCGGGCGAGAGGAGGTGTACACCCTGAACTGTTCGCCAGCCAATTTGTATTTAGATACATTTAACATTCAGATTTCACATTTTAATATCTGGATTTAACTTAAGTTGACAAATATTGGTAGGTTAATTCAAGACTAAATTGCCCATAGGTATGAATGTGAGTGCGAATGGTTGGTTGTTTATATGTGTCCTGCGATTAGCTGGCGACCAGTTCAGGGTGTACCCTGCCTCTCGCCTGGAGATAGCCGAGAGAGGCTCCAACACGCCCGCGACCCTAGTGGGGATAGGCAGAATTCATAAATGAATGACAAATATTGATCTAAATGCGCAGAAAAGTGACTTGAAAACTCACCAGTTTTTTTTATCACATTTCGAAGCTAAATGTGTTATTTGTGGTATGAGCAGCTTTTACAATCTGCACACATAGTTAAACTAGCTAGCACCTATGCTAGTGCTGGCTAACGTTACTTAAAACCTGCTGCCTGTGACAAAAAAAGAGAAAAACAAACGTATACATTGGGTAAGTTATCTTCAATTTGTGAAGAAAACTCAATAGAGATGCACCATTTGAAAAACAACGAAGCAATTTGATGAATTTACCTTTTCAGCATCAGGAGCTTCTCTCTGTCGAAAGAGGCACAAAAATGACTGCCAAGTTTGGTGATTTCACGGGCATATGCAATCCAGTTCTGGCCGGTTTTCAGTTAATGTAGCAGTCCAGGTGGTCACCAAACAATTACAGTGTTCTAAATTAACGAATACATAGTTTTAATTTTGATCAGAATCAGTTCGACTTTACATAATAAAATCATATTTGAAAGAGGAATGTGAATGGATTAAACTCCTGCATCTGCGTAGCCTACCCGTCCCGCAGGAGCCAATCATGTTGAAGTGCGGCGGGTCTTGCCGAGAAAGCGCATGGGATTTCAAAAGAATGTCTGTGAAATGGGACATTGCCTTTCCGAGTGTTTCGTCTTGTGTAATTTCTTTAGTCTTTTGTAATAATGTTTCTGGTTTTGTTAATTTATTTTCTGAAATGTAAAAGTGCTTCGGGTTTTGTTAGGTTTCCGAAATGTAAGTGTTTCACAATTTGTTACATTGTTTTGCACTTCCAGGCCACCGTAACATCACCAATACATGGAAATCTGATCCAGTCTTTTTGCAAGACTTGTGCCGTTAATTGCCTTTTGTATTCAATGGACAAATCGCAAAGACGTCAAACTTAAACCATGTCACACACTAATTTTGACCAACGTTATGCATAAAACCGTAGAAAAAAAATTTGATTTTGATGGCACGGGACCTTTAAGCATTTTAGACCGTCCCTTTACTATTGCTTGTGCAATATATCTTGGTTTGCCAGACTTGTCACATGACTCCGTTTCACCAATCAATGGAACGGTTGTTGTTGTTGAAGTGGCATTCACCCAGTCCGGGTTGAGCCGGCATCTTCATTGGCCTGGATGGTGTCCCGAGCAAAGGTAGCCCAGGCAGGGTGATCTTCTACAATGTCACTTGTGCAAATTTCCCTGGTACCTCCGCATGGTTCACCTGGTTAGTCTGTTGGCGTAAGCTACTGAAGAGCTATATATATTTATATATATATTAAAAAAGCATCATGGGACTAGAGACCCCATTATTGTTACACTCCCATGAAACATCTAATGAGCAAGCCACGACAACGTAACTAGTAGCGAAGTTTGACCATTTGACCAACAAAGCTGAGCCAGGTAGTCATGTGACATGACCGCACACAATCGCCATGCCCCCTCACACAGAAGCAAAGTTTTCAAAGTGACTTGTTTACATGAACCATGGCAGAAACCTTACACCTTAAACCTTACTTTACCTTACAAATAGGCTCCAGCTGTGGTATTGAAAATGGATGGAGTACGGAAAAAAACAGCACTGTTATCCGTGTCTGCCTAAAATGTTGGCATTTCAGCCTACGAGAACTACACTTGAACTTGAGAAACATACGAGAGGATGTCTCAATTTGCATTTGCAAAATGTGCTGTGGAATAAAACAAGCAGGTCAATCCACAGCATATGAATGCACATCGCAGTTTGAGCGACCCATTCAAGTGCTCGTTTCCTCGCTTTAGAAAGGGTTGTGCGCATTCAAAAAGAGCAGGGAAGAAGAACAAAATCCACAATGTATGCACACCACTGAAGTTGTCAGCATTACTGATAAATGTGGATGAATCCATTTGTCTAAATTCATTCATTCATTCATTTCCCATACAGTTTATCCTCACTAGGATCGCTGGCATGCTGGATCCCATCCCAGGTGTCTCTGGGCAAGAGGCGGGCCCCACCCTGAACTGGTCACCAGCCAATCGCAGGGTACATATAAACAACCAATCACTCTCACATTCACTCCTTCGGGCAATTTTGAGTATCCAATTAACCTACCATGTATATTTTTGAGATGTGAGAAGAAACTAGAGTACCTGGAGATAACCCACGCAGGCACAGTGAGAACATGCAAACTCTGCACGGGCGAGGCCGGATTTGAATCCAGGTCTGTGAGGCAGATGTGCTACTAATCATCCACCGTGCCGCTATCGAAATTCAATATAATCAAATTATAAAATTACACAATCTCTGCCTGGTGATCTGATTGTGCAGTTTTCACAAGTGTAAAAAAAGTTAACTTAAGACCATTTATGGTGGCTGAATTTGCCTTATTTTTATTATTTCTAAAAGGTTTGTTATATTGTTGGGCTATTTGAAAATGCATATTCCCATTTTATATTTTTGCCATTGGTGCACTATTTAAAAAAATAAATCAGCTAATAGTTGCTCACTATAGTTTTTTTCCCCCAGTAATTATTTGGACGACTACTTTTTACTTGTACTTATGTCTTATTCTAAAGTAACTATTGAGAACAATATCTCGCTACAAGAACCCACTTCCGCGTGGGTTGGGTCAGAAAGATAATTTAAAGAAGTTTGAGTAACTCCCTCGTTGAATTCAGTGGCGAATTACCACTGAAGTATATTTTTCAGATATCTGTACTTGACTAATTCCGATATATTTCTGACGACTTCTGAACAGATATCTGGACTTTGTACTCATTTGTCGCCGCAGCTACTAACTTTTATCATAGGCTAATAGACCCCTCCACTGTATTCTGCTGGTGTTGCGGTCGCTTCCACGGTGCAGCCAATGTCGTGTCGCAGTTATGCTCACCTTTATGGCTTTTAGCAAGACAATGCTCCTGTGGCTGGATCAGTCTGACGACGTTGTAGACCGCGTCCCCTTCTAGACTCCTTCGAGCTCCGGACGTTCTCTTGAACACATCCGTCAAATACTTGATGTACTTGGGCTCAGGTTTGATCTTTGATGACGGGTTCCACCTGGAGCCTCCGTGCTCGGACAGAGCTTTGAACAGCGGGGAGAGGATGGTCCCATAGGCGTACTGGCTCAACCCGCTCAGGGAGCACCGAACCGGCGGCGGGCAGCTGCTGCTGACCAGCAGCAACAACAGTACAGCGCGAAAACAACGAAGTGCAAGTGACATCAACATCTGCTTTTTATTCACTCAAAACAAACAGGGGTAACGGGGGCCGAAAAGCTAAAGAAAAATCGCCACACTGAAGCTCCAACTGTGCGCACGTGGCGCCCCTGATCAACAAGCGCAGGTGTTGCCAATCAACCGGCACTCTATATAACGTCACCAGCCGCTAGCACGGAAACTTTTAGCAGTTTCATTCTTTAAATGTATTTAATCTATTTTTTATTAATAATTTATTGTATTTATTTTTTCTTGACATTTAATAACATAAATTTGTTTTGAGATGTTTAAATGGAATATATTTTCTATTGTATCTGTTACAGCTCTTAGGTCATGTGCTATGTTATTGTTTTCCATGACACAGTGAACAATGCAAATTACCAGATTGTTTTTTTTTGGGGGGGGGGGGGGGGGGGGAATCCTCTGTTATTCAATGAAAAACTCACCACTTTGTCGTTTTTATACTCAGGCCCAAGCAGTACAAGTATTGCTATCCAAAACGACCAGATCAGATTTGCATGGATTTGTTATGTAAAAAGTCAGCTCATTATTCAAGTACCTGGCCACTTCGTGGTTGCTGTGTCATGTGCAAAGCTTTGCATCACCTGCCAAACTCAGACCAGTGGAAGAAAATAGGGCTTCAATTTATTTTTACAGCAATTCCTAACCATTTCGGAACCAGAATTGTGCTGGGTTCCGACACATTCTGTGGAGGAGGGCTTTGTAAAATAAGCTTTCACACATAGCTGGATGTGCATTTTTGAATTCTGCTTCGCGATGATAGCAAGACCCCCCCCCACATAGATTTGAAATGAATGCTTGGCCCGGATGCTGAGATAGTGCCCTTTGGCAATGGCCAATCAGAGCAAAGCTGTTTTCCATATTTACATTGAGAAGATGAGTGAGCCAATCAGAGCAATGCTTATTTACATGTCGGATATTAAGGACAAATCTGGCCTTCAAAAAGACCAACCAGAATACCATGAAAAAGGACTTTCTGGGAGTTTTCAACTTAAATTATCTTGCAAACATGATAAAACGACATAAAAGACAATACAAAATAAATTCCTACATTTGATAGAGGGGCACCTTAAATGGATTTTTAACTAAATATGTGCCTAACTATACAGTATGGGCAGCACAGCGGACGTGTTAACACGTCTGCCCCACAGTTCTGAGGTCGATGTTGGCATCTCGGCCTTTCTATATAAATTTGCATGTTCTCCCCTTGCCTACATGGGGTTTCTCCAGGTATTCTGGCTTCCTGTCACATTAAAAAACAAGCATGTTCAATTCACCGAAGACTCTGTTTCTGTTGTTGTGAGCTTACGTGTGAATGATTGTTTGTTTATAGGTGCCCTGTGATTGGCTGGTGACCTTTCCAGGATGTATAGTACCTCACTTCTCACGAAAGTCAGCTGGGATAGGCTCCCGCTCACCTGTGACCCTCATGAAGACAATCGCTATCGAAAATGGACAGATGAACGATACTTTATTAAAAAGACAAAGCTTTAACTTTTCAGAGCAATTCCAGGGTCTATAACAATGCTGTTCCTAAATAAGTGTGTCTGATCTTTGTGGTCATTTGACTTCATTTCATTGATCAACTATGGGGAAATTGGTTAGTGCTTTGCATCTGGCTCCGTTTAGAGGTTCTGGTTCTGGTTCTGGTTTTGAATCTCAGCTCAGGCCCTTCAGTGTGGAGTTTGGATGTTCTCACTTGGCTTGCGCCTATGCCGCAATCCTCCCACATTCCAAAAATATGCTTATATTAGTTGAAGACTGGATCAACTAGTTACTGAGACCCTTAATAGCAGTGTGCTATCAAACAAATCCTATGTGTTCATTTGCTTAAATTGTTTCTTCACCTCAGTTTGTTGAACACTGATGTCGCTGTATTTTTTTGTGATTGCTATGAGTGAATTTTCATGCACACAGAATACTTTCCAGATATGAAAAAAAAAGGAACATTTTAATGCTGGTTGTTGGCTCCCTTTAATTTTTAAGAAGTCATCATTTGTGTTGGGTCAGTTCCAAGTAAAACTTGAGTATTGTTAACACTGTATTGTACATTTGATGGATGGATCTTATTCGTCTAATCAATAATCCAATTACAGCTCTGGAGGCTCCATCCTATCTCTCTGCCAGAAAATGGGGCCCATGCCCCTGTATCCATGACAACCACATGTCCACCAAAAAAATGATCTGATCTGCATAACCAACCCTACACAAGTCCCCTCAAAATGCAAATGCACATTCAATGGATTTCACTTCCATGATGAAGGCATCATAAAATGTCATACTTTCATATTCACTCATCATGTCTGAAAAAAAAATCTAAGAATAAAAATAGAAACACACAAGTTCCATAAATACATACTTTAAAAGGTAGAAAGATAGGAAAAGCTTACAACAAGTGCTGGACTTGCAATTTAGATAAGCCGAGTCTTTACGGGATCTAAAGTGTCGCTACAAATGCATGTTTGTAGAGAACCACAATGTACAGTATAATGTATTTTGGATTTTGTCTTGCATTCAAATGAGCCAAATGTATAAAGGCACAATTATAGTCCATCTGCTCTAACTGATGGGGGGAATAATAGTTTCTCTACAAAATGTTTACTTGTCAAAAAAATTGGGGGCGGCACGGTGGGCGACTGGTTAGAGCGTCAGCCTCACAGTTCTGAGGACCCGGGTTCAATCCCTGGCCCCGACTGTGTGGAGTTTGCATGTTCTCCCCGTGCCTGCATGGGTTTTCTCCGGGCACTCCGGTTTCCTCCCACATCCCAAAAACATGCATAAATTCGAGACTCTAAATTGCCCGTATGTGTGACTGTGAGTGCGAATGGTTGTTTGTTTGTATGTGCTCTGCGATTGGCTGGCAACCAGTTCAGGGTGTACCCTGCCTCCTGCCCGATGACAGCTGGGATAGGCTCCAGCACGCCCGCGACCCTAGTGAGGAGACGCGGCTCAGAAAATGGATGGATGGATGGAAAAAAATTGGGTCTTTTAGCCTGTGTTGAGATTCCAAGTATGAGTAACAAGTAAAATGTGTCCCCGTGTGGCTCCATGTCGCACATGCCAGGAATCTATGTTGTTTTGCTATCGGCCGATATGCTACATATCGGCCGATACCTATCAGCCCGATAAAATCGATGTAAAGTCTACAATTTATATATATATATATATATATATATATATATATATATATATATATATATATATACATACACACACACACACACACACACACACAAAGGAGGAGCCACATCCAATCACTTGGTAGCTGGGTCGGGTACAGCACATAACAAACAAGATAAGCAAAGCCTGCTGATTTGCACTAGTCATGAGTGAGCCTTGTCGCATGCTTGTGCTTCTTGTGAGGCTGGAACATCTTACTGAGACCTTTCGGTTGCTCCCAGTAATCCTCGTCGTCCGTCTTGTCCCAGTATTTCGATAGTTGCACACCTCCCATGCGGGCCCAGATCTCCTCTGACACACCAGTGCCAAGGTAATGGCAGGCCTTCTTGCCGTCATTGTCCCTCTCGTTGACACTCGCTCCATAGCGTTCCACCAGTAGAAGCATGACCTCCGTGTGGCCGTGTATGGCGGCGATGTGAAGAGGCGTGTAGCCCCCGTGGGCTTTTCCGTTGACGTTAACGTATGCCCCTCTCCTCCGGGCGATATCCATCAGCTTGTGGACCATCTCGCCGTTGCCGTCCTTGGCAGCCCAGTGCAGCGCCGTGAAGCCTGATATGAAGTCCTTTTTCTGAGCCAGGCGGGCGTCCTGCAGGAGCATGGCATGGACGTGCCCCCACAGCCCGGCGGCACACTTCACCAGCCACTCGTGATCCAGGGGCTCCAGGGGCACCGAGCACTCGGCTTCATCGGCCTGCTTCGGAGGACTTTTGTTCGGGTCATCTGCCCAAGCGTTTCTCCGGTTTTGCGGGGCTCTGTCGTCATTGCAAGCTGGAAGATGAGGTTGGGATGGAGATTTTGGTTTCTCTTGTGGTGCAGACACTTTGGAAGGAGGCGAAGGGACCGCTATGACGGCAAACACAGCTCCCGATGATCTGCTGCTACCCACTCGATCTCCACAAATGTTCAACACTTTTAGAGTAGTGTCCGAGTTACTTCTTTGCGAATTCACGTGCGACGGGCAGCACGCATTGTTATTATTCTCCACATCCGAATAACCGATCTGAGCAGCTCGCAGTGGATGAGGCGATGCGCAAAAAGTCGAGTTTGAAGTAGACAAAGTGTCGTGCAGCACATCTTTCACAAAGTCCTGATACCGCTTCTTGGCCGCCACGAACTTCACCCCGTCCGTCTGGCGAACCACGGCCACGCTGTTGACCAACTTCTTGAACAGCTCCCTATTGTGTTGCTGTTCCACGGGCGAGGCGCCGTGGATGAGAGCGCCGAAGTGGCCGAGCAGCTCAGCGTTCCTCACTTTGCCTCCCCGCTCCAGTAAAAAAGACAAAACGGACTCTTGGGTCAAAGCCATCGCCATTGTTGTCCGACCGGGACGCGACGAGAAATAAAGCCTTGTGCAGCGGGCAGGGATAATCTCCTCCCAGTTTGTGTGCGCTCATCCGACCTGTCGCTTCCGGTGCGTTCCCTTACCCCCTCCCCTTTTTGAAAACATTATCATTATTATGATTATTGTTATCTTTTAACAAAAGATAACAATAATCATTGTCATCAGGCAGCATGTATGACACAAGAACTGTGAATGTGGATGTGGATCAAAATAGAAAAATAAATAGTAAGCAAAGCAACGCAAATTTATTCACCCAGCGCATTTCATACACAATGTGCTTTACATGATTAAAAGCGTTTAAAAACAAAAGTAAAAAAAACAACAACAAAAAACAGCTTATAAACATTTAAAACAAAGAGAGAAAATAAATCAATAAAAGTACAATTAGAACAGCGTACAGTGCACGAAATATCATTTAAAAGTGGAAATGCTCTAAAAACATGAGATTAAAAGTAGAGTTTTTAACCTGGACTTAAAAACATTCACACTTGGGGCTGACGTCACTTCACTTATTCCATTTAGTAAAAACAATTACAAATAGATCGACTGTAAATAAAGAGGGCATTTTTGTGACTGTATTACATTCATATAGGCTAATGTTCAGTTATTCCGGTTTTCACTGAGGGCTCAAGACAAAAATACACACTGGTGATTAACTGTGATATGAGCTGATAACGCTTCATAGACACTTTGTTAAGTGCTTATGACGTTTTCTAATGTAGGTGTGTAGTATAATTATTACAACTGAATATATACAGTAACTTAAAGATTTTGTAACTTAGGTCCCGAAAACAGCTTTAAATAACATACGAAAATAAATCTTACTGTTGCAAGTAGTTTTGATAAAAAATAGAGTAAAAATATTGGACATGGCTCAATGAGTATATCACAGTGTCCTAATTAGTTTTCATTGTTTGACTGATAAAACATACTGTCTCAAAAAGATTGGATTGAAAAAAAAAAAGGTTTACCAATTTAGTTAGTTCGAATTGTCAAACATCAATCGTACTCTATACTGTCTCAATTTTGTTTTCACTGGTAAAATAAGCTTTACGTATAGTGTCGAGAGACACCATGTCCTGAGGCGATTTGCAATATTATGCTTGTGCCACAGAGAGGCGCTAGGACGCGTGCTTCGTTCACGTTTGCGTAATAAATTGGCGAAATATACTCTAACATTCTCCATCGTCCATTCACCCGAATGCAACAACATCACATACAGTATTTGGGTGGATAAACCTTCCTTTACTATTTTGCACCAAAACTGGATTGGAGTCACAAGGTTTTCATTGAAAGTCCGCTCATTAGGCTCCCGGTGCAGTCAATATGTTCGTGACACGGGTGAACAGGGAGGGCGACGGGTTTACATCGCAGCTCGTTTGCACACGTTAACAGCAACATCCGGAGGCCCTGACTGGGGAAACAGTTAGTTTATGAGATGACTCGCAAGCAAAACAAGCGCCACTGTGCTTGTTTTGTACTGTGCTCGTTCACCATGCAGTGGAAGGAGGGCTGTCATGTTGTCCTCCAGTGCTGATGGGGTGTTGCCTCCAAGTGGCCATATTTAAAAAAGCAGCGGTGATGAGGAGGGAGACACTTGTGACCATGGCGGCCAGCGAGGTGGACGTTTTCGCTGTAAGTAGGACCATCTATCATACGCATCGAGTTGTCTCACACAAGCGTATGCGCGTACGTGTGCGGGCAACATCAACGGATGGAGGTGTTTTGAGAGCGCGTATGCGCAATGACTCGGGGATAAATGCGACTTTTCTCCTGCGGCTGCACATTGAGAATGATGCGCTGTCGTTTCAAAATAGAGAGATATCTTTTTGTTGTTGTTGTTGTGAGCGCACGAGAGTCCCTGCGCGCTGCTCTCTACCTGTGCATGCACACTCGAATGCGTCTCGTTTGAATGAATCACGGGGGCAGCATGCAGCCACGCAGTTAAGAGGATAAATGGCAGCGGAGTCAAGTGACTTGCACTAACATTCAGCAATGCTCTGCGACTTCATAACAAATAAGCCGTTCGAGCATTGATTCCCTATCCTTCATAGCCATCTTAAGATCCGTGTACCAGTATATGCACCTTGTCATCACAAGACAATTCAGCGCATAGCAGAACAACCAGGGAGCTGTCCTTTTCGAGTGCCAATTTTGGCCTACTAGCGTGCAATTAAAAATGGACTACTGTGGAGCAGAAGTAACGCTACTTGTGTCATGCACTTGTAACCTCCTTGACCCTAGTAGCACCAAAATGTCCACTAGTAGTTTTTCCTCAGTAGTAACATGTACAGTATCTCATACTAGTATGTCCTAACAGTGTGCAGAAATGTCAGCGCACTAGTAGAACAATTAGGGTGCACTAGTAGAACAACTGTGTCTTACAAGTAAAACGTTTTTTCATCACATTAGTTGGACAACTTTGGCATACTAGTAGGACATGTTACTAATGAGGCAAAACTGTGCACTAGTTGATATCTGTGCACTACTAGTGCTACAAGTGAAGTGCTAGATGCTAACTTATAGAATTTTATATTGTCACTAGTAGTAGTGTTTAGTGTCTTATTTGTTTTTAACGTTGTTACTGTTTTTAAATTATCTTCGGTTTTGTTTTATGCTACATTTTTATATGTACAGCACTTTGTTTCAGCTGTGTTTTTGTTTTTTTTTGCTCCTTAGATGCTCGATAAATTAATTTGAGTTAAGACAAAGAGCGTACTAATACATGGACCTTAAGCTGCATATCAAGGATATCAGATAAATGCTCGAACAGCTTTCCATATGGGACAGCATGCAGCAACGCGGTAAGGAGGATAAGTGGCAGCCGAATCAAGTGACTTGCTTTAACATTCTTCAATGCTCAGAGACTTAATAACAAATATGAGATTTTAGAGGATGCTTTGCAAATGTGACATCCTCAACGGTGAGGACTGAGTGGCTTATGGGTACCACCAGGCTAGCAGCTTGGATAGCCTCCCATCTTGTGAAACAACATCTAGATAAAGAGCTCTTTGTATGTGTGTGTCAAACAGGCAGAGAATGAATGTTGTATTGAACACATCCCGGTCCTCATGCTGAGGCTCTTGCAAAATGCCAATTTCTCATCAGTATGGACCAGCACATCTAACTAGATGGCACTATGCATACAAATGCTGCAGGTCGACAGATAGGCAATCAATAAACATACCATCCGTAAATCATTTTGTCACAAGTGGCCAATTTACTGGTACATTTGTTACAGTGAGTCATGTAACAATAAAACCACGCAGAATGTTGTACTTTAGGAAATTTGACAGACTAACAAAGCTGTTGTCAAAGATGGCAGCATGAACCATCTTTGTATGTTAACACTACATCTAATAAATCACACCATCTACTGTAATGACATCCAAAGGAGACATTAGGGATGGCACAAGGGCCTTTACACTGCATTTTTTATAAAGTGCTTTCATTATTTTAGCCCCCCCCCCCCTAAATCTAACCTGTTTGTTAAATGTATATAAACTTCCTTCTCTGTCTGCTAGTTAGTTTTTTAGCATAGCAACACTAAGCCTATTAATGTTAGAAAGTAAAATAATTTCTAGTGCTATACATGTACTCATTTTCGTGTGTTTTTTCTGTATACCAGTTTTACCAGTACTGCCTCAAAAATACTTTGCTCTCCAAGTGCCACCATTAAGACCAACATTAAAATACAGTAGCATATAGGCCAAAGTGTTTCTTTTATTCCTAAAAAGTGCATTTAATATTATTGTAAGCCACTTTAACTTTATGCACATTTTAAACATGAAGATTGTGTTTAAATATAGGAGAATTAAAACTGTACTGTGATTCAGTTAAAATACAGTGGTGCCTTGAGATAACCCTAACCTTTCATTACGTAGGCACGCTTGTAACTCCAAACACGTGTATCTCAAATAAGATTTCACCTAAAAAAACCAACAAGTTTTATAATGTGTTTTTTAATACATGGTAAATGGATTGCACTTATATAGTGCTTTAACTTTTAAAATACACATGTAATTCACTTTGTTTGATGTTTAGTTTGACAGTAAACTTTAACTGGGAGTGGCATTAAACAACTTGAAGCCTTTTTTTTTATACATATAGTTTTGTTCACTATGCAAAACTGCTGCTTGTTTTGAAGTTAGCTGAGGCGAGTCAATTGACACCATAAAGCAGTCATATCCAAAATCTTTGCTCGCAAGTCAAAGCAAAAAAATCAGCCGAATTACGGCTTGTATCTGGAAAAACTTGTCCGTCTAGTCACTCGTATTTGTGAATGAAGACAAACTGCTGATAAAAATTTTACCTAAATAAAGGTTTAAATACAAACAGTTATTAAAGATTAAATGCAAACGTATGAAATTGGAGTCAAAGTTAATTACAAATGAACTGTACTTAGGGAGTTATTGTAGTTTGCGTTCCACTGGTGATAGTCGTGGCATACTTTAGAATCACGGCTGTGTTCCATCACTTCAGAATGAAGACAAACGAACCTTGGAGCTTGGGGGCCACATAGGCTTTGACAGTCTTCCAGATCAGTTGGTCAGCAAATCAGTCACACAGGGCTTCAGCTTCAACATTCTCTGCATAGGCAAGTCAAAACCCAGTGTTTTCAATATTGCACATTCATTTTAAAATAAAAATGTCAACTCACTCTTCCTTTCCCCCTCATGTCTGTTCACCACTTGTCTTTTATTTGTGTACTTCTCCTGTAGGGGAGACAGGGATTGGTAAATCCACTTTAATGAACACACTTTTCAATACAAGGTTCGAAAATGAAGAAGCCAGCCACTATGAGAAAGACGTGCTTCTACGACCACATACGTATGACCTGCAGGAGAGCAACGTCAACCTCAAGCTGACCATTGTGCACACTGTCGGCTTTGGGGACCAGATCAACAAAGAAGAAAGGTGACGGTTGAACGGTATAGAAAATGTACAATCACGTGAAAGGAACTTAAACTCTTGTCACTCTTTGAATGTATTGACCTAGATAATTTCTTTTATCACATTAACTCACCCGCGACCCTAGTGAGGATAAGCAGTACAGAAAATGAATGGATGCACTTTAACTCAAACAAAAAAACAAAAACAAAAACATTGGAGTGACTGCTTGTACAAAGATCTCAATAGATTCTTAAAGTAGTGATTGACAGTGATTTTACAAAGATAAAAACACAATGTTTCCTTATGTAATGAGTAAAAATAATATGTGCTTTCTTTTTTCCTGTACAGTCATAAACCCATTGTAGAGTATATTGACAGTCAGTTTGAAACGTACCTTGAAGAGGAGCTAAAAATAAAACGTTCCCTGTGCAATTTCCATGACACGAGGATCCACATCTGCCTATATTTCATCGCTCCCAATGGCCACTCTCTCAAGTCTCTGGATCTCGTCACTATGAAGAAGCTCGACAGCAAGGTGACCGCTAAATGGTGGGTGTTTTATTTCCAGTTAGTACAATGATTCAGGTTTGTTGTTTGCTTGCAGGTGAACGTCATCCCTGTCATTGCAAAGGCAGACACTGTATCCAAGAGTGAACTGGACAAGTTAAAGATCAAGATCATGAGCGAGCTGGTCAGCAATGGCGTGCAGATATACCAGTTTCCGACAGAGGATGAGGCTGTGGCCGAGATCAACTCTTCCATGAATGTGAGTGTCTCCCACGCACTTACTCACTCATGTACGCACGCACTCATAAAAGCAACACACACACACACACACACACTCACACAAAATACGTGTAGGATGCAGCACACGAAGACCGGGAGACAGATTGCTCATCTTTTATTAGACAACTGTCAATAATTCTGGGATTCACATGGAGATTCTACAGGATGGAGTCAAACAATGGCAATGCTTACACTAATTTCTTATTTAAAAAACTTTACAATTCTAAACATCAAATGAAGTCACCACTGATTGAGTGTTTTAGTTTTGCGCTCCATTTCAATGCTGAGAAGAGCCAGGAGATGGCAGAGGTTCCTTTAAAAGAGGCATTCCCACTGCTTGGGGGTACATGAGAGTGTTTTATTTTAATTTCAATTTGAATGGTTGCAGTCATAGTATTATCAAATGAGCCTATTCATTTATCACCAAAGCACAATGACTCAGAATGTGGCAACAGTAGTTTTCATTTTCTTTTATAGACTCACCTGCCATTTGCTGTGGTCAGCAGTGTGGAAGATGTCAAAGTAGGCAATAAAATGGTCAAAGCAAGACTGTACCCTTGGGGATCAGTACAGGGTGAGTCCAACTCACGCATCTTAAAGGTCAGATGACAAAAATGTTATGGGGTCAGTTAAAATTCACATTTGCATTGTTTATATGTTATGTAATACAACCCCAATTCCAATGAAGTTGGGACATTGTGTTAAACAAATAAAAACAAAATACAATGATTTGTAAATCATGTTGAACCTATATTTAATTGAATACACTACAAAGACAAGATATTTAATGTTCGAACTGATAAACCTGATTGTTTTTAGCAAATAATCATTAACTTAGAATTGTATGTCTGCAACACATTCCAAAGAAGCTGGGATAGGTGGCAAAAAAGACTGAGACAGTGGAGGAATGCTCATCAAACACCTGTTTGGAACATCCCACAGGTGAAAAGGCTATTTGGGAACAGGTGGGTGCCATGATTGGGTATAAAAGGAGCTTCCCTGATTTGGTCAGTCATTCGCAAGCAAAGATGGGGCGAGGGTCACCTCTTTGTGAGCAAGTGCATGAGAAAATAGTCAAACAGTTTAAGGACAATGTTCCTCAACGTACAATTGCAAGGAATTTAGGGATTTCACACTCTACGGTCCATAATAACATCAAAAGGTTCAGAGAATCTGGAGAAATCACTGCATGTAAGCGGCAAGGCCGAAAACCAACATTGAATGCCCGTGACCTTTGATACCACAGGCGGCACTGTGTCAAAAACCGACATCAATGTGTAAAGGATATCACCACATGGGCTCAGGAACACTTCAGAAAACCAATGTCAGTAAATACAGTCGGCGCTACATCCGTAAGTACAACTTGAAACTCTACTATGCAAAGCAAAAGCCATTTATGAACAACAGCCAGAAATGCCGCCGGCTTCTCTGGGCCCGAGCTCATCTAAGATGGACTGATGCACAGTGGAAAAGTGTTCTGTGGCCCGACAAGTCCACATTTCAAATTGTTTTTGGAAATTGTGGAAGTCGTGTCCACCGGGCCAAAGAGGAAAGGAACCCTCTGGACTGCTATGGACACAAAGTTCAAAAGCCAGCATCTGTGATGGTATGGGGCTCTGTTAGTGCCAATGGGATGGGTAGCTTACACATTTGTGAAGGCACCATTAATGCTGAAAGGTACATACAAGTTTTGGAGAAACATATGCTGCCATCCAAGCAACGTCTTTTTCATGAACGCCCCTGCTTATTTCAGCAAGACAATGCCAAACCACATTCTGCACGTGTTACAACAGCGGGGCTTTGTAGTAAAAGAGTGCGGGTACTAGACTAGCCTGCCTGCAGTCCAGACCTGTCTCGCATTGAAAATGTGTGGCGCATTATGAAGCGTAAAATACGACAACAGAGACCCCGGACTGTTGAACAGTTGAAGCTGTACATCAAGCAAGAATGGGAATGACTTCCACCGACAAAGCTTCAACAATTAGTGTCCTCAGTTCCCAAACATTTATTGAATGTTGTTAAAAGAAAAGGTGATGCAACAGAGTGGTAAACATGACCCTGTCCCAGGTTTTTTGGAATGTTTTGCAGCCATAAAATTATTAGTTAATGATTATTTGCTAAAAACAATAAAATTTATCAGTTTGACATTAAATATCTTGTCTTTGTAGTGTATTCAATTAAATATTGGTTGAAGATGATTTGCAAATCATTGTATTCTGTTTTTATTTATGTTTAACACAACGTCCCAACTTCAGTGGAATTGGGGTTGTACATGCACGTCACTTCCAGCAAGTTGTTAACTATAGTTTAGCTAAACATTAGGTTTTTATTATGCATCTTGACCAGATATTAAAAAGTCAATCAAGATTCGGAATAATTTTATACCCTAACCCTTTTTGTCCCCTAGTGGAGAATGAAAGCCATTGTGATTTTGTGAAGCTGAGGGAGATGCTGCTGCGTGTGAACATGGAGGATCTTCGTGAGCAAACGCACACACGCCACTATGAGCTTTACCGCCGCTGCAAGCTGGAGGAGATGGGCTTCAAGGATGCAGACCCCAACAGCAAATCATTCAGGTGATATAAGGCCTAAATGTTGCCACATGGAAACTATTGTACATTGTTTCTCTCTATATATGTATTTTTAAGGAGTGGCACTTAATGATACTGACATTTGTAATCTCTGCAAAGGAGATTGTATCTACTGTAGATTGTCATGGGCTTGTATTTGTGCAACTTTGTAGTGCTGTTCTATACTTTGTGTCCACTTTAGTTATTTCTTTTTATTTGAAAAAGAAAGAAAATTGATCTGTTGTTCTTAACAGGAAAACAAAACACTAATGTAAATACCTTTCATTGACCCACAACAACAACAACCTGGATTAAAAAAAAAAAAGTTTTATTTTGTTGAAATGTTTTTTTTTTTTTTTTTTTTTTTTTTTTTTACAAGCCGTCGTTTTGTGCTGTGAGCTGAAATTTGAGTTACGAGCGATCTTCAGATTAGAGGCTGACATTTTTGGGGATTTCCACCGGGTCCCTTGGGATAGGAGTGGATTTCACCATCAATCATGGTATTTGGCAGGAAGGTAAGGTCATCGGGAGCACAAACCAGGATGAGGAATGGAAAGGAGTGCTAACACGGGATTGAAACCATGATGTAGTTATCCATCCATCCATTTTCTGAACCACTGGTGCTGACTTCGGATGAGAGTACACCCTGAACTAGGTCACCAGCCAATCGGAGGGCACAGAGACAGGCAACCATTCACACTCACATTCACACGTACTGATTTAGAGTCTTCAATCATCCTACCATGCATGTTTTTGGAATGCGGGAAGAAACCGGAGTACCCAGAGAAAACCTACACAGGGAGGCTGGATTTGAACCCGGGTCCTAAGAACTGTGAGGCAGATGTGCTAACCACTGTGCTGCCTCATGCAGTTATATTTTATTTTATTTTTAATCCAATTGATATTTGAACATTTCCTTTCAGCATTGAGGTAAACATTGGTAAACTAAGGGACTAACACGGCTTTTGTTAATAAACCTTTGTTTTGTTTCTTGATCATTTCGGTATTTCAATGTATTTATTACGGTAACTAAGGCAGACATGTACTGCATATTTAAGGAGGAAAACTGGAACAGGATTAACTGGGAGTAAAAAAAAAAAAAGCAGGCGGTGTATGGGAGTGGGATTCTGGAAAATTTTGGCTCAGGATTGGGATCAATCTCTGTGGGAGTGGGAATTTATTATTTATTAATTTATTTCAAAAAACAGGATTGGGCGGGATTTTTTTTTAAACACTCGGAATTGTGAGGGAGTGGGAGCTAGTGGAATTTTTTTAGACACTCACTTGGGATTGGGAGGGAGTGGGATCAACCTCTGTGGGAGTGGGAGGCAGCGGGAGTCAACATCCACTCCCGTGTCAGCCTTCAATTCCAATGGGGACTATGGATTTGAAATACAAGTAAATTGAGTTACATGCTTAATCGCGAAACAAATTAAACTCATAAAGCAAGGTACCAATGCTAGTCACTGATGAGCTGGAGCCTATCCAGTCTTACTTGGACACCCTGGACTGGCCTCCAGTTAATCGCAGGGCACATATACTGTGAACAAACAACCATTCACGCTCATATTCGTAACTTTGGTCAATTTAGAGTCTGCAGTTAACCTAACATGCATGTTTTTGAAATGTGGGAGGAAACCAAAATACTCTGAAAAAAAGCCACACAAGCAAAGGGACAACATGCAAATTCCAAACAGGAATCCCAAACTCCGCGCCTCAAAACTGTGAGACAGCTGTGCTAACCACTATTCCATTGTGCCACCACAGTGATGAGATTGTTTAGAAATGATCATAATGATAAAACATGAAGAAGTCATCAGTGGAATTATTGTTGCCATCTCAAGGTTCTTATCACTAATAGTCTGTGAATTAGATTTGTAACACAAATTGAAAACAAGTATTATGTAAAATTGAATAAAACTGCATCTACCCTGATCTGCAGCTTGCAGGAGACATATGAAGCGAAGAGGAAGGAGTTCCTTAGAGAACTGCAACAGCAGGAGGAAGGAATGAGGCAGATGTTTGTCAACAAAGTAAAGGAGACTGAAGCAGAGCTGAAAGAAAAGGAAAAAGAGGTGATGCTTTGCATAAATAACACATCAAGGAAAATATGTCCAATTTTTATTTTGTACTCCGTCTTTAGCTCCATGAGAGGTTCGAGCAGCTCAAACGGCTGCACCAGGAAGAAAAGAAGAACCTAGAGGAGAAACGACGGGAACTGGAGGAAGAGATGAATGCTTTCAATAGGAGGAGGGTTGCCACAGAGACACTGATGGGCCAGCCTCTCCAAGGTGCCTCTCATCCTCTCAAGAAGGACAAGGACAAGAAGAAGTAAGTACCCATTTCTTTAATTTTGGGTGAATCTGATGACATTTGATTTGTAAAAAAAAATGTGGCAAAAAACTTCTTAAATAGAACACTCAAGTAGTATAATTTGGAATTTGACCCACATTCTTCGGAAAAAATGGCCACGAAAGTGAGAGAAAATTATCCAGTTTCACTTAATTGTTAGAAGAAGAATCACCTTTATTGTCATTACCATGCATGCACAAGAAATTTGTTCGCTGCATTTTACCCATCAGAGTGAACACACACACTTGTTAGTGTAACACACGGGAGCAGGGGGCAGCTGAAACGCCCAGGGAGCAGTTTGGGTTATCAGTGTCTTGCTGAAGGACACCACAGCCATGAGTCCAGGGGATGGTCTGGTCAGGGTCTTGAACCTAGGTCCCCCATGGTGGCAGGCAATGACCTGAACCATTGGGCCACAGCTGCCCTGTTCTAAAAAAAATATCTGTTTACAACAACATCTTTGTTCATCTATCTATGCCAGCGACAGGCAGAAAAAGTAAATGCTCTTGCACTAGATGGCAGGTACAATTAACCTGTGTAGTCACCTGATGCCGATTGATTTTTGACACTTGAGTCATGTCATGGCTTCCTGCGAATATATCAGCTTTGTGTTCAAGTAACCAGGCCCAGCTTTCACACTAAATAAATGTGTAAAGTGAGACAAGATTATTCCTTCACGATACATTTTTTGGACATTTTTTGTTTGGTGGCGTGCCGTGAGATATCTCTAATGTAAAAGAGTTGCCTTGGCTGGATAAAGGTTGGAAAACAATGTAGGCGACTCATATTCAGAAGAGTAAGATTCAAGGTTCAACATTGTCCTTGTATTATGCCTTTGACATGAAAAATAGGACTGTTTTTTTATAGATTAATAGTGGTTAACCAGGTTAAAATGTTTCTTAAAAGTGATTTAATAGAATATATAAATATACTATAAATCAAAAAGAAATTATTGAATATTTTATAATGATGACAGCTTAAGCACCACGAACAAATTATTTCTATAGGCATTATTTCCTATAGTAAAAAATGATTGCTAAATCTGAACAAATCAGAATCAGAATCAGAATCATCTTTATTTGCCAAGTATGTCCAAAACACACAAGGAATTTGTGGAATTGGAGGTGAACCAGCATCCAGGAACAGATTGTGCTTTACCTTATAGGTTCCAGTGCACATGTTTGGTTAGCCAAGCAAGGGTATGTGATTAAAGGCTATCATGCAAGCGTGGACAGTAGCCTGTTCTCCGCGGTAGCCTACGTAGATGGGACGTGATTAATAAGGTAGTGACATCCTCCCAGGAGCCATGTATTGCTCATATCCTGATCCAGGGACAGATTGAGAGTGACACTATGTGCCCAAACACAGTAGGATGTATCACAGTTTGACAGCCTGATGCTTCTGTCTCTGCGGGCTGACCTGCCAGATGGTATCAGGCAGGGGCAATTGTGTTTACGTACGACTGGTCTCACTGCTGACACGGATGACCTCACAGTACCAAATTATTTTGCACAGGAGGACACACCATATGTCAAGAGGAGTTATGTGCAGAAAATATACACACCTGATATTCAGGATTAAAAAAGGGAAATGTAGGAGGATGTAAGGGAATTAAAGCCAGCACTTTGACCATGTTACAGACCTGGTTTCAGGCTATCACAAGACCTGAAGGACAGATTAAACTGACCCATCCCTTGCCACGTCATCCTTTTGTGTTTTTAATCCTATGTTTGTTCACCTCCCGCCATATTTTGTTGTTGTATGTCTTGTCCCTTTTCAGTTGATTTATGGAACAATCATCCAGGGAAACCATGAATGTGTCTGCCGTCAGCATGGGTCAAAGAGCCTGTGGTGCTGTATGACCCTGAATATGAATGCACCCGCTGTAATCCACTGTGTACTTACCGATGATAACGCTAGCTTTGCTCACTGTATTGATGCTGACTCTGTGAGACACATAAAAACAAATCAATGGACTGTTTTCAATACTTGTAGCTGATGTTTTTTTATGTCCTTGCCTTGAATGTGGGTTCAAATTTTCTGTCAAAAAATAATCAGTGTGCTGATCACAATTAACTGATTTTTGTAAATTAATATCAGTATATTTCACATATTCATTTTATTATATCATTTTATGGTCTCATAATTCACGAGTCGAACAGTATATCATAGTGTTCATAATAAAATTAGGATTTTGTTTTTTTATAATGTACATTAAATTAGACACTCCCTCCCTGGTCACACCATTAGGTACACTTGTACAATTGAATGAGATCTTATACAATATTTATATGAAAGTGTCTGCCTTTACATAGATATGAAAAGTATACACACCCCTGTTTAAATGCCAAGTTTTAATGATATCAAAAAATTGGACGAATATAAATAATTTCAAAGCTTTTTCCACCTTTAATGTGACCTATAATCTGTGCAACACAATTGGGGGGAAAAAAAGAGATCGGGGAAGTCAAATAAACAACTGAGATAATGTGGTTGCACCTCTTGTAATGGGTGTGACTGTGTTGAGCATTAACCAATCACATTCAAACTTTAATAGGAGTCAGCACACACCTTTTAAAGTGACTATGATTAACCCCAAATAAGTTTCATCTGTTCTAATAGACTTTTCTTCACATGTTTTGCTTTCTAGCAGAAGCCTGAAGGTTTTGTGCTAACACTGAACTGTTCATAATTCCCTCCAGCTTGACTAACCCTACAGTTTCAACTGAAGAAAAACAGCTTCAAAGCATGATGCTGCCACTGGTGGTGGTAACACTGCAGGTATGGTGTTGTGTTGGTGCTAAGCAGTCTTGTCTTTGCGCTAAATTTACCGTTTGGAATTATGGCTACAAAGTTCTACCTTGGTTTCATTGGATGATGTCACATTTTTCCACATGCGTTTGGGAGATTTCAAGTGTGTTTTTCTGTAATTTTTAAACCAAGGTTGAACTACATTATTTGGCCGTACTGTAATTCCAAAAGATATGTTTGGCGGCGGCAGGGTGGACGACTGGTTAGCGCGTCTGCCTCACAGTTCTGAGGACATGGGTTCAATCCCCGGCCTCGCCTGTGTGTAGTTTGCATGTTCTCCCTGTGCCCGCGTGGGTTTTCTGCGGGCACTCCGGTTTCCTCCCACATCCCAAAAACATGAGTGGTAGGTTAATTGATGACTCTAAATTGCCCATAGATGTGAATGTGAGTGCAGATGGTTGTTTGTTCGTATGTGCCCTGCGATTGGCTAACAACCAGTTCAGGGTGTACCCCGCCTCTCAACAGAAGATAGCTGGGATAGGCTCCAACACGCCCGCGACCTTAGTGAGGAGAAGCGGTGAAGAAAATGGATGGATGGATGGATGTTTGGTGCAAACACAACACTGCTTACCACCAAAAGAACACAATGCCTAGAATGAAGCAAGGTTGTGGCAGCGTCATGCTTTGGGGCTTTTTTTCTTCAGCTAGAACTGGGGCCTTAGTCTCGAGGTTTTCAATTTCTTTTCAATTTAATTATACAGGTTAAAGGTAACAATAATGGTGAAATAAGTTTTGAAATTATTTCTCTTGGTCTCATTTTTTATGTCACCAAAACCTAGCATTTGAACAGTGGTGTTTGGACTTTTTATATCCACTGTAGGTACAAAAATACTGTCAGAAATAATCATTTATTAATCAAACAATAAAAAAGTTAATCAAAATGTTAGAAATGGCTCTCAGTATGGTGGAGTTCAGTTATACACTACTGCAAACCGCAAAAAAAGCAAATTCCTAATACTGTCCTTCTCTGACAGTGTCAATCAAATGAAATATTTCAAAAGGCAGAATTTATGCATTATTGGATCTCATTAGAATGTGTAAGAGTTCCCAATGCAGTCTCCAGTAAGTGTGTCTCATAACAAAGGCTTCTTACTGCACCTAATATTTTCATTACAGAATGTGACTACAGCATTTTAGGTTATTACAGGTGTGCCTCTGAAGAAAAAAAAAAAGCTAAAGTACATATTTCGTTTCACTAACAACTAACAAATAACTTGGACTGTGTATAATATAATGTTAATGTTTTGTCTTTTCTTCTCATAGCTTCTTTAGTCTTCCCTCTGCGTGCTCCTTAACATCATCCAGGAATTTGAATTAGTGGACTTTCTACTAACTACGCCAGACAGTGATAGACGGACAAGCAAGTGTATTATTTTTCACACTTGAATGAGCACTTTTATGGAAATGCACTTCAAACGCTGGGAATTAATTGCCAAGTCTTCTTTTCCCCCTTTGCTATGTAGTAGCATGGATTGTGCATGACATATAACCATCTTCCCAAGAATGAAACTTCCTTCAATGGAAAAAGTCATAGTTTTGAATGTGCTCCTCCTTAATTTACCATGTACTTTTGACTGATTACACTGTGAAATAATACATAATTCTATACCATAAAGTGACATGGCATTGTTGGTAAAGGTCATACTAAATAATTATTTTTTTTCTTCATTTAAATTATGTATTAATCAGAGACTATAATAGACTTTCATTAGCATAATCAGCACCTTGTCGTACTAACAGTTAATACTTATAACTGGAAATGTGTATGTTTCACTGACATGAACCAATGTGATTCAGTAAAACAGCTCTGCCATCAATTCTGCAATAAAATATGACTATTGAACTCCTGCTATTTGGCCTAATTTACATACATAAGAACAGGTAAACATTAGGAATATTTTTCAACCATGACCTGACAATTTGGAAACCCATTTCTAGCTGTAAAAACAATAAATAATTTTTTTTTTTTTTTTTACATTTTTACTTGCCTGTTTCCACCAGTAAAAAAACTCAAAAACCCTCATTAATAGTGTAGCCCGTTTCTGCCAGTGACGAAAAAAATATATATATATTATTATGGTTTTTGTTTTTTTAGTGGCAGAAGCCTGTTTCCGTCAGTGATTATTATTTATATTTTTTTACTGGCGGAAGCCTGCTTCTGTCATTAAACATTGTTTTTATTTTACTAGCAGTATCTTGAGGCATTAGTAAGTTTAGTAAGTACAAATATTATTAAATCTAAGCAAAAAAATTTTTTTTATAAAAAGACAGGGTGTATTGAGCAGTTTTATTGGGTTACATCTAATGACACGGCCATTGAATGTGTATTTTACGGTGCTCGTGTAGCATCAAAATTGGTAATAGTGTCAGAACGGTAATTTGCACTTACACACATGATCTTTAAATGTATGATCAAATGTTTGCTCTATGTTGACCAATTTATGTAATAAATACTAACTTTATTGAAAATTCACCTTGTTTGGTCTGTAATTTCAAATCAAAACAGAATGTGTCCTCAAGAAAATAGCTGTTACAGATTTAGCCTAATTCCAGACTGTTCATAGAAGGTTCCTACGAGGAATCCATGTTGAAAAGGTCAACGTTGAAAAAGAGGTGAGATTTCTTAGCCAGATTGTCAGTTTGCTGCACTGAAGTGTTTTTCAGAGATGTTAAATAGAGGTTATTCATATGATACCGTTGTATTATTATAATAATAATTATTATTATTATTGTTATATGGCCCAATGATCTACAAACATACAGTATTTAGTCTTTAAAATTATTTATGCCTGGTGAGGTTTAATTGAATAATCTATAATTGAGTTAGATTTTTGCGTTTTCGCGTCGATTCTAATGTTAATGTATGAAGTTTTAGCATATACTATACAACCGTATGAAGAAACGTTCAACCAGGTGGCTCCTTTCCGTCGTGTGATTGGCTCCACTGTTTATAAAAGGCCGGGCGTATTTATGAAAGACGAGGAAATTGTCCAATGGAATTACAGTATAATGAACCCTAGCCATCAGTAACCAATGAAAGCTCCCCGTGTTAGGACATTGGACTGGTTTTAAGTCCGTATTAAACTCCAAATCTGTCCTTTTCCCCGTCGCCTTACTCCAAGGGTCGGGGGTGTGCATAGGCAGGTATAAAATCTATGCTTAAAACTCTTTAAATAAAGTTCATACTTACACTTTCTGGTGTTTTACACCTAATTAACACACTTTTTTACCCCTACGGTTATTATTTTTAATTGTACGAACAACGTAACTTGAGCCAAGGTAAGTCAAACTAATTATTATTATTATTTGTTTTTACATTTAAGCAATCATATATTCTGACATCCGCTATCACAAGAAAGCATTTGAACGCACCAAGTCATCCGAATGTAAACGTCTTTGCATGATCGTTTGTAGTGGATTTAGCGATGGGTAGCATTAGCTGTGCTAACCAACACTTGAACGTTTAGATGCTTGGTTATCTACTATCAGGACCTATGTCTCACTTAAACTGTCGCCATTACGTTTTTGTTTTTGATATCTAGGTGGAAGTAGTGTTATACGGCTTTGGTTTATTGTTGTTACCAGGCCTAGTGTTAGCTCTGTTACTTTGCATGAGCATTCGGCAGGAACATGTCCGGGCATGTTAGCACAGCCTTACTCCCTCACGGCTATTACTTTTCAATGCTTTGAAACGTTCCGCACGACCACTGCATTTATAATATAACACAACAGTCTCCGACCTTAACTTGATACATTTAAATTGATTTGGAAGAAACTTTATATATATATATATAGCGGCTCCCTGTGACGTCTCTCCGTTAACTCTCCCCTCCCTCCAGTCCGGTTGAGCCCAGTTTGACAGCTGTTGAGTTGCAAAAGGCCACCAGAATAACTTGACTGTGAAAAGTCACGTCTGCAAGAGACGCTGCATGTAAACAAGCTTGTGATCAGAAGCCGTAGTGTTCATTTACAGTCCCCTCCAAAAGTATTGGAACGACAAGGTCAATTCCTTTGTTTTTGTTGTATACTGAAGACATTTTGGTTTCAGATCAAAACATGGATATGAGTCAAAAGTTCAGAATTCCAGCTTCTATTTCATGGTATTTACATCTTGATGTGTTAAACAAGACATTAAAAGTACAGTACTTCTACATTAAAAATAGAGGTACTGATTCTATCAGCCTTATCGGTATCGGCCGATAATTAGCATTTTATGCTGATCGGCTTTGTCATAGTTCGCCGATCCGATCTCCGCAAAAGACATTTACTCCGCGTCACCATCGTGCACAGTATATTTGAATCCAAAAGCCATTTTTAGCCTTGTCGCGTGACTTTTGGTGTAGTCCTGTAAATATCTGATGGCCAATAGTTATTTAAAACGAACAAAAAAACATGTCGGCGGTGTGGAACAGACAACGCGTAATGCCGGCTCAGACTACAAGACAAATTTGCTCTTTCAAGATTGCACTATGTCAGACTACTGCAATAAAATCTTGTATTCCGATACCACCGCATCCCGTTTTTTACGATCATTGGGCTTTATCTACTGGATACACTCGTTACCTTGGTGACAACAACGAGTGTTGCGCACCAACTTCGTATTATAAGGACAAAATGGGGAAAAACGTGTTGGTGGTCAGCGGTGCTCGGAAGAGGACATTCGTTTAAGGCTTGCCTGAGGTATGTTCCCGTACTTTTAATACGATACGACTCGCAAGCAGGCAACAAAATGTTATGTCGCCTAGCAAGCTACTGCTAGCACTGACGGTTGTACGTAAACATGCCGCCGTTCTGTCGAATCATGCTGTAAAGTTTCGGTGTGGGTGAAGTAATTTAATAAAGTCATTTAATTATAGTAAGTTAGCACCCATTATTAAAGTCATTTAATTATAGTAAGTTAGCACCCATTATTCTTGTCATGTAATTTTGGTTTGACCTGACTGATTAGATTACACATTAGAATAACTAGAGCAGTGATTTCCAACCTTTATGGAGCCAAGGAACATATTTTACAATTGAAAAATCTCACGGCACACCAACAAACAAAAATGTCACAAAAAGTGGATACATTAATTACTGTATGTACTTCCTTCCATCTAATAGAATACATTCATTTGTTCTGTCTGTTACTATGCCTCACTGGGATAAATGGAGGAATAAAGATACATTTATTGTAAATATAATTTTTTGACCAATTAAGTACAGAACAGGTCATTTAAATAGACACATTTCTCCATCATGTGATCGGATCGGTTATCGGTTTTTAAACTCGCTGATTGATGATCGGCCCCAAAAATCCTGATTGTGTAAAGCCTAGTACTGATTAAATTTGTGTACCTAAGTAAAAGTTAAAAGTACTGACTGAACTGTACTCAAGTACAAAATTAAATCAATGTTTTTTTGTTTTTTTTTTACTGCCGGTTATGTACAATACCCGTTTTGATAACTTGGCACAATAATAACAAAAAATCTTATGTGCACAAAATAGTTCCCTTATTAACTTGCATAGTTTCCATACTGAGAAGGAAAAACAAAATCATGTTACCGGTGTTTAAGAATGAGCTTTTAAGAGCGAGGTTGCCTTGACTTTTATGCTTTTGATTGGGGGGAACCCCTCTTTGACAGATTAGTAGTTTTTGTATGGAGTAAAAGTGAAAAGTTTTCATAAAACAATTACTTAATTACAGTTACGTGAAAAAAAATCAACTTACTGTGGTAAAAATGTGTTAAATGTTATTTTGCGTCACTTTCCTCAACAGTGTGGTGGGTTTGCAAATTATGCATACTTAAGGACTGCTTAGTCTCATTTGTTGCTAGGATGTGCTTTTTACATACAGCTGTTGCTTGTTTTCTGTTAGGACTACTTACATTGGCTTATCGTGACATGGCGCTTTGGTGCTAAATATATTGTGATCTACACACAGATGATTGACACAGTGACAGGATCCGGAGCATTGCCTTTTGCAGTACAACTGAAGGCTTTAACAGACCTGGAGGGCCGCTATCAGCCGAAGCTCAGTGGTTTGAGGATCATTGAGAGTGCTTCTGACAATGGGCTCAGGATGACCAGCAGACTGAGGGAGCTGGAGGTGAAGGACCTACTCACGCTGAGCAGGTTCTTTGGTTTCAGCTCAGAGACTTTCTCTCTGGCAATCAGCCTGCTCGACCGCTTCCTCTCCGTCATGAAGGTTTGTACAATGATCAGAGATGCCAACTGCTCCGATTTCGTCATATTTTGTTACGGGCAGTTGTGATGTGTTTCGCATATGGTTTAAATGTTCCACATAGCGAGTGAGTATCACATGGTGTGTGACATGTATGTACCGCAGCTTCTGATTGGCTGACACAAGGAATCGCTCACTTTAGTTACCAGTGCAACTTTTCTATCTATACTATTGTTCCAACTACATCGAGCAGTGTGCCTCTTTGGATGGCAAATTTCAAACTATCAGCAGATAGCTCGTCTTGTGGATCTAAAAAAACAGCGACGCGTGCGGAGCCGCCACATAACAAGTCCATGTATTGAAGAAAATGATGGTGACTATACTGCCTAAGCAAAATACAAACAATGGGAAAGAAACTTACAAAACACAAACTTGAAAAACGCATATGTATGTACGCAACATATATTTTCAACACCCAACGACTCACCAAAGACCTCCTTTTTTAATTTTTTTTTATTTTAATGTTGTGACGTTCGGTGCAAGGGGCATGGTCGTATTCCTTACAGAGTGGTGCTTCGATGCTAATATCATGGCTAAACTACCTCTCTTTTCTAACTATGTTTGTTATTATACTGAATCGAAAGTGTCAATGGCAATTTTAGATAAAAATGTCCTGTTTCATATCATAGTTTCCTTTCTGGTAATTACATGTTTGTAGTTGTCACGACACTGTTCTTGCAACTAGTTAGCGTTTTTGCCGTTAGTTTGTCAGATAGCATGTCTCTAAGGGCATTTGCTGTTGGTTGTCTAGCGTTAGTATATCTATAGTTGTCATTGCTAGGTAACTATCTGGTTATTGTGGGTACATTTTATTGTCTCTCTTATATGTTCCTGTAAATCTCAGGCTGCTCGTAATGTCATTTGAGTGAAGTCTACTTTAGTGCACTGTTAGTTTAGTGCAGGTAAACAGTCCAGCCAGACTTAAGGATAATTTTTTATTGTCAAGCCTGGTTATGCTGTAGTATAGCCTAACATTTAATATTTGGATCAGTCGTTTAGTGCAGTGCGATTAATTTAGTTTATCGTTAAATTTGAGTTTATTGTGTCAAGACGCACACACAGACTCGCGAAGGGAAGTCTGGGCCTCGCTGCTCAAGCTACTGCCCCCGCGACCTGACCTCGGATAAGCGGAAGAAAATGGATGGATGTGTGTTATCTATTAGTGCGGTGCGATTAATTTGTTTTATCGTTAAATTAGAGTTTATTGTGCATTATTGATTGCAAGAGCAGCGAGATCCTGAACAGCAGAACTTGTAACATAAAGATTTATTACAAACATAATTTGTTGAAACAAAAATTCATATGAAAAATTATGTTCACTGTGGATGGGAATCGAAAACTCGTTGCTGTCGATAACCGGTTCTAAAGGTAATGATTCCTTGGAATCTTGCCAAATGTCCAATCGGTTCCCTTATCCATAATAATAGGGAGAAATTCTGTAACGTTATGTGTGTATGGGCTGAAATATGTGCCAAACTGAATTTGAATCACACACACACACACACTTATATATCCATCCATCCATTTTCTGAGCCGCTTCTCCTCACTCGGGTTCGGGGGCGTGCTGGAGCCTGTCCTAGCTGTCATCGGGCAGGAGGCGGGGTACACCCTGAATCATTTATATTTTAATTCAACTGCCTAAACTTGAATAAGAGCTGCGTGTTGGATGACTGGTTAGCACATCTGCCTCACAGTTCTGAGGACCCGGGATCAAATCCGGCATCCCCAGTGTGGAGTTTGCATGTTCTTCCCATGCCTGCATGGGTTTACTCCGGATACTCCCGATTTCCTCTCAGATCCCAAAAACATGCATGGTCGGTTGATTGATGACTCGAAATTGCCCGTAGGTGTGAATGTGAGTGTGGCTGGTTATTTGTTTATATGCGGCCTGCGATTGGCTAGCGACTAGTTCAGGGTGTACCCCGTCTCTCGCCCGAAGATAGCTGGGATAGGCTCCAGCACGCCCACGACCCGAGTGAGGATAAGTACTACAGAAAATAAATGATTGGATGAATGAATGAATAAACTTGAATTGCATTAAAAATGATTGTGAATTATGTAACTTGAATTAGTATTGTTTAATTTGAAGCATTGAAAATCTGAATACTAGTATAATTTGAAATTAAATTTATTAGTTTGGAACTGAACTCCACTAACCTTGAAACTGAATGTAAGATTTGATACTCAATGAAAATTCAAATCTATATATTTTCACATTTATTCTTCTCAATTCAGATTCAGTTTGACAAATTCACTTTCAAATTAGCTGTGACACAGATCTGGGTACTTTAGGAATAGCAATCGATCGCAGAAACACAGCTCTGCCACTGGTGCCGTATGTTTGTTTTGGTTAAGATGCAAATGTTCTTGATCAAATCAAAATGTTTCGGACAAAATATTCAAAATGTTCCTGAGAGGGGATAATGGTGGTCAGCATCTTTTGAAAAATGCCTGACTCGTCAATCTTGTCTGTGAAGGAAGTGCCTAAATGACGTTCGTCCTGTTCTGTTCAGATTCAACCAAAGCACCTGTCCTGCGTAGGTCTATGCTGCTTTTACCTTGCTGTGAAGTCCTCAGAAGAGAAAAAAAACATCCCTCTTGCCAACGACCTGATCCGCATCAGTCAGAACCGCTTCACGGTGTCTGACATGATGCGGATGGAGAAGATCATTATGGAGAAACTCAATTGGAAGGTGAAGGCCCCCACTGCGCTCCGTTTCCTCCGCCTTTTTCACAGCTACATCGAGGGGGAGCTTGGTGCAGATAGGTGAGGACAAGTTCTTATAATTGGCTAGAGGAATTATGCAGCAGAATCGTTACTGTGCAAATAAAATAAAAGTAGTTATTCTTCAAGAGATGTTGTTTCTACACAGCAAGAAGATACTGAGCCTTGAGAGACTGGAGGCTCAATTGAAAGCTTGCCACTGCGCCTTTGTGTTCTCCAAAATGAAGGTAGGCATCTCTTTAAATGGTCACTCAGGATTAGGGGTGTCCTGATCCAATCTTTGAGATCGGAAATCGGTTCGATGTCAGCAAAAAAAAGAATATCGGATCGGATCAGACTGGGTCTAAAATCTCAGATTTTACCACTCTTAAAAGCAATCCATTCCATGCTCCGCTCAAGCACTTCAATCCAGCAGCACCCGGACATCATGCACAGCCCACGTGATCACAACAAGTTTTTTACTCCGTTATACACACACGTTGCGTGCACCACACTGCCCTTCAGAGGTCAAGACATGCACTGCAGGAACGGCGTTCCAAATTAGGCACACGCAAATGGGGGCAGGACAAGCACCTCGAGCCTCACTACATGATAGTGTGTGTATTGCTGTACATGTGGAGAAAGCAAATGCTGTTCCCACCATATACTGACCGTAAAAAAAAAAAAACGTAAACTTTATTTTCAACTTCAAAAGTATCATTTTATTAAGATTATTTTTCATGGTTTTACAATTTTTTTTTTATTTATTCAAATGTAGAATATGCTTTAAGTGGTTATTTTGCAATTAAAATATTTGTTACTGGTTTTATTCGTTTTTTTTCTGGATATTCAATTGTAGTACGTTCTTATTTTTAAAGTTACTTTATATAAACCACTAGATACCTATTTTTCTCCCTGTTTTTAGTGGGAATAAACGACTGTTCCTCAGCCGTATGGGTGATGCATTATTTGCACCACAGAAAAAAGCGACTGTGTTTGGGTTTTTACAGTATACTTACTGTAATGGTCTTGCATGTGGGAAAGGAGAACCATAGTCACGGATGCACCTTTCATTTGGTTGTTGAACAATAAAATACAAACACAAATCACACTTTCATAGAAGCGGTTGTCACCCACGGCTCTCGCTGAAGACACTTGGACACAAACTCACCAATGTCACATGCTACTCCACCAGGTCTTGCCTCTTAAAGGCACATCCTCGCGGAGAAACAAGACTCACATATTAACTGAATTATGTTGGCTCCATACTTCACAGCTAGGGTGTGCTTGTACCAGACAGACGAGGGAAAGTCTGTCTGCCAGGCGTGTTATAAAGCTACTTGCTCCTAGCTGAAGAGTTCACTGATGACAGGCATGATTTTATCACAAAAAAAAAAAAATAATTTTTTTATCACAAATTCAAAGAGGTACAGGTTAGCAAGTGATGCATTCCAAACACTTCCCTTCATGTCAAAAGTGTGTGAATTATTTTTAGGTAATAAGCACTCTTGTTTCCTCCCACATCCCAAAAACATGTGGTAGTTTGATTGGAGACTCTAAATTGCCCGTAGGTGTGATTGTGAGTGTGAATGTTTTTTTTTTTTCTGTGTGCCCTGCGATTGGCTGGCGACTGTTTCAGGGTGTACCCTGCCTCCCGCCCGAAGGTGGCTGGGATAGGCTCCAGTACGCCCACGACCCTAGTGTTTGTTTTTGTTTCTATGTGCCCTGCAATTAGCTGGCGACCAGTTCAGGGTGGACTCCGCCTCCTGGCCGCAGTTAGCTGGGATTGGCTCCAACATACCCGTGACCCTAGTGAGGATAAGCGGAGTAGAAAATGGATGGGTGGATTGTTTTTATTCAAATAAATATAATTATTATTTACTGTTGAGAGGGTAAAATTCTGAGGATTTGGACAACTAAGTTAAATAATGTCTCTAAACGATTATTAATCATAGTCAATTAATTTGATAATCAATAAGTTGTCAATCGTTGCACCTCTATACTGTATATATACACGCTTTCGCATAGCCTACACAGTACTGTGTGAAAGTCTTAGGTCACCATGTTTTTTTTAATGTAATCCCTCTAGATCATGGTTCACGCATCGTTTGTCAGTTGAGACTGAATCAAGGCCGAGACTGTGACAAGGCCGAGACTACAAAAATATATTTTAAAACTCATGACAAGGTTGAAGAGTTAAATACCATTCTCTTAATTTCTCTTACATACATTTGACAGCAAAAACAAGTGTATGAAAGTCTTTCAAAGCACAACATGCAAAAATCTGAACAAATTCTTTTCAACAGAATTCTTGCAAACAATGTATCTTTGAATGTATTTAAACATGAAATGTGAGTATAACGCTAGTTTACGAGTGCTGCTAACGGTACAAAGACTGGGGAAAAAATAGCCAATTTAGTTGATTTGACATAAGTTATAGCCAAAGTATAATACTGTTAAATGAAGCCAATTTAAGGTGGAAATAAAACCTCTTCCAGAAATATTCATCTGAGAAAGACAAAAGTACATTCGCCAGTGTTACTTACAGTTAGGTTACCTGTGTTTAACACCTGTGTTTGAAACACAAAATTAATGGTATTTGTTGTTTTACAACATGCTTCTCCTTATCGCCATAATAAAGTTGATGAATAGCAGCTCAGTCCTGGTCTCGGCTAGTCGATGGAAAAATCCCGAACCCAGGCAGTCTGACACCGAGACGAGACCAAGACCTTTGGGGGTCGAGTCCGAGAAGAGACAAAGACTTTCAAAATGTGGCCTTGAGATTGGCCTCAAATATTGCAACAGTTGTTACTATTTTTTTTTTAAAACTGTTTGTACAATATTTGTGTCATCCATTGCTCTTGGTCTCAATATATGATGTGTATAAATGTTTGTTTTTCAAGTTTGTATAAAGACCTTTTTTTCAAATTGTTCTGTAAATGATATGAAAACATGCCCAGGGTGTATTTAAACAGGGTATTTCTATATCGCGGATTTAACTTTTTGCGGGGTGGTCTGGAATGTACCCCGATGTAAGTTATGGAGGGGAGGATTACTATCACTGCATCCCATTGCACTTAACATTGAGTTTTAAAACTTAATGACATATACCATTTTGCAGGATTATACACAACAAATAAAAACTGTACACAAAACGTTGTAGAAGGATGCTGCAGGAGACTAATTATATTTTGCTTTGGATCTGAATTAGGACATTATTATTCAATGTATTACAAGTCAATAGAACAGTCCACCCCCCCAGAATCATTGACAACTCCCTTCTCTTCCCCATCCTCCACGAAATAGCCTGCTAGCTCACACATAGCTGGACAAACAAACCCAAATACAAAAACTCTATGGATAATGTTTTCACTTATTCCTAGGTCAGCCTTTGTGGACGTCTATCATGGACTTAGCTGATCATGATGACATTGCTAAAACAAAAAATCTTTTGGTAGCCTAAAGGTTTTGTATGGTACTGGATATATGAAATGTTCAGTCGTGTTGAAAAATGTTTGGTGTTCAAATATTCTAAAGTGTTTTAAAAAAATATGCAAAATGTATTTTTGTTATAAAAGTATTCTCAATATCCTTATTTTCAAATATATATATATTTTAAAGTTTTTTTTTGTCAGAAACTGTTCCACTATCTTCGCTGCAAGAAACGAGGGTTCACTGTAGTTGATTCCTTGTGCACGCCCTTAGCAATGATCCTCCTTTCAGGGTTGTGCTATCAGATGACACGCTCTAACACCATACATGCTAATACCAAAGAAGTGGTTGGTCTACCACATTACGCCCAAGTCTATTGTAAAGTGTCATGGATGATAAATTCTACTGGAAGTGAGTATTCTGACCCTTTTTTGTTTGCAGCCATCGCTACTTGCCATGGCTCTCTTGTTTCTTGAGGTAGAGGACCAACATGACCCAGAGGACAGGGACCAACTCTCTGAGGCTCTCAAAAGTCTGCAGAAGCTACTAACTGTAAGTACCATGTATCTCTGGATATACAATCCCCTCCGAAAGTATTGGAACGTAATTTCCTTTGTTTTTCGTTGTATAGGGAAGACATTTGGGTTTCCGATCAAAAGATGATTATGACAAACGCTCAGAATTCTAGCTTTTATTTCATGGTATTTACATCTAGATGTTAAACAACTCGGGACAGAGCACCTTTTGTTTGAACCCTCCCATGTGACTGATGGGTGTTTCTAGTTGCAGAGGTGTTGCCTTTTAGAATTATTTCTTAAACAGTGCTTGTTTTTGGCTTTGGGTTTCACCTGTTAAAATTGCATTTGCTGTTAAGCAAACATGAAGACCAGTCAGCTGTCTGAGAGGAAAGCAAACCATGTTAAAGGTGAGAGAAGAGGGAAATCGATCAGAGTTATTGCACAAATATTGGGCATAGCCAATACAACAATTTGAAATGTCCTGAAAAAGAAGGAAACTACTGGTGTACTGAGCAACAGACATTGAACTGATCCGAAAAGGGTATCAACAGCAGTTGATGACAGAAATGTGAGCTGTGAAGAAACACCCAAAGACAACAGTTAGTGACATCACTGCCAACCTCCACATGGCAGGGGTGAAAGTATGACAATCCACTGTTCGAAGAAGACTTTGAGGGAAGAAATATACAGGCCATACCACAAGATTCAAAGCACTCATCAGCAAAAAGAATCTGAAGGCCAGATTGAATTTTGCAAAGTAGTACAGAGAGCCACAAAAGTTTTGGAACAATGTTTTATGGATTGATGAGACAAAGATTAACCTCTCGCCAAAGTGATGGAAAGCCCAAAGTATGGAGAGAGAAAGAGGCTCTGCTTATGATCAAAAACACACAAGCTCATCTGTGATGTATGGTGGAGGTGATGTCATGGCTTGGGCTTGCATGGCACCTTCTGGAACAAGCTCACTAATCTTTATTGATGATTTAACTCATGATGGCAGCAGCAGAATAAATTCTGAAGTCTACAAAAACAATTTTGGCTGGAAATTTACAGAAAAATGCATCCAAACTAATCCAGAGAAGCTTCACCATGCAACAAGACAGTGACCCAAAGCACACTGACAAGACAACAAATGACTTCATCAGGGGGGAAAAGTGGAAGGTCTCAGACTGGCCAAGTTGATCACTGGACATTAACCCAATAGAGCATGCATTTTACCTCCTGAAGAGGAGACTGAAGGTAGAAACCCCTAGAAACGAATGACGTGAAGGAGGCTGCAGTAAAGGCCTGGAAAAGCATTTCAAATAAAGACTGTTTTCTGGTGAAGTCAAAGGGTTGCAGGCTTGATGCCGCTATTGCAAGTAAGGGTTATGCTAGTAAATATTAAATGCTATTCACTTTAATTTGTCTGTTCCAATACTTTTGCTCACTTGAAAAGTCTGCTTCAAACAAAAGGTACTCTGTCCTGAGTTGAACATTGAACATTTATGAATACAAAATACCACAAAATAAAAGCTGGAATTCTGAACTTTTGTCATAATTCATCTTTTGATCTGTCTTCAGTATACAACAAAAACAAAGGAATTGACCTTGCTGTTCCAATACTTTTGGGGGGGACTGTATATGCTCAACTGTGTTGTTGAACATTTAAAATTATACTACATTTGGGTTAAATTTAGAGAGAGGAAATAAAACTTTAACGATCTCTGTTCTGTTTCAATTGTGACTGTTTGTCAGCAGATCAGAGATGGCGATCTTGTGTGTGTGCGTGAGTTGGTGGGAAAATGCCTGACTGAATATGCCACCGCCAAGTGCTCCAGGCCCAACAGCCAGAGACTTCGCTGGACTATTTCGGGAAGAACGGCACGCCAGCTGAAGCACAGCTACTACAAGATTACTCACCTTCCCACCATACCAGAGTCGGCTTGTTAAACTCTAGCTGCCATGTTGTCGCCTGACACCCCCCCCCAATTTTATCTTTTATTTTTCTGTGATTTCATGCAACTTGTCAGGTGACTGTGCTCACATTTTTTACTTAAAGATCCTCATCTGTGAGATGGTGTTGTTTAAGTCAAAATGATTTTCTCATGCAATAACAGGTAGTACATCACCCAGAACTCTTCTGCTCAGTTTTAGTTCCGAGGGTGTGCGAATGCACAGGTATGTTCTTGTTTGAATCCATACCATGGTGTTTGGTATTTTATGGAATGGATTCCTGTTTTTAAGCTAATAAGTATTGAACCACCTAGGTCCTCAGTCCACCATGTGGAAGAGGAGGGAGAAGGATTTTGAGAAACAAAAATATGGAACCAAGAAATCGGGCCCAAAATCCTTAACTTCCACCCTAGGTTGCTAAACTGTCTGGAATGCACACTCCTACCCAAGGTGATAATTATTTTTTGTTCATAAAGCAAGTTGAAGGTATTGACACAATGGTCATCAGGGGTTACAGATGAGTCGTTTTCATCATTTGATAGATTTATTGGCACAGTGTGAAGTGCCACATGTTCTTCCTGATTTTCAGTTTTGAAGACAATGGTACCTTTTGGTCTGAAAAGTGGAAATATGATCTGGAATTTGCATTGCAGTTCCTTTTCTGTTTATTTGTGTTGAATTAAAAGTGTCACTTTAAATTCCCACCAAAAATAATTCGAAAGGACTGAATACACCAGCTACATTTTGACTTGTACCTTTCAATAAAACTTTATTGAAAAATGAATGAGTGCATTCTTGTGGTTTCAAAAGCAACACCAATGTGTCAAAAGGGAACAACTATTACTCTGCTTCTTAATGGGCTCAAGTTCTGTCAAATCATTTGTTCACCATCAGGAAGAGACTGGTGGGATATTCACAGTGTATTGACACTGAAAGTCTTTACATTATGAGACCCATATGTCCTGTGTGCTGTGATACCAGCAATAGCGGTCATTAGGCCAACCTGACATCCACAATATGAGTTTTTGTGCAGGTCACTTTTGTAAACTGGAAAAGTCTGGACCGCCTCCAGCAAAATTTCCTGAAATCTCTGCGCCACTGAAGTCAAATCCAGGATTCTGGAGAGGAAATGTTCAATTAATTAAGCTCTCTCATTGGCTATAAAAGTAAAGACAAACAAGTGAAAATCAGAGCAACTAACCTCTCGCTGGAACCTTTCGAGTGTGAGCTTTCTCTGCATCTGGTCCTGGACCCAAGCATTGGCACAGTATTCTCCCTCTAACAAAGACGACCAACAGTTTCCTGCCTCTCTGTTTGTCTTCATCAGCACAATTCGAATGAGACATTTGTCCTCTATGGGGAAAACAGGTGAGCGAGACAAGACACGAATCTGGCCAACAGCCTGTAAATTATGTGCGCACTGACTGGTGTGGCGCAACCTACCGAGTGTCCACGTAGCCTCATCAGACACAGTTGTGCCGAACAATCTGCCCTGTCAAAAGATGGAGATAGGACAAAGTGAGGAAGGTGGAATACAATTTTCATTTTCTGATCACTGTCCAGCAGAATCAATATTTATCTAATAACCTGACAAAAATAAAAAATAAATCACACTCAGCAGAGATATTTAGTAAATGTATATGTGTGTGCAGATCACTACGTCCGCGTTCGATGTGCTTGTTGACTTGGTTTGCTGTGAGCAAGCAATCAATTGACGTTAATGCTAGCCAGCTAGCAGCCCTCTAAGACAAATTTGGAATCTGATGGGTTAAAGAATCAGTGCTATGTGTAGTTTAAATTACATCGACAGCAACACTAATTCTAAAGGCCCTGGGCAGATTAGATGGCATGGCAGCACATAGAGGCTAACATCTCACTGGCAGTGCAGCCAAGAGAAAATTTATGAAATGAAGAGAATCGACTGTTGGGAATAAATTAATATAATTTCATGGAACAAACACAACGGTACCTCAACCTAGGCCCTTTGTGCGCTTCAGATATGCTGCCACTCCAGTGGTGTGAAAGTAAGGGCAGCAACAGTCGTCGATTCACTTTCATTAGTTTATTGAACAGGACAAATACAAAATGTTTTTATTCACACAAAGACGGCGGGCTACCTTGATTATTTCTGTCCCTTTGAGGTTGAGCTCGATATCTCTTGCTCCCAAATGACACTTGACTTCTTTAGCCGACGTCCCGGGGGGCACGTTGACTTCGATGAACACCTCCTCCATGGTTTGGCTCCATGAGCCCCAGCTTGTCTGACAGGGCACCAGCCCACTCCTCTCGTCGAAGTGTACCGACATGCCGCCCCGCTCGCGAGCAACTGTAATGCACTAAAAAGGTAAATGACGTTTTGCAATGTAATACAATAATTCTTAAATTGTATTGAAAAAACTCTTCAATGATTTGTGTTTGTTGTTTTGCCACTTTTTCCGCTGAACTTCTTCTTCTTGTCACAGTGACAGTCATTTCCGGTCGTGTGTGGTGTTACAGTGCCATCTAGTGTCTATTAAAAACAAAATGTACGGTTATGTGTCCGAGTTTTTGTTTTTAAGCTTTTTAAACACTTAAAAATAATAAATAAACCAACTGGATCATTCTCTGTGTAGCATTTATCTCAGCAACATGGGGATTTATTCATGGTAAAATCCAACAAAATATAGAGTTTGTCTAAAATAGGAGAGGATTTAATAATCTGTTAATTGGATTACTCGTCCTTCCCTGATGTCCCTTGGACTGCCTTTATGCACAGGGACAGGTTACCGCACCAATAAGAACTGTCCCCCTTCCCCCTCACTTTATAGTTTTTAAAACGTTATCTATGATCAAATGCAAAGGGAGTTTCTGCAGCATTTAGAAACAATTTCCTCGAGAAATGGCCATCTTTTTCGTGAATTGTATTATTGCCTGTATCTGTGGGATAAGGTAGGTCCTCAGTGTAGTCCTACATTTGCCACAGAACGATTCATTTTAACATTGTTATGTTTTGTTTGAGTGTGTTCTTTTTCTCTTTAAAGTCTAGCCAATGTGAGTTCAAATGAGAAGATTTACTCAGATAACATCACTCGCATTCTGGATCGACTTTTGGATGGTTATGACAATAGACTACGACCTGGATCTGGAGGTAGTTCTGCCCAGGATTGACAGGAAAATTGTACACAATGCCTTACACCTGTATGTTTACAATCAATATATGCCAGGGGCAGCACGGTGGAATAGTGGTTAGCATGCCTTACAGCTATGAGGCTGGGGGTTCGAATCTGGGTTCCGGCCTTTCTGTGTGGAAATTGGAAAAAACACGCATGTTAGATTCAATGATGACTCTCGAGTGTCCATAGGTGTGAATGTGAGTGTAAATGGTTGTTGTACTCGCAACTGTCTTTCGACCCCTGAGTCCAGGGTGTAGCCTGCCTCTTACCCAAAGTCACCTGTGATAGGCCCCAGCTCCCCCAAAACCCTAATGAGGACAAATTCTATGGGGGAGAAAGATGAATTATATACCAGAGGATTGTCTTGCATTTTGTTTGAAAGTGCATCTTGGTTTTTGTTGCAGGTGGCGTTACTGAGGTGAAAACAGACATCTTTGTCACAAGTTTTGGACCTGTGTCAGATGTTGAGATGGTACGATATTTATTCTGCAATGCAAAGAGTCGCGTTGACAGTATGAGACACACAGTGACCAGTGACTGTCTGCTTTATGGGCATCCTGCCATTAGCACATCTAATGAGCTCTAATCTGTTTGACCAGCTCTATAACGCCATTACTGATGGCTTCTGAATCAATATGACAACATGTCAGTGAGGGATGGCTTAATGGACTGATTAATGATTATCTGCTGAGTGACAAGCAACTGTCTTTGCATCGTCTTGTTTCTGCAAGCGGAGAAAGTTGAAATGACCTTTTCTGTGTTGTTATGCATGCCAGGAAACTGCAGCGAGAGGATGAATGCAAAGTGCGATATGATGGGGAGGTTTTCATTTGCTGCTTTTATTCCCATTTTAGGAATACACCACAGACATGTTCTTTCGACAAATGTGGGTTGATGAGCGGCTGAAATTTGTGGGTCCAATTGAAATCCTGCGTCTGAACAACCTCATGGTTGACAAGATCTGGACCCCGGACACCTTCTTCCGAAACTCCAAAAAGTCAATTTCCCACAACATGACCACACCTAACAAGCTTTTCCGTATTATGCAAAATGGGACTGTCCTTTACACAATGAGGTAATTATATATTTATTATTTTATGAATCATTTATTTTTGACAATGCAGAAATGATTTCTCTTCATCCTGTTGTTGTTAGACTGACAATAAGTACAGCGTGTCCAATGAATCTTATGGACTTCCCCATGGATGGCCATGCTTGTCCTCTCAGGTTTGGAAGCTGTGGGTAACACGGACGATTATGATAAACAAAAGCAATGAAGGAATATTCACAAATGTTACCAACATTTCTTTTAAACTTCACTTTTCAGATGCCTATACCAGCAGGGAAATCGTTTTCACTTGGAGGAAGGGGCCGATAAAGTCTGTCGACTGTCCCAAAGAGTCCATGAGCCTTTTGCAGTACGATCTGGTGGGGCAGATACTGTCGAATGAGATTTTCAAGTCAAGCACAGGTGCACACACACACAAACACACACAAGTAGATACAGTATGTCTGCCTTCACGGTTGTCGTCCACAAGTGAAAAGCATGCGATTGGTTTGAGAGCTGTCCAATTAATTCGGTGCCTCTCCAAGACGTGAGTGATCGGGCCTAATAGTGTGCCTTCACTGAAAGAGGTACAGTACATTGTTTAAAGCCATACGCGGACAGAGAGGAAAGATGGCGGCGTGTGAGCGTTTTGTCTTTTCACCAGATGAAGAAACGTTCCCCTGCTGTGAACCCAGCAGAATCCTGAAAAGACGAGGAAAAGGCTGACGAATAGAGCAGTGATAGCCATTCATCAAGCAGAAGGAGAATCTGTGTGCGTGTGTGTGTGCAGCTTATTTTTCCTCTGTGAAAGCAAGCATGTGTTTAGACTGAGCGACTTGGCGCATAATGACACTGGAGGCCACCCCCCACACTCTATCCACTCTCTAACTTTTGCGGTACAGTTTCTGTACAGCTCTACTCTATGCTCCGTTCCCAGCAGCTATTTTGTTTCAAGGGCAGGCAAGGGCATTGATTGTGCGCTCGCCCTGCTTTGTCCCCCAGGGCTTCTCTCCTCACACACGCTGTTTATATTGCAGGTCAGTACTCTGTGCAGGTGGTCCATTTCCACCTCCAGAGGAAGCTGGGATACTACCTCATTCAGACATACATTCCACTTATCATGGTTGTCGTGCTGTCGCAAGTCTCTTTCTGGATCAATAAGGAGTCTGTCCCTGCACGTACAGTCGCCGGTATGTCCCAATTACTGTGAATTTAAAATGCAGTTAGCACGCATCCATGTGTGCATATCTGATTAGCAATTCAACGACCCCTTGTTAAAATACCATTTAAAAATATGACCATGATAATTCATATTTATACTTAAAACATAAATAATGTGACCAATTAATTGTATTATTCAATAGAGAAAAAAAGTGTCAAGTCTTGATATACTAGTTTATTTGTCTCGTGGCCATGCTCATAATTCAAAACACTTGTACCTCAAATCATCGTTCCCATTTGAAATAAATAGAAATGCAATTAATCTGTTCCATCCTGCCCACACATTTTTTTAAAATATGTTTTGATGAGGAAAATAACACTGTATTTAAATTTTTTAAAAACATATAGGAATAACAACTTCTGGTCTGCATGACTTGCCCACCGGGGGCAGTATAATATAGTCATGCAGACACAAATGAAGAAGAGTTTCACATCTACCGTAAGTGACTCAGTGAGGTGCTGTAATGTTAATCATTTTTCGTAGAGGATAAAGAATATATGCCTGTAACTGTGAGTATTGTTATACATTCTGCCTATATGTGTTGCTTGCTTGTCTAACTATCCGCTTAAAGCGTTATAATACAGCCGCATAGATGTATAAATCGATGGTGTTTCCTATTATATGTTAGCATTAAACTAGCGTACTTTAAGACAAAGTTATGTTTTTAAATGTGTAATTCTCTTAGTTTTATATTTAGTTTGTCAGTGAAATTCAACTGGGAGTGATATTAAAACGCATGGTGCCTCTCCTTGTTGAGAAGTGAGTTGAGTTCACTGCCACCAAACAGCGCTTGTACCTCAAATATCGTCCGAAGAATCGTCCGAATGATGGCCCCTGTGGTTGAAATGTAATCCCAAATGGATGGTACCTTATCCAAGTTTTGTAAGTATTTTATAGCTGTTGAAGTAAGGTATTCTTCACCCAAAATATGTGGTTTAAATTTACCCTATTAAAGTGGCTTCAAATTGTTACCCTAAATTAATTGGGTAAATTCTATAGGTTGCTTTTTTTCAGTGTAACAGTTCTCTTATTTAAGTAGTATATAGTAAACATATTGCAGATACTACACTATTTTCTTGTGCGGATTATTGACAGCTGTACTTATACAATATTATTGCTACAACTATCAGACAGCACTGTGCTCTGCCTTTCTGTGCGCTACTGTGAGTTTCCTCTGGTCACTCCATCTTTTCTTCAGTGTGAACATGGTTGTTGGTTGTTTGTCTATATGTGCTCTGCGACCAGTCCAGGGTGTACTGCACCTGATGTCATCTGGAATAGGCTCCAGCTCACCTGCGACCCTGATAAGGATAAGCGGTATAGAAAATGGATGGCTGGATTGCTATGCCTGTTGGAGACAAAAAAAAAAAAAAATAAGAAAAAAAAAGAGAGAGGAATGCAAATGGGAATAATAATACTGTATAATATATGAGAAACCATAACAATAATGCAAAGGCATTTGTCATGTCTGCTTATGCTTTATTTAAACATTTATTTCGTGGGAACAGTGATTTCATTTTTACGTGTCATAAAAACATGTTAACAGGTGTGTGTGTGTTTGTGCATGTATGTGTGTGAGAGAGAAAGCGAGAGAGAGAGAACGCGACATTAACAGCATATAAACTTTGTAATGCTTTTTTTCCCCCAGGCATCACCACAGTGCTAACAATGACTACCTTGAGCATCAGCGCCCGTCAGTCGCTCCCCAAAGTGGCCTACGCCACAGCCATGGATTGGTTCATCGCCGTGTGTTTCGCCTTCGTGGCTTCAGCACTCGTCGAGTTTGCAGCAGTCAACTACCTTGCCACGCTGCAGGCCAACCGCCTGAAGAAGACAAAAGCTCGACAAGATAAGCTAGAGGTTTTGGCTACCGCGAGTGACGATGACGACCCAGTTTCGGTAAGGACAGAATCACTATGAATACGATTTATGCTTAGATCAACACTGCTTTATCAAAAAAGACTATAGAGCCCCCCAAAAACACAGACCCGAATGATGGATAAGCAAATATATCTTTTACTAAATAATTTACTTACAAAATGAATGAAAAACAATCTATCTAAAACAACACGGCGGTGATAGGTAAGCAATACAATGGTGGTGCATTTTTTTTAAACTGCTGCTTGCGGTTTGACAAGAAGCCTTCTAGTAAGGGGCATTCACATTCAATGTTGGTTTTCGGCCTTGCCGCTTACATGCAGTGATTTCTACAAATTCTCTGAACCTTTTGATGATATTATGGACCGTAGATGATGAAATCCCTAAATTCCTTGCAATTGTACGTTGAGAACATTGTCCTTAAACTGTTCGACTATTTTCTCACGCACTTGTTCACAAAGAGGTGAACCTCGCCCCATCTTTGCTTGTGAATGACTGAGCAATTCAGGGAAGCTCCTTTTATACCCAATCATGGCAGCCAACTGTTCCCAATAAGCCTGTTCACCTGTGGGATGTTCCAAACAGGTGTTTGATGAGCATTCCTTAACTTTCTCAGTCTTTTTTGCCACCGGTCCCAGCTTTTTTGGAACGTGTTGAAGCCATGAAATTCTAAGTTAAGGATTATTTGCTAAAAACACTCAAGTTTATCAATTTGAACATTAAATAGCTTGTCTTTGTAGTGTATTCAATTAAATATAGGTTGAACATGATTTTCAAATCATTGTATTCCGTTTTTATTTATGTTTAACACAACGTCCCAACTTCATTGAAATTGGTTTTGTACATATGGACCAATACCAATCATCTCTCGGGGGCTCCAACTAGCTACCAGCCAGCAACAGCTCGGGATGGGCAAACGTGTCAGGCTGTGATTGCCGTGGCTAACCGACGTGCTTATGTGGTGGCCATGTCGGCAGGGCCGACGTTCCCATCAAATTCACCATGGACATTGAAATTATGTTGTAACTTTCTCAATTCTCAGCCAATTTTCACAAGGCTTACCTTTTTTGTCACTGCCAAAGTCTGTCCTATCAATACAGAATATATGGGGGAAAAAAAATGTTTTGTACCTGTGAAAGGTTATTCCCTCTTCCCTTGTTGTAATTGTACGGTGTTGTTTGCAACCATATGCAGCACAATTTGCCAGCATCCTTGCTCTTTCAGTTTAGTTTTTTCCCATCCACACATATGGAGTGCGCTGACGACTTTGACCCTCCTAGCTTAGCATCGCTGTAGGCACACAGGTTAAAAGGAGTGTGTCATATCTACCTGTTTGTTCATATATATGGTGTAAACAAGGTTTAGGCAGTATTTGTGACCATTGTTGGTGGCCCCGGGGGGCAATATTGTATGAGCTGTTATTAAACCATCATGAAGAAATGGAAAGTTACTAAATTTATTGACCGACAGATACAGAGAGACATCAATTTCCACATGCAGACTTAATCAAACTTACCCCTGGGATTAAAAATTCTGACAAAACCTAGTTTATGCTTTTAAAGTACTTTTTGTATTAACATGAATATTCTTCTCTTTTGCTGTTGAACACTCAAACGCACTCAACACTGTTCTATTACGTCCAACTACGTTTCTCATCTGCTCCGCAACTACTGCGGCAATTTTGTTTTTATAGTTTACAAATCTTGCAGGGCATCCACAGCAATCACGACCTGATGAGTTTGCCCAACCGTCCTGTTTTGACCACAGTGGCCTAAAACGGGGCAGCTGTGGCCGCTGGGAACATATCATAAATGTAGCTTTAGATTGTGCTGGTGTACTATAGCAACTTCCTAAAAGATGCAAAGCCTGAGCTTATTTTATACATTTGCATTAGTCTGTGGTAAATGTGGTCATTTTTCTCCACTATGCTGCTTGAAGATGGATGAAGAATGTTAATGATGAATACAAAGCTACAGTTGTGAAGACGTTTTTTTTTTTCAAATGCATTTCCAAGTAATTAATCCACCTCTTCCATTATTCCCATTCCGGGCACACTACACATTAAACAGTAATAGTTTCTGTTGTAGAGCTCTGATCTGTAGCTACAGTACATGCTTTATGCTAATACAGTAAGCCACCATGGCATCCTCTTGGGATCTGTCTCAAGCGCGGGGCTCATGGTTAGATGTTTTAAAAATAGCCTCAGTGTGAGAAGAATTCCAGCACGGCATAATCTGCAAGCCTCGTATGGGCGTTCATCAAATTACCTGCTGTGTTTTTTAATAGTGTATTGGCATGCCATTGGAAAGCTCCCACGGGAGCAAACAATACGACGTGACAACACTGTGTTATAATCACTGCAGTGCCACACTCACGTCTTCTACTCACCTTCCAGGAGTCCAACATCAGCAGTCAAGAAGGCCTGAAGAGGAGAAACCACTCTGTGTGTCCCAGTGAACCAGTCGAAGCTCCACCTGTGCCAATATTCCTCCAGCAGGGCTCGGCTTTCCCCCAAATCCCACAGCTGGCCGGCACCAGCCCCATCGACAAGTACGCTCGCATTCTCTTCCCCTTGACATTTGGCCTCTTCAACCTTGTCTACTGGTACATCTACCTGGGCAAGGACACCATGGAGACAGCCAGGTACACTCACTAGAAGTCACTCATCTTTTCATATACAGTGCATACAACAAAGATTTTACTCTGCGTGTAAATAACTTCATCACACACCAAGTTTGTATTTTACTACATTGTTTCTCAAAACAAGACAATTAATCCTATCATTTGAGCTGACCTTATTACTGGAGTGAGGTTGTTTTGTTTGACATACACAGTGCTAAACAGATCACTATCCAATGGATATGCCACAGCGGTCCGAAATCACAGCATTGGTAATTACAGGAATTATTTTTTTGTTACGTTATACATATAAACTAGTATGTATAGGCACTTTAACACTTGAATTAAAATTATCATTTTGAAAACAACTTTTTTTTTTTTTAACCCATGAATTTACTTTCTTTCCTGGGCAGAAAAAAAAATTGTGGCTGATTGCTATACTTGATTAATTTCCGACCTGTCAAAAAAGTCCAGTAACCTGGTGTTCTGTCGAGTCAAGCGTCTTTCTCAAACTGCACTACCAAAGCCTCATGCGCATGTTGACCGGATCTGTCCAGCGCCATTGCGCCTGCGCCTGTCGGAAACAACTCTTTCCTATGTATCACTCATTTGAGTTCTTTATTAAGTCAAAGTTTTTATTCATATTTATATTTGGTGTAACTGCGTAATATAACTGTCAAAAATTGAATGAGTAAAGATAAACACACAGTGTAAGCTTTTTTCACGAAAAGCCCAACTCGATAGCTCAGCTTGCGCATGCGCAGAAGTGCGCGACAGTGCGGTTCGGCAAGGAGGTTGTTTTGACAAAACACCAGCTCAAATTTGGGTACAACAAAAGGTGAAGTCAGTTGGTCTGCATTGGTCGACATTAAAGCACTTTAGAATGCTTGAAGGTTTCTTCTCTTTTTTATGACAGGTGGTCTAATTTGGTCAGTACTGTAAATAACTCTAACAATTGGGAAATGCCCGGTGCACTGCGTTCAACCACGACTGTGCATTTTTTGGTTTTACTTGTGTCACTTCAGAAGTTTATTTTTCCCTGAAAATTATTGTCACACCACAAAATGTAGAACCTCATGGCGCTTAACTTTAAAGATTCCACTTCACAGTATTTTACCATTTTATTTAAAATGTATCCTCGAATAAGGTCATATATAAACGTTGGCAGAATGACCTATTGTTGCTTAGCAGATACCAAGAGGCCTTCTATGCAAATAGAAAAAGAACAGTAACGACACTAAATATAAAATGTTGAATACAATGGAAGGAAATCTGAATTAATGTAACGTTACTGGTTCAAACTTTTGCCAACGTAAAGCCTTTATAACTGTAGGTTCAAAGTAAGATTTTACATGCCTTCATATCAGTAAATTTAACCACTGTAAAATAAAAGTAAAGTACAGTAATCCACCGCTATATTGCAGATAAATCTTTTTATACTGTTTGTACAATATTTTTGATGTAGAGCTTCACCTTAAGTCAGTGTAGATTCTCAGTCATCCGGGTCATGGTAATCTGCACAGGTTGAAGAATTAAAGCAATAGGCCCTTTTTGTTTCTTGAATTTGCTTAGTTTCTTTCTTGTTTTCTGAAAATGTTCAAAAACGACTTCTGCAATTATGCTATTAGGCTAACATAATGTAAAATAGTCACATAACGTTTTTCTTATATTGCAGTGTTTCAGTAAAAACAATATCTTCCCTGTCTGTACTTTTATGTCTATCATGGGTAATACTGATGTAGCCCCAAGAGATGAAAAAAAAAAAAAGGTGTCAAATTTTACGAGGCGGTGTTCCATTCAGGCCTGTGCGGTGCCTTCAACGCAGCACGTGCCAGTGAATGCATCACGCTTTTATACAAGGGTTACCTGAGGGCTGCCAAAACCCAGAACGCTTTAATGAAAACTCTCTTTCTCCACGGGGACTTGGTCACAGGGGCAAATAAGTCAGCGCTCACTTTGAACGACGACTCATAATAAGTGGGCCACTTCTCCAACGCAACCAAGAAAGAGAAAAGAGGCAGAGAGATGTGTTACGTAACGCCTGGGGAGCGCAAATCTGCTCATCATGCTTCTCGTGTTCCTGTCAGAGAATTTTTGTGCTTGTTTGAGAGCGAGAACGTGGAGAAGAGCTGAATCACATATTTTCACTGCATCACTTTGCTGGAGGAGGTGGTGCTTAGGAGTCACATGTGTTTCAGTGCACATAGATGGACTAAATGTGCTGTATTTATTCTGGTCTTGCAGGGACGTGGATCCAACCTCCTAAAAGCGAGAGGACCAGGAAAAGGGCACGTGCAGAGCGAGAGACCACCCTCCCCCTTCCCCTCTCTCTCTCTCTCTCTCTCTCTCTCTCTCTCTCTCTCTCTCTCTCGCTCTCTGAAGCTCTCAGCATTTGTTCTGCTCTCATCTGACAGAGGAAATGAATCAGAAACTCATTTATTCTGCTGCCGCACATTCATTCATTTCGCAGGCTGTGACCGCGGCCCGCTTGTGTTCTGATCAGTAGGCTGACGAACTGCCCTTCACGGGCCTCGAACGCTTTCAAGCCCGCCGACCTCGGAAACCAGACAGCGACAGCTGACAACGGAACGAGTGGTACCACGGGAACCGCACAAGACACATGAAAAAGAAAGCGGACGATATCATCTATGATGGCTGCACCTGCTGGTGATGCAAGAGTGAACCAATGCTTTCAGAAGGCTGCCCTCTATAGAGGCACAGCCCCCACTGCTAGCACATCAAAGTCCACTTCCCTCTCTATGTCGCCAAAATGTGCTCAAAGCTGAGAGAATGCATGCTGGGGGTGGGCTTTGCATCCCACCTTTGTCCACACATGTCGCTGTGGGGTTCATTTCGCAACTGTGGGCACACACACACACACGCACAGTGGGAGGAAAAAGTACGTGAAGTCTTTGGAATTTCTTGTATTTCTGCATAAATTGGTCATAAAATGTGGTCTGATCTGTATCTAAACAACATCTTCTTTTCCTTTGAGCTTGTCCCGTTAGGGGTCGCCACACCTTGTCATCCTTTTCCATGTAAGCTTCTCCCGCATCCTCTCTAACACCAACTGCCCTCATGTCTTCCCTCACGACATCCATCAACCTTCTCTTTGGTCTTCCTCTCATTCTCTAGCCTGGCAGCTCCATCCTCATCATCCTTCTACCAATATACTCACTCTCTCTCCTGCGGATGTGTCCAAACCATCGAAGTCTGCTCTCTCTAACTTTGTCTCCAAAACATCGAACCTTGGCTCTCCCTCTGATGAGCTCATTTCTAATTTTATCCAACCTGGTCACTCCGAGAGCGAACCTCAACATCTTCATTTCCGCCGCCTCCAAACTCTGCTTCCTGTTGTCTCTTCAGTGCCACTGTCTCTATTTCGTACATCATGGCTGGCCTCACCACTATTTTATAAACTTTGCCCTTCATACTAGCAGAGCCTCTTCTGTCACATAACACACCTGACACCTTCCTCCACCCGTTCCAACCTGCTTGGACCCGTTTCTTCACTTCTTTACCACACTCACCATTGCTCTGGACGGTTGACCCCAAGTATTTAAAGTCCTCCTCTTCTCCCTGTAGCCTCACTCTTCCCCCACCACCCCTCTCATTCTAAACCACATAGATAAACAAATTGATACTACAACAATACAACACAAACAATTATATGGTTTCATAGTTTTACTGAAAATAACGTAAACATTCGCAGGACAGGGAGGAAAAAGTAAGTGAACCCTTGGTGATTGACCCTCTTTTGGCAGCAACACCCTCAAGCAAACCTTTTCTGTAATTGCAAATCAGACGTGTATCAGGATGAATTTTGGACCATTCCTCTTTACAAAACCTACAAAACACGTTCAGGGTGTACCCCACCTCCTGCCCGATGATAGCTGGGATAGGCTCCAGCACGCCCGCGACCCTAGTGAGGAGAAGCGGCTCAGAAAATGGATGGATGGATGGATGGAAATCCTTGTATTCTGTTTTTATTCATGTTTTATGCAACATCCCAACTTCATTGGAATTTGGGTTTGTGTGTATATATATATATATATATATATATATATATATATATATATATATATATATATATATATATATATATATATGTGTGTATATATGTGTGTGTGTGTGTGTGTATATATATATATATATATATATATATATAGGGAGAGAGAGAGAGAGAAAGCCTTTGCCACAAGTATGTTTTTGCTTTGCTGAGTGGTTATTAAAATATGAACGCTAACAGAGGCCTCGTGATTGCTTGTTAATTGCTATTTTTACAAGTTGCAAAGTGCGTCACACATGTCAGCGTCCTCCCATTTATGGTGCATTTGTTTCCTGAAACAAATCCTTGTGAACCATTTATTAGTACGAGTAATGTCGTAAGATGAGCTTGAAATGAAAGTAGTCTTTTGGGATGATGGTTTGTGGTGTATTTACAGTTGAAACTAATAGGCAATTCTAAACATAGAGTACTGGGGGCTGTCACTTTGTCGCATTAATTTACGATTTACGGCAGGGCAGGACTCGGTCTCGATTCCCTTGCGAATCACAGGGATTTACTGTATTCAAATCCTCATTAAGCACAAGTTATACTGTGAGCTCATTAATGTAATTTACTTTTTATTTGAATTAAATTTGTATTTGATCAAAGCAAAGTATTTTCCTGAGATGTATTTATTTGATTTTAAACGTGACTTCCTTTTAAAGTAAATAGAAATTTGATCTAAGCGCAGTATTTTACAATGGGTGAGATTTTTCCTATTCTGGAATCTCACCAAAACTACATTTGACCATTCCTAATAAAACTCCAACACTATGAAAACAAGCCAGCTTGATAAATAAGAAAGTGTAGTCAGGAAGTTGCACTCTAACAAATGGATGAAAACACAACCTCCCTGGCGGGGGTAATAAACTTCTTTTTGACCATGCATGTAAAGGCTCCATGGTGTTGGACCTTTTTTATTTTATTTTACAAGTGCTTGTGCAATGTGCGGGACAAAAAAAAGAAAGAGAGAGAGAAAAAAAGAGCCTGTTTCCCATAGTGCGTCTTGATGAAGCGCGTGCACTTGTGCCTGTCATGCATTTTCTTCCTCCGCTGCAATGGAAGCTTCTCATGCACCATCAGCCGTCTCCGCGCTTTGATCTCGGCTCGGTTGTGCGCATGCGCACCTCACTGGCTCCTCTGCACCGTCTCCGGCAAGTTGGATGTCCGCGCTCCCCACTCGCATCCCGAAACCGCCTCAAAAACTGTTGAGATGGGGAGGATCAGGAAAAACCACTTTGGGATTTTGATTTTTTCGCTTCTGGTTACTTTTGTCTGGACTCAGAGGTAAACTGTTTTCACGTCTGTAGTGTTTCATCCTATGATTAGCTTCATTTATTTTATTTTTTGTCATGACACCACCTTTTTCCCCCTCTTGTCCTTTAGCGTTAAGGATCTAAAAGATCCAAGCAACATGCCTCTGGTCAAAGAGACGGTGGACAGACTGCTGAACGGATACGACATTCGATTGAGGCCTGATTTTGGAGGTAAGACGCGAAAAACAAGCCTTCGCGGTGGCGATGATGGGTCGCAAAATCTGCATTAATTGACATAATGCGGTTAGACAAACGAAATGCGACGAATAAGTCGATCGAAGCCGCTGACAAGATAACATTAATGAATAGATCATCGGCGTGTTGTGTCGCGAAGATGAAATTGATATGAGAAGATTGGTCCTCCTCTGAATGTCTGCCTGCCTTTGCAGGTGCACCAGTGGCCGTGGGTATGAACATAGACATAGCCAGCATAGACATGGTGTCCGAAGTCAACATGGTAGGTGCATCTTCAACCCTGCACAAAATAATGTGCATGCATGGCGCAGCTGGCATTTGGGCCAATTATCACTCTTTTTACATGTGGATATATAAAGTACAGTCTGTCGTTGTTTATTATTATTATTATTATTGGTGTGTTGTTATTTTCTGAACGCTGGATTTGCATGTTCGTTTCCAGTCGTCTCAGTCCCGCATTTTGCAGCTCTCCTCTTGTGGCTGCATTTGAATTCCGAACACACAGTCAGTGGCGCACTCAGACGCACTGGCGCGGCTACGCGCGCTCAGAGCTGTGGGCGTGCGTGCGTGCGTGTTCGAGCGTGCGCGCATCACGTTCCCTTGCTCCGCTGGTGTAATTTTGTTGACACGCACCCACGTCACTTCAAGGGTTTGCATGTATTAGAGCATGGGTGGGGGACCTAAGGCCCGCGGGCCACACGTGACCCGCAGCAACGTTTGATCCAGTCCATCGTGCAATTCTGAAATCAAATACATACTTCAGAACTGTAACAACAAGCCCACTAATATATAATATATGCAGTATAAATCGGAGTATGGGCATCCAATTGCACACCCACAGCGGCTGCCCATGTCGCCCATATCACAAACCGCCCCGGAATACAGTGATTAAATTTGTCCTCTGTAGAGAACATTTGTAGACTTGAATACAATGTCCCACCCATTACTTATGGTGTCCATCAGTGCAAATGCATTTTACGGGAAAACTAAGTGCAGTATACAGTTTATTGAACACATTTTGGCTTGAAATTTTGTTGGCATATTTTGTATGTCTCTTAAAAACACATTGAAACATTGCGTGAATTATTTTAACTATACTTAAGCACAGTATTCAAAAGTTTAAAAACTGTCCTCCGTAGTGGACATTAGTAGTTATTTACTGTATTTTGTTCTGTTTTTCTGGAGTAACACTAATGTCCATTTCTAAGAGCTGAAGACATTCTTTGGCAATTTTATTTACATGGACTGTCTAGTATATCCAAACATTCAAATGTATTTGGGCCTCAAACACCAGAGTTCCAATTGTGGCCATTTTACAACCGAAGAAATTCCATTCAAATCGTCAATGACCTTGATGTTTTAGACGAAAAAAGAAATAAACTATTGTGGGAAAGCAAGCCCCGCTTGACCCAAAGTGAGGCAAGGATGTCTGAATTTGTCTAGGACAAGAACATTGTGCATTGATGAGCAAATGGTTCCATTTATTGGTCACTTCCCAGTGTGCCAGTATGTCCCGGGCAAACCATACCCAACTGAATTGATGGTGATAGTTGGTGGTGGCCACACCAACTGGTCTGATCTGAGACTTTGTGGTATACCAAGACAAGACTACCTTCAGAGTTACAGGTGGAAAGGGCATTGGAGAACAAACTCAAACTTCTTCATTTGGACAAGTCTGTTCCCCAAGGAACCCACCCGTTCTTTGACAGGTTCTTTACAATGGGCAGTCACCCTCCCTAACTCCCTCATGAATAACAGGGTTCCCAATGAATGCAAGATCATAGGGCATCATAACCTCTTGAAAAAGAAGGGAAGAGATGGTGGTCAGACGAAGTCCTCCTGAACTTGATGTCATAAAGATGCAAGGTATTCCTTTGGGTTTCCATCCATCCATCCATCCATCCATCCATCCATCCATCCATTTTCAACACCGGTTTATCCTGGTTAGGGTCACGGGACGCCGGAGCCTATCCCAGCTGACTTCGGGCGAAAGGCGGACTACACCCTGAACTGGTCGCCAGTCAGTCGCAGGGCACATATAGACACGGACAACCATTCGCACTCGCATTCACACCGTCACTGAGTGGGAACTGAACTCACGCCGCCTGCACCAAAGTCAGGCGAGTGTACCACTACACCATCAGTGACTCCTTTGGGTTTCCAAAAAGGGGAATTGCTTTGTGAAGTATCATCCCAAATACGCGCAACAAAGCAAAACAAAATGTGAAAATTCTTATATTCACTTTTTGTTATTGTCTTTGGGACTAACTGATTGCCATCTAGGTCCAGTTTCACATGTCTGGGGTTCCGATGTCCACTGTCCTAAACTGAATCATAATATCTTAAAAACAAAATCTTAAAAAAGGTTTTCAGTATTGTAATAATCTCACAAAGATTGGAGGGTTAAAAAAAAATGGTGATTAGGAAATAGAACAAAGTCCTTTCCATTCAAACTGTGGCCATGATTGAAACCTGAATTGTACAGACAACAACAACAACAGCAAAAGTAATATTTCAACATTCTTAACTGTTATAAAAGTGTAAAATAAATGTCATAAAAGTTAAGATGTTAATAAAAAATACAAGATTAGAAGGTTATTATTAACTATGGTGCATCATTGGTGCATCATTTATTATATTATCATATAATAAATGATGCACCATAGTTTCTTGCATTACTCCATTGTATTCCAGCACCCTCTACTGTCCAACAGACAGAAGGTTATGACATGCGCAGTGTGTGTAAGGGGAGTGACGGTGATTGGGAGAGGGAAACAGGTGGTTGACAAGTGAGCTCCAAAGGGAGTTATTGATAAAGATATAAATGTTCTGCGATTGGCTGGCAACCAGTTCAGGGTGTACCCCGCCTCCTGCCCGATGACAGCTGGGATAGGCTCCAGCACGCCCGCGACCCTCGTGAGGAGAAGCGGCTCAGAAAATGGATGGATGGATGGATGGATGGATATAAATGTTGTGTTTATCAAAGAGAAGTCAACAGTTATTTGTGTCACAGAGGTGCCTCGTATATCTATAATTTTAAACATTCTTAACTGGCGAACAAATGTCAAAATAAGACAACCACTGTGGACAAACACAGAATTTTAACACCTAAAACTTTAGAGGTTCTACCGATGTTGGTTTGCTGAGGGTTTTGGTGCTCTCTAGCTGAAAAGTGTTTCTTGATTCGTCTTAACATTCATGGCTGTAAGTGTGGTTAAACTGAATGCTTGCATGTGTTGATGAAACCTCAAGCACAGACCCTTTTTCTGGATTCCTTTTTTTGGTTGCGACAACCGTGCAAAAAGTTAAGCATTTAGTACAAGAGGATCACCTAATAATGGCTCACATTTTGTGAAGCTAACCTACATTCACCAGCAGTAACTAGAGTGGAAGTGGGTGTTATAAATTCCTTTCCCTTCCTTCATTTGAACAAAAATCAAATATTTGTGGTATGTTTAACTTTCGGAAAATGACACTGGAGTTTAAAACAAATTTACTGGAATGTAAAACGTTTTTATTAAGCAGTCGATCATCTCAGTACTGAGCCGGGTTTGCCTACACATTTTAATTCATCGGAGAGACTGTCAGGGGTGTCAAACTCATTTCCATCATGGGGCACATCGTAGTTATGGGTTCCCTCAGTGGGCCGTTATGACTGTGGAAATAATGTATGTAGAATCACCTCATTATCTGAAACACAATTGGCTCTGCAATTCATTATTATATGTATTTTTAACAACAAACGGAATTTGAAATCAAAAGTCAGGGTCAAAGGTGGCAACCAAATACTGAAGTACATAACTACAGTGGTGCCTTGAGACACGAGTGAGTTTTTCAAGATGCATCTTTTGGCCGATTTTTTTTGTTTTAACTTGCGAGCGCAAACTTGAGATTCGAGCTCTGAATGGTGGAAGTGAACTCAAGTCACTTCGCAATAAACAGCAGGTTGGCAACTAGTGAAGAATTAATCAAAAAGTAGACTTCAAGCTGCTTAGTGGCCCTCTCAGTTGAAGTTCAAAAGTAAATGTAAAAAAAGAGAATCATGCATAGTGTATTGAAAACAACATAGCTTTGCCTTAGGAAAATATGCTTAGCTTAATGCTAACAAACAATACAAAACGCGATTGACATTTTAGAAGCAATGTATATTTGAATACAAATGGTAGAGCAGACAGACAATATCTGAGGGGGAGGCCTCTTCCAAGCCTGTATATCTGTCTATGGTAGTCTATGTCTACCATAGACAGATATTGCAACAATACTCACAGGCATATACTGTATTCTTTATCCTCTGAAAAATGACTAATATTATAGAACCTTAATGAGTCATCATAGAAGAAGAAGAAGAAGTAGAAGAAGTCTAATCTTCTTCATTTGTGTCTAGACGACTGTGCAGTATTATACTGCCTCCTGGTGGCCAAGGTGGACATACCAGAAGGAGCAGCACGATCAATTAGATTGTGGCATTAAATCACAAACTGCTTAATTCTTTTCATTCTATTGAATTATGCTACTACTCTATGTTTTAATAAATTGCAATATTATAGAGTGCTAATTTTCCGCATTAAAAAAAACACAAAATTATTTTCTGGGGGGAGGTTGGAACAGAGTAATGGCATTTGAATTGATTTCACTGTGGAAAGATGACTTGATGTCAAAGTATTTTGATTTACGAGTGTGGTGAGGGTACAAATTTAACTTGTATCTCAAGGCACCACTGTATTGCTCGATTTTATTATTGTTTTTTTTTTAAAGTCTAAAAAGTGAAGAAAATTTTCGGTACAGATTTTCTGGCAAAATAAATCCATTCATCCAAGAAACACACAAGTAGACACTTTATTTGCTTTAGTAGGCTACAAAATATGTTGTGGCGGCTCAGATTTGGCCACCAGGCCTTCTGTTTGATACCTGTGGTTTACATGCTTCAGTAGGTGCAACAGAGTTCAAACTTCAAATTTGTCAATTTATAGTAGGAGGTTATTGCAGGTAAAATATATATTTTTTGCACTGGGAAAGTTTGCATGTGTTTGAGGGAGGCATTTCTATGTCTTAAGGGGATGACGCACTTGCAGACTAATTGGGGCATGGAGTCCATTGAGGAAATACTGTACGGTATATGAAAGCTTTTGTTTGCAGAAGGATTAAAAAAATGGCCCAACAGAAGAGACTTGTTATATAATAGCATGAAAAATAGTAAGAAGGTTTGGAAGTGGTGGTGTTTTCAATTATTCATAGCGCCATTTTTAAGCGAAAGCCATCAAAGTGTTTTCTGTAGGTTTTGATTTGTGCGCCTCTGCAACGTGCGCCGGAAGTGCCACTGAAGGCCATTTTTTTAGCTGCACGGACACAGACGTATACGTGAGCTCGCACCGCACAATCACAACAACTGAATGGTCTGAGATGAGCAAAATGCTTTACTTTGGTGAAGGATGCAGCCACAGCGGAAGTGCCTCGGGGGTCCGGGGGAGATTTGAAATAGAAACCCATTCACTGGTTTTTCACCTCCCATTCTCGCTCCCGCCTCCATCCTTTCCCTCCCACTGCTTTGACTGGATCCCTGGCTGTGACTCTGGCATCAGGAGCCATGTAATCCACCTCTGCCTTGCTCCAAAGGCTCCTCTTACTTAAGAACTGGGTGTCCACGCGAGCGTTCATGTGGAAAAAAACACTGCTTCGTACATCCTTGTGTGGAGCATAACACAAAACTGTGCTCAAACGCTGAATGGTGACTGACGTCATGCAGCCCCCTGATGCCATGACAGAGAATTTGTCTTATGAAAAGCCCGCCACATCTGTCTCAAATCTGACATGACTACATTTGCGCTCAAACTTGGTTGCTATCGCCCTGCAACTTACATAACAGGTCGCAACGTCCTCCCCTTTTCTTCAAATGGAGGAGATCACAGAACCTGAAAAAATCGATCTCTCCGAAATCAATAATATCAGCAGTGCAAGCATGATTGTGGGGATTGAAGTTGGTGACCCCCACTTGGTGCTGGGTTGCTTTGATCTTCCACATCAGGCCAGAATGCTTTTAGCAAACAACACAGGGAGGATGAGGAAGGTGGGGGAGAGGTGAAGGTTATTATTCCTCTCGTTGTCTGATCCAAGTTTTTTTTTTTTTTTTTGGCCAGCTAATGAACCCATCATTAGAACTGCGATCTTGTTATCCTGCTCCAAATACACATCACACCATGTTTTGACACTGTCTGCAATCTAATGAGATCAAAACAAAAAATCTGTCTATAGGTATTGCCTGCGGTATCAGTGGTGTTCATGTTCAACTGCCCTGCATCATAACGAGAGCTGTTTCTAATATTATAGTTACTAGTGGTTGAACAGATTAGTCGATTTGTTGACGTTTATCGCTTGAAGTTGACTAATCGCTCATCATGTCTTTTACTAGCCCGTCTGCTGCCGTCGCCAAACTATTACACTCTGCAGTGCAGCAAATCGTCCGGCCAACAAGGCGACACAGTCTTCATACGCCTCTGCGGGTCTGAGAGTATGAAAATAAAAAAGTTGTGGAAGAGCGCAGTGGTTAGCCTTGCTAGCTTCAGCTATTCCGATTGCTGCTAGACTTAAAAGATTCTTACCAGCGACAGTGGGATCATGGGACTGACTGGTGAAACGTCTTCTTCGCCAAAATATTTGTATTCTTCATCGAAGTTCTATTGCAGTCATGATGGTGTAGTGGTCGGCTTAATTTGGTGCAGGCAGCATGGGTTCAGTTCCCACTCAGTGACGGAATGAAAGTGAGAGTGAATGGTTCTCTGTCCCTATATGTGGCCTGCGACTGACTGGCGACCAGTCCAGAGCGTAGTCCGCCTTTAGCCCGGAACCAGGTAGGCTCCAGCTCCCCATGACCCTGAGCAGGACAAACAGTATAGAAAATGGATGAATGGATGCAAGTTGTACGATACAACACACACTAGCATCGCGACACTTATGTAGCTTTACGACACGGAGCGCGACATTCATGCTGTACTGAGCTGGAAAATGTCAATGATGTCATCGATTAATTGACTTTGGCTCGAGTTTCATCACGTTATCGTCGACTCCCAAAAAATCTTATGTCGTTCAATCCCTATTAGTTACACTATTTAGCTTGATGAGAGGTATTCGAAACTTACAGTATTGTGTTGTAGTGTAGACGTAGTTCTACACCACCGACAATCACAATGACAAAGGCATTGTTAAATTAGTACTTACTATCTCTGGAAAGAGGGCAACACTGTGAAATAGTCCGAAGGAACCCTCTGCAATGGGAGCTGCAATGGCCTGTGGCCACGGTCCTGCCTCCTGGGGTCCTCCGTTGCTGTTGAGTGGCACTTGCTGCACCGCTGCATTGGGGACTCCGTGCCTGTGGGCTGTGATCTGGTCCTGGTGCAGACTGCTCCTTGAGTTGATGTTTCCTCACCTGGATGCTCTGTACCCAGCCTCAGGTTTTTAGGCCATTATATCAATATTTTTAAACTGTATATTCTATGTGCACAAGTGACGGGAGGGTTTGATTTCAATCCATCAAAGGCACTTTGAGATGCATTTTATGTATGAAAAGTGCTGTGTAAATGAAGTTTGGTTGATTGATAGTGGTAAGCAGGTCAGCTTCACAGTTCAGTTTCGGGTTTTGAATCTCTTTCTTTCTCTCTCTCTCTCCTTCTCTCTCTCTCTCTCTCTCTCTCTCTCTCTTTCTCTCTCTCTCTTTGCATGTTCCCACTGTGTGGGAGTGCATTTTCTCCCAGTCCTGGTTCCTCCCAGATTCCCAAAACATACTTCTTAGGTTCAATGAAATCTTTAAATTCTTCATCTGTGTTTAACGTGAGTGATTGGTTTGCGACCAGTCCATGGTGTGCACCGCCTCTTGCCCGAACTCTGCTGGGATAAGCTACAGCTCACCTGTGACGCGAGTGAGGACAAGTGGGGGGAAAAAACAGATGGATCTGCCCTATCTGTACCTAATAAAATGACCAGTATGTGTAAAGCAACTATCAAAGCAAAGGAAACTGACCTTACAATGTTAGTGAAATCTGATTTGTTCCATAAGGTGTCATAAACAACTGTGCATTGGGATTGGGATTGTCTACAGCCATGCAGATCACACCATGTTTTGACACTGTCTACAATCTAATGAGATCAAAATAAGAATTTTGTTAGGGGGTATTAACTGCAGTATGTTCAACTATTGAGAGCTGTTTCCGATACTGCGGTTACTTGGGCTTGAACCGATTAGTCGACTTGACTACTCCACATCGATGTTTAACGCTTGAAGTTGACTAATCGCTAGTCACGCGTTTTTGGCATCTCGTCTTCCTATCGACCAATTTAAAGATGACTTTTGATTCGCCCTGCTGTCGTGCCTAGTTGATGAAACCTTTATGAGATCTGTGATCTTATTATCCAAGTCCAAATACATATCATCCATGTTTTGACACTGTCTACAATCTAATGAGATCAAAACAAAAATTATATCTATAGGTATTGTCTGCGGTATCAGTGGTGTTCATGTTCAAATGCCCTGCATCATAATGAGAGCTGTTTCTAATATTATAGTTACTCGTGGTTGAACAGATTAGTCGACTTGTTGAGCAACAAATGACATGCGACAATGACCCAACATGGACTGAAAGAAACCAGGGAACTAAATACAAGCAAACTGACAAGACACAATGAGGAACACTTGGACAAGACACGAGTGGCTGGAGGGAGCTGATTGGTTGACGAGAACAGGTGGGAGACTGTAACCAAGAGACTAAACTATCCATCCGTCCATTTTCTGAGCCGCTTCTCCTCACTAGGGTCGCGGGCGTGCTGAAGCCTATCCCAACTGTCATCGGGCGGGAGGCGGGGTACACCCTGAACTGGTTGCCAGCCAATCGCAGGGCACATAGAAACAAACAACCATTCGCACTCACAGTCGTGCCTACAGGCAATTTAGAGTCTCCAATTAATGCATGTTTTTGGGATGTGGGAGGAAACCGGAGTGCCCGGAGAAAACCCACGCAGCCATGGGGAGAACATGCAAACTCCACACAGACGGGGCCGGGGATTGAACCCGGGTCCACAGAACTGTGAGGCTGACGCGCTAACCAGTCGGCCACCGTGCCGCCGAGACTAAACTAAACTAAACTAAACTAAACTAAATAATCAGAACCCAAAAACGCAGACCATGACATCAGAATGAGCTCACACTTAAAAACACGCTAGCCAATACAATAACATTCATCGGCTTCTTAAGTAATTCATGCATTGACAGGACTGACTTGGAGCTTTACATCATCGCCTTAGAACAACGTTAAAGTGATATGGGGATGAAGCAAAATGGAGGACGTGTGAAAGAAGCTGACGTGAGATCATTGTTGGCCCGTCATCATAGCAGTGAGCGGGTCTGGGTTGTGAACAGCTGCCCGCTCGTCTAATTAAAGATACAAACGCCTCTGGTGGAGAATGAACTCAACATTTTGGTTGGGCTCAATGAAGTTGCCGAGGCGGCGGAGTAGATGCATGTTTTGGAATGGAACAGGAATTTGTAGTTGGACTCATGTCATAGTGAATGTTGTTTTTTTTAAATTTTATTGCATAAAGGCAAGAGGTCTTGTTTGCTTTTTTTCTTGGTCGGATCACACAAAAACTACACAACCAATTTCTGTAATACAGTGGTACCTTGACATATAAGTTCCACTCGTTCTGTGACCAAGATCGTAATTCAATTTACTCCAATTAATTCAATTCAATTCAATTAATTGAATTGTTAGTAACCTGTTCCAGCCCCAATATATCATCACCATTTTTGTTGTGTTTTAATAAAGAAAAAAAAGCAGTGCATTGTCTAAAAACTTAAAATAGAGAAGGTAAAGAAATCAATTGATTTTATAAAGTGTAATTATTGGGTGAAGCCGAAAGTCACAACAACTGTCTTGTTGTACCGCATAGATATAAAATAATCGAATGAAAAACAGTGACAAATAAAGAAAATGTATTCCTGCAGTTGGCTTGCACATTGAAAGGGGCACAAACGAGTTCATTGCACACCGTTTATAACCACAAAACATCTTTGGTCGTTCCTCCTGCCCCAGAATGCAAATGGTTGAGTCCTGTCTGTCTATTCTTCATGACCGTAATCCGGGCTGTAACTTGCTCACTCATAAATTGACAGACAAATGAGAATATGGTGCCCATATCCATATTTATTTATTTATTTTTATAGGGACTGATTCTCTTTATTTCCTTTTGAATTCAGATTGAACCGTGACCATGTCCATGAACCCAAAAGAGTCAGCCCTGTCCTTCCATTAAGTCATCTTTCATGAACACACTGATGGACAAACCAATGCAAATTTGTTGCAGGAATTTAGGCTGCATTTCCACCGCATGGGTCAAGTGACACAATTCCGATTTTTGACTACCATAATTCGTATATGCATCATGGCAGCGTGAATAGAAAATAAAACACATGAAACTGGATATCGGAATCAGTCCAGGCGCGGTTTCTGATATGGGCGATATGGAATGCCGCTCAGGGAAAATCAAAATGACAGCAATTGATTTGACCATTAAAAATGGTCTAAGCATTCTACATTAGTAGTGTGTAAATTATTAAAGAGGCAAGATAATTGCGGATGGAGGCCAGTTGAGTAACCTTAAGATTACCCAAATTTAAATGGTATATAATGGTTAATTTTTGTATTGTTTATGAATTATTGTTTACTTCTGTGTTTTCACTGCCCGGAGTTGACAATTGTGGAGTTATTTGCGTGTGTTTTGGGCGATTGTGCATGAAGTTTGTTTCACGTGTTCAGTTAATGTAAAAACAGTCGTATCGATATGGATATTGCTTTTGAGCTGCAGCCTACCTTCGCTGACCTTTGGTGAGGACTGGTCGCCAACCAATCGCTGGCCACATATAGAGAAACAACCATTTACACTCATATTCAAACATAAAGACAATTTAGAGTCTTCAATTAACTTAACGTGTATGTTTTGGGAATGTGGAAGGAAGACTGTGAAAACCCACGCAAGCATGCAAACTCCACATAGGAAAAGCCATAGTCTGGATTTGAACCCTGAACCTCAATGCGGACATTCCCAAAAAAATCTGATAAGTCTAGGCATTGAATTGGAATTGGTCACTTGGACCTGAAGTGTAAATCTAGCCTTATTTTCTCTTTTTGTTGTATCGTGGTAGTGTCTCCCGTGCCCCAGAATGCAAATGGAATGCCCAGCTCATTCTTCGCGAACCAGGAAATAGCCTCTTAACTAACAAATGAACAAACACAAGGAAGGTCCAACATAGTTTATTTTTTCAGGTGCTGTCTTGTGAGATGTAGAGTGATGGCCGGAAGAATCTGCAACCGTTTGAATTTGTGACCCAAGGGGGCGATGTCGGACATTGCGTGCGTTTGAGAGTTTGACAGTAAAAGAGAAGAAGAAGAAATACATTACCGGCATAAACTTGGCAGGTTGTCCTATCATAAATTGTAACAGCTGTATTCAGAACTCAAGGACAAGAAATCTCTAAATTCTCCCTCCCCCCCTCTCTATTCAAGTAGTTGTAATCCAGTGGTCGCAATTTACGATTAATTAATGTAAGTGTTCTTCTCATTTGCTGTCAAACTCCCAAATGCCCCCTGGGGTGACAAAATTCTGACGGGTTGCATATTTTTCCGTAACAGCGGAAGCACACACGTGGGATCCAAATGTGCATGAGAATTGCAGCTGATTAATTCAAACTATGTGTCCGCGTTGCATCTTCGGCATGTAGTCCATCGTAACAATCAGTGCCAGGCTGGAATTAGGCTGTACACCCCCCCCCCCCCCCCCCCCCCATGCCCCCCAAACCTCATCCTGCTTGTTAATTACATGTAAAATACCTGAGCTCGCTGTCTGCAAAATAAAACTCCTCTCTGAATGTTAATTAGCTGCCTTTGAATTTAAAGATTTAAACAAACCCGCAGTGGTGGCTTCCACGACGGAGGAATTAGTGAGGCGTGAGCATTGCCTTTAGAACCGTCATTACACTGACATTAGTAATGGGACGTGGCCGTCACATGACCAGGCATAAAAAAACAAAACAAGTTCCTGCATGTCTGCGTGGGAGACGCATTCTTGTGTGTGTGTGTGCGTGTGCGTGTGTGACTTAATGACAATTTTGATCGCGTTTGTCCAAACTGATCCTGTTCTGTTTTATTTTCAGTGTGTGGAAAACAAGCTTGTGTTATTTTTATTCAGCGTTGCCATGACAACACTACCTCTCTCTCACTCTCTTTTTTTGCGGAATCCGAGGATATTTTCTTCAAGAGAAGAAAACATCTTTCGAACATTTAGATTCTAGCAGATGCGTGCACAGTTTTGTTGGTGTGTATTCTTTTTATTAGTTTACATGTACTCGGAGATAGCAGACCTTCACCAAGGCTTACACATTTCCCACCTACAAAATCAATAAGTGAACAGCAGTATCTGAAAAACTAAAAAGGATATACTGTACAATTTTAATTCAAGGGTGTAGTAAAATCTCAAATTACAACCAGGCCTGATGACATTTCACATTGAGATGTAACCGTAAAAAACATGTATGTAGAACATTTTCCAGGTGAATCACATCTGGTTTAAACTAGCTACCCAGCATATATGTTGCACATTTTGTTCAAATTGGATGGAAATGCTTTCATTCAAAAACGTGATGATTATAAGGTGAATTTTTCATGTATTAATTTTTTTTATTCTGCTAATGTTCGGAAGCCGTCAGTCTGTTGATTTTTAACAAAAACATTGAAACACCTTTGGGAAATTAGTTACTTGGCAAAGGCTTAATATTAAATGAATTGATTTTTCTGATTCCTGTTCATTGAGGATTACTTTTTAATCACATCTTGAAGCAACTGAAGCTACTTGGAATGCACTATTTGGCTGCAATTCTCACAGGCATATAGTCTTTATTCTCTGCGAAATACAACTAGTATTATAACAGCTTACTGATGTCTGTATGACTGTACTATGCTGCCTCCTGTGGTCAAGGTGGGCACACTAAAAGGAGCAACACAATGTATTGAATTGAGGCATTAAGTCATGACGTGTTCATCTTGAGATTCTATTTAATTATTCATTCATTCATCATCCGTTCCGCTTATCTTCACAAGGGTCGCGTGAGTGCTGGAGCCTATCCCAGCTACTATCGGGCAGGAGGTGGGGTACACCCTGAACTGGTCGCCAGCCAATCGCAGGGCACGCAGAAACAAACAACCATTCGCACTCACATTCACACCTACAGGCAATTTAGAGTATTCAATTAACCTACCCTGCATGTTTTTGGGATGTGGGAGAAAACCGGAGTGCTGGGAGAAAACCCACGCAGGCACGGGGAGAACATGCAAACTCCACACAAGCGGGGCCGGGATTTGAACCCCGGTCCCCACAACTGTGAGGCAGATGTGCTAACCAGTCGTCCACCGTGCCGCCTCTATTTAATTATGTTTTTACTTTAAAATACAGTATTATAGAGCGCTATATTTGTCTTCATTAAAAAAACATTTTTGATTTTATTTGGGGGACAGAATGGATTAATGGCATTTCCATTCATTTAATTCATTTACAGATGATTTGAGATACAAGTGTATTGAGTTAGGAGTGTGGTCACAGAACGAATTAAACTCGTACCTGATGGCACCACTGCAGTTTTCAGTCAGAAGAACAACATGATATTAACGATGGGAAGTTGCGCTAAATCCTGATTATGCCAACTTCGAGCACACAGCAGCTGTATTAATCGCATGACTGAAATGAATAATGAAAATGTATTATTCAAAACACGAATCTTTGTCGTTGATCGTTGTTTTACTTTCATTTCCTGACCATCCATCATTGTTATCGGCACAAATTATGCTTTAATTGCAAAAAGTCATTTATTTTGGAATGCTCTGTTGACTCCACTGAGCTCTCCAGCCAGCTTTTAAGATACGAACGGCAGCTGCAGGACAAAGTCATTAGTTATGCTAAGTGGACGTGCATCTTAATATGGTCAGAAGCATAATTATAAGCAAAGAACAACACTTAATCCCAGGGCTTTCTTCCATGCAAACTGGGCTTTTCCGCTTTATATTTAATCCGCGGAGACTGGGCCTTCCTTGTTTGTAAATACTAAGTACTGTATATCTGTGACGCATGACATGAGCCATTACTGCCTTTTTATTTGTAAAACATGAACAATACTGCATATTATTATATTATCCATCCATCCATTTTCTGTACCGCTTGTCCTCATAATGGTCTCGGGTGAACTGGCTCCTCTCCCAGCTGACTTCGGGTGTGAGGCAGGCCGGACTGGTCGCTAGTCAATCACAGGGCACATATAGACAACCGTTTACATTCACTTTCACACACCAATTATATTATATTATATTTTATGGCGGCACGGTGGACGACTAGTTAGCACATCTGCCTCTCAGTTCTGAGGACCTGGGTTCAAATCCGCCCTCGCCTGTGTGGAGTTTGCATATTCTGCGTGGGTTTTCTCCTGGTACTCCAGTTTCCTCCCAGAAACATGCATGGTAGGTTAATTAATTGCCCGTAGGTGTAAATGTGAGTGTGAATGGTTGTTTGTTTATACGTGCCCTGCGATTGGCTGGCGACCAGTTCAGGGTGTAAATTGAATGGCGGAGGTATGAAATTTCAAATGGATTTTTGGTTTTAAAACAATTTCTTTTCAAGACTATTCAGTACCAAAGGGATGCCAGGTTGAACTTGTCCCCACTGTAGACGAATAAAGGCTGGTGCAGGGTCAAAAAAGTTGTCGTTGGTTGTTAGTTAGACATCTCCATTAAGGGCCTTTAATGTGTTGATGACTTCCTTAATCATTCTGTCAGGCACTTTCTCCACTGAAGCTAATTGGCTGAAAAACAGCTCATTGACTGCAAACGCCAAAGAGCATCATACGAGCAATGTCAGGTCAGGTCGTTCCGATGCTGTTTTAACCCTTAATACAGGGTTTCATTTTCAGTCTCCGTGTAAGCAAATACAATGAGCGCAGTTGAATGAACACATTGTGAACAGTGGATGTGCAATTTTATCCCTCCACCCTTCAGCACCATCAACGGCAGTTGGTACCCATACAGAAGGGTGCTAAAAAGTGCTTACTTATTTTGGTACTTGCCGCAAAATGTTTGACCATGGAAATGCCAAAATTGTATACTAGAGATGAAACTGCATACAATTTTCATGTCACGAATGCTAAAAGAAATGTAAAAAAAATACACTTAAATGCACCAAATTGTACCTACGCACAATTTAGTCTTCAGTTAACTTAACGCACATGGTTTTGGAATGCAGGAGGAAGTTGGAGTACTCAGACAAAAAACACACCAGCACAGGGAGAACATGCAAACTCCACACCAGAAGGCCAGAACTGCGATTCGAAGCCCGGACTTCAGAACTGTGCTAACCACTAGGGCACTGTGCTGTAGCATACAGACTAATTATTTCCATCCATCCATTTTCTGAGCCGCTTCTCCTCACTAGGGTCGCGGGCGTGCTGGAGCCTATCACAGCTGTCATCGGGCAGGAGGCGGGGTACACCCTCAACTGGTTGCCAGCCAATCGCAGGACTAATTATTTTGAATTCATTTTTCATCTGCAGCAAAAAAACACATCCGCTATTTAGGTGAAAACAGCAGTTGATACTGATCATTTGGAATTTGATTACAGTTTACAGATAAAGCATAAACTGTTTCCTCTGTACTGGTTGGCGCTACAGAGAAGGACGCGGTTCCGTGGCGAAGAGACATCAAATCCGTGCAACATAAATGTGTGTTCATCGGCACTTCACTCCCGTATCGGCTATGACGGCTGATGTAGTCGTAATGGAGGTCTTGTAACAACAGTGGCCTGTCAGATTTCTCAGGGAAACACAAACATAGTCGTTGTCAATCTGTCAGATTCCTAATGGGCGGTTGTTAGCCCCACAAACACAACCGTGATGCTGCTGTCGCTGTGCAACCAGCCTTGATGCATTCCAAGCCGGCTGCGCCCTCTGTGGATCCTCACTGCATTTATGCATTCGGGGTGCTGTCATGCTTCTTTTTTATTCAGTGCTCTCCACTCCACAAGATGTCTCCCTCATTGGTGCTCACTGAGCTGTCTGCGTCACGTTAATGGAGTTTGTGACAAGGAGAGTGAAGGTCGCTCTGCGAACGCACACTCCTACACGGGGTCTCGGTTATTGCTCCTTTTGGGGATGCTGCGTGCTGCCTTTCTCACCCGCTCTCCCTCATCTGTACTTTGTACTTCGGATTTGAACCCTGGTCCTCAGAACTGTGACGTTGACGTGCTAACCAGTCGGACACCGCGCCACATATACAGTACATATATATGCACGTAGACATATATATATATATACACAGAGGCGACGCAACAGGGGGTCCCACCTTTTGGAGAAGTGCCCCTATTTCAGGCAAAGTGCCCCTCTGTGTGGGGGCAAACATTTTTGCCGGAGTTGCCAAAAAATAAAAAGAACTTTGCTAAACATTCCCCGTGATTGACTGGTGACCAGTCCGGGGTATACCCTGTCCAAAACCAGCAGGGATAGGCTCCAGCTCACTCATGACCCCAAAGGAGACTGAAGTACAATAGAAAATGGATGCATGATTTCCCAAATAAATGTTTCCCAATGTGTAGTATGGATATTTCCAATGTGTCATCACAAAGCAAAATGGAGTCAATGTATTCAGAAGGGGGTTCCATTAGAGGATTATCAATAGGGAGAAATGCCCAGCGGTGTGCGTGTGACGGTACCATCTGTAAACTTAATTGCGCTAGCAACATCACAGCACAGCCAGGAGGCAACATGCAGGTGTTCGCTGCATCAGCATAGTCACAAATGTACACAACAACACACACACTTAACTGGGCACGAATAAAAACAAGACACCAAAACCTTGACAATTTTCAAATCTCGACAGAGGGTTTCTCTATAAGTGGGTACCAAATTTCCATACAATCATTCATGATTTACATGCAATGATGCCTATGGAAAACTATTTCACGTAGCAATTTATTTTTCTTTTGGGTACGCTGCAGCCACCCCAGAAATGTCGCCCTGTGCAGCCGCAAATATTGCACAAACCAGAAACTGCCATGAGCTACACGCTAAGATATTTCCTACTTTTCTGCTATTCTACTCTTTTTAAAATTGATTATTTTTGTAGCTAATTTCCAATAATATAGATTTAATTTTTTTTAAATTTTTTTTTTACTCCCCTACTGTCTTGGCTTGACGCTTTAAAAGAAGAGAGGCAATGATGATTTGATTAGAGCTTCCCTTTTTCCTACGATCCATTTTCTATAGCGCTTGTCCTCATTAGGATCACGGATGAGCTGGAAACAATCCTAGCTGTCTTTGGGTGAGGGCCAGGGCCAATTACAGGGCACATGTCGACAAACAACCATTCACACTCGCTTTAACACCTATGGGCAATCCGCTATATGCGGAATGTCACGTGACCAAACCCTGAAAACGAGATAGCTGACTTTCACCGCATGCTACGCTAACGAACATAACTACGGTTTGATTACATGATTGTTTGAAGACGAACTGGAATTTTGTTTTCTTTATGGCTGGTGTATCCGGACAAAAGTAAAATACATATATATTATTTATTGATACAAATATTATATGATATTTGTAAGTATTGTAATATTTGGTGGCTCTGTGGTAACATCTTTTGTTAAAAAAAGACACTGTAGACGTTTAAAGTCCCTAGGGTTGCTTTGTCAGAGCCCCTTCACCGTTCACCCGAACCAAGAGGAAGTGTTTGCACCCGTTTCGCGGAATGCGGACGTATGTAGCACATATAGAGTACATTTAGAGTCTTTAGTGAACTTAACGTGCATGTTTTTGGAATCGTTATGTTATAATGGAGAAGTGAATGAGTGTTTTATTTCTTATACCGGTAACTTTTTTTTAATACTCATCACTAATGGTTATATTTTATTGTAGGTGAGGCATGGACAATTCTTAACACACTTAATTAACTAAATTTGTTTTATTGCAAAAACGATTCAAAACTTAAATAATTGAGAATAAATAAAGAGGCAACTTTCAGTTGAAAAGAGAACGAAAAGCAAATTTAAGTTTTGCAGGATTTATTGTATTTGTCCCTGTCCTATTTAATGTCACATCCTAAATGTAATGACCAAAAATGTGGAGGTACTGCAATGATAACAGCTTTGAGCGAAAAGAAGGAGGTTTGAGTCAAAATGGAAATTGGGGACATAGAATAAATAACAATTGCAACAATTCAAACTGCCTGTGCTTCCTCAACATGGCGACCGAGATGCTGCGTGAGTGTGTGCGACGTGTCTGTCAAGCAGCAGCTAACGATCCCATTGGTGATGGAGCCGTGCGATCAGCAGCCAGCTAATGTGAGAGGGAGCGAGCGTGAGACGAGAAGGTTCAGTGGGAACTCTGGGTAACGGGGCAAGGACACCAAAGTCCTTGCTTGACTTTTCACTCCTGCAACAACATCAACATGGCAGGAGCTCATGTATTTTTCGATACCGTTTTATACAGCATTTTGGTTGCGAATGAGCGAGACCCGAAAAGTGGCGATTGCTTTGTCACGGCGGTGTGCAATGAAAAAAAGAATGACTCAGGGAAAACATTGTAGTGAGCCATGATGAAGGCCTTGTTTTACAGGCTGTATGCCTTCATTACACAAATGGCTCTGCACAACACCGTAAAAGAGTACATAACACCGCAGTGCTGTATTTCTCTGTGGGTGTGTGGGTGTCAAGAGTGAGAAGCAGAGAAAGAGAGATGAGGTGTAAAAGCACAAATATTTAGCTCTTGCTGCCATCTCTTCGTTACCTCTGGTTCTTCATCACGAAGCAGAATTAAAAGCAAAGCGAGCCAGGAGCAAAGAGAGCGGTGAAGCCCCAGCTGGAGAAAGCTATAGGCCATTTGCGTCCCAGGCAAAATGGTTTCAATAAAGCGGAAAGTTTCGTCATTTGTTCCAGCAGAAACGGATATTTTTAGCACGACAGGCAGCCAGCTGAGAACGTTACCCACCGGTTATGATGTCAAAATTAGGAGACAATTGTTAAATTCGAAGTCGCCATAGCCCGTGGTAAAGCAGTGGCCTTTCAGTCCACAAACGACCTTTAGGATGACCTTCTTAGCATGCAGAGCGTGCACCGAGTGTGGCCACAAATGTATGATGGGGTCATATTTACATCTACGTGCAGGCCGACTCTGTTGGCAGTTTGATTGATGGTGTAGATAGCGATGACAGCGTACATCATTTGTACATCAACTTACACATGCTCTGAATGAATCTGCAAAACTCAGCACACGAAGCGCTGGCTAATAGGAAAGGAGTATGTGCTATTTTCACAGGTTGCGAAGGTGACATATGCATATGGTGCATTAAAAAAAAAAATTCTCTGCAAGCCATTTGTTTTATGGGTAATGTAAGATAAGTTTGAAATTATATTTGAGTATTTGGGGATCATAGTTTGTGGTATATTTTGAGTTTAACCTTTAATACCATATTGCTAGTTGCTATTCGTGCCAGGTCTTGGTCTCCTTCCTCCTATTAATAGTCTGGGTTCACTGTACTAATTTGTGATATCAGCGCGAGAAAAAATAAGTTGTGTACAGTGTGTATTGGTGTGAAAAAGTCGTAGAGTGTTACTGCTGTATTTGTGTTTGTTTGTTTATCCGTATGTTTGCGAGCAGGTAACTTCTTGGTTCTTGGAACCTCGAACGTCACTCAAATTCCTCTGAGCTCGAGAATTTCGGATGAAGACTCATCGTTAAATTAGACTTTTTACACAAATATTATTTATTTTCCAATTAAAGATGTTGTTAATCTTTGATCAAGGACATTTTTTAAGGTATCTGAACGATATGAAAAATAAAATGTTAAAAAACATATGTATAGAAACTTGTGAAGTCTGCAGTTTTCAAGATGCTAGCAAGATGTAGCCTCTCTCCACTCCTAATCCCCCACACGCCCCTGACCAAAACCATGCCCGTCACGATGGTGTATGAGACTGCTAACTGACGTTAGCCACAGCGACGACGCTGGTAGCATGCATGGCGTAGTCCTGTTGGAAAGTTGCAATACACGAAATGTTGCTGGTTAGATTTTTTTTTGGGACTGTACAACCAATTACAAATATTATAGAGGTGATCAATTTACCTGACGACCTGGTGAGAATGGTGATGCTGGCGGTGTGTTTACATAGCTATTGCATTATGTTTACCTTTGATTTGTCTTGAGAGCTGTCCAATTCCTTCTTTTTAACTTTTTTTTTTTTTTTTTTTGCTAACTGGAGTATAATACTCCGCCCAAGAAAACTATAAGCGTGAGGTTGCTGTGTGCGGTAGACTGAGCGTCCATGATTATGAGCGTGTGCTGTGTGATGATGATTGACACACTCTTTGGTCACGCCCTCGGCTACAACAGTCTCTGATAGGCTCTTCCTGTCACGGTGGGACAAGTTTTAAAATAATAATAATAATAATAATAATAATAATAATAAAGAGGCATAAAATTGGGGCCAGAGAGGGATGACTTTTCAAAAGATCATTTTAATAATATTCTAATGTCCGATGATATAGGCAGTTTTAACATTCTGTATACTATGACATTTTTTAAATTTTTTATTTAAACTGCAAACCCTTCTTTAAGTGACACCCTATATAGTAGAAACTACACGTTTTAAAATGCTGAGGCTAGTCTGTTGCGCTTTGTGCTTGACGGAGGTAAAAACCAAACCTCCACGAATATAGACAACTAATTGCGATTGATCTGAAATCCTACTCTAAATCCTTGTGAAAACATTCCACAGAGGCATATCCAGTGTGTTGAATTATTGTATTTATGTAATTCGGATCAGCAGCCATCCCATTGCCTTCCTCCTCTCCTCTGTAGGACTACACGTTGACTATGTACTTCCAGCAAGCGTGGCGGGATAAGCGGCTCTCCTACTCCGAGATCGCCTACAACCTCACTCTGGACAACCGAGTGGCCGACCAGCTGTGGGTACCGGACACTTACTTTCTCAACGACAAAAAGTCCTTTGTTCACGGCGTCACTGTCAAGAACAGGATGATCCGCCTGCATCCTGATGGCACCGTGCTTTATGGACTCAGGTAAGCCGCTTAAAGCAGCCCTTGTGTGCCGTTATTAATGCATTGATTACAAAGCATAATGAGCTAACAAAGTTGTATCTGTTGCATCTAACAGGGCCTTTTTAATCACATGTGCTGGTATATCAGAACCAATAATTTGACTGACTCAATATCTAAAGCAGGAATGAGGAACCTGTGGTGCAAGAGCATTTCATCCAGCTTATCATGCAATTCTAAAACAAATAAAACCATGGACAGTGGACTCCTGCCTAATCGCAGTTTACTATTCACAAATTCACATATTCATGTTTTTTGTGCTCTCTCTGCAACACCCTAAAATGCCACAAGGTGGTACCAAAACCCTGGCTAATAGGAAAGTAGTAATTGGAGTAAAGAAAATATGTTCAAGTGATACATCTAGACTGTTCGAAGATTTTTGTATGTTGGAGAGGATTTAAGTTTAGCCCAGGTTATTACCGGAGGAAGTTATGACAGCGTGTGTATAGAAATCAAGTTTTCTGTAAGTCACTTATTTTTAAGGGTAATGTTGTATGAAGAGCTTGAAATGAGATCAAAGTGTTTTGGGATCATAGTTTGTGGTATAGTTATGATTCAAACTTTTCAAATTTTGATATAGGCAGTATAGGCAAACATTTTTAGGGGGGTGTCAATTACTTTTTTGCTATCATTGGCAGGGTTCGGTCCGCAAGTGGGGGTTTACTGTCCCACAAACGCTCATAATACAGACCCATTCCAGACAATTTTAATATCATGGAAAAGTTTATTTATTTCCATAATTCCATTCCAAAAAGTTAAACTTTCATAGATTATAGATTCAGGGCCCACAACTTCAACAATTTCAAGTATTTATTTGTTTATTTTTACATAATTTGGGCTTCCAGCTCATAAAACTGACAAGCTGGAAGCCCTTCCATCCATCCATCCATTTTCCTCACCGCTCATCCTCACCAGGGTCGCGGGCTGCTGGAGCTTATCCCAGCTATCTTCGGGAGGGAGGCGGAGTACAGTCGCGAGCCAATCGCAGGGCACATAGAAACACACAACCATTTGCACTCACATTCACACCTAGGGGCAATTTAGAGACTTCCATTAACCTATCATGCATGTTTTTGGGATGTGGGAGGAAACCGGAGTGCACAGAGAAAACCCACCCAGGAGAACATGCAAACTCCCCACAGGCGGGGCCGGGATTTGAACCCCGGTCCCCAGAACTCTGAGGCAGATGTGCAGCAGTGTGTCCACGGCCCTCAGTCTCTTCTCCAATTAAACCCCAAATGCTGAGCAGTAAATACAAAAGACACTCCTTGTCCTCCATTGCCGTTTGCCTACGTCTTGTTTAAACTGATGTGTTCACTGTGCAGTGGAAAACCGACCGCCCAAATCGAATTGAGCATCTGTTTGAAAAGCTCTGGTGGTTGTTTTTGTGGTCCTTCATGTTTATGATCTATAGATTAAGACTGACTTTTTTTCAATTAAAGATGTGTCGTTTTTTTGTTTTTTTGTTGATACAGTATGTGTTTTAAGTACCATATTTGCTTCAGTATTAGAAAGACTGTCCTTGCCTTCTCTATTCTTGTTGTTAGTATATCTTTGGGATGCCAAGGTGCTTTGATGTTTTCAGTGAGATGTGTATGGCAGAAGCGCCACTTTCTTAATTTAGCTGCCCATGTCCCTTGATGAGCATGAAAATCAATCATTGATTGGTCCAGATCAATAATGAGGGAGTGCGATACAAACAAGCGATCTGTCTGATTGCACTGAGATGCTTCAGCCCGTCTGCAAGTCAACTCTGCCTGGCGTTGGACCGGCATGCCTCAGAGGAGAATGGAATCTATAATTGATAACTCCCAACCAATAATGTATTAGTTTAATACAAACACCGACTCTGTAGCTGCACTGAAGCTGCGTATGTGGCCGCACAGGCCGGCGTGGTCCATCTGTCACTGTGCTGCTGATCCGGCTCCTCCTCCTCCTTTATGCCTTCATGCAGCGTGTTTGCGCGATTGCACGTGATCTCCAATTAGTTTACACGCTTTTAAAACAAAAAAAGATAATTGTTTCTAATTCAAGATGTTGCTGCATTCAGTCATTCTCTCGCAAGACACGGAGATGCCTTTCTTGCGCAAAGGCTCCTTAAAATATTAAAGCATCTGCACTGCGCCAGATTATTCATCCCAACATTTTGTTGAGAAATGTAATTCATAACACTCTGAGCCAATTATATAAGCCCAACACATATGCTTTGCATAACTGCCAAAAGAAATGGAGGATGGGAGAGGGCTTGTTGTGAATTTGAGGGCGTGCGTGCAGCAGAGAGATGCAGTTGTTACCTCACATACGTCGTCCTTGTCAGTGCCTCCCGGCTCCTCCATTATTTGCTCCGTGGGTTTGGTTCAGGTTTTATTTGATGCTAGCACGTCCAGACACAAGCTGCTGTCAGAGTCAGGCCGGCCAGATGCCTGAGTGCTCTGAGCAGGCTGACACATACCTGCAGAGACGGGCGGTCTGGTTGCAAGGGCTGTAGTGGATGTGCACAAGATGGCCAACAGAGTGAAGAGTTCTCACTGGGAAAACAGGATGTATGCTAATGTATCACTGGTCACGGACGCGTTATTAGGATTCCCAGGACGTACCCCACTAGAAAATAATTGGCTCCTGCGTCGAGGGAAGGGCAGGCTACGCAGATGTAACGAGATGAGCATCCCAACATGCATCACATTTGTACCAAATAAAAACAAAGAAGTTTGTTATGGTTAGGTTTAGGGCTAGGGTCGGTTGCTTAAACCGGTTTAGGATGAGTTGTGGTTAGGATTAGGGTGGGTTAGGGTTAGTGGGAAACATAACGCCGCCACACTTAAGTCACATACTTATTAGGCCATGTTCTACAGGGATACAACAGCCACTCATAGTGCATCGGCGCATGTCCTGGAGCCAGTAATATTGGAGCAGGGCGTGTCATTCCTGGAAACGATGTGGGAATCCTAATAACGCGTCACGGAATCACAGTGCATGTCGGTGATACGGGCTGGCGTTCATTTGCATGTTAATCCTGCTAGAGTCTCAAATACTATAATTCACTGGCATACTACAATTTGCGTGTTTTTTTATTTTATTTTTAATTTTTTAATTTTTTTTTTAACACTGGCATAATTTTTTAACAAAACTATTCCAAAATGAAAATCGTGGGAGAATTGAGGAGGTGGGACTTGGCTAAGAGAGCCCAACCAAGATGTGTGGATAGATGTGCTTTGATATTTTATCATAATGTGAGTGTTTTGATTATGCTGGAATAGTCATGACTAAAAATCGTGCCTGTAAAATGAACAAGGTCACATCCTTGTTCTTTTTATAGGCGTGACTTTATCAAACGAACAAGGATGTTAATTTCAGTGAATGCTGAAAGTGTTCGACATTCACAGAAATGTTTCATACTTCTCAAAGTGTATACTGTAAAGTACATGATCCATCCATTTTCTGTACCGCTTCATCCTCACTAGGGTCGTGGGCATGCTGGAGGCTAGCCAAGCTAACTTCGGGCGAGAGGCGGGGTACACCCTGAACTGGTCGCCAGCCAATCGCAGGGCACATATAAACAAGCAACCATTTGCGCATACATTCACACCTAAGGGCAATCTAGAGTTCCCAATCAACCTACCATGCATGTTTTTGGGATGTGGGAGGAAACCGGAGTGCCTGGAGAAAACCCACGCAGGCACGGGCAGAACATGCAAACTCCACACAGGCGGGGCCGGGATTTTAACCCCTGCCCCCAGAACTGTGAGGCAGATGTGCTAACTAGTTGTACACCATGCCGCCTGTAAAGTATATTAATAAATGAAAATAGTGTAATGATCAAATACAGGGGCTCCTCGGTTTAAGACGCCGTTCCATTCCGGAATTTGGAAGTAAATTGGAATGTGCCGTAATCTAACACTAGCCTAGGCTAACGCAGAAGTAAAATCAATATCACAGTGTGCATGAAAAACACAAGTAGGCCGTAAATATGAAACGATCTAGTGAAGCAAGCGCGTCAGTAAGTAACAAGGATGCAAGTGTATAGTACTCGTTCTCGTAAAAATGCACTGTAATTTAACTCCAATAAAGTAATTTCATTATAGTAAATTAGCACCCATTATTTATATCATGTTGTAATGTTGGTTTGACCTGACTGATTAGAATACATGACCTGAATAGAGAATATTTTTGGATATACTCGGTATACAGCACACAAGGAAATACAGTAAATGAACAAGTCATTGAAATAGACAAATTGCTCCATCTTGTGATCAGATCGGTGATCAGTTATCGTTTTTTTAAACTCGCTGATCGGTGATTGGCCCCAGAAATCCTGATCGGGTAAAGCCTAGTGTTTAGAGTATTATTAGTAGTATTAGGTGCATGCATGTGTTTGCTTGTCCGTCCCGGAATTCAGTATAGTATGTTCTGAATTCTCCCGATTCCTGGTCTTCAATCACCTGGACCTGCAAATGACAACAGTGCTCCCAACTGTCACTTTCAGGGAGAGGCATTGTGATCTAATTATACAGCGAGAGGCATTGTGATCTAATTATACAGCACCCCCCCCCCCCCCCCCCAAAAAAAAATCACAAACCATTAACACAGATGACACACAACAAAATATCTAGTGAGAAGTAAGACCACAGAACCTCCTGAAGCATGTTGCTCAAAATTCACAGGCAAAGGTCAGAAAAGGGAGATCCAGAGAGAAAGAGACATGAAGGTCAGACTTCACTCAAAATGGAAGAGGAATTGAATTTAGCCCTCTTCCTATCGATACACTCAACACAGGCCTTTAAAGTTATCAATATCACCTTCAAGCCAATGATCAAACAAGGGTGGTTTGTATGTTCAGTGTGTGCAGATGAGCCTGGACTAGAAAATGGAGAGTGCTTTGGTACAGCAGACATTTTATTTGGAAATTTGGCTTCACGGAGAGCTCTCTCAGTGTCCAAAATGGAGGCATCGACTCCATCTTCATTTGGACGTCCAGCTTCATTAGAGGGTAAAATACGATTGGATGCAAATGTCAGGTTGATTACGACGCGCTCACATTCATAAACTTGCACTCTTGAATTCACTTTGTGCTGTGACGCTGTCTCGAAATGGGATTCTGTCTGGGAATTTGTGGTGGTTGTGTTATGTCCGTAAACAAGGTCATTGGTAACAAAGGTGCACATGTCCCCTCAGGAAGGGGCCACACACACACACATACACACGCACACAGTGGCTAGGCTGGGAACATGCAGCAAAAACAGCCTTTTTTTTTTTAGAACTGCATGTCCTATTAGCTCAGACGCAGAGCAAATGTAGCGTGTTTGAATCTGCGTGATATGCTCGAGCGAGGCCTCTCCTCCGGCAGGTCGGGCCGAGAGGGGGGACCGGCTTGGACCGGCCCAGCCCGGCCGTGATGGAGATGAAGAGCAAACAAGCCTGCGTGCTGCAAAGGTCCACTCTCACAGCAGCAAAGACAGCAGGAGGAAGGAGACAGGAAGGCGACTCCTGCACAAAAATCTCTCTTATCACCTTGCTCGTTGTTTGCTGTTTATTCATTGTTAGTATCTGACATGCTAGGTCGGCTAAGGGTTGCTGAAGACGGTCTTGATGAGTGTTGCAGTCTCTGTCAGACTGAAAGGCTTCAAGACTTCTGCTGATGATGTAGGTGGGCTATAAATAGCCTGGTATTTATAACCCTGCCATTTTGGCCTCATTTTTGTTCCTTTCTCCCACTTCGCTTTCTCTGCGCTTCTGTAATGATTTAGTGGCACTGATGATGGGGAGCGATCGATGACTTGCCAGAATGCCAAACATTGAAACAACATTTTCGTCAGAAATGGGTAAACTATGGCAGAATTTTGACTCCCGTGTTAATTCCCCAATGCGCCACAGCCCTGCTAACTGGCTCTTACATAAGAGCCCAGAGAGCAAAAAAAAAAAAAAAAGGAGGCAGAATGTGAGAGAGAGGAAGACTGTGTGTCTCTACAGCTCAAAACATAAAATCCCTAACCAGCCAGACTGCCACTGAGCAGTGGCGATGGTGCCCTGTGCGATTCCCCTAGATGGCGCCCCCCTGATAATCGAATGGGGGTGGTGCTGACAAACGTTTTTCACTGTTTAAATCTGATCAAAAAACAGTTTGTTGTAGATCTTTCCATTGGAAATTTGGGCGCCAACAGGGAAAGAGGGCTGGTGGGGCTGGGGTTAGTTAATTACTGTTCCAAGACGGACAGAATACTATGTGATTGGTAAAGTTACATTACATTTTATTACATTGTAAATCCATTTGTCCAAAGTCATTTCCAAAGTTCTCTGGGGTTATATCATAGTTCTGTAAAGCGGTGGGCGCAGCAGCCAGCCTGTCTGTCTTCCGGATACCATTCACAGTCCAACGGCCAGACGGAGCGGGCAAATCAGACTCTGGAATTGGCTTTTCGCTGCATTGCCACATGCAATCCCACCTCCTGGAACGCATTCCTCCCATGGATTGAATATGGCCACAACTCCCTCACCAGCTCCGGCACTGCTATGTCTCCTTTCATGGCCTGTTATGGTTTCCAACCTCCGTTGTTTAGGGAACAGGAGCATGCGGTGGCGGGTCCTGCGGTGAGGGATCGCCTGCGAAGCGTCCAGTCCATTTGGAAGGATGTCAGGGCGGCTTTAAATCGGTCTGCTGAGAGGAATAAACAGCTCGCGGACCTTTGTCGTTCCCCCACGCCTGACTACAAGGTGGGTCAGACGGTTTGGCTTTCCTCCCATGACCAGACTGAATCCCGTAAACTCGCTTCATTGGTCCCTTCCCGATCACTAAAATCATCAATCCCACATCAGTTCAACTCAAACTCCCACAATCTCTCAAGATCCGTCTGACGTTCCATGTGTCACTGTTCAAGCCTGTCTCCACCTGCACTCTTAGCTCTCCAGTCGTACCCCCTCCGCCCGCCCGCGTTATCGGCAACCATCCAGCCTTCACAGTTTCGTGTATCCTTGATGTGACGCCCAGGAGCACGGGCTTGTAGTTCCTAGTGGACTGGGAGTGGTATGGTCCGGAGGAACGCTCCTGGATCTCCCGCAAGCTTGTTCTTGATGGCTCCCTGATTAGGGACTTTTACGCGGCTCACCCTGAGAAGCAGGACGTCAGGAGGCGACCGTTGAGAGGGGTGTACTGTCACTGCTGTGCCCAGCAGTTCCTATGTTGGGGCTTGGGTGGCGTTTTCCGCCCCTCTCGCACTCTCTCTCTCTTCCCAGTAAACGGCACCACCTCGGCCACGTACCTGTTGTCAATCAGTCTTCATCATTGCCTGCATTTAAACCCGCCAGATCCAGGACTCCACTGCCAGAGTATTGACATTCACCTGTGGTACACCGACTCTCTACTCGCACGTAAGCTACGCCATTTCTCACAATTGTTCTGACCTCCGTATTCTTCCTCATCCTCAGTGCTCCTTCCGTGCTCCCCGCCTTGCTGATCTCTACAACCACGCCAAGTCTGCGTACATCTGCACGGCCAGAGAGTATAAAAATTAGCTGATTGTGGAAGAGCATAGCGGTTAGCCACGCTAGCTTCAACTATTACGATTGTCTCATACCGTACTACCTGGCAGCGAGGAACGACGGCAGAGGCGTTAAGTGAAACACCATTTTTGTCGCCGTATTTAATGTCCAATAATGCGCGGGTAACAACTGTGTGATATTGAAAATGTTATTCATCATAGAAGTTGTGGTACAACACACACCAGCAACACGACACTTGTTTCGCTTTACGAGACTGAAAGCAACACGTGTCACTTTACGATACTGTCGTCAGTAAACTATGCAGTTGTATGGATGCTACTAGCATGTGGAAATATTTTACTAGAAATTAGACACATAGAAAGTCTACCCTCAAGTAGAATAAAAGCAATAGTGAAATAAAAGCAATGAAAAAGAGAAATGCTTAATTTTTATGGAGCCTGCCTACGATATCCTGTCTTACAACATGCTATGCTATGGCACAAGATGAGACCGGCCGGCTTGTTCAAGAGAAAACGCACAGGATTCCCAGTAATTACAATAGTTACACTTACTTTAAGTTGCATTTTTAATATATATATTTTTAATTTGTTTCTCTGCATGTGCATTGAAATATGTACTGGTGTGTGGTGTAAAAAGCTTAAGGACCACAGTACTGTGCTAAAAAACTATCAATGACACCATCGATTAATCGACTTCAATTCAACTAGCTTTTATTATAGAATGCTTCAGCGCCCCTAAAAACTTGTCAGCCCCCCCCCCCTCTGCCCACCCCCTCAAAAATATTGGTATTAAGAATTTTTGGTGGCTTCAGTATTGTGTGTCTGCTCTTTGTAAATGAATTTTTTTTGGCTCCATCAAGCTGCAATATTCAACCCAGTTGAAGCGGTTGGGATGAGAATCAGCACCTCCAAATCTGAGACCCTGGTCCTCAGTCGGAAAAGGGTGGAGTGCCTTCTCCAGGTCAAGAATGAGATCCTGCCCCAAGTGGAGGATTCAAGTATCTTGGTCTCTTTTTCGTGAGTGAGGGAAGAATGGACCGGGAGATTGACAGGCAGATTGGTGATGCAAACTCTGTATCGTCTGTTATGGTGAAGAAGGAGCTCCGCCGAAAGGCAAAGCCCCAGTTTACGGGTTGATCTACATTCCTACCCTCACTGATGGTCACGAGCTGTTGGTAATGACCAAAAGAACAAGATTGCAGAGACAAGTGGCCGAAATGAGTTTCCTCTGCGGTGTGTCCAGGATTTCCCTTAGAGATAGGGTGAGAAGCTTGGTCATCCAGGAGGGGCTCAGAGTCAAGCCGCTGCTCTTCCGCATCGAGAGGAGCCAGATGAGCTGCCTCGGGCATCTGGTTCCGATGCCTTCTGGACACATCCCTGGTGAAGTGTTCCTGGGATTTCCCACCGGGATGAGGCCCCAGGGATGACCCAGGATACGCTGGAGAGACTATGTCTCTCGGGTGGCCTTGGAAGGCCTCGGAATCTCCCTGAAGCTGCTGACCCAATTAGCTGGGGAAAGGGACGTTTGGGTTTTCCTCCTTAGGCTGCTGCCCCCGTGACCCAACTCCGAATAAGTGGAAGAAAATGGATGTATGGATGAATGAATGGATGGACTTGAGAGTGATCATGAATGACAAGGTAACCAAAGGCCACAACCAAAGGCCACAACCAATACAGATTATTATGGTTGTTATTATTGGCATGATGCTATCATGTTTTACATCAATCAGTGTGTATGAAGCTTAAAGGCGTAGATGACGTCTCCATGGTTACAACCAAACAGCCTCCGGGCTTTGGCCCTGCCCAACTCAGCTCGGACCAAGTTGTCGTGTGCGTGTTGCTGGGCGTATGCTAAGAGGAACTGTCAGACTGATTCGCTCTTTGTTTAAAAACTGTGTGACCACAATATGGCCCCTTTTTCCTTTTCTTATGTGACATAAGATAATCTAACAATGATCACAATTCTGTTCATGTACAATATCACTTCAAGTGGCAGAGAAACGAGTGGTAACAAGCTTGAAGGCTGTCGAATGGAAAAAGCTGCCTTGCGGATCAGTTAAATTGATGTCAAAGCAGTTTTGTTTATTAAATGGTCATAACAAGGTGGAGATGGTGACCTTTGCACAGTATTGTATATAAAATGTTGATAATTGGATAGGGCCTCTGTTATCATAACTGCTTTGCGTTACAAAATGCACCACACATTTGCAATGGGAGACAGGTCTGGACAACTGGCAGGCCAGTCTAATGTGGCTTGGCATTGTCTTGCTGAAATAAGCAGAGACGTCCCTGAAAAAGACGTTGCTTGGATGGCAGCATGTGTTGCTCCAAAACCTGTATGTACCTCATCCATCCATCCATTTTCTTTATCGCTTATCCTCACTATGATCTTAGGGAGAGATGTTCCTTTCAACATTCATGGTGCTTTCACAGATGTGCAAGTTACCCGTGCCATGGCACTAACCAGAGATGTGGATTCGAGTCACATGACTTGGACTCGAGTCATGAATTTGATGACTTTAGATTTGACTTGACAATGTTACAAGACTTGCAACTCGACTTGGACTTGAACAGCAATGACTCGTAACTTCACTTGGACTTGAACCCATTGACTTGAAAAGACTTGGTACTTTGACCAAAGCACTGAGAAACCAAAATTCGTAGTTTCTCTTTAGGTCTATGTGTCACGTATTGTTATACTACAGGAAAATATGAATAGTGACAACATAATGTTGCAGATATAACTGATTTTTTAAGGTCAAAGTATACCACACTATAGTTAGTTTGTATTATCTTTAGACCGTTAACGCCCTGATGGGCATGCTCTTGTAAAGGAATTGAACAAGCTGTCACTCTGACACACATGGAAAAAAAAAACTACAACAGAAATCAGCTATAAATGTGAATATTAAATAAGGTATACATTAAAAAAAAAAAAAAAAAAAATTGTGCCTTTATGACAAGATGACAAACTTGTATTCCTCCTTTTAAACATCGCCTTATGTTTTTGATACTCACAAGAAATGCCAAGTTTAAACTGAAATCTATTTGAAATGTTCTCACTAGAAAAGTTTGTCGACAACAAAATGCAGTTTCCTGCTCTATGCACAATGTGAATTTAACAAAAATACTGTTCATTATTTAAAAGAAGAAACCAATTGGTCTTTCTTTAGTAAGTGAAATGTCTCATTTTCTCTTGTGTATTCACAATTGCTCTTTTACAAATCAAAAATATATTTTATCATGATACTTGATTATTCCGATAGAATTGTCAGTAGAATATTCGATAACTAATTGCTGCACTACTGGATGCAAATTATTATTTGGGTTTGGTCTGTTTAATGTCCCTTCAGAAATAAAGTGACAAAAAGTAAGTCATAGAATAGCATTTTCATAGAATAACTGAAAACGTACTATCCATCAGTTTTGAATGGGTAATGTACTGAGCCCTTGACGATTGGCTTTGAAAGAGCAAACATTTTGATCAGACCCCCAGTTTTCTGATAAAGGTTCAATGCAACACCCTGAACTGGTTGCCAGCCAATCGCAGAGCGCATACAAACAACCAACCATTCGCACTCACATTCACACGTACGGGCAATTTAGAGTTTTCAATTAACGTGCATGTTTTTGGGATGTGGGAGGAAACCGGAGTGCCTGGAGAAAACCCACGCAGGCACGGGGAGAACATGCAAACTCCACACAGGCGGGGCGGGGGATTGAACCCGGGTCCTCAGAACTGTGAGGCTGACGCTCTAACCAGTCGTCCACCGCCAATATTATATATATTAAAATATATTTTTATTTTGTTGTTATTTGTGTTAAAATGATTCGAAAAGACTTGCGACTTGCCTGTCTCGACTTGGGTCTTGATTCAGGAGTTGAGGGCAAAGAGGTGGGACTTGTGACTTGCACAACAATGACTTGGTCCCACCTCTGGCACTAACACACCACCACAGATGCTGGCCTTTGAAGTTTGTACTGATAACAATCCAGATGGTCCTTTTCCCCGTTGGCCCAGAGCACATGACGTCCATGAGCTCCAAAAACAATTTGAAATGTGGACTCATCAGACCACAGCACAGTTTTCCCACTTTGCGTCAATCCATCTCAGATGAGCATATGCCCAGAGAAGCTGACTGCGTTCCTGGGTATTGTTAATATATGGCTTTCGCTGTACATGGTGGAGTTTTCACTTGTATTTGTAGATGTAACGACGAACTGTGCTAACTGACAATGGTTTTTTTGAAGTGTTCCTGAGCCCATGTAGCAATATGTTTTACACAATCATCCCGGTTTTTAATGGAGTGCTGCCTGAGGAATCGAAGGTCATGTGCAGCCATGGTTTGGTTTTCAGCCTTTCTCCAGATTCTCTGAATCTTTTGGTGATATTATGGACTGTAGATGATGAAATTCCTAAATTCCTTGCAATTGTATGTTGAGAAATGTTGTTCTTAAACAGTTGGACTATTTGCTTACGTAGTTGTTCACAAGTGGTGAACCTCTCCCCATCCTTATTCATGAACAACTGAGCCTTTAGGGGATGCTCCTTTTATATCCAACCATGACACTCACCTGTTTCCAATTAACCTGTTCACATGTGGAATCTTCCAAAGTGCTGTTTTTTGAGCATTCCTCACATTTTCCAATCTTTTGTCCCTGCCCCAGATTTTTTAAACATGTTGCAGGCATCAAATTCAAAGTGAGAGAATATTTGCTAAAAAAAACCCAAAACAAACAACCCACAATAACGTTCATTAGTTTGAACATGACATATCTTGTTATTGTAGTGTGTTGAATTGAATATAGGTTGAAAAGGATTTGCTAATCATTGTATTCTGTTTTTATTTACCTTTTACACAATGTCCCAACGCCATTGGAATTGGGGTTTGTAGTTACCGGATACAGTAAGCAAAACCGTTGCTTCCTCTATTTCATCTACTCCTCGTTCTTCTTTGTGTTTTCCTTCATTCTGGATGCCCTGTAGCATCATGCCTCCTCTCATTGCTCAATCTCTGTACTGCACCAGTCTCCTGCTTTGGCACATGAGATAGATCGGTGTCGCCAACTTAGTGACTTTGTCGCTATAGTTAGCCTTTTCTGACCCCGATAGTTGTTTTTCAAAAAAGTGACTCGCGCCAACATGTGCTATAATTCTTGTTCCTTGATGATCACAGACATGTTTTGTCAACTGGGAACTGTTGTAAATTGCGGGGGGGAAAAGAAACATTTTCTTTAATAAGGTGATGGCGTCATTTGATGATTTCTTACGACTTTAAGGACAGACATGGCACAGGCATTAAAGGACATACATGGCCATCTAACCATCTATTTTCTATACTGCTTGTCTTTGTTCGTGTCAAGAGTAATCTGCACCCTGTCCAAGTTGATTTTAGGGGAAAACGTGGACTGTTCACCAGCCATTTGCAACAGCCATGTGGATTTTTTTCAGTCACATTTTAAAAATAATGTTATGTGTACCAGACTTAAGATTGGTTATACTGTATATTGAAGCTTGCTTTATGTAGGCTTAATTGGTTACACACAGACAAATGGGAGTATCCTTCCTATTAAAAATTGACTTTACTTAAATCATATAGCATCTCAGCCTGGATGATGTTGTTTTCTTATTTTTACATTTCCACTTTGCGCACTGTGTGTCCCCCCAGAGCAAATATCAGGGACATGTGCATGGGGGAAATGTCAGGAAACACGCACGCACGCGCATGCACGCACGCGCATGCATGCGGACATGCGCAGACATAGGAGCGCCAACATCCATGGACCACCTTTTTATAAGTCAGAAAAATAATGGTCAGTATGTGGGTCATTTTCATATAAGTTGTTCAATGACACAAATGAAGATTTAGCCATTTTTTTATGCCACTTTGGTTTTATTTGGGTAAATGTCTCCCATGCTGAAACAGGCATGCTTATTAAAGTCCTCTTTTCAATTTCAATTCAATTATTGATGATTTCAAATATTAGGCATTCATAGTAAAGGCAATCCTTATTGTCAGAGCAAAAGGCAGTGGCACTTTGAAATACAGTTCTTTTTGTAACAGTAAAGACAAAAGAGCATAACGGTAAAGACATAAACAGCAATATAAGAATCGGGTGAGTTACACAATTTACATGTGTTGCAGATACAAGTGCATCAATGATCCTGACGATCCATTAAACACATTACAGTTTCTCTTTATACAATCATAATAACGGTAAAGACATGCAATAGTTCAGACACTTTCACAAATTCATACATATGAATGCATATCTCAGAAATAACACCATTTATTTTGCTGTCTGCTATTGTGTGAATGCAAAATGACTGCCTCAACCTGGCACTTCAGTTCACAGATCCCTCTGGTCTATTGCAACAACGTAATGAGGCTCTCTCCAGCGGCATTAATGGTAAAGACAGCTTCAGTGACAAAGAAGGACTGTTTGTAAAAGAACCAAAAAAAGGAACTCTGAAGACACTAGGATGCATTTGTGTTAGTTTTCATGGAAAAGGTATCCTCAGCAATAGAAGAAAAATCCTGTACATGTACTCAATATCCAAAATTCTAATTAGCATCTTCAGAAAATGATGAGAGGCGAAACGTCGTCTAAGACAACCAGAACTGTCCAGCAGCGATCGATTCAATGCCCCGAGAATCAAATGACCAGGATGAATTAGAATATTCACAGGCATCTTAAGAAAAGATGTTGCAAATCATTAAACTTAATTTCGGACACCTAACGGTAAACACATTTTGGCATTTAAAGTTTGAAAACTGTTACTTTCTAATAATTGTATTTTATTATAAACAATTATGACCTTTTGATGGATAACAACTGCCAATAATTCATATACTCTTATCAATACAATTAATTGATTTTCAAAAGGAAATTCAGTGGGCCATGTCTTTACCATTATTGAAGGTTGGCTAAGAGTGTGGAAAATGTTTGTTTGAGACTACAGCAGAATGGCAAATCACAAGTGTTGGCTTTAGTAGGAGGAAATGATATGAAAAGAAATCTGAGCTTTTGCGGCTATTTTTCAATTGTAACTAAAATTGTAATCATGGAAATCGCCAAAAGAGACTATAGTTTAATTTCTTTATTAAAAAAACATAACATGTTTTTTTGGGGGGGGACTGGAATGGTTTTTAATTAGTTTTAATTGAGAATATTGACGTGACTTAAAATATTGAATTACAGTGGTGCCTTGAGAGTTAAATTATTTCAATGAGACGCCCATAATTCATAAAAAGTATCTCAAATCATCTTTCCCCAATGAAATCAATGGAAATGCCATTAATCCATTGCAGCCCCCCCCCCAAAAAAAACAATGTTTAATGTTTTTAATAAGAAAAATATCACACTACAATATTGTACTTCATAAAAATATCTAGAAATTACATACTGTAATTCAATAGAATTAAAAGAATGAAACAGTTTGTGCATCATGATTAATTCATTGTGGCACATTCTGGTGTGCACAAATTGGCCGCCAGGGACAGTACAATACCGTCATGCAGACAAAAATGAAGAAGGGGTTCACAACCACTGTAAGTGACTCAGTAAGCTGCAGTAATATGTTGTTTTTCTTAGAGGAACGAATCGACGCGGCTATATTGTCTGTCTACATGTGTTGATGCACTGTTTGTATTCAAATATCTGTTTGTTAAAGCGTTATAACATAGCTACATTGATCCTATTTGTTAGCCCATTTATGGCATTTTAACTTGTTTGTCAGCATTAAGTTAAGCAAACTTTTTTTTTTTTTTGAGGAAAAGCTATTTGGTTGTTTTAAATACAGAAAGTGTAATTCTCATTGTTGTATGTTTAGTTTGAGCGTGAGCTTCAACTTGGAGTGTCATTGAACAGCTTGAAGCCTATTTTTAAAAAAACAAAACAATTATCCTCTATCTGCCAAACTGCTGCTACCCCATTTAATGGTAAACTTGGTGCAAGTAACCACTGTGTAGTAGAAAACGAGCTTCAGTTCACATTGTCGAGTGAAAAGCTGCTTTGTTACTTCATCGCGTGCAATCTGTAAATCATAAAAATGCTATGCGTGAATAATAACTGGAATGCGATCAATAGCGTCTGTGTTCAAGAGTCATTTCAAAACCGGCAAGTTTTTTAACCTCACACTTGATGATATTGTTTATTGTATTGTTCTGTTCTATGAATACTTGTTATTATTATGCTTTATCGAGACGCCTACCCTTTAATGAAGCTCAAAGCAAACGGACCGGTGTATTTTGTGCGTTTAGGATCACCACCACGGCAGCCTGCATGATGGACCTGCGCCGTTACCCTCTCGATGAGCAAAACTGCACCCTGGAGATCGAAAGCTGTAAGTACCGTCGTCCCTGACAACGGGCTCTCACTCCCACTCACCAACGTAGATCCCACATACGCATGCAGGTCTGTGGGTTTTTGAAGAAAGCGCACGGTAGAAAGCGACGTGATAAGGCGGGATGTAAAATGCTGAGAGAGGCTGATGAGATATGAGGAAATACAGAAGCGGGAACATCACTAATGGTTCACCGACTGATAACATCCACCCTAATTAATTCAGCTACACTGGCTTGATTAGGTCCAGTGTTTGTAGATGTTACGTTGGCATGTTTGCAAGGTACAAAGAGCTCATTTCTCATGGAGTTTGTGATTTTACAGCACTATGAAGAGGAGGGGAGCGAGAGTGGAATATGAGAGACAAAGATGAGGTCCTTGTTGTGCTTTATCTGGGTCCCTGGGGAGGAGGATTATGGGGCTGCGATGCGGTGTAGGGCTCACTCTTTCTGGGTTTCATCACAGTGTTGCCGGAATTAAGTGCCGGCGGTAAGCGTAGAAAAAAAAAACCCAGTGGTGGGTCAGAACCGCTTCTCTCTGCTCCTCTTCCATTACGCTTGGCATCTCTCTCCTCATCACTTCCTCATCTCTTTTCTTTGCACACTCTCATCCTGCAGCCTTTTTATCTCTTTCTCTCTATCACTCGTAACCTCTTTTTTCCCTCTCCCCCTCTCCTGTCAGGCACACACACACACTGAGGCATGCAGGCCCGGTTTTGATCAGCAGACAGTATGTGCTCTCATATGGATTAACTGGCAGCAGTTTTAACGTTGCAATTGCTTCATCCCAGAACATGCTATTTTATTCAGACTAATGAGCGCAGAGAACTCTCATTTGACTTGATAAACTTGATACATTTTTAACAGACCTGAGTCTTAAAAGCCCGGATAGCCCCGTGCTCCAGCAACAAGGACGCCGCCACTTGTTCTGCATGCTGTGCTGTAACCGAGGCATAGAACATTTTCAGTGGAACCTCTGGTTGAACATTGGTTTAGCTCTGATTTGTTTGGATTTTGCAATTTTCCATAGGAAACAATAGAAATAAAACTATAATATAATAATACAGGCAATGTATTAAGTAACATTTGATCATTCATTGCAAGTGTACTGTGGATATAAAAAGTCTACACAACCGCGTTCAAATACCAGGTTTTTGTGATATTAGAAAAATGAGAACAAGAAATCATTTCTAAAGTGTTTCCACGATAAATGTGTACTATCATCTGTAAAACTCATTCGATTTTATTTTCAATCTTTTCAATGGTGAAAGTAAAAATAAACAACTGAGCTAATGTTGCTGTACAAATGTGCACACACCCTTGTAACTTTCAAACTCATGTTTAATAGGAGTCAGCACACAACAGCCACCATATAAAGTGCCTCTGATTAACCCCAAAGAAAGTTCAGATGTTCCAGTATGCTTTTCCTGAAATTTTCTTTAGTTTTCTAGCTGTAGGCTGAAGTTTTTTTCTTTTCACTAACTGGTATTTGGAGCAGTTCATATTTCCCTCCACCTTGACTAGGACTGTAAAGTTCCAATTGAAGACAAACGGCCACAATGGCTGCTGTTGCTTCACTGTAGGCATGGTGTTCTTTTGGTGCTGAGCAATGTTGTCGTTGTGGCAAATATACTGTAGCTTTTGGAATCATGGCCCAAAAGTTAAATCTTGGTTTCATGGGATCAGAACAAAATCACCCAAAAACGAGGCTCAAATGTGAATGTGAAGGTGTACGCATCCTTTCTAAAAAAGACTGAAGAAAATTGTGTCACGTTGCACATTGGTGGAAATAGATTTTTAAATTGTTTTTCTTGGTCTTATTTTTTATACACACAATCTTGTGTCTAAGGAGGATAAGCGGTATAGAAAATGGATAGGTAACCCAAACAAAATAAGATAGTGTACATCATGTCAGTGTTTTCTTTTGCTACCTTATGCTTGACAAGCTGCTACTACATTCAGTGCCATTTTACTACCCAAGTCTGGTTATGTCGGTTCTAACAATAGCAAATTGGTCAGGTTGCCATATATTTGAGGCTTCAGAACATAAGTCGATCCAAACGATGACATCACACTGTTACATGCAACACTGAATTTAGGCAGTCAAGCGTCCTGTTATTTTAAGTGCATGGCCACATTCTCATCACTGATATCATTAGTGGTGCCCTGAAGAATTTCTCTTTCATTAGCACAGAAATTAAGAATTTTGTGATCATTTCAATAAATCTCCAATGATTGATTAGGCACCTGATTCCCTTCGATGGCCGGAAAACACATCTTTGCTGCTTTCACTTCTTATGCAGACAGAGGCCACACACACGCACATACACAAAAAGCAATCAACCTTCCAAGAGGTTTATCCAAACATAATATATATTGTTCCAAAAACATGTCAATACACTTTTTACACACAGACATGCAAACACCAAAGGCATGAAAAAGGTGACAAAAAACAAAACAAAAAAACATTATAGGGGGGCATCTGGGGGATCCCCCGGTCCACGCAGATAATTTTTTTAAATTTTAACATAAATGAAGCAATCTGGAAGACTGAAGAGTACAACAGGGTAAAATCAACACATTTTCCTTCACGCAGAAAAACATTTATTTCCACCGTTCAAATACATGTTGATGTACAAATTTAAGATTTACAATCTTAAATTTACAATCTTAAATTTGTAATTTAAGATTTACAATCTTAAATTTGCCTCATTTCTTTGCTGTTTTGTTTTGGCCTCCAACTTGAGCCAGGCCCATCTCCACCTGCACCTGATGCCTGCTTCAAGCTGTGCCACATGAATAGCATCCTCCTCTTTAAGCACTCATACTGGAGAAGAATTGACTAAAATCATTGTCTGTTTCACTTCATTTTTCACTATTACCAACTTCAAAGGCTAATCCCAAATGGAGCCTTTAGGAAAATATTAAGTACAATATGTTTCTGTTTTCATTGGCCATTTCTGAATGTTTTTATTTTTTTTAAATGTGTTCATTCTGATTTGTGACATTATCTCTAACAACGGACCCTGTGGTTGTCATGATGTCCACGAAATGAGGTGAAATGTGTGTGTTTCCCTAAGTGTACAGCTTTTTGCTTTCTGCTCGACAGATGGTTACACTACAGATGATATTGAGTTTTACTGGCGAGGAGGAGAAGGTGCAGTGTCCGGCGTTGACAGGATCGAGTTGCCACAGTTTTCTATCGTCGACTATAAACTCATCTCCACGAAGGTGGTCTTCTCTACAGGTACCCAAAGCGACACTTACTCTTCTCACTGACCAGATCTGTACAGTGTTTCAGGGACTGAGTGCTGCCCCAACTAATGACACTGAAGTTTAGTTTCTTAGCACCAAGAGGTCACAGGATGGTGCCAAAGTAATACTTTTATATTAGAGAGGGCTTTGGCCTGAGCACAAAAACAGTGAATACAGTAAATGAGTTTTTTAGTCAATAACAGAGGTTAGCCTCACCCCCACCCCCACCCCCAAAAGAAAAAAAACAACAACCTCAGCACATAGGCAGTTTATCAAATATGTGGGGGAACAATTACTGAGATTTTACCAGGGCTGTCAAAGTTAAAGGGATAACTCATGCTTAATCACAAAAACATATTTCATATATATTACCTCAGATTAATCACACAGTTTATTTTGGCCACACACGCTGCTTTACCTTAATTGGCCGATGAATATCCTAAATGCGGTGCAGGTTTCTATATGGTCAGTGATCGGGTCAATTTTTACACCAGTGGAAATTATAAGTAAGGAGATTCCGACCGGTGTGCTCGGCGGCAGATTTTGCTTCAAAAGTCACCCCGATGGGACTTTTGAAAAAAACAAAGGTCATTTTCATACAGCGCAGCACTGAAATCTCTTTTCATCGAAGCTCAAGTTTAAAATACCATCTCAAAGCAAAATGTGGCACTCTGTGTGCTTAATCTGGCGCCTGTGATTAATGGCGATTAATCACAATTCAAGTGTGTTTATGTCTGATATGAAAAATTGATCGATTGACATCCCTGGATTTGACATTACTGTCAGATACAATTGCTCAGTATGGACATTAGTGGGCATCATTGAGTAAAAATCCATTTTCATTCCTTCTTCCTCCTTCAGGTTCCTATCCCCGCCTGTCCCTCAGCTTCAAACTGAAGAGGAACATTGGTTACTTCATCCTGCAGACATACATGCCTTCCATCCTGATTACCATCCTCTCCTGGGTCTCCTTCTGGATCAACTACGATGCCTCTGCTGCCAGAGTGGCCCTGGGTAGGATGGCCTGGCTGCTGCTAACAATAACCCCGAGTTACATCATCGAAAGCCATTTCACATACATTGAAGGCACCATTGTGTCTTTCATGCGTCTAATGTGTGTTTTGACTGGTTTTCTCATTAGCTTTAAGCATGCTACTGATAGCAGACTGTGATAGGCTGCCTAGCTAAATGTCTGCTGTTCAAATGACTCCATGCATGACTCATGCAGAGAGAGCCAAAGCGGCACGACCTTGAAGCGTGCTGTCTTTCTCTCTGCCTGACTGTCTCTCACCGGCTAGCTAAGTGAAGCCCCTTTACATTAACACACTTTTTCATATTTCTTAGCCACACTAAAATAAAATGCCACGAAGCTCAATTTTTCTGTTCAGCTCGCAAGGTCGGAGCCGCAGGAGGAGCTGGCTCCGAGCGTTTATGCGTGTCATTCATGTCACGCACCATTTGTGTTCCGAAGTGGGACACATGCAGGTTGGAACCCCGCATGGGATGTTTGGAGGCTAACGTAATTTCGTGATCTGCCCGCTTGCAGCGTCCTGCTAACGTGCAGCAGCGAGCAAGTGCAGCCAATGAGACATGAGGCTGCGAGCTACACAGACCGCTGTGTTATTTATAATACATGTGAATCTGACCAAATGCAGATTGTGCATGCAGATGACTAATTTGTATCAAGCACAATGCGTCTACATAAAAAACAACAACACAAAAAACAGGTGATTTGTGCTGTTGACTAACAGCAGATGTTTGATAGCAGTTTGCAATTTATTTTGCCTACAGTTTGTTTGTCATGTAATTGCATACATTATAAACACTCATTAACTCATCAACACACACATGCACTTTTATTCCATCGAGGTTTTGGGAGATATTTCTGCATCATTTTATTACATGGTCATAGTGAACAAGTACAATAGTAATACGAGTAATAATAATAAGAAGACGAAGAAACAGTAAAAGAAGATGAAGAAAAAGAAGAAGAAAAGATTTTTACAGGATATTTGAGTATACGAGTTAATGCTTTGATACTGGCAAACTAACGTCTTGCAGATTTGACTGACATTTTGGGCAAATTTGTCTTTTTTTTAGTTAATGAAAAATGGGAGCAAAACAATAGTGTTGCATTTATGTTCTTGTTCAGTGTAAATTGCCCTTCATCCTTTCTTGAAATATGAACAAACACGTTGCAAAGACAATGTTTCCCAACCTTTATTGAGCCAAGGCACATATTTCACATCACAAAAATCTCACGGCACACCACCAAACAAAAATGTCACCCAAAAATGTATATAATGAAATAACAGTAATTGATAATAATTCAGTTGTTTGAATGGCAACGGGTTAATTGTACCTTCTGCCATCTAGTGGAAGAGCATTTCAGTGTTCTGCCTGTCACTACACGTAACTGGCATAGATAGAAGATACGTTTGTAGTGAATAAATATACATTTTCAGTCCAATAAATTGAAATTTCATAATTTTCCATAGCACACCTCTCCATGTTTTGGCTTGAACTCAATCTTCTCCTTAATGGTGTGGCTGCTTTCCAGGGATCACCACGGTGCTGACCATGACCACCATCAACACACACTTGCGAGAGACGCTCCCTAAGATCCCCTATGTGAAGGCCATAGACATGTACCTGATGGGTTGCTTCGTGTTCGTCTTCCTCGCCCTGCTGGAGTACGCCTTCGTCAACTACATCTTCTTTGGCCAGGGCCCGCAACGGCAGAAGAAAGCGGCTGAGAAGGCAGCCACGGCCAATAACGAAAAGCTTCGACCCGACCCCAACAAGGTACACGTGCAGGCACTGCTCCTGTGAGAAGATTTGTTATGTGTGTGTGCGTGTGTGTGCTGGTTGCCAATGACTTCTTCTCTCCAGATCAATGTGACCAATGCTGAATCTCTCTTTACACTCCATTTATACTTGTGTGTGCTTCCGAAGGAGTGAATGCAGAAGCTATGAGTGGCGTTGTTGCACTTGATCTCCATGTTGCTGTGTCTCTCAAAGGGCAAGGCACCTTGCAAAAATCCCAGGATGTGGCCTCCCCATTTTTTCTTTTATTCTGAAGCTAGCGCCAACAACAGCAACATTAAAACAATGACATGAAATAAAAACACCCTTTCCTTGTGAGTGTGGCAAGCTACAACTTTCCAGAAGTAACAGTGCTGATTTTGTATGCTTGCAGTGGCTGGTGGGAAATGTAGTTCAGAGAGATGATGCTCTGTATGCCAGAATGAAACAGAGGGAAATTGACGCGTATGACTCGATGTGGGATCCCATCTTTGTGGACGATGCCGCATTAGGACTAGGCGAGCAAAGAAATAAGGTACTGGAGGTTTTGAAAGTCAAAACTAATGATGTCATCTACCTGAATCGATCCCGATCAGAGGAAAATGCTGTTAGTTTTTTGTGCATCTCTTTGAGTTCTCTAGATTTTTTTAAGGCAACTTTGATCATCACTTCCACCATTGTGTTTTTTCTCCCTCTCTTGGTTTGCTCTTCATGCATTTTCCTGACGTCCACAGCTTAGCAGTTTAATTTCTGCAGGCTTACCCTGAATTCAACTTGAGCTGTACATTAAAATCGATGGACAATTACCAATATCACACAAGAGGAGAACGCATCAGTAGCTATAGTAGAATAATTGAGATACAAATACAGTAAAGTCACTGTGAGTAAAATAGGATTGTTTGATCATTCAGTGGTATGACTTCTAGTGGCTTCACTTCAAAAACAATACTCAATTTCCAACAAGACGATTAGCTGATATTGGGACGTTTTCCTTAGAAGTCAGGCGATGGATGAAGAAATGTTCACGTGAATTCACCTTTCCTGACCCACCTGAACCTTTTTAGCCTCTCCTCCATCTCTGCCAAGTCCCTACAGTTTCTCTCAACCTTCTCCTGTCACATTTTCCTTTGCCTTGCTTCGTCTTTGATTTAATTATGTTTGTCTTTGTTGAGAATCAATAGAATTTCAGCCATGCCGGTTGAAATTCTGAGATTAAATTAGTTTGTGGAGTGTGTTTTGCTTTTCCAGGAATGTTATGTCATAAGTGCTGTGGTTATATTATCATATACTGTGGCAGATGATCAATAGTTTAGAAAATGCACAGTGGAACCTCATAAATCAAAACCAAACCATTCGTCCTATTTGTTTGGATTTGGAATATATTATTATAGAATTTCCAAAGGGCACCTCACATAAAGACTGTCATCCATCATCCCCTATAGTGCTTGTCCTCAGCTGACTGGGTGAGAGGTGGGGTACATGTTGGACTGGTTGCTGGCCAATCGCAGGACACATACAGTACAAGTCACCAATCACACTATTATCCACAGTATTCAGTGAACCTAAGAAGCATGATTTTGAAATGTGGGAGGAAACGGGAGTACTTACAAGCACATGGAGAACATGCATACTCCACACGGGAAGGCGACGTCACAACTGTAAGCCCGATGTGCCAACCAATAGTCCACTGTGCTGCCTCTAATAGGGTTATCTATATTTTAAAATGTTATTTCAAAAAAGTATTTTGCCTTCATTGCTTGAGGAATTGCATCATTGGTCGAAATACAGTAGCATAGTAGGCCTAAGCGTTCGTCAACATTGAGGCAGTGTATTTTTTTTAGGTTTATCTAATAATATTGTTTATTGTTCAAATGTATTGTTCTTTGCTTAAATAAGGGGAAATCAAAACAAAGTCCACCACGGGCCCGCACAAGGGACAACAAACACCAAATGGCAAAAAAAAGACACACACAAAACAAAAACTAACAGCACCACAGCGCTTAAAGACGGATGCTTACTTCACAGCGCCATCTTGGAAAAAAAAAGTTAAATATATCTGAACTGTTCTTAAAAAATGTACTCTGATGGATTAAAAAAAAAAATCCACTGTAACTCTATGTACAATTTGAGCATTTAATTCAGTGATTCTTTCCTGTACCACGAGAAGGAGCTCACTTATCAGTAGTACTAGTATCACACTTTGAGAACCGCTGCTCTAAATCCTAATAGTACCTGATGTAAAATGTAAAAAAAGAAAACCAAAAAACACCTTGAATGGCCATGTATGACGCTGTTTTAATGACAATCGCTCATTGCCTTTTCCCCAGCGTGTACACTGATGACATGTACAGTTTGTGCCCATGTGTCCCCCACCTCGCCTGCCTACAGAGTCAGTCACAATAAAAAACGGATTCAATGAATAAATATCATACCAAACAGATACATCAATGCCACAAGATGGCAGCACGCACGACTTTTCGATTAGATTGCTAATTGAAGCACCCCCTTAGTTCCTTGTCACCTATATGGCGATGATTTTATATAAGACAGGGCTTTGGTCTGAGGACAAAATCAGTGCATAAAGAAGGACAGGTTCCAGAATCACGACCGTGCGAATATATCAATGGTCAGCTCCGCACGGTCAACAGAATTCTTACAGTTAGTCCACTGTAAATTCCGAATAGTTTGACCGGCAAAGAGGTTCCACTGTACTGCTTTTCTAAGTCATTAGAACGTATCGCTAGTGACAATGTGCATTACCTCTGTAGTAAGTAAAATGTTCACTTCATGTGTGCATTGTGTAGCTGACGTTAGCTTTCTTAGATTTCTCACGAGCAGTCACTTCTCATGGCGCCACCTATCTTTGCAACCTCACGCTACAGATGACTCCCGATGACAACATCCTGTTCAGCACCCTGGAGATGAAGAACGAAATGGGGGGTGCCGGGGATCTGTCTCGGGGGTTGGGAGCGCCCGGAGACCCCCGCAACACTATGCTGGCCTACGACAGCTCCACACTGCAGTACCGCCGGGCGGCCATGGCCCGCCAGAACTATGGCCACAGCGACTTGGAGCGCCACGCTCAGAAGAAGTCGCGTCTACGGAGACGGGCTTCGCAGCTCAAGGTGAACATCCCGGACTTGTCCGACGTGAACTCTATTGATAAGTGGTCAAGGATGATCTTCCCCACCGTCTTCTCCTTCTTCAATGTGGTCTACTGGCTCTACTACGTCCATTAAGCGCGGCGGCCATCTTGAGGCAGGCACGCAAAGATGGGGAGCTGGGAATTTAGCGGGAATAGAGAGATGGTGTGATTGAGTGAATGAGAGAGAATCGGTGCACCACCTTTTAGCGGGTTCCTTTTCGACAACTTGAGGAGAATGCAAAGACATTTTGGACAGACAGCAGCAGCACCAACACTTCTGTGACTCTTTTAGCATTTGGGAAACACCTTCTGCGGATTGGACAAACTTTAAAAACAAGAGTTTTCAAAGGACAGTAATGGTGCAGGAATTTCAATATATCACTAATACTTGTCATTCGTAGCTTACTCTGTGGATCAAATATTTATGCTTGTGTTTGCATATACTTTAAGGATTTGTTTTATTCAGTATCTATTTACTTGGTAGCCGAGCCGTCTGCATCCGGGAAAGCTTTATAAATGATTTTAAAAGGAGTCATCCTTGATAGTCTATTTTCCTATAATTACTGTAAATCCAAAACATCCTTTACAAAGCATGCTCACGTTTGATTTCATTTGCATCTTATTTGTGATGAGAACGATAGTGATGATGTCGTGCAAAGGAAAGTGTGGAAGTTGGAAAAAGCAGCTTTGGATGACATTTGCGGTGCCAATGCTGGATCGAAAAAGGAAAAACACATGGACATGTCATGAAGGAGCGACATTGTTGGACATTTTCACATATATGTTTTGCTTTTTGCTTTTGCAGCACGGACCAAATCAAGTCCATTTCACCGTGTTTTGCTTTTTTAAGCAAAAAAAGAACATGACTCTTCCTTATTTTATGCCATGGTGAGAAGAGCTTTAGAGGCGAGGAATGGCTTTACAGGACAAACTGGTGGTAGAAATTAATTGGCTACCCTTTCATTGCAATGAGTAGCTGCATAAACATGGCAATCCACAATCATTTTTAACAGTAGAATTGAATGATAGAAGTATGACACGTTTCATTGTGGTTAGGTTTCTGTTCTGAAAAAAAAATGTAGATAAATATAAATCATGTTAAAAGAAAAAGAGATGATTCATTTTTATAAATCAATACTCACGTGTAAATATCAATTTATTCTATTTAACTGTTGTTGTTTTGCAGTTGAATTACACATAAATAATTTTCCATTCTGTCAAAAAAATAAGAAAGGAGCAATTCAACAGAGTTAAAAAAAAAAAAAAAAAAGAAAAGAAAAAAAAAGACAAATGAAACACAAATTCACAACTTTGCTGTTCATGTGCTTTTTGGACTTTTCTTCCTTTTCTTTCTTTTTAATGGAATGACTGAAGCACCTCCTTGCTGAAACTGAAGCACTTCCAGACACCAGTGGCTACCGGGTCCATGTTTTGTTCTCTGCAAACAACTTAACACAAGGACCCTGCTATCCAGGCATTGAAGTCAGGCATATTTTGTACAAAGTTTATGTAAATTCCAATTGTAATATTTCATAAAGACTGTAAATATGTTGTGTAATGATTGTCAACAACTATGAAGATGTATCTAAATTCAATTAAAACAATACAGTCTATCACTTCAATAACAAAGTGCAAGGTGGCATTTTCTTGGCAGGGCTCACACTAATAAGACTATTATTGCTTCATTGAGCACTCACAAACATGATTGGAAACTCCCATTCCTTATGAGTTTGAATGTGTTTGGTTCATTTTTAACACAGCTACATCCCTGCTACAAGAGGATGTTCACACTCGTGCGATCACATTATTGCAGTTGTTTATTTTTACTTTCCCTCTCGAAAAGATTATTTTTTTTCTTTAATAGAGTTGGGCCATATTAAAGGTGAAGAAATTGTTTCAATGATTTATCTTGGTCTCATTTGTTATATATAACTAAAACCTGAAATTTGAACATTGGTGTGTAGACTTTTTATATTCAATGTGCTGTACTTCTCTTTCCATCCATTTCCTGTACTGTCCTGCTTATCCTGTTCAGGCTCAGATGGAGCTGGAGCCTATCCCAGCTGTCTTTGGGTGAAAGGCAGTAGGCGGATAACACCCTGGAATAGTTTGCCAGTCAATCACAGGGCACATGTACAGATAGACACCCATTCAGACTCATTCACACTGTGACAGAGTGGGAACTGAACCCACGCTGCCCGCATCGAAGTCAGTGACTATTTCTCTCTCATTACACAGGGGTTCCCCGATATTTTCGTAGTTTAATCACATAGTTTAATCAAATGACATCAAATACTAACGAGATGTGTAAAAACAAACTCAGTTTAATGTTTTACTATTTTTTTTTTCAGAGGGTGAAGAATGACATCACTAGCAATGAAAGGGCATTTTGTATGTTGTTAGTGCAGATTCTCTGTCATCCAGGTCACGGCAAACAAGAACGGTCCAGTTGCCTTGATTCAACCTTTGCGGATAATTTTTTTTGTGTTGGAATAAGGTCAAGCAATGACTCAGAACAGTCAAAAAAGGGTGCAAGTACTGTTCAGAGTTGTGCGCTACCGGTGATCGTCCAGATCTCTTTGCCGTCTGTAGACAGCCTTCCTCTTTGAATTTTTTGTGCCATGTCCAAATCCTCTTTTCAGTTAATTGTATTTTTATTAAACGTCCTAAAAAACAAAACAAAAAAAAAACGTGTGCTGCAAACGTTTGCCTGTTTTCGAGCATATCCTAACACACAAAATGCCTTTTAATGCTAATTTTCATCAAGTAAAACGAACTTAATTGAGCCTTTACCCGTTAGAATTTTAAGTCATTTGAGCAAGAATTGACTATGTTATTAAACTATGAAATGTAATATTTTTTTGGTGACACTGTATTCAATTATAACTTTGTCATTCGTATTGTCACATGGTACTACTGTATGTTTATAAGGCATGTGGTGTTCATTTTGACTCGTTGCCAAATACAGTTAAAAGCAGAAGTTTACATACACCACATAAACACTTTTTTCCCCTCACTGTGTGATGTGATATCAGACTAAACTTTTCTTTGTTTAGGTCACTCAGGATTACCACAATTATTTTTATTTGCTAGATGCCAGAATAAGTAGAGGATTGTTTTTAATTTTTAGACAATTTCTCCTCACTTTCTTCAAATTCAGAATTTTACATACATTTCGTTCGTATTTGGTACTTTGCCTTTAAACTGTATGACTGGGTCAAAGGTTTTGGATATCCTTCCACCAGATTCTCACAATACTTGGCAGGAATTTTGTCTCATTCCTCTTGAGCATAGCACTTGTTGTAACTGAGCAAAGTTTGTAGACCGCCTTGCTCGCATTAACTTTGTTATCCTGAAGCCACTTTGTAACTAATTTGCCAGTATGCTTCATGTCATTATCCATTTGGAAGACCCATTTGCATCCAAGCTTTAACTTCTTGGCTGATGTTGAGACGTTGCTTCGTTATTTCTACATAATGTTATTTCTGCATAATGCCATCTATTTTGTGAAGTGCCCCAGGCCCTTCTGAAGTAAAACAAACCCATGTTGCCCACAAGTGGAATGGTTTTCTTCTTATTATTATTATCAATATTATAATTATTAATTTATTTATTATTATTATTATTATTTTATTTTTTTAACGTATGAACGTGGCACCTTCAGGCATGTGGAAATTGCACCCAAGGATGAAACCACACTTGTGCAAGTCCAAAAATGTCTTCCTGATTCTTTTGACTTTCCAACGATGTTACACACAGAAGTAGTGTGTTCCAGGCGTGCCTTCAAATACATCCACGGGTGTGTCTCTAAATAAGTCATATCTTGTCAATAAACCTATCAGAAGCTTCCAAAGCCATTACACCATCACCTGGGCTTTCCAAATTGTTTAAAACCATAGTGATCTTACTGTATATAAACTTATGACTTTGAAAAAAGTAATGAAAAACTGTCCTTAAAAATACTTCCCTTATTATTCTGGCATTTAGCAAATAGAAATCCATCGATCCATTTTGTGAGCCGCTTCTCCTCACTCGGGTCGCGGGCGTGTTGGAGCCAATCCCAGCTATCATCGGACAGGAGGCGGGGTAGACCCTGAACTGGTTGCCAACCAATCGCAGGGCACATACAAAACAAACAACCATTCGCACTCACATTCACACCTACGGGCAATTTAGTTGTCAATAAACCTGCCATGCATGTTTTTGGGATGTGGGAGGAAACCAGAGTGCCCGGAGAAAACCCACGCAGGAACGGGGAGAACATGCAAACTCCACACGGGCGGGGCCGGGGATTGAACCCCGGTCCTCAGAACTGTGAGGCAAACGCTCTAACCAATCGCACACCGTGCCCAAATAGAAATCATTTTGGTAATTGAAATTGATCTAAAAAAGTAAATGTTTTGTCTTATTTCACGTCAGACAGTGGGAAAAAAAGTGTATGTCTTTTCATATAAAATATGTTAACATCTGGTTTCAACTATATGTAGCTTTGTATCTGTTTTCTGTACGAGTGGGTGAACAACAAAACTGATACAGTGAGCGAGTAGAAAAGGGGGGTCGAATAGAGATGTGAGCATTGAAACCTGGGATGCATTATGGATGGAAAAGAGGTGACGTAAATGCAGAGCCACATTCGTGTGGACGCACCTTGTTCACTTGGGTCCACAGGAAATAATGACTACTTGGAAAAAAAGAAGCCATGGAGAGGAAGAAAAGGAAAACGAGTTATTTATCACTCCACTCTGCTGCACTCGCTTCCTTGACCTCAACACTGTTACAGCCCTCAAATGGCTGCTATAGTGAATATTTCATATTGCAAAACACTGAATATTTAATATTTTAAAAGGGATTTTGTTCTAGCTGATAATAATACACAACTAATGTTTGATTTCTAACAACGAATACATTGAGATGCCACCAAAATGGATGATGTTTGCATCTCTTAAACTGTAAACATCTGCAAAATGTAGCTGTGGACAAATGAAAGTTTGGAGTGTGCCAACATTCTTTAATTTGAACATACAAGACCATAGATCATTTCACACTCGAGACTACAGTGGGGCAAAAAAGTATTTAGTCAGCCACCAATTGTGTAAGTTGTCTCACTTAAAAAGATGAGAGAGGCCTGTAATTATCATCATAGGTATACCTCACCTATGAGAGACAAAATGAGAAAAAAAAAAGAAAATCCAGAAAATCACATTTTCTGATTTTTAAAGAATTTATTAGCAAATTATGGTGGAAAAATTAGTATTTGGTCACCTTTCTGGCTCTCACAGACGTGCAACAACTTCTTTAAGAGGCTCCTCTGTCCTCCACTCGTTACCTGTATTAATGGCACCTGTTTGAACTTATCATCAGTATAAAAGACCACAAACTCAAACCGTCACACTCCAAAGTCCACTATGCCCAAAGACCTCTCAAAGGACACCAGAAACAAAATCGTAGGCCTACACCAGGCTGGGAAGACTGACTCTGCAATAGGTAAGCATCTTGGTGTGAAGAAATCAACTGTGGGAGCAATTATTAGAAAATGGACGACAAACAAAAACACTGATAATCTCCCTCGATCTGGGGCTCCACACAAGATCTCACCCCTTGGGGTCAAAATGATCACAAGAACGTGAGCAAAAATCCCAGAACCACACAGGGGGACCCAGTAAATGACCTGCAGAGAGCTGGGACCAAAGTAACAAAGGCTACCATCAGAAACACACTACGCCGCCAGGGACTTAAATCCTGCAGTGCCAGACGTGTCCCCCTGCTTAAGCCAGTACATGTCCAGGCCTGTCTGAAATTTACTAGAGAGCATTTGGGTGATCCAGAAGAGGATTGGGAGAATGTAATATAGTCAGATGAAACCAAAATAGAGCTTTTTAGTAAAAACTCAACTTGTCGTGTTTGGAGGAGAAAGAATGCTGAAGAACACCATACCTACTGTGAAACATGGGGGTGGAAACATCATGCTTTGGGGCTGTTTTTCTGCAAAGGGACCGGGACGACTTATCCGTTTAAAGGAAAGAATGAATGGGGCCATGTATCATGAGATGTTGAGTGAAAACCTCCTTCCATCAGCAAGGGCATTGAAGATGAATCGTGCACTAAGCAGCTGTTCAATGTGGACGTGCCGGTCAGGTCAGACACTGAATTTTGTCCCCAATATACGAAACAAATAATGTTACGGCCGTAATGACTCAACGTTGAGTGATTTCCTTAACAAAATACGGACGTCCGGTAACATTTGGCAGTTCTGTAAAACAGTGATTGCATGAATAATATACAGGTGTCCGACAGAGATGTGCAAAATTGGCAGCACCTCTCTGGACAACATGGCGAAGGATGTTTCCTGAAGTTCACAATAATCTCTACCATCTTGAGCTTGTTCAGCTCCACGTTGTGTTGGCCAAACCAAAGCTCCAGCCGCTCCACTTCCTGTCGACTCGTCACCGTCTTTGATGAGGCCGATGACAGTAGTGTCGTCTGCAAACTTCAGGAGTTTGACGGTCGGGTGCGTTGAGGTGCAGTCATTTGTGTAGAGAAAGAAAAGCAGCAGAGAGAGGACACATCCATGGGGGAGGGGGGGGGTGGGGCCTGTGCTGATGGTGCGTGTGGATGAGATCCACCCTCACCTGCTGTATCCTGCCGGTTAGGAAGCTGTAAATCCACTGGCAGATGGAAGGCGAGACGTTGCGCTGGAGAAGCTTAGAGGAGAGGAGTTTGAGGATGATGGTGTTGAACGCCGCAGCGCTGAAGTCCACAAACAGATAAAGTGCAGGTTTCTTGGGGATGATGGTAGAACGTTTGAGGCGGGATGGGACTTGATCTATTGAAGATCTGCGTTAAAACTGGAGCGGGCTGGTCTGCACAGACTTTCAAGCAGGAGGGAGACACACTGTCTGGGGCTGCCGCTTTGTTGATCTTTTGTTATTTAAAGACATGCTTAACATCCTGTTCGTTTGTCTTGTTCACACTGGACAAACAGAACAGTCCAGTTGCAATCACTTTAATGCCCTGAGAATTGTTGTTATGCTTCTATTTTGAAATTGGCCACCGCACCTCATCAAAGCTTCCGGCATGAACAACGCTCACCTATCATTGACCATAGGCCAGCGCAGCCCTGCCGGCCCGACCTTGACTCCTTGACTGGATGCTGTCCTGACTGCAGTTCATATTACCATAATCTACTGTTGCCAGTAACATCAACACCGTCCCGAAATGATATTCAATTGCTAAATTTATTACGCTGTCATTGATTAAATGGTCTAATAACGGCGTTAGCTCGCTGACGTTAGCGGCTTGCAGCTAGCTACAGAAATGCCCAATAGACTCGCGAGAGCCGGCGGAGTACTTTTATGAGCCACTTTAATATACAAAATTGAATATGCACACTTACCATTGATGCTGACAACCTGACACAGTTGCAGTTCCTACCAATTCATTTAACAAACTAGGCTCAGACGTTAGGGAAAGTCATAGCTAGTAGCTACTGTATATTATCTCTAACGTCACTTGCACTCCATGAAGGAGGGGGCCATGTTACGTTATATTCTCGTGACATTTGCACGCAGAATGATGTAAAGATGGCGGCTTACGATGCAGTGTTTTACAAGTATTTTTTTAGAATAAATCGTAGATTGAAGTAACCTGCATCAGATAAAGAAGACATTTACAATATAACAAGAAGTGTTGACCTCTGACTTTATTTCCGCTTAAAAAATACAACTCACCATTATGCTAATTGAAGTTGTTATAATTAGTCCTGCACGTGCAGGTGTTCGACTGATCGACTGATTCAAAATAATCATCAATTATAATACTAAGAAACCACAGCGGCAGCTTAAAAACTCCACTGTGACACAGTAAAACTGTTCCGGCATAAAGATTATACCTTAGCACCTTCATTTTGCTTGACCGAACAGGACCAAAAAAAAAATAAAAAAATGTTGTCTGCAGATAGTACAGAAGGTTGCTGCACGTCATTTAACTAGTACATGTACATTTAAGCACATTTCGTTGCACTGGCTGTCACTGCACTTCAGTATTCATTTTACAATTATTTTATTTGCATTTAAATCATTAAATGCTCTTGTCCTATTCTACCTCTCTGAGTTTCTTCACCCTTATGAGCCCACTTGCTCTCTTAGGTTGGCTAGCCAACTGATTCTGACTGTCCCTAAAGCTCGGCTGAAGTTGCCGCTCCAAAACTATGGAACAAACTGCCTCAACACATTAGACAGACATCCTCTTTACCTCTTTAAGTCACTTCTTAAAAGTCATCTCTTCTCCTTGGTCTTGATTCCCAGTGAGATTTTGACTCTTTTATCTTTATTTATTTTATTTTTTGCTGATTTTATTGCTCTTTTTATGACTGACATTTGTCTTAAATTTATTTACTTATCATTTTTTGTTTTATTTGAACCTCTCTGTGTGTTATATACGGTGGCCTGGAAGAGCAAAACAATGTAACAAATTGTGAAACACTTTAACATTTCAGAAAACACAAACACAAAAGACGAAACACTAACATTTCAGGAAACACAAAAACAAAAGTCGAAACACTTACAAAAAGACGAAAAGGTTTATAATTGCCTATCGATGTCACAAAATGGCAGCATAGCACTACTTTTTTTCTACTAGACAGGGCAATGGCTAAACTAAGCTCTTCTATGGAGGAACTACAGTGTGTTGATGTTAACTTCAACATAGTTCCTTAGCACCAAGATGCCAGAAGATGTCGCCAAAGCAACACTTTTATTTTCGGTCAAAAAACTGAATCAGTAAGTTTCTGAGTGAATAATAGAGGATAGAGCCCCCCAAAAATCTGAATAGGTGAATTCACAAATTGCAAATATGTTGGAACACTGTATATCAAACTCGGCTGTTGCACAGCAAAACTCTTTTGGAATAAAAACTTGCATCGCCACCTGCATGACCAAGCAGCCAAACAGGATAGGTAAAATAATGAAGTCCGAAGACATATACATGACACTGCAGTTCTTCTCTTTTGGAAACTGAATGACTTTAGGAATGTGAACACACCTGTCAATACAAAGGGCGGAGCTACTCAGCAAGGTGCTGGTACTTGAATAAGGCTATACACACTAGCTGAAAGAGTGAGGCAGCAGAGAGAATGGGAAGAAAGGGAGCTTGTTGAGAAGCAGTAGAACAGAGAGCTTTTCCATGGCGTGGTGGAACCCTCTGGCCCTGATCTGGGATAACCTGAGAGGTCAAAGGATAAGGGAGAATGACCTCCGCCACTTGGCGTCCAATCTGCCTTATGAAGGCCTGGCGAAGAAGAAGCAACCCAACCGCTATTTGCCCGGAAACGCTATCAAGACCACCAAATACACCCTCCTCCTCTTTTTACCCATGAACCTCTTTGAACAGTTTCACCGTCTGGCAAACCTCTACTTCGTTGGCCTGGCTATCCTCAATTTTGTGCCCGTGGTGAACGCCTTTGAGCCTGAGGTGGCTCTTATCCCCATCTGTGTCATCCTGTCTCTCACTGCCCTCAAAGACGCTTGGGAGGACTTCAGGAGGTACCAGTCGGACAGGAAGCTCAATAACATGGTGTGCTTCATCTACAGCAGGTAACATCCTAACTTCACGTGTGCATTGAAAAGAGAACGGTGCATTCGTGGCACCCCTGTGATCAAACTGAACATCTGCATAAGTGTGTGCGCCCAGTGTCCCACAATGTGTGTGTGCGTGTGTGTGCTCATGTGTGTGTTTTCTCCTCCTCCTCCTCTGTGTTTGAGCCCCCTGTGGGAATTCTTGACTTAGAAATAGAAATTGTGTGGGAGATTATTTCTCTTTTGAAGAGGCTCACAACAATATATCTTGCCACGGCATTGTGCACATTTGATGAAAGCCTCAACTGGGTGTTGTGTCAGCAGAGACACTAAGGTTAGCGGGTATCTATTTTTGAATCACTGGTGTAAAATGAATAATGTACAAAGGAGGATAAAACTGTCATTTTTCCAACCCTTTCAGTGGTGTGATTTTGGAGTACAGTGAGAGGAGGAGGAGAAGGTGGGGAGTGTGTGGATTTCCTCTGCATGTGAGGCTGAAATGTTCCACAAGACTTCCCAGTGATGAGTTTAACCTCCATGAGGGATTATCATTCGAACCGGCAGCTGCTTGTTTTCATACTTCGCACAAAAATTAGTCAGCGGGGATGTTGGGGTGTTTGTGTGTCAGTCCAGGTGGAGTGAGTGGAGACCCGAGACAGACACCTGTCACCTCACCCTCAAGCAGTGAAATAAGCAGCTCTCCTAACTCTCTGGTTGGACATGCTATACTTTTTTACGATGGTAATTTGCAGGCGAGAGTGTTTTAAAGTCAGTGCAACAAAATGGATGGCTAATTTCCAAAACAACAAGTTCTTGCAAAAAGTCTGTTGTGGGTTTCAACACACATACAAAGAGAACGCTCTGATGTGCCTTATCATCCGGGCCATCTAATCTACTTTATCTCAACTACACACTCTTGTCAACAATCCTGCGCTCAAGTGTCCCAAACAAGAAACTATTGCTAATCTTCAAGGCCAGCTCATTAAGGTTGTCTAAGGTCACCTTTCTCTTTAATAATGACAGGTTGAACACATCTGAACCAATTGTAAATAGAATATCTAATAGATAGATAGCTCGATAGATTGATAGAAGGCATTTTTATGCTATATAAAGTGCAAATGGATGGATACAGGTATATAGAAGTGATTCATGGCAAAACACAAGAGGCTAAAATTACATAGCCTACACTCCGGCTCATTGTGTACCAGGTGTGGTGTTGTGAGGAAGCTACCCGATCAGGTCATACATGAAGAGCAGCATACCTGCAGTTGTCTGTCACTGCTAATTAGCCAGCACTTCCAGTACAGCTACGTACACAATATTTTCCATGGGAAACCTCACAACCTGAGGGCAGAAAGGCCTCTTGATTCAATTTCTACAAGTGGCATGCATGGGTGTACAAATTCCTCATGTCTCCTGTGAAAACAATAATGGTGGGTCTTTCAGGAAACACAAGCAGTTTGTGGAGCGGCGTTGGAAGGATGTGCGAGTGGGTGATTTTGTGAAGGCGCTTTGCAATGAAATCATCTCTGCAGACCTCCTGCTCCTGCACACATCAGACCGCAATGGCGTGTGCCACATAGAGTCCTCCAATCTGGATGGAGAGACCAACCTCAAAGAGAGGAAGGTGGTTCCCGGCCTCTGCGTCACGGTGAGCACAACCAGTAATTACGTTCACTCTTTTTGTCATTAGTGATGACGGCCAAAGCAACGTAAGCTTACCGAATATGCACAATTAGTGATGAAAGCTGCTGATATGAATACCGCACCAGTTGGATGCCATACCTTAAGTGGTGCGTTGCTGGGTGTCTGAACGAATTATCATGATGTCACTTGGGAAGGATTGGTTACATGACATCAAGCCCCGCTTACTTTCCATAGGAGCCCGACTTCCAACCTGAAAGTTTCAACAGCGTTGTGGTGTGTGAAAGGCCCAACAACAATCTGAATCACTTCAAGTGTTATGTGTGAGTATCAAACATCGTAGAACCTCAAAAGTCAAACACAATCAATTCCGTGACACTGGTCCATTCTGAATGGATCAGATTTCAAATCAAGATTTCCCAATGAGTTTAATTATATTCAGAAAAATTATTTCAGTAGTGAAAACAGTCACCATCGTGAAGCATATATTAACTGTTCAGGCAATGATTTGAGTGACATTTTAACATAGCTGACTGCAACAGAAATGGACCGTTGCAAGATAATTATGATAAGAAAAATGAAAACCGGTAATAAACGTAATATAATTTGTTCACAAGTGATAAGAATTGGGCAACTAACCAATTTACGGCTAGCATGAGAACATGTAGCAGTTTACATATTCACTCAGCACTTCTTCAGACCAGACAGCACAATCCCCCCAAAAATTCTGCTTAGTCATCTACTGCCCTGCGATCGACTCGCCACCAGTCCAGGGCGTGTTCCGCCTTACGCCCAGGCAGCTGGGATAGACTCCAGCTTACGCACAACTCTAATGAGTACGTGGGCGGTCGAAAACGGATGGATGGATGGTGACTGGCAATAATTTAAAACTATCATGACACTGAAGCAATCTGTAATGTTGGACAAAAATGTTTGGACATCTCTGGAATCTTGCTGCTTTAAATGAGTTTCCAGTGGATATTTTTCTTCTTTTCTTGACATTGTCCTCCTTGTCAAAATAAAGGTTTCAAAAAAGGAAAAGGTGAAACACACACAGTTAACATTCAATGTATATTTTTTTCAAAACAAAAATAGTTTAAGGGATTTGATGTTAGAGATGGATCGATCCCTGGATTCATGAAACCTTTCAGAGCGAAGTAAAACCTAATTCCTACCCACTCGCTGCACTTTCTGATACCATCAGAGGCATCATTAGAGCTGTAATAGACTCAAATCAATTTCCCCGGGGCTTACAAATCTTGCGGCCCAGCTACGTCCTTAAAGGCAGATGATTGAAAATGTGGGATGTATACAATGAATGTCTAACAAGGAATATTCTTTCTTCTGCCACAGGGAGAAACCCACAAAAGAAAAGGTGGGTGCGGGAATTGAGAGTTTGCTGCTTCGAGGTTGCACTGTCAGAAATACTGACCATGCTGTCGGCTTTGTGGTGTATGCAGGTATTGTTCAGCTTTTTCTACCATCTCAAAAGAAGGATTTACACTTCATATACAGTTCATATGATTGCCCTTTTGAAATTTTGTTATCTATCTATGTCTGTCTGTGTATGTATATGTAATATATACACACACACACTCTTACTCTTTTAGCTAATATCTTCTGGGATCTGTAAGGCAGGATGCTAATGGTGAGTAGGTTTGGTAGCAATCATCTGTTAGTGTGTTAACACTGACTTATTAGCACAAAACAAAAGCCAAAATGAGCTCTGTATCCATGATGTTCCTGATTTGCGTTCCCGACAAAGGCATTTTCAAGGTTTAATGTTCAATTTTCTTCCAGTGTTGGCCCCATTAGAGTCATATTGAGTGTGTGTGTTCAAATGAATGCTAAAGCCTTATTGTCCCGTCCTTAAGGCCATGAAACCAAGGCAATGCTGAACAACAACGGGCCAAGATACAAGCGCAGCAAACTGGAGCGGAAACTGAACGTGGACGTCATATTTTGCGTCATTCTGCTCCTCGCCATGTGTCTCGTCGGAGCACTAGGTCGGTGATGAATTACATAACTAAATCATGAAATCATTATGCACATCAGTTTATGTTTAAAAGCTTTCAAACCGGTGATTCATTTGTACCAGCTGTTGAATGGTCATTTTGCCCCCAAGCCCATTTTGCTGGATGACGATGGGGGGTGGGTAAAGGTGTGACGCCAAAAATAGCCTCCCTCTTTGTGCCAGTCGATGTGATTAAGCCTCATGCCCTCACACATTTAGGTCACTTCTTTTGGCGGCAGGCACTACCTGGTGTGCCCCCTTACCTGGTGCCTGACAACAACGGCCATGTGGACAGTCCCAGTCTGTCCAGCTTCTACATGTTCTTCAGCATGATCATCCTGCTGCAGGTGGAAACAAGTCTTGACCTCTTAATTTATCTTTGAAAAAGTTGACTTTTTATTGATTGCCATATCTTCTTCCAGGTCCTGATCCCTATTTCCCTCTATGTTTCCATTGAGCTGGTGAAGATTGGCCAGATCCTTTTCATTACTCATGACATAGACCTTTATGATGAAGAGACAGACAGCCGAATACAGTGTAAAGCTCTGAACATTACAGAGGACCTGGGACAGATTGAGTACATCTTCTCCGACAAGACAGGCACGCTCACCGAAAACAAGATGGTGTTTCGACGTTGCTCCATCATGGGCACAGAGTACCCGCACAAAGAGAACGGTAAACATCAGCAAGCCTTTTACAGCAGATATACTTTGTTTGTTTATGTATTATATCATATTTGAATTTCATACGCATTGTGCAAGTAACCCTCATGCACGAATACCTCGATAAGTATCAACAATATTTAAGAAGAAACCAATAGTGACTCAGTGTCAAAGATAGTAACTTTATTGTCCATTGTTGAACTTTTACAAACAATTGCTCACTGCAATGGCATGTCGACATGCTAGAGGGTGTTATTTTAAAATCTAGAATGAAGATGTACCGGATTGTGGTAGTGAACAGAGTGAGAATTCGTTGCTAAAAAGTTAGCTCTGCAAGTGTATAAAGCAGGTGTATTCTTACTGCTCCTATAGTGCGCGGTGTACTTGAGATGACGAGCACAGCACCCCACACACACAACAAGATCTCCACCGACAATCGCAAGTCTCCCATTGTAGTAACGGAACTGACCTGTAAAAGGCAGCATGATGCCACAGGGCATCCAGACTCCCCAAAAATAGAAACGGCAAGAAAGAATAGTACACGAAGACTAACCAGCAAGCTAGGCTTAGGTTATCCGGTTACAAAATTGTGATTGTAAACTCTTCTCATTGTCTTTTTTATTGTGGTGAATGACTTGTGAGACATGTTGTACAATGTTACACGAGCTAACAATTGAGTCTTGTTTGTCAGACCTATGAGATTCGGCATTTGCTGACTTTGATCGGAAGTGAGGAAAATTGCTCATTAGTCCAGATTGCTGTTATGCATGTAGCTTTGCGTATTGAGTTATTGTTCAATCCAGTTCCAACGAGTTAAAAATGTTTCAGTAACATTTTGGAAACCTTCCAGTAACCACCAATGCAATTTTGCAAACATTTACTTCCACAATTTGGACACTTTAAATGAGAATGAATGTTTTTTTTTGTTTTTTTTTCAACAACATACTTTACATAGAAATAACTGTATTATTTTAGCAGATAAGATGAAAAGTAATGTTGACAGTGTTAAAGCAAGGTCTTTCATTGGACGGTAAATATCATGAATGTTGGGTAAAATACTTTCGGATTGTTTGGATCTAATCTTAGGTTCACTTGTTTTTAAATCAGAACATAACACTGTTTTGGGGGGGTTTCAGCCATCCGCTTGGCTGTTATTGATGAGCCAGAATCCGAAGAGGAGGTCATCTTTAACCAGCAGCCACAACCCCCACAGCCTGTATGGTCTCTGGATGCTGAAGACCGTAGCCATGAAGGCAGACAACGGCGTCATGAAAGCAGACACAAAAACAAGTTTGCAGAAAACGCCCAGAGCAACGTGGCCTTCAGCAGTCCCCTGGTAGGATGAGCGCCAGTCAAGATTTGATTCTAGAGATGCTAGAAGGATCCGGGGGGGCTTTAGACTTGCTTGGTTTGATACTATGAGGCAGCCAAACAACTGGAACAATCATCAGTAATTGTCTTGACTGTGCATGAGCCACGAGGGTCTAAATAGGTTACCCAAGGTCAGGTCTACAAAAACACTCATTCCTACACACTAATAATGGGACTAATAACTACTAATAATAATAACTACCTGGTCCCACTTGCCAATAAAGGTACGCTTAAAAAGGTTTATAAAAATGTACAGCAAATAATGACACTTTATGAACTACTTACAGCTGCTTTCCTCAATGAATGTCGGAGAACATATACGATTTCAACTGCATATACTGTGCATATACTGTACCTGCGTCAAGGACAAACAATAACCAAAAAAAAATGAAAATAGTGTTTGTTAGTTAGCAGGCTACATCCTTGTGCATGGAGGACGACAAATACACAGATGGTTATAATTTTGTGAAATGGAAGAATCCATTGATGTCAGTGACTAAACTGTGAAAATACATTTCTGTATTCACACCTTTATCCAGATCTTCACATAATTTAATAGGAATCCAAAATTCTTGACTCTTGCGCTGCCCTTCAACAAAGTTTATTGGAAATAGTTTTATATTTTTTTTACTCTTCTTGCTACGTGTGACTTACAATTTATTTAATTTAATTTATTGTTTTAGCATGTCAAAATAGCTACCGGGGAATTAAATGAAAGAAAAGAAAAGCTAATAGTGGTTTAAAACCTTTGCACAGTTCTGTATATCTCCAAATAAGAAGAGCGCATAAGGGCCTTTTTTGAACATACTGCCCATAAAATCACTATAAAGCTCAAACTACCAATTTGTATTCACTCATCCTTTGGTCAATAGACTATTTGGGCCCAACAGCCGTTGCAGATGGTGAAACCATGAGACGTCAGTGATGAGCACATTCATCTTGGCTCAAAGTTGTCCAAGTGTCCGTGATTGGGCATATGGTCACGCTGGGCGCCATTTGGCTTGGACCACCGATGTCACATAAACGGAAAACATGCAAAATAGATTCATCATACTATACATTACGGTAGAGTAGTTCTGTGTCAATATTTGTCTCTGGAGGGAAGAGGCCAAAAGAAACGTGACTGAAAAAGTATCCAATGAGCTCAAACTGAAACCCTCAGACCAGATGTACTTTACACAGTATGTAAAGTAGCTACAGTGTACCTGGCTGTTCATCCATCTGTCCACCTGTCTATATATTTACTGTATGTAAACATGATACAGAGTCTTTTTTTTCTGCTTATTCTTTGAAGATGTTATGAAGATGTTGAATGATCAAATATACTCTTCTCCCCTACCCTAAATAAGAGTAAGCAGCTTTTTAAATCCTCACAAACTATAGAATTAATAGCCTGATCCACTTCACTCGCACAGGAAACACAGGTGATTCCAGACAGGAAGCTGCTCCAGCAGGTCAGCAACGTAGAGAGTCGAAGCAGCAGCCAGAAGATGGATCCATGCCTAGACTTTTTTCTGGCTCTCGCCATTTGCAACACGGTGGTGGTTTCCATGGCAACGGCTCGGAGACAGAGTGTGAGTGTTCTGTTTACTGTCACTGTGGATGGGAAATAACGATGAAAGCGAGAAAAGATGACACAGGGTTTTGTTCTTTTAATAGAAATACTAGACATTTTGTTTTAGTGCCATACACCAAGTGGCCAACCCACATGGGCCTACCTCACACATTGTCGTCAGTCTTTTTAATTATTTACGAATAAAAAAACAAAAGAAAAATAAAGTACAATTATTTTTCAATTCCCCCGATTAACATAAGAAGATTGGATTATTTTTTAAGAATTGCAGCAAGTCTTCCCATTTCTTAAAATATTTGCCAAGAAATGGTCTTAAATTCTGCTCAAAATTCAGAATCAACTGAAATATTGCATGCTCCTTATTTGATGATTTTAAGTATGTTGTCATGGGGTTATACATGATTTGACCTTCTTGCAGGTTTAATTCAAATTTATTTGCTTCTCTCAGAATGAAATTTATTATCCATTTGTTTAGCACTGCGGTCAGTGCTAAATTGCTCCTAATTTGTTTTTGCTAAATTAGCTTTGTATTAAAGGTGAGATTTTCAGGACAGTCGGGGTCACTTCCATTAATTTAGTTATTGTGGAAGCTGGAAAATTGGGGAAATCAGCTGTCCCTTGGTATTGTGACTTAACATTTTAAACAGAGCTGATAGCTGCCATCACCATACAGCTTAGAAAAAATGTCCTATGATAAACAAATGTTTCTTTTTTTTTTCAGACGCAAGAGCATCCGTGCTCCTTCCAGTCAACTAATCCATTGGATAATTTCTCAAACTTCTTCAAAAAGGCAAGCTCTCTTCGCAACATATTTGCATCCAAAAGGGACAGAACCTTCTCAGAGACCTCTTTTAAAGAGGACGATCGCTTTACCACCTTTCAAAAAGTGGATGACTCAGGAGTTTTCACATCACGTGGTAGGAGTGATGAGTCCAGCAGTATGTGCTATGAGGCAGAGAGTCCAGACGAGGCAGCTTTGGTGTATGCCGCCAAAGCGTATGGCTTCATTCTGCTGAGCCGCACCCCCAACAGTGTGACAGTGAGGCTGCCGTTGGGTCAGATCCTGGCCTTTGAGGTGCTCGACATCCTGTCCTTTGACTCCAACAGAAAGAGAATGTCTGTGCTGGTGCGACATCCCATCACCAAAGAGTGTGTTCTGTACACCAAAGGTGCAGACTACTCTATCATGGAGCTGCTCGGTGCACCATATGCGGGTAAAGATACTTTGTAAATGCTGTAATGAATTAATATACAAAATGAAATCTTATGAATATTTTTTCTGTCTCTTCATTTTCAGAACATCTTAGTGGAAACCAGAAGAATATTGTAGCAGATACTCAGTATCACCTTGACTGCTATGCTAAAGAAGGGCTGCGTACGCTTTGCTTTGCAAAGAAGGTAGACACTGAAGAATATGAACAATTACGAGTATGTTTTTGTCCTGCAATTGCAACAGCGCCTTGATTTTGATGCGTGCGCTTTAGGTTGTGAGCGCCAAAGACTATGATGTCTGGTTCGTGAACAGACAGAGCGCTATGGCTGCCATCGACGGCAGAGAGGAACTCATTATGGACACTGCTGTGCAGCTGGAGACAAACCTCACCCTACTGGGTAACAACCGAGCCATCCGCACACCTGTAGAACATACATATGTCTGTAAATCATCTTCCTATAGGGGCGACAGGCATTGAGGACCGTCTGCAAGAGAGCGTTCCAGACACCATCTTGGCACTGCGGGAAGCAGGGATCAAGATGTGGGTGCTGACTGGTGACAAGCCAGAGACGGCTGTCAACATCGGCTATGCCTGCAGGCTGCTGGAAGACGAAGACCTGGTGATTAACATGAGCTGCAAAAACAAGGTGAGGTGTTGCTTTGGCGACATCTTGTGGCATCTTGTGGCATCAACAAAATAGAAGAGAATAGGCTTATTAAATCCATGCATCCACGCATATCTACATTTTCGATAGCACTTATCCTCATTTGGGTCACGCATGAGCTGGAGCCTATCCCATCTGAATTTTGGCGAGGGGCAGGGTACAACCTGGATGGGTCAACAGTCAATAACAGGACGCACAGAGACAAAAAACAAGCAAAGCAAACAAAAAAAAAACACTCACATTCACACCTAAGACAATTTGGAGGCTTCATTGAACCTCACATGCATGTTTTCGGAATGTGGGAAGAAGCTGGAGTACCCTGAGAAAACCCACGCAAGCAAGGTATGAGGTGACTCCCATTTGACATGAGTTTGAATGTGACTGGTTAATTCTGAACACAGCCACATCCCCACTTATGAGCGGGTGTGCACACTTGTACAACCAATTTATGTCAGTTGCTGTTGTTGTTTTTTTTAAATTTGCCATTACAAAAAATATTTTATTTTTCATTGCGTTGTACAAGTTAAAGATCGAATTAATGGTGGAAAGGTTTTCCAATTATTTATCTTGATCTCAGATGTGAATGTAAAACTTCACAGGAATAAAAATATACTATTTATTGAATTATATTGTGACATGAAAATATTTCTCATCGCCAATTTCAGAAGACCGCATTGAATTTTCGTGATGGTCACTTAATTAAGCTTTAAACTTTGACATTGACTTGCCCCTCATTTTTAAAGTCACCTAAAAATTTGAGCACTTTTATAATATAACAAAAGGTCAAATCTCTCTGAGAAATGTCCGAGTGTCCGGTGATGCAGCAAAGGCTGGAGCCACTTATAACGAGCTGCCCAAGTATGTTAATCAAATGTCTGAGATAGCCTTGAATTTCAGTACATCTTTTTTGGTCTGGAGGTGATACACAGGGAGCTTTCTAGATCTCACTTTGGGCTTACCATGGATGATACATGGACTCAGTTCCTGCCAATCCAATAACTAAAACTTTCATATCTAATTAATAACCTAATATTGAACCCTCACAGGAAATGTTTCTTTTCCTGTGATTTAGAGTGGAGCCTTATTGGTTCACCTATTTTTTTTTACCAGCATTGACCAGCCATCATCACTTCACACTTAATATTATATATAATATCAATATTTTGACTGTGCAGGGTTGATAGAAACAAAACAGGATATGTGACCGATTTTCTATGATGTTAGGCTGTGGTCAGCTGTAGGGGGGTGTGGGGGGCGTTTGTAAAGCAGCTCACACTGATAATTGTGACACATTTAGCTTCAAACAGTGTTTAAAAAAAATGGTGTGACTTTTGGAGAGTCACTTTTTTGCACATTTAGAACAAGATTTGTCAAATTTATAGTTAAATCCAAATTTTAAATGTTACACCTAAATCTTGAATCTAAATGCTAAATATATATTAAAATGTTAAATACATCCATCCATTTTCTGAGCCGCTTCTCCTCACTAGGGTCGCGGGCCTGCTGGAGCCTATCCCAGCTATCATCGGGCAGGAGGCGGGGTACACCCTGAACCGGTTGCCAGCCAATCGCAGGGCACATACAAACAAACAACCATCCGCACTCACATCTACGGGCAATTTAGAGTCGTCAATTAAACTACCGTGCATGTTTTTGGGATGTGGGAGGAAACCGGAGTGCCCGGAGAAAACCCACGCAGGCACGGGGAGAACGTGCAAACTCCACACAGTCGGGGCCGGGGATTGAACCCAGGTTCTCCGAACTGTGAGGTAGACGCTCTAACCAGTCGGCCACTGTGCCACCTGTTAAATACATGTATATCCAAATATGAATCTTAAATATGTATATGTATAAATTTTAAATATAAATATTCAAACTAAATGTTGAATATATATTTAAATATAAATGTTAAATCTAAATGTTTCAGGTCGAAAGAAATACTTAGCTAATGTACACAGCCAAGAAACGGAAGTACCAAAATAACAGGTGTGTGTTTTATTGTGTCAAAAACCGTATTAAAAAACATCTTATACAGGGAAATGGACCCTTGAACATAGATGATCACCACCTGAAATAACAAACCTATTGGGGGAAACTTTATTTGACGCGTACTTTGAGTATTTAATGTCACCTTTATGAAGAAGTGCCACTTCGCCACAGCTCTGCAATGGGTTATGGCTGAGTGCATCTGGAAGATGCCGCTTCTCCCTCCGGAAATCGTCACCGGCTGGGACTTCAGCCTCCTTTCTCAAGCAAGGAAGCTAGCTAGCTAACACAGCCGCCGGCATCTGCCGCAGCGCCTCTGCCATCGGCCGCCGTCCACCTTCAGCGCTGGACAACCGAAGCAGAAAGCGACCATTCGTGTGGACGTCGCGGGAGCCGGGAGCGCAAGGAGGGAAGGAGGAGGGTGGTGCTGAAATGCCAGGGTGGAAAAGAAGAACTACAGCAGCAGCAAAAGTTCTTTTTTTCTCCCCTCACCCCCTTGCCACTTGTTTTTCCAAATCTACCTCCAGGGCTGACGTCCGCTCTTTTGCGGCTGGCGAGCAAGCACTGTGAGGCGGGCAGGCCTCAGAGTACGGTCTCTGGTTCTGGCGGTCTCTGGCTAGTTCCACGTAACACTTCTTCAGAAAAGTGACACGAAACACTCAAAGTACTCGTCAAATAAAGTTTCCAGAACTGGTTTGTTATTTTAGGGAGTGATAATATATTTCCCAGGCTCATTTTCCCTGTATATTTATTTCATTTTTATTTTATTTATTTTTTAAATGTTATTTGACGCTACAAACGCAGCTTTTATTTTAGTACTTCCGTTTCTTGGCAGTGTGGATTTGCATATTAACAAAATATTTAGTTCGACCCGAAACATTTATATTTAGCATTTAACATTTATATTTAATTTTCATATTTATATTTAACATTTAGTTTTTAAATTTCACACACACACACACACACACACACACACATATATATATATATATATATATATATATATATATATATATATATATATTTAAAATTTAGATTTAGGTTTTATATTTACATAAATATTTAACATTTAAATACATGTTAACATTTAGATTTGAGATTTAGGTGTAATATTTAATATTTGCATTTAACTTTTAAGTTGACAAATATTGTTCTAAATGTGCAGAAAAGTGACTCTCGAAAATTCACACCAGTTTCGTAAAAACGTTTTGAAGCTAAATGTGACAAATTGTTGCTGTTATTTTTGGCGTGAACAGCTTTACAAATGGCACCCCATAGTCAGACGTCACTTATTTTCTTATATTTTCACTGCCTGTAACTGGAATTCAAAGCTAAATAATATTCATGTTTATTTAGCTTGTATGCACTTCCATCTTGGACTGCACTCTGGAGGAGGTGAGGAGCTATGAAAACGACCCTCGTAACGTGGATACTACCCCAGACATCTCGCTCGTGATCGATGGACGCACCCTGGCCATGCTTCTGTCGAAAGATCTGCAGGGCCGCTTTGTGGAGTTGGCAAAGCGTTGCCGCTCTGTGCTCTGCTGTCGAGTCACACCCTTGCAGAAGCGCGGAGTGGTGAAGCTCATCAGGGAGAAGCTCAGGGTCATGACTCTAGCTGTCGGTAGGTCAATAAGATCGTTTCTACAGTTTGGACTTGTGTTAAACTATATATTGTCATTCATTATTGATCCTGTTATCCTCTCTCAGGCAGAAAAACAACAGGGTTGTTGTGTAATTGTTTAACGTTCTTTGTCCTTATAGACCAATTAATTGATTACTGTAGACTAATGTTTGTTTTTAGGGCAACCAAAGTCATTGAGCAGGAGAGACGTTTCCTGAAAGACTTTGTTTAGTTCATCCCAATAGTTATTTTTTCCCCCAGCCATGTCTTACTGAGAAGCATTTGGACAAAGGTATTGGGACACATCTCTTTCATTTCTTAAATGAATTAATTAGTCATTCAGGGGTTGGCCCTGTGTTGTCCGGAATTTTAATTCATCACCAAGATATTGGAAAACTACACTACTCACAAAAGGTTAAGGATATTCAAATACAATTTTATTTATGTAGCACTTTCAATATGTAAAAAATACAACACAGTGCTCTACAGAGATAAAAAAAAAAATATTACAGTTAAAATAGCAAGAAATATACAAAACCCCAGCCCTCCTAAACACAAACACACACATATGAACACACACCCTCGCACTTATGCATACACGATAGTGTAAAAACATGGCAAGGCACTGAGGATCTGAGGAAAGACAACCTATGGGAGCCATCCACACCGAGAGGTGCCATGCCCCGCAGCCACAGAGGATACCGCCACAGAGACCACCATGACCGGGTAGACCGGGTCCGGGGAAACTGCAGGATGACATCACCGCGGGCAGACCGAACACATGTCCCAGCGTGGAGGCTCTCATGAGGAGTCACTGGACAAAAACTTAAAAAGACTATGAGACAATAGGACAGAATAAAAACTGAAGGAAAATAGGAGATAAAATATAATTGGATAAAAAATACATAGATAAATTAATACATAAATGAGGAGATGATTAAATGTCGACATAAATAATCGAGAAAACATTTAAAAGCTCAATAAATAATAAATAATTCAGTTAAAAGCGAAACCAAACAGGTGAATCTTGAGCTTCCTTCTAAAAGCATCAACAGTCGTTGTGTTGCTGATGCCGTTTGGCAGGCTGTTCCAAAGGCACGGGCCGAGTGGCTGCGTGCAGCCTGTAGAGGTATTTTTTTCTAATTCAAAAGTTGAGAGAAGGTCAAATTAAGTTAACTTGTTATGGATATAGTGCAATTTAGATTTATGGTAAAATCTATGTTTTTGTGAGTTGTGTACAGTATATGTTTGCAACTGGGTGGAGAACAGTTTGAGTTTTCCAGTGCAAAAAAATTGAGGCCCAAAACTGAATGCTTGGATGAGTTTTGTGTTGAAGACTATGAATGCCCTTTCAACAAACCCAGCAAACATCTTCGGAGGAAACTATAATGGAGACCATGAGCAAGACCGAGCTGGTCCAATATCAGCTCACACATGTTAATTTGGATGAATAGAAATTCCCACAAATGCATTTTGTGACGAAGCGTAGAAGTTGTTATGGATGCAAAAGTGAGACCAACTCTTTTTGTTTTTTTGTTTCTATCAGCAGTCCCGTTATTTTTGCCCAGAGAGACTCATTGAAAATAAGAGGAGCAAGTTTGTTGTGTTTAGTGCACTTCCATGGCATGCATGAGTCAGCAGATTGGAACATTGTTCAATGCTTGCTTTTACAATCAAAAGGAATTTCTAAATAGTCAATGGATGTTAATGTATTAACAAACCTCCACATCTGCACTTCAAATTACAACATCCAACAATGTGACCACAGGTGATGGTGCCAATGATGTTAACATGATCCAAGCAGCCGATATTGGGATCGGGATTTCCGGTCAGGAGGGTATGCAGGTTAGAATCAAGCCTTTTACCCAAGACGCAAGAATTTGAGTGAAACTGTACTTAATGTTTGAAATATTATCTGTCAATACATGGAATATTGTATTTGACATGAAATGTGTTTGCTTGTAAAATAGAAAAATATACTAAGGACTGTCTAACATTCCTCATAGAATACTTTTGATTAAAAAATACACAAATATGTATCCGCAAAGGTTGGATTAAGGCAACTGGACTGTTCTTGTTTGTTGAAGACGTTTCATCTTTAATCCAAAAGGCTTCTTTAGTTGTACAATTTTAGGTGTGGAGTCTCCCTATGTATGCGTCAGTGGGTCTGTTCCTTGGGGGTGGTCAATAATAGGTTGTTTTTGTTGTCCAGTTTGGTTGGTAAAATGGCCGTCTTGCATGCATCGTTCACACGTCTTGTTGCAAAACAGCTCGTAATATTACTTTTTACGCCTGGATCACTATCTCTGACAATCAACTGAAATGTTTGCAAACCATTTAAAGCAAAACATTAAAACTGGCAAACAGACTCCCATTCAACATTAGCAACCATTATACTCATACCATAACGGGCATTCAAACTGTAAGACAACACCACCAAGCAATAGCACTGAGATATCTAAGGGCCGCAACAACCAATACTGCCCTCCAGAAAACAATAAATGAAGCCCACCCAATAACTGATACCCCTGTCCTTCATTGTGCAGCTTGCTGAAACCACCCAGCCACCCAGGCCCACATAACAGAGTAGCCAAAATCATTGAATATCATCCCCCCCGTCTTCCAACTCCCTCCACTTCTATTCACCACCAATTGAGATAATCTATGAACAGAAGAGGGCACAAGCCATGAGCTATCCCTCCAGGCTCATGAATCTCTAAATCTAAAATTTTAGAACTGAAGGAGCCTTTTGGATTAAAGGTGAAACGTCTTCAACAAACAAGAACAGTCGGGTTTATTACCATGATCTCTATGACAGAGAATCTACACAGACATATTACAAATGTGTAATTGCGTTGTGTCATTTGCAGGCAGTCATGGCGAGTGATTTTGCGATTTCTCGCTTCAAACACCTTAAAAAGCTGCTGCTGGTTCACGGACACTGGTGCTACACTCGTTTGGCCAATATGATCATTTACTTCTTCTTTAAGAATTTGGTGGGTCTACATATGGAGCTGGGGTATGTATACTCTGCCTGCCCTCTGGTCATCTAACCAACTTTTGTGTCATGTCACCCACTTCTCCAGGCCAATGTCAATCTGCTCTTCTGGTATCAGTTCTATTGTGGATTCACAGCGACCGCCATGTTGGACTACTGGCTGCTGATTTTCTTCAACCTCTTCTTCACATCTGTACCTCCCATCATGTTTGGGATCATGGACAAAGATGTTTCGGCAGAGGTGCTGCTCGGTGTTCCTGAACTTTATCGGACCGGACAAGGTGCAGGGGTCAGTCCATCCATCCATTGCATCCTAGAGCTGAAACCTAACTCAGCAACTTCCAGAGAAAAAAAAGCAGACTACACCCTGGAATGGTTGCCAGGCAGTCACAGGAAAATTGACTTTCCTTGTACAGTGGCATTTGAAAAATTATAAACGCCAGCAATTTGTCTAATAGCTCATAAGGAGAGTGTAGGTAAATCCAGTCAAAGCTTTAATATAGTGACATGTTTTGTGCATCAACATTTTAGAAATATCGTTTTTCCACCTTCTGGGTTTCCATGCTTGATGCCTTCTATCAGAGTCTCATTTGCTTCTTCATTCCATACTTGGTAAGAGAACACTTGGCTGTGGAGTCTACCATCAGTCTACATTTTCACTACACCATGTTTTATTTTGTGCAGGCGTACCAGGATTCGGATGTTGATGTTTTCACATTTGGAACTCCTTTAAATGCAGTTTCCTTAATTACCATCCTGTTGCATCTGTCAATAGAGATCCAAGCCTGGGTGAGTACCAAACCAAAAAAAAGTCATGACACTGGTTAAATTTAAGTTGTTTTAATTTCAAAACCATTATAAAACAATAGAAAAACTGTCGAAGATAATTAATTTGAATGATTTTATTTCTTCCAGGCTAAAACTATTGCCAACACACATCTTTTATTCAATGTTCACTGCATTTTAAAACGTCTAACAATTAATGTCATGTATAATACATGAATTTAATTATTAGCATCTGCTTGGTAAAATGTATTGATGTATGATATTCGTATTTAATTAATTGTATTTTACTGAGCAGCAGATGATTTTCCAGGATGCAGTAATTTCCCTGTGTGTTTCTATGGACACTCACGTTATTGTCTTTGTCATTACTGGTGCAATAGTACCCTTTGGTGGCATTGAAAAAAAGAAAAAGAGAAAAAGGCAGCTCTTCATGTTACATCACACATTATGATGGTTTGAAGTTTTGTCTTTTGTGGCAAATATTTCCAGTATTTTCTTTTTGACTTCCAAACTAAGGAGCGTTTCTAGGCCCCTTGGGGGGGGGGCAGGCAAAAAGGACTTTGGAAGCCCACTCCAAAAAACAAAACAAAAAAAAGAACCAGGACAATGTCAGTATTTTGGAGTGATCCTTTTGTCACAATTTGCCAACGAGCATTGTCCTTGATGACTTTAGGCCGCAGGCCTAACTGTACCATTTTTTTTGAGTGTTTGACTTTGGTGGTTAAACTGTCAATGTTTCTGACAAAATATGGAACTACAGTGTTGCCATTGCTTTTTTTGTGTGTGTGCTTTGCAGACTGTGGTTCACTGGATCATCATGCTAGGCAGTGTTGCTGTATCCTTGATCCTGACGCTGTTATACACTTCCTGTGTTACCTGCAACTCCCACTGGACGCTCCAGAACCAATTGAAAGACCCAATTTTCTACCTTATCTGCATCATCACAACAGTGGTGGCCCTACTGCCCAGGTACCATTGTAAATATTGTCTCAACTTTGCTTTACACTGAAACAACTCAAGGCCTAGCTTTGTGGAGGTGACAGTCAATGAGTGACAGTGAGTGTTTGGGCGTGATCTGTGGTCCACAACAGCTCCTGCGTAAGTGTGCTAATTGTGTCCATGTGTTTTACTATTCTCTCTGAGTTCAATAAATCCGTGGCTCTCCTTTCCCACGTGCGAGGGTATGTGAGAATGTTGTAAAAAACGATTAAAACCATCGCTGAATGATATAGCAGGGGTGAGAACGATGAACTGGAATATAGCAGAGGAAGACTCTGACAGTGATTCTCAAACTTTTTTCCACTAAGTACCACCTAAAAAAATACATAGCTCGCCAAGTACCACCATAATAGCCTAAATTAAAATACAGTAGAATAGTTGGCCTAAGTGTTCATCAAAAAATGGGCAGAGGTTTTATTCCTAAAAAGTATTTATGATATTATTATATCCATCCATTCGCTGTACCGCTTATATTCATTAGGCTCACGTGTGTGCTGGTGCCTATCCCAGCTGACGCTGAGAAGCGGGGTGCACCATGAACTGGTCGCAAGCCAATCGCGGGGCACATAAATGACCATTCACACCTACGGACAATTAAGACTCTTCAGTTAACCTACCGTCCATGTTTTCAAACTCCACACAAGAAGTCCAGATTCCACGACTTCAGAACTGTGTGCCGGATGTGTTAACCAGTTGTCCACTGTGCGTCCATATTTATGATACATACTTATGAAAATAATATAATCTATTCCTTTAAGCAACTGTAACATGCAGTTTGAAGATTAGCACTTTGCCTAAGTATAGGAAAAGAAAATACTGTACTTAAATAAGGATTCAATTATAATGTATTGCACATCAAATTTAAATAAAAAATTGACTTAAGTATATGTTTAAAAACAAACAGCTATTCATGATTAAATTGCAATGCAATTAGAAATGTGCTTGTCCTGTGCTTAAAAGTTAAATACAATTGAACTGTACTTGAAAAATGTATTGTGCTTGAAAATTTAAAAAATGTACTTTTAGTAGTTTTAACAGTTTGTAGGCATAGCTACAAGCTTCCTTCTAATACCTTTGATTGTACTGCATGTTTTAAATGTACATTTTATTTGTATTTTTAACTTATTGATTCTTTTGAATACCATCAGAGCGAGCCCGTGTACCACACTTTGAGAATCATTGCTGTATTGGCATATACATTTGGTACCGTGTGTTCTTGGTCAATAACATTTGAAAAAGTAGACATTTAGATAAACGTCTGTTGTGAATTGCTGCCATTTTAACTGCCCTCGGTTCATTAAAATTCACGATTCCACTATTAACAGATTGTTTTGGATTTGTAAAGATTTACAAAGATAATTAACTATAAAGATCATGAATGGCTACTTCTCAGCATCCCCCTGCCCGTCGATGTCTCTCAAAGTGATGATATTTTGAAGGAATGCCCTGATTTACATCAAAGTGCAGCATGTTTTTCACTGGCCTACTTTCTCACCAGCGCACTCTTTCCCCCAGGTACATGTTTCACGTGATGAGGAACTCTATCTCCCCCTCCCCGATTGTGCAAGCCCGGCATCTGGACGGCCTGGATGCCTCCACAAAGGAAGCGTGGATCAAAGAGTGGAGGGGCTTCAGGGGTGGAGAGGAGGTCAAACGCTCCGAGCTCTGCACTCCACCTTCTCCCACCACTTCTCGGACCCCAACTTCCCCTGATTCCTTAGGGAATGAAATCACACTGAGGTCATTTAAAATATAAAACAAGACTGCACAAATACTGTACTACAATGAGAGGGATAATTTATTATGAACATTTTTTTTTTTTTTACACCTGGAGGTAGCTCACCAGTGGAAATGTCCCATGGTGGAGCTTTTCTTCATGGAGCACTTTCAGTAGGGAGTGAAAGACTTCAGTCTCCTATGACATGAAATGTGATTCAACCTTCTTCTTTTACTCATTCGGTGCCACAGTGAACAACAACCAGCTAAAGTCCTGATGGGAATTCAGGGCACATGGTAAAACATGCCCATTGTGGAGGGATTTTTTTTAAATTTAACTCTGTAAATGACACATGATTTCACTGCCTATGTGATGGAATTAATTGTCGTTAGTCTGTGCGTGTGTGTGCGTGTGTGTGTTTTGAACTCTTCAAATGCACTGCATAGTTAATAGAAGAAAGTATTATGGAAATGCAATGCTTTAACTTAAACCACTTGTAAAAAAAGGGCTTGACTTATCATAGGCATACTTCAGTATACTGTAGTAGCGCGAGCAGAGCAGTTACATAACGTCCCATAACCTGCAGTTTAATCGATGCTGCGCTCTAGTGTTGGACAAATACTACTACACAAAGGTCAAAGGGACAGACGAGGAGACATTAAAATGGTCGATTGCGCCTCACTACACTCGTCTGTACAATACGCAGCAATTCAAGACACGTTGGAGACTATAATAAAGACGTGTAGGATGCCACAAATATACACAGACCAATTGGACATGGGAGATCCTACAGTGTACTATGCCAAATTTTTTAATCGTTCTATTTTACATGTGACAAACTATGGATTTTTTTTTTAATAATTTAAAAACGTTCCTTGTCTCACGATGAGAGTTGGATTGGACCCGAGAGCAGACTGAGGCGGAGGGAGTAGATTAAGAATGGTTTATTGCAGGTTGGCACAGGGTAAGGGTATCTGAGGCGGGGTGGTGGACCGGCAGGACAAGGAGCGAGCAGGAAGCGGGAACGTGAGCAGCTGGAGCGGCTTGGCGGCGCGGCTGGAGCAGGCGGCGAGGAAGGCACAGGAGGAACACTGGGGATGAGGAGGAACTCGTGATGGGCAAATGATACCGAGGCCTTGGAGCTTCGAAACGTTGTGTCGGAGCTTGTAGCAAAAATAACAGTGTCACGTGACCGATGACGTTCGAGCATCACTGTTTCGCTTGGCGCTTCATTCCTTCAAAATGTTTCGAAGCTTTTCATTGGCTCATAGTCTTTCAGTGTGTGTCATTGGCTCAATAGCCTTTCATTTATTCTTTGGGTTAATCTGGAATGTGTTTTAGAGAATGGGGGAGAGCATCTGTATATTGTAATTACGATATAATCATTATTTGGTATGAATCAACAAAACACTTGAATGGTCATACGGACTTTTCTGAAATTGTATTGCTGTCATGGGAAACAGTGCCTGTGCTTCAGTGGTGCTCTTGAGAGGTTGCTATGGCTTCCGTTGTCCACCTGATGTCACCGTCACTGAAGCCTTGAAGCTTTGAATCTTTCCCGGCACAATTGTTACGAAAGCCTCAGTGTTTCATGAGGTTTCACTTGCCCACCACTAGGAAGAAAACAATCGGGTGACTACAGTAGAGGGTCGTAGGATAGTTACTGTCATACCACAAAAAAAACCTGGAAGTACGAGGGTGGGCCGGTGAGCCACAAAGTGTTAATACTCAGGCGAAGGTTGTAGAGCTTTAAATGTAGGTCGTAATCAGCAATCCACGACCACATTACAATGTAATCATTGTCATTACTATGTACTTTGGCTTCCATGTATTCCACCGGCTGGACTCTGGCTGTTGCTTGAAAATGGTTCCAACCTGGCTGCCATGTCATAAGTGGAGAAACTTAGTGTGAGGGCAGTGATATGTACATTTGCTAAATGAGCTCAATCATAGATGCCTTCCCCCCCCCTAGATAAGTAGGCAGCTCACAAAAGATTAATTTGGCTGTAGAATTTCACTCTTAGTGGGTGTGCAGGCTTTCCGAACACCCATATACAGTATTTGCATACAAGCAATTAAAAAGTCAATTTTCCATATTACGTTCCCCTTTCAAGGATTACAATTGCCGCTTGACTTGTCACCAAGTAGCTTCTTGTGCCATGCCATGAAGCAACACAAAGGCCATGAACCATACGCTATGGTCGTTGGACTCATTTATTTAATGGTGACTATGATTTGGAGAAGGAGATGCTGTTGTGTTGCACCTGTGTTATTTTTAATTGTCAGACTATGAGTAAGGAAATTATGGCCTGCAGATTTCCCCTAAAAATTGCTCAATTAAAATGTATTTATAATGTGGTATTTGTTTTTTCTCTTATTAAATAATTGGTCATTTAGGGGCCCTGACCATTTGGAAAACCCAAAATAATATTAAAATTATGAAATACATTTACATAATTAAATACTGAAATAAATAAACAAGTACTGAAATAAATAAATAAATACTTCATGACATTTTTATTTTATTTTATTTTATTTTATTTCGGCACTCTTGATCTGCCATAAGATTTTATTCCGTCATCGTGTCATTACAAATGATGTAGCCTGTAAAACAAAAATCGGGGTCACAATCTCTTGTACGGTTGCCATGGATTTTTCTGGCTCAGCCACGCCCATTTGTAGTGACGTCGCACGGTAGCAGTCAGTCAGTCACGTCGGTATGAGAAAAGGAAACAAAAGAGCTCGACTGCGTTGAGTTTTGTCACAGTGACAAACAACTATTTTTGGAGACTATTATTAAGAGCAGTTTCCTCGACGCGCAGACAATGCTGAGACAACTCGTCTGCATTGTAGCACGCAAGGAAGGGTGACGACAAGAAGCAAGGTGGCTAATGCTACTACCCTAGTAGCTGACTGCCACTTTAGTTTTAAGGTAAGAACTTCGTGTCTCCATTTTTAATTTTTCAATTTTTTACTTTTTGGTCGACTTTATTTTGTACTGCAGTTCCTTCCAAGAAAGATCGGTTTTTACTCCGCAGCTTACTAAATAGTGAAGTCGTACACAATGTGTTTTCTTCAGCGAAGCAAGTCAGCAAATAGCCTTCCTGTTTGCTCAGTGTTTCCTCACATTCGGGGTGAAACCAGCACCGATTTTCTTTTGAATCATCAATCGAAGAATAACCAGATTTCTGTACCGTCACTCATTTGCTGCCATATTCAAACAGGTAATTACTGTCGTCTGTGGTCCTTTGTACCATTCCCCTGATGACTAACTTTAAACAAGTAGTTATGTTTATACTAGACTTTACGCCGATCTGATCGGTGTGATCGGTATCGACCGATAATTAGGATTTTATAATAGTCATAATAATAGTCATAATTCGCCGATCCGGTCAATGACGTCATCGATCGGCTCCGCACAAGACATTTAACTCCGCGTCGCCGTCGCGTATGAATCCAAAAGCTAGTTTTTTTAAGCCATGTCACGTGTCTTGTGGCGCAGTACTGTAACTATCTGACGGCCAAGAAAGTTGTTTTCATTCTTGTCGGTGTGGGACAATTTTGTGGTCTCTCAGACAAACAACACGTAAGTTATTTGCAGTCTGTGCACAACTGAAGTGAGTTAGAGTAAGTATTAATTAAATAATTTAATTGCAAAATAAAGTAAATTAGCCGGCACGGTGAGCAACTGGTTAGCACATCTGCCTCACAGTTCTAGGGACTGGGGTTCAAATCCCGGCCCCGCCTCTGTGGAGTTTGCATGTTCTCCCCGTGCCTGGGGGGGTTTTCTCCGGATACTCCAGACTACAAATAACGAATTTTGCGGATAATTAATGGCCATTGAAAATAATTTCATTTTAAAGCATTCCGAAGATGTGTTCTCCCCGTGCCTGCGTGGGTTTTCGCCGGGCACTCCGGTTTCCTCCCACATCCCAAAATCATGCATGGTAGGTTGATTGAAGACTCTAAATTACCCGTAGGTGCGAATGTAAGTGTTTGTTTGTTTGTATGTGACCTGCGATTGGCTGGCGACCGGTTCAGGGTGTACCGTGCCTCCTGCCCGAAGATAGCTGGGATAGGCTCCAGCAGCCCGCGACCCTAGTGAGGATAAGCGGCAAAGAAAATGGATGGAATAAAGTAATGTAATTACAGTAACTTAGCACCCATTATTTCTGTAATGTTGATTTGACCTAAACTTATGTCAGTGGACAATCCTTGAATGCCCCCTAGAGGTCATTGATGTTTTCACTTTTGTCTAAAATGCTAGAGAATAATTTTGAGCTGGGGTGGGCTCCAGCACGCCCGCGACCCTATGGGGATAAGCGGTACAGAAAAATTGCCTGATGAAAGTTGTCCTTTTGTTTTAGAATCATGACACAGGAAGGCAGTGTGTGTGACGTCACCCTTGGTGTGGGGGGCATGACTTGTGGCTCCTGTGTCCAATCCATAGAGCAGAAAATTGGTTCTCTGCAAGGTGTAATACACATAAAGGTAATTACTATTTGTTCATTTAATAACTGATTTCATCTCACCACCAGCAGTGTGCAGACCTATGACACAAATGCTTCCGGTTCAAACCACAATCTTAATCACGTTGTGATAATTCTTAAAATCTGAACACATAGGGATTGAGATTTCTGTTTGTATTAAACTGATCAAAGATGACGTTTTGCAGCGCATTCTTGACTAGCCAGGCCAATCTTGATTTAAAACCAGGTAATAGCAATGTAGCCACAAGGGCTAAATTGCAGTAATTGAGGCCTGTTTTTTTTGTTTACCCCCAGGCTGAGATTAAATGACAAAGATAATGCAGTTGTATGTTCAAGATGGAGTTCTGCCCTTTGCAGGACTCTGACAGCCGGTCGATACGCCGCACCCACAGGAAATGTTATTTGTCTTTGTCTTTTTACAGAATCTCGGCCCTCTTATGGTAATCTATATATATGTGGTATTCTTAGACCTTAGTCCCAATTCTCATTGAAACAAAAACAAATATCTAATCCAGAGTGCTAAACCTCCACTTTGCTTTGCAATGTATCACTGAGTCAAATGATCCCTCCAGTGTGTCACATGTTTCTGCTTTCTGAAAGAAGAGAACAACAAGGATCATCATGTTGTTAAAAGCATGTGGACCCAGTTTATAATCTTTCTTTCATACTGCAGTAATAATGTAGATAAAATAGTCTTTCAGTTGGCGTTAATTTGAGCCTGAAATGACATTTAGTGAAAATGTACAGTAAATGAAGGTAGTATTTATGGTTACATTTTAAAAATGGCCCTTATCTGAATAAAATGAGTAAAAACTTACAGAAATATTTTAACACCCACTGTTTGTGTTTAGTCTCATGTTCTTCATGTAACACCCCTGGTTGAGGCTGTTCTTGTGGAAACTAGTGTCACCCAAAAAAGCAAAACATGCCCTGCACGTTACTTATGTGATGCTCGTTGAACTATGCCATGAGATATGCTGAGGTGCTCGAAATCATGCCTGATGGTGGTTCCAACTATGACGTTTAGAGGCGTGTTTTTCCATAATAATTTGGATTGTAAACTTTATTCATCAAGTTTCTAATGAAATACTGGGGTATCGTTACCTTTTTCTATTCACTTTATCCTGCCTTGCTTAAGTAGTAGATGCACTTTCACGCTGTGTTGTTCTCAGAAACACCATGAGGACAATTTCTGGAATTCCTCTTTTTTGAATTAGTCGTTCTTTTTGTCATTATACATCCCAAATACATATCCTTCTTTGCTGCCTACTTGAAAAATGGTTATGAATTTTATTGACAAAAGTCTCCAAACCAATCGAACGAAATTTTTATTGAATTTTGTAAATCCTTTTGAAAGTAATTTCAACACATGGTTGTTCTTATTTTGTAGGTCTCTTTAGAGCAGACGAATGCCACAATCATTTTTAATGACAGCCAACAGAGCGTAACATCCCTGTTAGAGGCCATCGATGACATGGGGTTTGAATCAAGTTTATCTACGTCCGGCGCGACCACACCCGTTTGCACTGACACCCAGCTGATCCCAACATCAGGACTGACGTCTGTAGCTCGAAGGGAGGCTATGGAGATGCTGTCTCAGATTCCAGGAGTACTGGATGTCAGAGAGAGTCAGACGGAAGAGGGCCTCACCGTCACCTTTGCCTCGTCTTTGACAGCAGTGAAGGAGCTCACTGAAGTCATTTTGAGCCTCTCGCCATCTGAGAATGCCACTCCTAGCAGCCCTGTGCCCAAAGACTTGCGCATATCTTCATCTCACAACACCGAAACCAGAGCAGCGCTCCTGAAGATGAGCATTGAAGGCATGACCTGTCATTCCTGCACCACCACGATTGAGGGGAAGATTGGAAAATTGAAAGGGATTGAAAAGGTCAAAGGTGAAACCTAATTATTGATCATGCTGTTTAATACACTGTCATTGTAGTTTTCACTGGTGTCGAACTGCACTGAATCCTAATGAGCGCTGTAGCCAAAATGAGTCAACACAATAGGCAAGGCAAGGGAAATGTATTTATATAGGTTACTCAATGTGCTTTACATGGTTAAAAACATTTTAAAAACAAAGATCAAAAGACATTTAAGAAACAAAGTACAGAAAAATAAAAGACAGCTTTCTAAAATTTCTAAAGAGAAGTATGGTGCAAGAAAGATCATTTAAAAAAAATGGAAATGCTCTAAAATGCTTAATCATAAGCATGAGGAAAAAAATAATAGTTTTCCACCTGTACTTAAAAACATTCACACTTAGAGCTGACTTCACTTCGGTTGGCAGCTTATTCCATTTGTGTGCAGCATAATGGCTAAATGCTGCTTCACCATCTTTGCTTTGGATTCTGTGCTCCTCCATTTGAACTGAGTCTGTCGATCTCAGAGCCCTACTGGGTTTGTATTCCATTAGTATATCTTTTATGTATTCAGGACCTAAACCATTTAGTGATTTATAGACCAGTAGCAGAACTTTAAAATATATTCTAAAGGTGACAGGGAGCTAGCGTTGAGGCTTTAGAATTGGAGTAATATGTTCTGATCTCTTTGTTCTGGTCAGATCCCGAGCTGCAGCCTTCTGAATGAGCTGCAGCTGGTTAATGCTCTTTTGGGGGAGTCCAGTCAGGAGACTATTACAATAGTCAAGTCTACTGGAGATAAAAGCATGCATTAATTTCTCCTGGTCTTCTTGGAACATGCACCCCTTCACTCTGGATATGTTCTTCAACTGGTAGAAGGCTGAGACAAAGTTTTCAGGATTAGTTATATAACACTAGTACATGAATACTAAATATGGCTGTGAGAATGTAAATTAAAACTGACCATTATTCTTGTCTTTTGTAGAAGCTGAAGATTTTATACAGCCTGCGGCTCTGTTGACATTTGTGTTTTTCCACTCTCTAATTTTTCGCAGTAATTTTAGATTCTCAGGAAGCTACGATTGTGTACCTGCCTTACCTCATCAGTGTTCAGACCATCATTGACCAGATTTCTTTGGCCGGCTTTAAGGCCTGTGTAAAGTCTAAACCACGCCCTCTGCAATTGTCCATTGGTGAAGTTGAACGTTTTGCTGATTCTCAAAAAACGAGTGCTTCTTTGCCATTAGACACTTCTCAAGAGACAGAAATCTTTATTGACACGACTCTGGTGGCGCTCAGGGTGAAAGGCATGCACTGTCAATCCTGTGTGGTCTATATCCAAGACAATATCTCCACGTTACCTGGTGTATCCTCTGTGGTGGTCTCTCTCGAGGAGGAGAAAGCCTCAATCTGCTTTGATCCACTGAAAGTCGCAGTGCCTCAGTTGCAGCAGGCAATTGAAGCACTTCCTCCGGGCAACTTCAAGACTCAACCCTGGGACTCTTCTGGGGTTCTAAGCCCTCCAGCAAACTCCCCTCCACCTGCTTTATCTTCACCTCAACCGTTTGAAGGATTCCTGGCCAAACCTGCTGTTTCCCAACCTTGTTTTATCCAGCCTCTGGCATCCATGGCCAAGATTTACATTGAGGGCATGACATGCAATTCCTGCGTCCAGTCAATAGAAGGCATGATGTCTCAGAGGAAAGGTGTGATGTCAGCCCACGTCTCTCTGGCCGATCAGCAGGGCTTTTTTGAATATGACCCCCTGTTGACCTCCTCAGAAGAGCTGAGGGATGCCATAGAAGATATGGGATTTGATGCCTCCATACCCGGTGAGACTATCACCATCATCAATTTTAATAGAATAATAAAATTCTGCTGTAATACTGTCATGTTATATTATTGTTAATCAAGTTTTTTTTCCTGCAATGATTTGTTGCCCACAGAGCCCAATCCCCTCCCAACTGTGTCATGTCCCAGTGTCCTCAAGTCTTCAAGTGTAGCACCAATGAAAGATAAGGAACTCGACAGCAGCCCCCTCAAACAGATACCCCTGGATTGCAAAAGGGACAAGAGAGACAAGCACTCAAGTGCCGACAAGTGTTTCATCCAGATTCGAGGCATGACCTGCGCGTCATGTGTGGCAAACATTGAGCGAAACCTCAAAAATGAATCTGGTCGGTAACATTATGTAGAGAACATGTTTTCTTTTAAATTGAATCATTTGTAGACTTCAAAATATTCATTTTTGGCAGGTATCTACACCGTTCTGGTAGCATTAATGGCCAGTAAGGCCGAGGTGCGGTATAATGCCGAAATGATTGACCCTGTGAAGATTGTAGAGTGTGTAAACGAGCTCGGCTTCTCTGCCTCAGTCATGGAGAATTATGAAGGTTCAGATGGAAACCTGGAATTAGTGGTGAGTTATATGTCAGTTGTTTATTCAACACTGTAATTACATACACAATAATAAAAAATAAAAAAAAATCCATATATAGTTGAAAAAGATGACTATGTAATGCAGAGGTCGTCAACTACTGGGCCGCAGTAGTGTTAAATCATTTCACGTCACCTTGTTAAACCTCTGTACCTTTCGTCTGTTTATTCCACCTATTTCCAGGTAAGGGGAATGACTTGTGCTTCATGTGTCCACAAAATCGAATCCAGCCTTATGAAAGAAAATGGGATTATATATGCCTCTGTTGCCTTAGCAACCAACAAAGCACACATTAAGTACGACTCCGAAGTGATAGGACCACGAGACATCATCAAGCTGATTAGGGTACGACACTTCTTTGGTGCTGTTCAGTATTTGTATTTGTTCAATAGTTGTCAGTCGGAATGAAAATGAATTTACTTTTAAGATAAAGTTGGAGGTTGAGTTTTGAAACAAATTTAACAAAATCAATGCTGTATTGTGTTTTTAGAATTTGGGTTTTGAAGCATCACTGGTGAGAAGGGACCGTGCTGCCAGCCACTTGGACCACAGCAAAGAGATACGACAGTGAGAAGAATTTTGCAACAAATGCAATATCTTAACAAAACTCTTTGCTCTACATACTTTGGAATTCTGAGATTGAAGTACTAAAAATCAATCCCACATATAAAACATTTTGCTACTTTCAAAAACCTAACAACAGTGTATTTACGATAACTCACAATTGCTTTCCACTTTTTTGATCAATTAAACACACACACAGTCACACAGCAGCTATAAATAAACAGATGACTGAATAAATATTTTAAATACATTGTACACAAGATAAGAGAAAATAAGTCAATTGAAAATCAAATGTTATAGTTGTTAAAATAATAATAATATAATTGAACTGAAAGCCTGTCTGTGACGGTAAATCTCAAGTTCACATACGTTTTGAGGGGCCACAAGAAGGCTCTTCCAGAGACATGATCCAAAATAGATGAGGAAAAAGCTGCCCTTTTGGGAGTTATAGTAGTTCTAGTTATAGTGCTCAGTTGCCATAAGTTAAAAAGATGAACAAAATCTCATGAAATAAGTCCCATGAAATGAAGACCTGTTACCGCCGGGGGCATGAGATTTTAGCATCCTTTATATTGTGTTTGAATTTGGGGAAAATTCATTATATTGATGTTTCTCTGAGTAACTTCAAATGTTTCTGCTCTCTGAGGTGGAGGAAGTCTTTCCTGGTGAGCCTAATATTCTGTTTGCCGGTGATGGGTATGATGATATACATGATCATCATGGACCACCAGATGAACGTTTCACACCAGCACAACGCCACGGCCAAGGACCTCAACCTCTTCCATGCCACCATGTTCCTGGAGAGACAGTTGCTCCCAGGCCTCTCTGTCATGAACCTCCTCTCTTTCCTCTTTTGTGTGCCTGTGCAGGTGAGTCATAAGGTTTCTTACCTACTCCTCCACCTGTGTGTGTAGATCAGTGGCTGAAGCCTTTCTTATAAGTCTTCTCTATTTAGTTCATTGGCGGTCGCTACTTCTACATTCAAGCCTACAAAGCAGTGAAACACAGATCTGCCAACATGGACGTGCTTATAGTCCTGGCCACCTCCATAGCCTTCACGTACTCCTCCATCGTACTAATAGTGGCCATGGTGGAGAAAGCAAAAGTCAACCCCATCACCTTTTTCGACACACCGCCTATGCTCTTTGTCTTCATCTCCATGGGACGCTGGTTGGAGCAGATAGCCAAGGTTGAAATTATTGATAAGACATTGAATGTACCATGTGGAATTGCAGTAGCCCATATATTTTTCTCTGTATTTCTTCCTTTAGAGCAAAACCTCTGAGGCTCTTTCCAAGCTCATGTCTTTGCAAGCCACTGAGGCCACAGTGGTCACTCTCAATAGCAATTCATCCATTCTAAGGTATTGCTTGCTTGTGATCCTTTTGGTCACTCACTGTGTAAATGTTTGTGCTTGGCTAAGGCCAATATGATGCAACAGAATCTCCATATTTGACATTCTCCACAGGATTACAGTGCTGTGAAAACGTGTTGGCCTCCTTCTCAAATTCTTATATTTTTGCATAGTTTCCCCACTTTAAAGTTGAAGTTCAATAATATTCTCTCAAAAATCTTGGGAATCATTCAGTTGTTTTTATTTTTTGCAAAAGACAAGCCTTTGTTATTTTTGGTCAGTAGTGGTTTTCGCCTTGGAACTCTGCAATGGGTGCCATTTTTGCCCAGTCTCTTCCTTATTGTTGTTTCATGAACACTGACCTTAACAGTGACCTGCAGTTCTTTAGAAGTTGTTCTTTGTGACCTCCTGGATGAGGCATTGCTGTTCTCTTGTGATAATCTTTGTAGGCCAGCCACTCCTGGGTAGGTTCACCCGTGTTCCATAATTTCTCCATTTGAGGTTCATGGCTCTCCCTATGGTTCGGTGGAATCCTAAAACTTTAGAAATGGCTTTTGTAACCCTTTCCAGACTGATTTATGTCAATTACTTTATTTCTTGACTGTTCTTGAATTTGTTTGGATCGTGCCATTTTGTTGCAGCTTTTTTAGATCTTTTGTCAGACAGGTTCTGTTTAAAGGTCAGAGGACAAAGATTTAAAAACATTTATTGAAAAAGGCATTCGTGACTAGTGGATAGAAACGTGGTCAGCTATGGGTGCCTAGCAAGCATTCCAAACTGTGCTGATCACTTAGAACCGCCATGAGAAAGACTTAGCAGAAAGAATTGAATACAGTGGTAGAGCCTGAAACCAGCTGCAGTGCCAACCTTTTTTCCTACGGCCATTGGGACCTCAACCACCAGCAAGAAAACTAATCTCGCAGCCACCACGGTGCCGCGGTGTAGCGGCGCAGACAAGAGGTGAGCATTTCCTTGTATATACCTACCGACTCTATTATGGTTACTATGGACTGGCGAGTAGGAAAAAAAGATCCACGCAATACTTCTCAGTACTATCGTCTGTACTTTTGCCTACATGACAAGCCAACAGACACGGCAAAGACTTTCTGTCTGGCGTGTTATAACGCTACTCGAGCGAGGGGCACACAATATATAGGAATACTGCATACTATGTAAAAGCTTGTGCCGAATCACTGAAACATATATGAATATATAATACGTATAGTCGTGCTAAAAAAATATTGGTACTCTTGGCGTGCCATTATTTCAAGGCATGACTGGATAAAAAGACATGCTTTTGACATACCGTCACATCGAGCCAGTGGCCACTCTCTTTTTCTGTTGTACAGCTGCTACTTGGCTGCTCGTCGTCGTCACTGTTCCGACCTCCTGATCGGCTCAAACACGTACGATTTGACGATGCCAAGTTCAGTTGGGTGCTCCTGTATGTCGAAATGCTCCTCCTCCTCATATTCCAACACGTTGCTCGCCATTGTGTATAGAGTGTAGCGCTCTGTGTTTGTCAATTAGGACGTCACTTCTGGTAGCCCTTGTGGTGGATAGAATAACCACACCCCGGTGTCTTGAGCTTCGGGTATGTTCGGGGAGGACTCAATATGCGTCATAAAAACCTCATTTTTAGCTAAACTATGATTGAAAACTTGCTGGAAGTTGCATGCATGTATTACATATAAATGCAAATATGAATTTTAACTGACCCCAGAGCTGCTTGTCATCTGACCTTTAAGTGATTTCTTAATTGAACAGTTCTGGAGGTAATCAGGCTTGGGTGTGATCAGTAAAAATTAACCAGAAGTTGTGATTACCCATAATAAATTAATGATTTAACAAGTGGGGTAATTACTTTTTCACACAGGCCCAGGTAACTTTGAATAGTTTTTATTTTTTTGCCCTAAATGAAATAACCATTTAAAAACAGCATTTTAAGTTCACTTGGGTTATATTTGTCTGATATTTACATTTTTTTGATGATGATCTTTAACATGAAAGTGGGAAACTTTGCAAAAATATAAGAATCTGAGAAGGGGTCCAACACTTTTTCACGGCACTGTATATAAAACTCTCATCCAAAAGCCCCACAAAACTAGTTATTGTACCCCACCGGGCAAAGCCCCAATGGGTACTATAGATCTTAAAATGTTTTGGTGCACAGAACACATTTGGCTTTTTTTTAGATTTTCTGTTTGTCACAGTACATGAGCTCTTAACATGGCAAAAAATATATTTGTTAATTTCGAGGAAATTAGAGATTCTTTTTTTCTTTGGTTTTATGTAATTCAGAAGACAGTTTCATTTGAACTGCAGGTGGTAGTAGTGTGCATTAAGGACATACCGTGGAGGAAATTATTATTTGATCCCTCACTGATTTTGTAAGTTCACCCACTGACAAAGACACTAGCATTCTATAATTTTAATGGTAGTTTTATGTTAACAGTGAGAGACAGAATATCTAAAATAAAATCACGTTTTAAAAAAAAAAAGATAAAAACGTCTTTGCATTTCATTTAGTGAAATATTTCATCATCTACCAACAATAAACGTGGCTTCCACAAACAAGTCCTCTCACTTTAAGAGAGTACTCCTAATCTAAACCCATTAGCTGTGCGAAAGACACCTATTTCAACTTGTTACCAGTAGAAAGACACCTGTTCACAGAATCAATCAATTAGACACCAACGTCTCAATCATGGTTAAGACCAAAGAACCTTCTAAGGACATCAGGGACAAGATTGTAGACCTGCACAAGGCTGGAATAGGCTACAAGACATTGGCAAGAGGCTGGGTAAGAAGGAGACAACTGTTGGTGCAATAATTAGAAAATGGAATAAACATAAAATTTAACCTTGTGGGGGGTATCAATGATCAAGAGAAAAGTGAGGCCCAGAACTACACGGGAGGAGCTTGTTAAAGATCTCAAGGCAGCTGAGACCACAGTTACCAAGACAAATATTGGTAACACACTACACCGTAATAGATTAAAATCCTGCACCGCCTGTAAGGTCCCCCTGCTCAAGAAGGCACATGTACAGGCCCGTCCGAAGTTTGACAATAATCACCTGAATGATTGCGAGAAGGTGATGTGGGCACATGAGACAAAAATTGAGCTGTTTGTAATCAATTTGACTGGACTGTGTTTGGAGGAAGAATAATTAAGACTATGACCCCAAGAACACCATCCCCACTGTGAAGCATGGAGGTTGAAGCATTATGCTTTGGGGGTGTTTTTCTGGAAAGGGGGCAGGTAAACTTCACCGCATCGAGGGAAATGTGGATGGAGCCTTCTACTGTGAAATCCTGGGTGACAACCTCCTCCTCTCACCCGGAAAATGTATGATGGGTCGTGGATGGGGCTTCCAGCACGACGATGACCTAAGGCACACAGCCAAGGAAATGAAAGAGTGGCTAAAGAAGAAGCACATTAAGGTCATGGAGCAGCCAAGCCAGTCTCTAGACTTAAATCCCATAGAAAATCTGTGGAGGGAGCTGAAGCTTCCGAGTTGTCAAGGCACAGACTCGAAACCTTATGGATTAGGAGAGAATCTGCAACGAGGAGTGGTCCTCTGTACTGGCCAATAAGGGGTTCTCCACCAACTACCAAGTTATGTTTTGATAGGAGATCAAATACATGTTTCCCTCAGTTAGGGTTGCAAAATAATCTACCGTATTTTTCACACTATAAATCTCAGTGTTTGTCATAGTTTAGCCGGGGGTGCGATTTATACTCCGGAGCGATGTATATGTGAAATTATTAACACATTATTATATAATTTCACATTATTTTCACACTGACAACCGCAAGGGGACGCTCTAGGCCTGTGTATCTGTACCTGCTACTTCTGTACCTCTGAAAATTGATCATTTCAACATTAGCGGTAACGTTAGCTGAATGTGTTACGTTAGCATACCGTCCACCTATTCAACCTGATGCTCTCTATTCTATTTTTTATTATAAATTGCCTTTCAAGATGAAATGTCTGTTCTTGGTGTTGGAGTTTATCAAATAAATTTCCCCAGACGAATGCAATTTATAGTCCAGTGCGACTTATGTTTTTTTTCCTTCTTTATTATGCATTTTTTGGCTGGACCGATTTATAGTCCGGAAAATACGGTAAATTTTACGTTTTATGTGATTTTCTGGATTTCCTTTTTGATATTCTGTCTCTCCCTGTTAAAATACACCTACCATTAAAATTACGAACATATTGTTAAATGAATAGCTCCCTGACAGTGTCAATCAAAACTTTAACGTTATTTTTTTGTAAAGGCAGAATATTTGATACAGATTTGTCTTCATTATCATTATACTGTAAAAGTGGTCATGATGTTGTGCCCATATACAATATCTATAGAGTCGTCTCCAAGCACGCAATTCTTGTTGACTCGGTCTTTCCCTGTGGCTTGTTTCCAGTGAGGATCAAGTGGATGTTGAGCTGGTGCAGAGGGGTGATGTGGTAAAAGTAGTCCCTGGTGGAAAGTTTCCAGTTGATGGCAGAGTTCTTGAAGGACATTCCATGGCGGACGAGTCTCTCATCACAGGTTGGTCTCACTGTAAAAAAGCCAAGTAGTTGTAACTTTCAAATTTAGAGCTCAAAACTGGAAAGCTGATTGCTTTTAAATTATGATCTTGAAATTGGAAAGCTAATTACAATAGACGGGTTCTTTCTGACCAACTGTTGCTTTGAAACTCTAGGTGAGGCCATGCCCGTGACAAAGAAGCCAGGGAGTGTTGTGATTGCAGGCTCCATTAACCAGAATGGCTCTCTGCTTGTCAGCGCTACACATGTTGGCATGGACACCACGTTGTCACAGATTGTCAAACTAGTTGAAGAGGCTCAGACCTCAAAGGTGCGTCATGGGATTCTGAATCTGGCCTGTATGCTCTTTCTTCCATGTGATTAAGGCGTCTGATTCTCTGTGTTTCTTTTTTAGGCTCCTATCCAGCAGTATGCTGATAAGATCAGTGGCTACTTTGTACCCTTCATCGTCGGCGTGTCAGTCCTCACTTTGATTTCCTGGATTGTAATTGGGTTCCTCGATTTCCCTCTTGTGGAAAAATACTTTCCTGTGAGTGTTCTGGTGATTTACTGTATTTTCTCAAATATGGCCATCAATTAATTGCCTGTTCTCTGAATAGACAAACAAGCTGCACCTCAGATCTCAGATAGAATCCTTTTTCACCCAGGCATAAAAAAAAACAAAAAACAGTTGGTCCACTAAGTGTGATTATTTATTCTTATACATATTATAGTGTAAATACTGAACGTTATATATATATATATATATATATATATATATTAATTTGTATTTGTATATTAATAGTGTATATTATTAATCATATTAAATACAAGATATATATTATTAACATTTGTGAACAGAAATGATAAAAATGTGATTTATATTTAATCTTCTGATATTAGACTTTCACTTTTTTAACTGAACTACTTGGAAAAATTTTATTTTAATAAAATATTAAAATTTATTCAGATGCATCTATATTACCTGATAATTCCAAATCCTTTATTTTTATTTTTTTTAATATATACTTTTAGAACATGGCTGCTAATGTTCCACTTATCCATTGACGCTCTTCTGCTCTTGTCCAACCTTTTTAAAGGTTCCTGCAAAAATAGGGTTGGAAATGTTTGCAGTTCAGTTTTGTAAAATGTTCCCGTTACTCATTGCAGGGTTACGACAAGAGCATTTCCAGGACGGAGGCAGTGATTCGCTTCGCTTTTCAGGCCTCCATAACTGTGTTGTGCATTGCTTGCCCCTGCTCCCTCGGTCTGGCGACCCCAACGGCTGTCATGGTGGGCACTGGGGTTGGAGCCCAAAATGGCATCCTGATAAAAGGAGGGGAACCTCTGGAAATGGCACATAAGGTGTGTTAATAACAGTACTCAGGCATGCGTGTTGAAAATACATATGGTAATGTGCAAAAGACTTAGTCCTTCCATTCATTTCTAAACGCTCAGGCTGGTTGGTTGGGAACTAGGACCTATCTCAGCTGACTGTGCAATAGGCGGTGCACACTGTGGACTGGTTGTCAGTCAATTGCAAGGCACCTATAGACAAACAAGCACTCACATTCACACATATGGATGATTTAGTCTTAATAAACTGGAGTACCCTGAGAAAACCCACAAAGCATGGGGAAAAATGTAAACTCACAGTAGCCATGTGACAAATGGTCACTATTTTTGTGGAATTTTCTTAAGTTTTTTTTTTTTTTTTATTATTATTATTTGGAAGGAGCACTTCAAACGTCTCTAAAATCCCCCTAACAAATCAGGACAAAACAACTGATGGCTAGAGACATGGCCTATTCTACTGCCAATACTGCTCTTCTCACGAATAATGCACTGCTTAAATTGAGTTTTTAGGGTCGTTTGAGATGTCACCGTAATTTACATGGTAAATGTCGACTTGGAGAACCCTTTGGAATTTCGGCCCGTACCAGCTATTTGTTGGCTATTTGGGACTGAAACTTGTCAGCCAATCGGAGAAGGGGTTCCCCAAGTAGCAGATGAAATGAAAGAGTCCAGGAGATATTCTGAGATATGTTGTTTATTCTAATTTGAAGGTGTTTTATTGACCAGATTTTCTATCTGCGATATTACACAAAAATGTTTGCCAAAAAAAGCAACGTTATCTGACACACACAAAAAAATTCTTCAAAACCCATCATCTGATTTTCAAAATACTTAGTGCGTTGTACTTAGGTTGAAGCAGCCATTCCAGCCAGCATTTTGACAGACTGTCATTTTTGGGAAATATTTTCACATTGCTGCTCTCAGGGAGGCCTCTGCTCCGATAAGAATCCCAAATCTTGTCAGGCGGACATGCTAACCACAAGTCCACCATGCTACACAGGAAAATACATCATATGTAAGCAGCTACACCCTAGATTGGTCACTAGGCAGTCCCAGGCAAGTCTTGGGTTACTGCTGGTTTAATTGACATTTTTCCAGAGCAGTCATTTTGAACATTAAGGAAACAGGTTATGCCAATAATATAAAATTAATTTCCACAAAACTTTATTGAGGGATGTTGCATTAACAGTTCTGCCTGGGTGTAATTCTAGCTGTATTGGGTGATTTTCTAACACAATCCTAAGACTTTTTAACAATACTGTAGATGCTTCTAGATTCCTGGGCAAATACCGTCGAAGGTTTCTCTGTTTAAATTACTAAAAGAAAACATAATTTCACAGGTCCAATCAGTGGTGTTTGATAAGACCGGGACCATTACATATGGCGCTCCAGACGTTATCCAGGTCAAAATAGTTGTGGAAGGTAACAAGATGCCTCGCTCTCGGCTGCTCGCCATCGTGGGCACAGCAGAGAACAACAGCGAGCACCCTCTGGGAGCGGCTATCACCAAGTACTGCAAGCAGGTTGGTTTCAACCTAAACCATTTAAGTGCTGTTTTCTGAGCACTAGGATAGGTGACAATACATTGCTATGTGCATGCAGGAGCTTGGCACAGACTCGCTCGGCATGTGCACAGACTTCCAGGCCGTGCCGGGCTGCGGCATCCGGTGTCTGGTCACCAACACAGAGATGCTGTCAAAGCATGCAGACAGCGACAGCGAGGACAACAACCAACGCAACAGCATGCTTGTTCAGATGAGAGACACCCTCACGTCCACCAGCTCCCATCCTCTTATCATGGACCCACAGCCACTCAGTACGCCACATTTCCAACACTCATTTTCTACTCTATGTTGTGGTGTTAATTAAGTGTTGTGTGTCTTCAGGCCTGGCCCAGACTGCAAGCTACATCGTCCTCATTGGCAATCGTGAGTGGATGAGGAGGAATTGTCTGCAGATCCCGCATGATATCGATAATGCCATGACCGAGCATGAGCGCAAAGGACGCACTGCCGTCCTGGTTGCTGTAGACAGTGAGTACAGAAAGTGAAAACACAAGAATGTTATAGATTTAAAATATGAAAAGAAAATGTTTAACTTTAGCTGCCTTTTAGATCTGCTGTGTGCCATGATAGCCATAGCGGACACAGTGAAACCGGAAGCTGAGTTGGCAGTCCAAACTCTGACCAGCATGGGCTTGGAGGTTGTGTTGATGACGGGAGATAACAGCAAGACGGCACGGGCCATTGCTGCACAGGTGGGCCTCACTCGCAGAAATGTGTTATCTCTGTGGCTGCATATTCATTTTAATACACATTGGCGCTCATCAAGCCTTTCGGGAAAATGTGCCATCACCATTATAAATAATGTCACACTACAATTCTGTGTGTGGTTGCAAAAGGGTGGAACATTTCCAGAAAGTTTTTGGTAAATTTCCATGGAAAGTTTAGCTGGGAAATTTGGAAAGTAACCATATGACACATGACAAGCATAGATACAAACCTTTTGTTTTGTCATGGTTAGACATGCAAGCAAATAATACAATTAAAAAGTATGACATTTTAAGTTTGAAATATTTGATTGAATAACCATTTATTTCATTGAAGAACAAAATCATGTTAAATGTTGTGTTAAATATTACTCATCCCGCAGACCCAACAGATTCATAAACAAAATTTCATTCACAACATTAAATGAAAAGAGCCTCTCTCCTTTCAAAAAGGTCTAGGTCAAGGGTTTCAAACCTACAGCCCGTAGGCCACAACTGGGCCGTCAGAGGGTCCAATCTGGCCTGTGTGGGATGGAGAACACATTATTGTCACACACACAAAAATCCAGGCATGAGGGGGGAATGTGAAAAATAATCTCTTTTACTGTCCAACACTGCCTCACACAGCACATCAGCAACAATTACAGCCATGTGACAACAATAGCTGGAGATTGTCTACTGAAGATTAAAGGGCCCTTTTTCCAGGTTTGAAGGACCCCAAGTTATGACTATAACTTTAGCACTCTTACTCAACTGCAACCCAAAGCACATCAGCAGCAATTACAGCCACGTGTGACGACAATAGCTAGATGTTGTCACTTGAAAATTACAGGACCCTTATTATGGGTTTGAAGGACCCCATTACAGTCTCAGATGTCTTAGCCACTAATAATAGTCTCTTGCACATAAACATATTCAGTTGTACCAAAATAATGATATATATATATATATATATATATATATATATATATATATATATATATATATATGGTAGGAAGCATTTATGTTGTTAATTAACTTATGAACCTAATATTGTCCACCAACATTACTCCCTCTGTAGAAATATTTTAAACAATTGAATAGTAGAAAATGTCAGTAAACAGCTTTAGTACAAAAGAGTTTGGTTTGGGTTTGTTTTTTTTCATGCACCGCCACAATTTTTTTGTTTTTATTTATGCATTTACAAGGTACGTGGATAACTGCACTTTTTTTCTGAATATTTCCCGCTGTATTTTGCATGGTGTGACGAGTCAGTTGAGGTTGTCAAGATTTTCGGATGGATGCAAAAATTTATAGACATGTATGATGATTTCTAGAGCTTAACAGAGTTCTTTTTTTGATCAGTGTGATCGGTATCGGCCGATTATTAGCATTTTATGCTGATCGGCTTTCATGTCATAATTAGCCGATGCAATCAATGACATAATCGATCGGCTCCGCAAAAGACATTTAACTCCGTGTCGCCGTCTCGTATGAATCCAAAAGCTAGTTTATTTTTAGCATTGTCTTGTGGCGGAGTACTGTAACTATCTGACGGCCAAGAACGTTTATTTATTTATTTATTTTTCCCCTCCCAATCTTGTTGGTGAAAAAACACATCCTCGGTGTGGGACTATTTTGCGGTGTCTCAGACAAACAACACGTTAAGTTATTTGCAGTCTGGGCACAGCTGAAGTACGTCGTGGGGAACGTCAGCTAAATGCTTCAACACAACAAATTTGATCGGGCACCTGTAGAATGTACACAAGGAGGAACATGCCGCGTTCACGCAACGCAGCATGGTGGGGGAAGGAAAAGCCAAACGGACGCAAACTCTGGACAACACCCGTACATATAGGCGGGACAGTGAGAAAGTTAGAGTAAGTGTGTCATTAACAGTATTTATTAAAGTAATTTAATTGCAAAATAATTTAATTCCAGTAAGTTAGCACCCATTATTTCTGTCATGTTGTAATGTTGATTTGACCTAAACCTATGTCAGTGGCCCATCCTTGAATGCCCCCTAGTGGTCATTGATGTTTTCACTTTTGTCTAAAATGCTAGAGAATAGTTTTGAGCTGGGATGGACTCCAGCACGCCCGCGACCCTAGTGAGGATAAGCGGTACAGATAATGGATGGATGGATGGATACAGTACTCAGTATACAGTACACAGGTATATACAACCCCAATTCCAATGAAGTTGGGACGTTGTGGTAAACAAATAAAAACAGAATACAATTATTTGTAAATCACGTTCAACCTATATTTAATTGAATGCACTACAAAGACAAGATACGTAATGTTCAAACTGATAAACGTGATTGTTTTTAGCAAATAATCATTAACTTAGAATTTTATGGGCCTCGTGTCCTCCGGGCCAAAGAGGAAAAGAACCATCCGGATTGTTATGGATGCAAAGTTCAAAAGCCAGCATCTGTGATGGTATGGGGCTGTGTTCGTGCCAATGGCATGGGTAATTTACACATCTGTGAAGGCACCATTAATGGTGAAAGGTACATACAGGTTTTGGAGAAACATATGCTGCCATCCAAGCAACATCTTTTTCATGGACAGCCCTGCTTATTTCAGCAAGACAATGCCAAACCACTTTCTGCAGGTGGTACAACAGCGTGGCTTCGTAGTAAAAAAGTGCAAGTAGTATGCTAGATTGCCCTGTTTGAACATGAAGTATCTTGTCTTTATAGTGTATTCAATTAAATATAGGTTGAACATGATTTGCAAATCATTGTGTTCTATTTTTATTCAAGTTTAACACAATGTCCCAACTTGGGAATTGGGGTTGTACATAAAAGCTGGTTGTTTTAGTCAGAATTCTGCTAAAATGTATTTTCCCCAACTATATTTACGGTAAGTTTTCTATTAAGAGCCAACTTTTAATTTAATCAATTCCTGGTTAATTCTCTTTGAGAATTAATGCAATTTTGCAGTCATAAATCTAAATATTGAACCCACTTGCATGTCTTCTCCCTGCCTCAGGTGGGCATCAGGAAGGTGTTTGCGGAGGTGCTGCCCTCCCACAAGGTGGCCAAGGTGGAGCAGCTGCAGCAGTCGGGAAAAAGGGTCGCCATGGTGGGCGACGGCATCAATGATTCACCCGCTCTGGCCATGGCAGACTGTCGGAATTGCCATTGGAACCGGCACTGATGTGGCCATCGAGGCAGCTGACGTGGTCTTGATCAGGGTGCGAATGTTTTGCTCTTATGCTCTCATAAGAAAATGTGCCATTCTGATTAGAACTGTTAGAGAAGTGCTGTTTTGGTTACAAGTTTATTTCCTTAAGAAAATACCTCTGGAGCCATCAATCAAAACTGAACTTTATTATGTTTGTAAAGGCAGAATTGTTGGATACAGATCCTGTATTGATTTTGAGCAGTGTTGGGCAAACTTTTATGCTCAAGGGTCACATTTGATTTTGAAAATGGAAAGTAATTTGTAGATGAAGTATAAAAAAAAAAAATAGAAAATGGATGGATAGTTTAAATGTGTGTGTGACATACCGTCGTCGGGAGGAAACGCCGTATGTCCAAATATGGTCAATGTAATTAATTAATTCATTCATTTTCTGTACCGCTTATCCTCACTAGCGTCGCGGGCGTGGTGGAACCTATCCTAGCTATCTTCGGGCGAGAGGCGGGGTACACCCTGACCTGGTCGCCAGCCAATCGCAGGGCACATATAACAAACAACCATTCGCACTCACATTCACACTTACGGACAATTTAGTGTCTTCATTTAACCTACCACCCATGTTTTTGGGATGTGGGAGAAAACTGGAGTACCCGGAGAAAACCCGCGCAGGCACTGGAAGAACTTACAAACTCCACACAGGCAAGGCTGGATTTGAACCCGGGTCCTCAGAACTGTGAGTCAGATGTGCTAACCAGTCTTTCACCGTGCCGTTGGGCAATTTCCTATTTTTTCATAAATCAGTCTGTCCCAACCTAATCTGTTATTTTACACATTAACCAATTTAAAGTGTTGAAAATAGCTTGAGAACAAATCTATCAATGCTCTTGAACGCTCAACTGTTGGAGAAGTGTTATAAAACTCTGCCTCTTCCCTTAGTCTGCAGGAGCCGTGCAGCATAATTGTCGCCGAGATTGAAAGTCTGGATGTTTTTTAATAGACAATAACAGTTTAAAATAGTTACGTTAGATACATTTGAGTGGGGCTCGTTTTGTTAAAATCGATCGCAATATGCTTTGTTGCAGAAGGAAGCCCGTGAGCCATAAAGGTAAATTTTTATAATATGGAAGTAAAATATCCGTTTAATCCGTGGGGTTTGTCAGTAGACCTTTGAAAAAACGTTTGAGAAGATGATGTGACATAGTCGTTCGCTTTTGTGAAGTGTTAAAGGCTTTTTGTACGGTCTTGGTCTCTGCTTACTGTGATGTGGACAGCTGGTGCCCAGTGACGCATCCATCAATTTGAATTTAAGACAGCGCAGTAATTTTTTTTATAAAGAATATTACATTTTCCGCCTGAACATGATTTTGGAGCAGTGTTGTGTTGTTAGTGCGCAAGGGTATACAGTGGGTATGGAAAGTATTCAGACCCCTTAAATTTTTCACTCTTTGTTATATTGCAGCCATTTGCTAAAATCATTTAAGTTCATGTTTTTCCTCATTAATGTACACACAGCACCCCATATTGACAGAAAAAAAAATAATTGTTGGAAGTTTTGCAGATTTATTAAAAAAGAAAAACTGAAATATCACACAGCCATAAGTATTCAGACCCTTTGCTGTGGCACTTATATATCTAACTTGGGTGCCGTCCATTTCTTCTGATCATCCTTGATGGTTCTACACCTACATTGGACTCCAGCTGTGTTTGATTATACTTATTCGACTCGATTAGGAAAGCCACACACCTGTCTATATAAGACCTTACAGTTCACAGTGCATATCAGAGCAAATGAGAATCATGAGGTCAAAGGAACTGCCTGAAGAGTTCAGAGACAGAATTGTGGCAAGACACAGATCTGGTCAAGGTTACAAAAAAAATTCTGCTGCACTTAATCTTCCTTAGAGCACAGTGGCCTCCATAATCCTGAAATGGAAGACGTTTAGGATGACCAGAACCTTTCCTAGAGCTGGCCGTCCGGCCAAACTGAGCAATCGGGTGAGAAGAGCCTTTGTGAGTAAGGTAAAGAAGAACCCAAAGGTCACTGTGGCTTCGCTCCAGAGATTCAGTCGGGAGATGGGAGAATGGTGTAGAAAGTCAACCATCACTGCAGCCCTCCACCAGTTGGGGCTTTATGGCAGAGTGGCCCGACAGAAGCCTCTCCTCAGTGCAAGACACATGAAAGCCCGCATGGTGCCAGGATTTGAACCGACAGTGGGATATGTAAATTTTTCCATTCATCCATCTATTTTCTGAGCCACTTATCCTCACAAGGGTCGCGGGAGTGCTGTAGCCTATCCCAGCTATCATCAGGCAGGAGGCGGGGTACACCCGGAACAGGGCACATACAAACAAACAACCATCCGCACTCACGTTCACACCTACGGGCAATTTAGAGACTTCAATTAACCTACCATGCATGTTTTTGGGATGTGGGAGGAAACCGGAGTGCCCGGAGAAAACCCACGCAGGCACGGGGAGAACATGCAAATTCCACACAGGCGGGGCCGGGGATTGAACCCCAGTCCTCAGACCTGTGAGGCAGACGCTCTAACCAGTCGTACACCATGCCGCCTTTTTCCATTTTATTATGTAAAATTAATTGTTATTCAAATAAATGTATTGAATGCATTTTACTGTAAAAGTAGTTCATTTCATGAATATTATCCATCCTTTTTTTTGTACCGCTTATCACCACTAGGGTCGCGGGCGTGCTGGCGCCTATCTCAGCTGACGTCGGGCGAGAGGCTGGCGACCCTGAACTGGTCGCCAGCCAATCGCAGTCACTAATATATTTAGTTTTAATTACAATTACAATATACTGTGTGTCTATTAACTGATTTAATTTGATGAATGAATGAGACAAATACATTTTAATTAACCAAGTTTAGGAGAAAAAAACAAAACAAATTAATGCAACAAAAATTACACAACTGGGACTAATGTAAATTTTCGATGGACTGGTATTGAGAATCTGCTTTGAGCAATCTTGTCATTTCTGTGTGTAACTGAAGAGAAAACGTTGAGCTAACAATACATATATTTACACTTAATTTTGTTGACTGACTTTTTGATGTGCAATTCTCAAATGTGGTAAACCTTTTTGTCATTTGTTTGAAAAAGCTTCAAATTCGTGTGTATTATACTACTCTTCATACGAGTGATTTATTTTGATTTTTTTTTTTTCTCCTTGTGTTGACAGAATGACCTGCTGGATGTGGTTAGCAGTATCGACCTCTCGAAAAAGACAGTCAAGAGGATCAGGATCAACTTTGTCTTTGCTCTCATCTACAATCTGGTTGGCATTCCCATCGCTGCAGGTAAAAGACCACAGCCATGTGTCTGATCGCAAAGGGCCTCAACAGCTCTGGAAACCAAAGATTGTGATTGGTACACTAAAATATAACTTGACAAAATGCTGAACAATCTTCATCTCAACAGTAAATGTTCAAGTAAGAAGTATGCGTGTGCATGAAATGGATATAGAAAAGTCTACACACCCCTGTTCAATTTCCTGGTTTCTGTGATATAAAAACATGAGCCAAAGATCAATCATTTCGTCACTTTTTCCACAATTAATGTGACCTATAATCTGTGCAACTCAATTGGGAAAAAAAATATTTTAGAGAGGGGAAGTACTTAAACATTTAAAGTTTGTTATTTTTTTTAACATTTATTCTGATTTTCATTATTCTTCAATTTGTTTTTTACTCATTAAGCCTGTAAATTTATAAATGTACAGTACGTTTTTATTCTTGTAATATTACACATTTATTCACTTAAGAATATTACTTTAGTCTCATAAATTACATTTGTTTTTCTCACCTAATATTCAGGTTTTATGCTTGGCTTTTCATATGGTCTCATAAATCTAGAATTGAGTTTCTTGAAATATTTTTACTTTATTCTCCAACATTTAAATAATTTGTCTTGCAATAATACAAATGTATTCCCACGGTCTTGAGTCGAGTGCTTTTTTTATTCTCACTTCAAATTTATTTTTTTAAATTTATTTTTCCTCAGTCCATATTTCACTTTTATTCTTGAAACATTTTTTATCATGACTTTATTCTCCTTCTCATTGTTTTTGTTTTATTGTTGTACAAAAAAATTATTCATTTAAATAATAATACTACAAACATTTCCTTATTAAAACTTTCTCACTAGGTTGTTTTCAGAAAATGACAACTTTTTAATGTAAAATTACACCTTTCTTGAAATTTTTTTTTTTATCTCAGCATCTTCTCACTGTCACTCTGTTGAGATCAAATTAGTGTTAAATTGAAGCATGTGCGTCCTCAGGTGTGTTCCTTCCTGTTGGTCTGGTGTTACAGCCATGGATGGGCTCTGCTGCCATGGCGCTATCTTCAGTCTCTGTGGTTTTGTCCTCGCTTCTACTCAAATGGTAATCTTCCCTGTGACATGCCTTTAAATCCGCATTCACGCAGTCCGCCTTTTCACTGTGCGCCTTTTGTTTAGCTATACCAAGCCCAGCGCAGAGAAGCTCGAGACCCGGCTGGGCAGCGACAGGCGGCAGGGCAGCCTGTCCGACGTCAGCGTCCACATCGGCATGGGCGAGCTACGGCGATCCTCGCCCAAGCTCAGCCTCCTCGACCGCATCGTCAACTACAGCCGGGCGTCCATCAATTCGCTGCGCTCTGACAAGCACTCGATCCACAGCCTGGTGCTCAGTGAGCCAGACAAACACTCGCTCCTGGTGGGGGAGCCGCCGTGCGACGAGGACGTCTGCTGAAGGACCCTGTCACAAAGTGCCCGAGGTAGCTGCGTTCTTCCCCCCTGTGCGTCTTCGCTAATGGCGCTGTCTGGATGGCATCACACTTAACTCCAAGAGAGCGTGTGGGCCTTCGTTCGGAATCACGAGCACTTCAGAGCAAACCGGCTCACTTGCTCTTCTCTCCCATGTTTCTTTATGTTGAGGTCAGAGCCCTCTGGCATCCTCAGACAAGCCGTCCTACACGGCTATGTATCCAAAGACCTTTTCATGTTTTAGTTCTTTTTCATTCATTGTTGTATATTATATTTATATTTAGCCGTATTTATCTTATGTTCATCTAAATCTATGTGGAAGATCCAAATGACACTTGAGAGTGAGTTGGAAACCGTGTTAGCCAAGTGCCAGTGGAAAGGCCATCATGGCAAAGTCCAGCACATTCCAAAGAAAGCACCTTGGATCCTCACGTGCATCTATGACGACGTATAGGCGTTCACTTTACTGGATGTAATGTGCTGTTATCTTGTTACATTTGTGCTGCTCATTGTCATGCAGTTTCCTATTGATGTCACACAAGTGCATTTAGGCCATCAGTACTGGTCGCATGGCGTTAATGTAGTGTCATGTGTTACTGCTTCAAAGCTTCTTGTGTGTTTGCATAAGTTGTGGCACATCTTACTATAATGAATGGTTTACTGTTAGGCTATATTACTGCTTTTTTTCCCCCCCTCTTCACTTTTGGCGCTGTCTGCATTTTTTAAAGTCAGCATTTTGTCACACCAGAGTCCACGCCCGCTCTCTTTGGTTTTGCTGCTTTCCCAATGACGTGTCTGAAGTCCACTGAGCATTATCACACCAGCCTGTCCAAGCAACGCATTCTGTGTACATGTACCGTTAAATAAAGTTAAGTGTGCCCTGAATGTCCTAAGTCAGAAGTGGGGAACCTAGGGCTATGACTCATAAAAACATTGAATCCGCAACAGCAACCCCCCACCACACACACACACAAAATGAGCCAAAATGCTCATAATTTATTCTAAATTATAACATTAGTTCAATGTTATGTTTTTGTTGAAATTAGGATGATTTTGAAAAAAACCTCCTCCCCTGTTCTAAGATACTGTGCCTTGGAATAAATAATAATAATTTTATGTAATCATGTTTTTTGTCACGTGCCTAACGATGGCAGGTTCATCATTCACATAAAAATCACAGAGTCGGTGAACTGCACAACCAAACGCCATTTAATTTTTTGAAATACAGAATTCTTATGATTTACTCCTTCACATGATCACTTGTATTTTTTATTTAATTTTTTGGGACAGTTTCCACTAGTTTGTGTAGTAGTTTGAGATGTACAGCATTCAAGAGGGATTATCTCTCATTGGATTCAATTATGTTAAGAAAATCAATGTAAAAAAAGTCAAGTAAACATTAAAATAGGAATTTTGTGCTACTCCCTCAGCTGGTCAAAGGTTAACTAAACAACATTGGTTGAAGGGTTACAAAAAAATGAAACAAAAGTGCAGCATTTCATGTCAGCATTCCAATATTGTGCTTTCGTGGACGAAGACTTGTCTGGAGCAGGAAAACGTTACATTCAGTTCACTTTGACGACAAGAACAGATGCCACTTCATACCAGCTGCAAACACCTCTCTGGAAACACTATTTAAATCAAGTTACTCGTACAATACACCAATAGTAGATTCAGAGACTATTAAACATCTTTACAGTGATCACACCATGATGATGAGCAATGGAATTGACGTTCACGAACATTTGATTTAAACGTGCATTTGTTGGATTAAATTCGATATACAAAATATCAATCAAGGTTTTTGCTTGTAATTATTTTTTTTTCTTCTATATATTGTTTTGTTTTTGCCATCCCTGATGTTTTACAAGTGGCCAGGTTCTCTGGCCAGATTTAGAATTATGTGCTGTATAAATTAAAGTGACCACTATAGTCCAGGTAGGCGAGATGGCGCCTGCTTATTTTGATATTAAATATCCTCCTTTGAGTCTTAAACTTTATGTAATACTGATAAAGCTTTCTACAATTAAATGACATGATGATGAGGACGTGTGAACCATCATAAGTGCGTACATTGGTCCTTGGTTTACAACAGATTTCTGTTCCTATGGTGACGACTTAACCTGAATTTGTTGGATTACCCAATGGTCTATCACTAACCTACACCAATGCAGTTGTAAAACCAGAAGTCCTGTAAATATTTGAAGGAAAACACTTCCAAGGTCAATAGTATAAAACTATCAAATAAAAAAAAACTAAGTAAGGCAGTACAGTGGGTACGGAAAGTATTCAGACCCCCTTAAATGTTTCACTCTTTGTTATATTGCAGCCATTTGCTAAAATTACATTTATTTTTTTCCCCTCAATGTACACACAGGACCTCATATTGACAGATTATTATTATTATTTTTGCATATTTATTAAAAAAGAACTGAAATATCACAGAGCCATAAGTATTCAGGTCCTTTGTTGTGACACTCATATTTAACTCTGGTGCCATCCATTTCTTCTGATCATCTTCATTGGAGTGCAGCTGTGTTTGATTATACTGATTGGACTTGATTAGGAAAGCCACACAGCTGTCTATATAAGACCTTACAGCTCACAGTGCATGTCAGAGCAAATGAGAATTATGAGGTCAAAGGAACTGCCTGAAGAGCTCAGAGACAGAATTGTGGCAAGGCACAGATCTGGCCAAGGTTACAAAACATTTCTGCTGCACTTAAGGTTCCTAAGAGCACCGTGGCCTCCATAATCCTTAAATGGAAGACGTTTGGGATGACCAGAACCCTTCCTAGAGCTGGCCTTCCGGCCAAACTGAGAAATTGGTGAGAGAGGTAAAGAAGAACCCAAAGATCACTGTGGCTGAGCTCCAGAGATGCAGTCTGGAAATGGGAGAAAGTTCTAGAAAGTCAACCATCACTGCCGCCCTCCACCAGTGGGGGCTTTATGGCAGAGTGGCCCTACGGAAGCCTCTCCTCAGTGCAAGACACATAAAAGCCCACATGGAGTTTGCTAAAAAACACCTGAAGGACTTCAAGATGGTGAGAAATAAGATTCTCTGGTCTGATGAGATGACTGGTTGCAATCGAAGGAAAGATGAATGCGGCCAAGTACAGGGATATCCTGGACGAAAACCTTCTCCAGAGTGCTCAGAACCTCAGACTGGACCAAAGGTTCACCTTCCAACAAGACAATGACCCAAAACACACAGCTAAAATATCGAAGGAGTGGCTTCAGAACAACTCCGTGACTGTTTTTGAATGGCCCAGCCAGAGCCCTGACTTAAACCCAATTGAGCATCTCTGGAGAAACCTGAAAATGGCTGTCCACCAACGTTCACCATCCAACCTGACAGAACTGGAGAGGATCTGCAAGGAGGAATGGCAGAGGATCCCCAAATCCAGGTGTGAAAAAATTGTTGCATCATTCCCAAAAATACTCATGGCTGTATTGGCTCAAAAAGGTGCTTCTACTAAATACGGAGCAAAGGGTCTGAATACTTATGGCTGTGTGATATTTCAGTGTTTCTTTTTTCATAAATCTGCAAATATTTCAACAATTCAGTTTTTATTCTCAACATAGTGTACATGTGTGTGTACATTAATGAGGGAAAAAAAAAGGAAAAATGATTTTAACAAATGTCTGCAATATAACAAAGAGTTTCCGTACCCACTGTAAATGAGCTTGCCTTGTGCCAGCGTGATGTTGGATTCTATTATTGTCGTAAACTGTATTTGGTAAGCTTTCCAAATACTCAAGTCTATTAATAACTCAAAATTACACTAAAATAGTATAATAACATATTGTACCATTATAAAACTGAATTGTTAAAATTCACCACTCTAAAACCACTTTCTGTGGTATAGTTTAATCCTCATGAGGTGCTGCTTAAAACATCAAATAAACTTCTGTAAGGCATGACGTATTTAAAATGAACATTTCTGGTACCATATTTCCTCAAATAGTGGCCTCAGATAGCCGATGTGATTACATGCGACACTTCAAATTGACAGCTCCTTTCCCCGCTCAGAGAAAAGCTTGTTGTAATTATTAGGGATGGGCATAATTCATGAGAATTTTCTCAACTGTGTGGAATTGATTGTAGATTAAGGGTGTGTTAAAGCATTTGAGGCTAAAGGGAGTACACTACTTGACTGCAACCGGCAGAGATTCAGTTTTAACTAGTTGGCAGCCTAAAGATGTCAGAACGTTCGTCCAGCCATCCATTTGTATCTATCCCTTTTCCTCATTATCACTTTGTCATCATGTCCTGTCTTTGCCACTGCATCCAAAGTTGCTCTGTACGGTACTATGCCCACTTTATAGCCTCATCTTATCACACCTAAGGTGATTGGAAAATGTATAGCATAGCTGATATTAACTGAGTAGAACGAAAACAAACATGACTCAGTCTTCGATCTCCAGCATGGTGGACAAGCAAATACAAGCAAGCAAATTTTGGTAAATTATCCCATACTATGAGGAAATACAGAATATTGAAAAGAATAAAAGCGCTACTGAATGTTGTGAGGAGTGGTTGCTAGTGCTTGTGTCAAGCACAATAAATAAAATGAGGAAAACGGATCGTGAGGGTTTTGAAATAGCACCGTGTTGATCAATTAATGGTTGCCTCCATTTAAAAAGTGGTTCCCTGGAGATAAATAAGCCTTTTTGAATGGTCGCTCATTTGGCAAAAATAAAGTTATTGAGGGAATGTAATGAAACAGCAGGTTGAGGTCGTTCAGAGGTAATGTAGATTTGGCACAACTCCAGAGATATTTGAATAATGAAGTGAAAAAACTATTTAAAAAATACTGCACATACACAAAAATGGCATTTAAATAAAATAAAATTCACACTATTGACAGAGGCAAGAGTGTCCGTGTGAAATGAGCAGATGCAAACTTAACTTTGGCACACTGAATGAGGAGGACCAGCGACCTGGTCATGGCGGCGTTTGGACACTGGTGGGCGAGGCTCTCATAGCCCCTTGTTGAAGTAGACTCTCTCCAGGCCTGGTTGGCTGGCCCGGATCTTCTCTTGCAGCTCAGGTTCCAGGCGACTAACCGAAATAGAGCTGGACGGTGCATGCGTATTATTAATTCCATCTTCAAAATTCTATACAGATTTTAGCCTTTCACTCACCTCTTCTGGGGGAACAATGCACAACACAGCGGAGTTGCAAACACCAGGCTGAAAACGGCAATGAAAGCGTGATGAATGTAGCGTTAAGGTGGAAACCAAGGTTGTAACAATTAATTCAGACATTTTATGGAAAGTGTTAGTTAATTTTTAGATGGCAGCGGCTCAAAGTCACCAAGTGTGTGTGTGTGTTTGACTTTTAATTTTTTGTGAAAGCTTTTGTTAATTCCACCAAAGGCGTCATCAGTTGTAAGCAGTGTTTTTTTGGGGGGTTGTTTGTTTGTTTTACCATTAAAAGTGGTTTGTCTTCTTTTTGCAATTGTGATAGTCAAACATGTTAAAATGTTAAAGAAAATCACTTTTTGGTCATGTTTGTTAAAACAGTCATTAGGACTGGACAGTAGGACAAGATAAATATTTGACCTGTGGAAAAATCTGTGCCTCAAATTTGAAATACAAGAAACCACCATGCCCGAGAAAAAATAACCGATCAGAGAGGGGGAAAAAAAGGCGTGACTTACGAGGTGTCAATTTGTTGCGCACTTGTGGCACACTAATAATGGGCACATCCCCCGCAGCCTCGTGCTGACCTGTTACCCTTGAACAGCCCATTATTCACCAGCAAGATCACCAACAACCACCTTCTGGCAGCTGACTCTGGTCTTAGGATAGGCCTGCTTCAGGCACATATTTTAGATTCAGGTTCAGGTTCATGCTTGAGTCTTCGTTTGTTTGATGCTTTCAACTTTCTACAGCTATGGCCTTGAATTTCACTATGTACCCTGAGCTTGCTCAACTAGAAAAAAAAAAACAGTATAGGCCACAGGTGTCAAACTCAAGGCCCGGGGGCCAGATCCGGTGCGCCACATCATTTTAAGTGGCCCGTGAAAGCAAATCATCTACGTTGACTTAATGTTTCTTGCCAAAAGAGAAAATACCAAAATAGCAAATTGTACTCATTTTGAATAAAGTTGACATTGCTAGCATTGTTTTGTTACCAACCCCCTTTTTAAAATAAATTGAATAATAGTTGAACAAGTAATTTTGTACCGGATTCTGATTTCAAAATAAGTTATCCATACAATTGTTGTGTATATGTAATGTATGTATGCCCACCCCCTCCATTTTTTAGCCTATAGCCTACCTTTTGGGAATATTTTCCATAAATTCAATTCGCGCTTCCACTGTTATGTGGATAACACTCAGTTACTCGGAATTTCAATTATTTTTTTTTATTTTTTTCCACTAAGTACTTACTCAAGTAACTATTTGAAGGACTACTTTTTACTATTCAGTTTGTCATCATAAGTAACTACTCTTGAGTACAATTTTTAGCTACTTTACAGTGTTTGACTCAAAACTTAAGTGATTCAACTCACTTTAAAGATGTATGGAAGAAACACCAACTAATTAGGTTGACAGTCAGAGACCACTCACCAGAATCCCACCAGGCTGACTTGAATTGGTGCACTCATCCATGGGAATCTCTGAAAGGAGCAGGTGGGGGGGACAAACACAGTGAATTCCCTATGCCCTGCTGCTTCTTTCTCTCTGTGTGAACAACATCTGACCCTCACTATTTAATCAATCTTCATGTCTTACCTTCAGAAAGGCCTTCTTCTCCAAATGGTTCATTAGAAAGGGTGGGATGGCTAGAAAGAAAAGGAGGAGGAAGAGTAGATAGAGAAAAGCCATCTTTGCATGTGACTGATGATGCAAAGTAGATCCTGGTACCCATTCCTGGAGAGGCCATTAGGATCCTTGAGACTACAACCTGAGAGATGGCCTGCTGAGCCGCTTTGGTCGATTCTCCTATCCTGTTGTCGTTCTCATCTGTTATGGGAATGCCGTGTTTCAGTTCCCTGGAGACAAGGAACAAAGATAATTCAACTTTTATAGTAACTGAAGGATGACGCTTTTATGTGAAGACTATGCAAAAGTATGTGTTGAACCTTTCTGACCCTAAAGGCCACTGTAATTCAAGCTAATGTTCAGTAAAGCAGAGTGATTTGCAATACTGTCAAGGTGCCCAAGGCAACTCAAATCATCACCGCTACCAAATTATAACCACTATTACTCTTTTTCTGTCATAGTTGTTGAAGTTCAATTCAGACCAAACAAGGGAAAATACTCCTTTAAAGTCACATATAATTTCTTAGTTCACAACCTTACTGTATCTTAGTAGAGTTCAGTTCCGTAAGCAACAACATATTCATTTTTCAGGCAACATGTTCTGATATTTGTTTGGCTTTTTGTGGTACTCATTCCAAAAGAAGGACATCACAATGGAAGAATATCGACAGGAGGTTACATGAAGCACGCAAGCAAATGGGTTGAAATCCCTACGTCCTGTGTGGAGTTTGCATGTTCTCCCTGTGCTTGCCCGGGTTTTCTCAGTGTATTCTGGCTCCTCCCACGTTCCAAAGCCATGCATGTTAGATTCAGCGACGACACTAAATCCTCCATACGTGTGAATGTGAGTGGTAATGGTTCTTTGTCTATATGTTCACTGTAATTGGCAGGTGACCAGTCTAGGGTGCACCCTGTCTCTTGTCCCAAAACAGCTGAGCTTGGCTCCAGATCACCCGTGGCCCTAATGAGGACAAGCGCTTTAGAAAATGGATGCATTAGTAATTACTAGAATTGCATTTTTGAGCTTACAGAGTTTGAGGATTTATGATAGGGACAATTTGGACACCGGAACCAATTATTATTATTTTTTTAATTGTAGGGACAGTACTTCCTATAGGTCTAAAGTTGACCAGCGTTCCGCAATGGATTGTGTTCAGCTTTAGAGATTTCACTTTCTGTACTATATAATTTTTCTTCTTTTAAAATTGTGGAGCCATGATTACTGCTAGGATACAGTATTAGATCTAGTCATAATATGAGGAAACGAGCTTGTGAGTTTCCAGTTGGAATTTTTATCCTCTGTGAAAGGCCAGCAGGGTGAAACACTGTGAAGGGTTTATGGTGTCACACACAACTTTGAACATGTGACTCGTGTTTGTTGTGTGTGTAAGAGTGTGGCATTTTCACTAAACAAACATAAATTGGGGAACTAATCCCAACTAAGTTATTTGTCTTAAGGTGAACTCCTCACACCTTACCTTTGCCTCATCAGTGGGATGTTGATGCAGTTTGCAGCGGCCACAGCAGCGAACGGAACAAAGCGTCCGATCAGAGGTGAGACGTGCTGCAGCGAGAGAGAAGAGGCTTCAAAAAACACAATAGAGGAACAAGATCCATCCCTGAAATGGCGTATGCATCCAAGTTTCCCCGAGTATAAATCAGCATGAATAACACTGAGCTGGCAGGGAGACACGCCGACTCCAGAGCACGACCCCGTGAATAATTAGGCTCCTCTTGGACAAAGAGGCTATTTGTGCACGGCTAATATCATGTCAGCACTACCCGAGCGCTTGAGGTCAGCCCGTTAAAATGAGAAGTAGAATGGAGTTAGATGAACTGATACCTTTGTTAGTGCGTTTAGTCCTAGAGCGGTGGCTACTGCCCCTGTGGTGGCAGATACATACGCTGTGCCAAGCTGACTGCAAACAAGAGAAGCACATCAGCGGCGAATGAAGGGGCTGATGGGATCCAGGCATCATGCCTGCTGCTGCCATACCTGACCGTGATGGGAGCGTCGCCGCTCCTGTTGGTGTAGTTCACGATTGCGTTGAAAGACTGATTGATCCATTGCCAGAACAACACAGCTGGAGTGGTCCTGAGGGATGCGGAAAGGAGAACATTCACACAGCTTCTCGTACGTTTCTCATTAGTTCTACGGGGTTAGCGGGGCTCCGCTGCTTTCAATTTGCAACTTTTTTCTAATAACACCTAACTACAAATAACAAGTGTATGTATATGAAAGTCCCTAAATATCTGTTCTATTACCACAACTAAGGAAGTGAGCAAGCAGAAATATATCTGCAGTGGTATCTTGACTTACAAGTGGCCCAACTTAAGAGTTTTGGTTTTTTTTTTTAGTTAAGAGCCATGGCTTGGTTATTTTTTTTATTTAAAAAAAAAAAAAAAAAAAAAAACACTCGCAAGGACCACGGAGAAGACGCTCGCACTGAACTGACTCGTTTCAGCCCTACAGAATACATTGTAGAAATCTTTGCTTGAAAACCGACACAACAGACATTTTTCTATTGTCCCCACGATATAGCTCAGCGCCCTTTGCACAATGGTCATTGCACCGGACTATTGCAATATTAGTCATTCGAACTGCTCTAAGTGCTAGAGGACTCTGCATCTTTTTTCACAATTGTTTTTTGTCAATGTCTTTATGTCCCCAAAGTGTTCTGTAAATTGACTGTCTGTTGTACTAGAGCGGCTCCAACTACCGGAGACAAATTCCTTGTGTGTTTTGGACATACTTGGCAACTAAAGATGATTCTGATCTGATTCTGATATGTCGCCATATCACCTAGCACTAGAACATACTGCCCCAGAACATTAGTAAAAAGTATGGCAACCTTGAATGGTCAAAAAAAGTGGCTCCAACCCTCTCACTCACCCAATTTTGATAGTGAATGATGTGGTGATGGTTTTGCAGAGCCACAGGTCCAACCATTCTAGTTATTTGTAGCAGCTAGCAAGTTCCTGCAAGCTCTTACTTGTAAAATGTCATCATGCATCCAGTGATGGTCATGTTCATCGGAACCTGCGCTGACATGCGGCCAATCAGGATCATCTTCTCGCCGGTATCCGGATGGAAAGCGGAGTCAAAGACATATTTGGCTCTCCACAATTCATCTTCTGTCAGCCCCGGTGAGACTACGCCTTTTCTGGGGGACCGTAAACATCTGGATAAGAACTCTGGCTTTGTGCGTTCGGCGGTGGCTTTGGCAGCTGCTTGCCTGGCTTACCTGTAGTCGGTGATGATTTTGTGCGCACGTTCTAACTGTTCATTGGTGAGGAGGACGTTCCGTGGGTCAGTGACGGTGAAGAAATGCTTAGCGCGGCCCATAAACGTGCTCTGGTCCCAACGGGGCTCCTTGATGTTGATGGACGTGGAGAGCTCTGCAGCCATATTTATCTGGTGAAAGGAAAATATTGTTTAAAAATTTAAAATAAAGCCATCCATTCATTAATTTTCTGTACCATTTGTCCTAGTTAGAATAACGGGTGAGCTGGAGCCTATCCCAGCTGGTATGGGCGAGAGGCGGTGGATAACCTGAACTGGCCACCAGACAATCGCAGGGCACAAAAAGCATAGACAAACAACAATTCACACTCACATTCACACTGATGGCCAATTTAGAGTCTTCAGTTAACCTGAATGTTTTTGAATGGAGGAAGCCAGAGTTGCCAGGGGACAAAGACGTAATTACTGGGAGAACACGTAAACGCCACACAGGAAGGCTGGAACAATTGGAAGCCCAAACCACAGAATTGTGAGGCAAAAGAGATTATCACAATTCCACCATGCTCTAACAAACAACCATTTTATTTAGTACTCTGGCCGCAATTCATTCCATTGACAAAAGCAGGTTGCCAGCCTTCCAAATGTGCCAAGCCGATGCCATGTTAGTTACGTAAACGGTCACTGGTCGCACATTGGCCGAGCAGGTTCCTTATCAACGTTTTGGTGTAACATTTCAGGCTTACGCGGCTAGAAATGACACAAAATAGTTAGACTTCACACCGATTTTATCGGCCTTATCGGTATCGGCCAATATTTAGCTGATCGGCTGATAGGCTTTAATGTCATCATTCGCCGATCCGATCAATGACGTCATTGATCGGCTCCGCAAAAGACGTTTACTCCGCATCGCCGCGTGCATAGTATATTTGAATCCAAAACCTAGTTTATTTTTAGCCTTGTCGCGTCTTTTGATGTAGTATTGGAAATATTTGACGGCCAATAAAGTTATTAAAAAAAAAGAAAAAAACGGCGGCGTGGGACAGACAACACGTCTGAGACAGACAACATGTAATTGCCGGATCAGACTACAAGACACATTTGCTCTTTCACGATTGCACTGTCAGACTACTGCAATAAAATCTTGTTTTCCGATACTACCGCATCCCGTTTTTTACGATCATTGGGCTTTATCATGTCAACTCAAATGCGACCGGATACACTCTTTACCGTGGCGATGACAACAAGAGTGGAGTGAGCCGACTTTGTATTATATGGACAAAATGGAGAAAAACGTGTGTTGGTGGTCACCGGTGCTCAGGACAGGAGAGGACGTTCGTTTAAGGCTTGCTTGAGGTATGTTCAGGTACTTTTAATACGATACGGCTCACAAGCAGGCAATAAAATGTTATGTAGCCTAGCAGGCTAGCGGTAGCACGAACGGTCGGCCGTAAACATGCCAACGTTCTGTCGAATCAGGCTCTAAAGATTCGGTGTGGGTGAAGTAATTTAATCAAAAATAAAGTAATTTGATTACAGTAAGTTAGCACCCATTATTTCTGTCATGTTGTAATGTTGGCTTGAGCTGACTGATTAGAATACACGATCTGACTAGAGCAGTGATTTCCAACCTTTATGGAGCCAAGGAACATATTTTCCAATTGAAAAATCTCACGGGACACCAACAAACGAAAATGCCACAAAAAGTGTACACATTAATTACTGTATTTACTTCCTGCCATCTAATAGAAGACCATTTATCATTTGTTCTGTCTGCCACTATGCCTTACTGGCATAAATAGAGGAACCAAGATAAATGATTTATTGTAAATATAATGTTTTGAGCAATTAAGTACACAAGTATATACAGTAAATGAACAGGTCATTTAAATAGACACATTCCTCCATCTTGCGATGGGCTCGGTGATCGTTTTTTTAAACTCGCTGATCGGTCCCAAAAATCCTGATCATGTAAAGCCTAAAAAATAGTGCTGCACAAGAAACACTGTACTTATTTTCATTTAATTGCCAAGAAGTGTTTTTCTTATACAAATATATACCGTGTCCCTTTTCACGAAATACAGTGAACCCCCTCACAGTCGCAGTTTGGCAATTGCGAATTCACCTATTTGCTGAATTATTTTGTAACCTATCCGCTGTTGTTTGCTTGTCTTGTGCTCAAGCCAATATTATTATTGCTTTGGCACCATCTTGTGGCATCTTGGTGCCAAGGAACTATGTTGAAGTAAGTTGAGGTGCTTCTTCAGTAGAGTAGTGCTTTGGTGGCATCCTGTGGCATCGATAGGCAATAATAAACCTTTTCTGAGCAGTCCGGGGTGTAAGTTACTCATGGATTCTTACTATTCGTGATTGGGTTCAGTACCAATTTTGTAGTTTTTAGTTGTATATTTTAAGAAAAAAAGTAATTAGAGGGGGGGGGGGGTAACAGATTTTCAATGGAAAAAAAGCAAATCCTATTTTTATAAAGGTCGTGACTTTTTTGGGTGGGAGTGGTATATTTTAGAAAAAAGTTATATTTTCAAGAAATAAAGTTGTATACAGACGGTACATCCCAAATTATGACGTTTGGAATTTACAAACAGCGCGCAACGAACTCATTTGGGCAGCGGCGTAGGAATACATTGTCATGTGGCACAAGAATCCACGCTCAGTTACCACCATAATTGCTTTTTTTTCATTTGATTTATTTTGTATTTGTAGCCTTGATGTGTTTTCCACGACTCTAATTGTGACTTTATTACAACTGCAACCCAATACCCCTTGTATTAGAATGCAATGGAACACGGATGTCAAAGTTATGGTCCTTTTACAGTGGCCGCTATTGCAAATTGAGTGTTTACCTCATGTTTCTTCCTAAAAGAACCAGACTATATCCCTTTTCAAAATTAAGTTGACCAATAGTTGTTTCCCTTCTGTTTTTGAAACATATCCATCAATTTGTTGTGAACTCTCTGTATAATAATGTGATGAGAGAATTATACATTTACTGCACGCATGGGTTCATAGACATAACAGACCCTGTGAGGGAAACCAACGTTGCCGGTGAGCTGTGACAAAAATTAGTATGACAGCCTTCAATGAGAAGATGCCAGTGGGATCCACTATCCCGAATTGAAATGTTTCTTCATGGAACCTGAATATACTCTTCAATTTGCGTGTTTTTAAACTGTTGAATATTCTTGAGTATATGTCTACAAGCAGTTTAGTAGACACGTGTGTAAAAGGCACACTTTTGGATACAGCTGCAGAAATAAATGTCATTTGAATGTGTAGGTGCTGTATATCATGTTACTACGGTTACGCTTGCTATTCCATACCGTCCGTTCATAGCTGCCTACAAGCAGCTTTGAAGGATTTCAGTGCACATTATACAACAATTATTTAGATGTTGGTGCATTCATTATAGTTTGTGTCGGGGTAAGAGGAAAGACAGGCAGCCAGATAAAACTGGCCTGCACTGCCATGAACATGTTCTGTGGACGCATTGCTCCTAGTCGGATCTGGTTTTTAACCATTTTTGCTCCAAATGTAAATCTCTGCAAGGATTTGCTGCAGGGTGATGAAACTCCTCCTGGAATTGCACCAATCATGGCTGCTGGCTGGACTGAGTGACACATGAACACTAATGTGCAGCTGGAAGGATGTGCACGCTCTTCCAATTGAATTCAACTCGCGGGTTGGAACAGCCAGAAGAAGAAAAAAACAAAAAAGGCCAGTTTGCTTGATTCTGTGCTTTGTATGAAGCCCAGCGGGGGGTTGGGCTCGCGCTGCGTTAATCAATACTTTTAATTGTTAATGAAGGTGATGTGGGGAGGATGAACTTTGGACCGTGATCAGCAAGCTCTCAGCGGCGTGTGCCGTCACTCTCAGCCAATCACAGCGGGCCTGCGTGGCTACACATTAACCACCAATTGTCTGCGTACGATCCACATCATTTTATCGTTTAATATTGCTTATATTTTCAGCAATTTCGGGGGGGGGGGGGGGGGGTGTTCTGTTTTTGCGCACCTCCGAGAAGTGCTTCAACGCGCTGTGCGTGACAACCTGAACCAAACCAGTCCGATCTGGACTGGATCTTGAAACAAAACAGCGAGCTTACAATTGGGAGCAAATAAATGGACAATATATCCCGTTTCGAGCGCAGATGAATTCGGCGGTGCGGGCAGCTGTGCGTTCAGGAGGATTCAACTACAGCGACGCCACATCCACACAACCTCGGCACGCGCACCAACACGCTCGCAACAACATTTCATTTGGACTTTGAATAATAGATGACTTACTGCACTGAGGGCTCCGGCGCTCCGTGAGAGATGTCCCTGAATGGCTGCAGCCAGCTAATTTAGCGAACAGTCAGCACCGCACACACGCCACATCGCACACGACCCATACCGGAAGCAGCCGGACGACACATTAAAAGTAAGCACACGTACGCGACTCAGTGGGAAGATTATTATTATTTTTTTTTTTAATATAATCTTTTAATTCGGCTGGGAAACGACATTAGGTCAGTTGAGAAAATTCATTTCACCGTTTGCCAGTTTCACGAAGAGACCTTTATTTTAAAACGGAGCTTCCCGTAGTGGCCCCTTCACACATGCTGGCTTGATGCATTTTTAGTGTAGCGGCTTTTCAGACACACAAGCACATAAACAACTTAGTGGAACCTCCAAAGAAAAAAAATATTCATTTAAAAATATATAGGAATTTATGTAAGAGGCAGCACAGTGATGTAGTGGTTAAAGCACATCTTCCTTACACTTTTGATCATTTGGTTCGAATCTCAGCCACGGAATTGTTTTAGAGTTTGCAAACTCACTCTGGGCTTGAGTGGGTATTCTCTGGGTATTCCTGCTTCCTCCAACGCCCCCAAAACACGCATGCTAGATTAATTGAAGTTGAGGCAGGACGGAATGCCTCAGTCTAGAGCATACATGTTAAATTCAGGCCCGGGGGCCAAATTTGGCCCAGGATGTAATTATAATTGGCCCGCACGACCATATTAAACGTGTATTAAGAGCTGGCCCGCCAGTCTATAGCACATGCGCCACTAATATTACAAATCCGAGAAAGTTTTGCTAGTGTGTCGGCCCATCAGTCTAGGCCGGCGAGCGCCCCTTCCCTTTCTGTTGCAGTCGTTAGCAACTATGCTACCAGTCTCCTCGAGCAAATTTACACTTCACCTTCCCAAAAATGGACAAACGAAAGATGGAAAACATTTAACTTCCAAGATAGGTGGGAGGCAGATTGTCAGTTCACTAAAGTAAAAGACAGACCTGTTTGTCGTGTGCGGAGCAACGTGGCTGTAACCAAGAATATAACATAATTGAATTTATGTTTTTTTAAAAGTTTTTTTTAATGCCCTTTATCAACTCCTAGGCAGGGCACTGTTAATAGTTTGAGGTTTGGATTTTTATTGAAAAACTTTATTTTTTTGGAGTTGTTTCGTTTTTGACCTTTAAAAAAAGATTTACATCAAAGAGAACGGTAGTTGGAAATAAATAAATAGAAGATGGAGAGACAGAAGAATTCATGTTATCTATTTAAATACAAAACAACAACTACCACTGATGTCTTTTATCGCAAATTTGATTTCTCGTGTTTATAATGTTAAAGTTTGTTTATTGCAGATTCAATGTTTAAGCAACATTTAAACTACATTTCTGCAGAAAGGGGAAACATGCACATTGCAGTGATTTTTCATTCAATATTGAGTTTGGCCCGCAACTTTGTCCCAGTTTTTATTTTTGGCCCGTGAATTTGAGTTTGACACCCCTGGTCTCGAGCATAGGTGTCAAACTCAAGGCCCTGGGGCCAGATCCGGCCCGCCACATTTTATGTGGCTCGTGAAACTGAATCATATGCGTCAACTTCCATGAGTTCTTGTGAAAAATCTGTACTAAAATGTTAAATGGTCATATGAAATAAACAATAATGTTGAGATATTACATTGCATTTTTTTGTTACCAAACCACTTTTTACAGCAACTTAAATGATAGTTGAATAAATTATCATCCTTGTCTTCTGATTTCAAAACTAGTTATCCCTCAAGTTGTTGTGTCCATGTAATAATTATATGAGGCAATTAAACATTTATATGGGGTAAATCGTAACTACAATGTGGCCCACGACAAAAATGAGTTTGACATCCCTGGTCGAGAGGGTTAAGGAATTGAATCTTTTGCATCTAGCTTATGTAAAGTGGATACATTTGTTTCTGGGTGAAACTGTTACTACCATAAAACCTTTGAAACTCTACAGTGTAATAATTAAAACAGTGTTAACAGTGTGCAGAGGCTAACCATAAATAAAATACCAATAATTTAAAATTATTGATGCTTGAGGGACAGAATGCAGAAGAGTCAGGACGGTGTATGCAAAGCCACATTCCCTCGTGGCTTTAATAAGTATTGCCGGAATGATTTTTGAGTTGTCAGGCAGCTTGGCCATGTAAACATTAGATATTGTTTAAGTCAGTGGCTCTCAAACGTTTTACACCAAGTATCACTTAAAAAATACTTACTTCTCCAAGCACCACCATTATGAACATTAAAATACAGTAGCACAGTAGTCATAAGTGTTCATCCAGTGGTGGTTCTAGACCAATTTCAGTCAGGGGGGCCAGGGGTTTGTCAAAAGAAACAGTTGTATTCAACACATGTACACGCACGCACGCAGCATGCATGCACGCGCGCACACAGGCGTTGGTGCAATATCACAATTATATTTATTAAAGTACGTATCGTAGCAACTGGAGAAGTGGACCATTTCTCAGCATGCCTATCGACATGTTCTAAATGCGGGAACTATACGTGTCAATCATAATGTTAGATGTTTTTGTGTTTCCCCATAATTGTTGTCTGTGCGTTTTACTCACCTGAGGTGGGGGGGGGGGGTAATTCCAAAATTCTGGACTTAAAAGCTGTGTCTGCGGAAACAGTTCCCCCTAAAATACTCCCGCCTCTCGCCCAAACAATGCAAACAGATGCCAACAAAAGTGACATCAGTTCCAACTGTGAATGTTTTAAGTGCATGTTAAAAACTCTTTTTCTCTCATGTTTTTAGAGCACTTCCATTTTGAAATGATCTTTCTTGCACTGAAAGCTGTTTTGATTGTATTTTTATTTGTATCTTTGTTTTAAATATTTATAAGCTGTTTTTCTTTTTTTTAAAATGTTTTTAATCGTGTAAAGCACATTGAGCTACCTTGGGTATGAAATACGCTATATAAATTTGCTTTGCTATTACATAAACCTTTTAACTCTATTTATTGTCTTTTATTTATATTCCTATTTATTAATTTTTCAAAATACTTCCTGAACTCAAAATCTAATTTGTATTTTTATAACATGAAAAATACATTTACATAGGGAATGAAATCGGTTTCACAGACAGTTACACATGGTTTTAACACTTTTGGTGAAATTGAAGTCCTATTTTTGCCCCCAGAAAATTGGTAGAAGTCCAAGCTGTACCACTTTTGTGGTGTTCGACTTTGGCGGTATTTGGGACTCATCTGCCCCTGCAAAGAGAGATCACATCACAGCATGACAGAAAATTATAACGCTTCCCATGTGTCAAATTAGATTACTCTGATGGCAACCCCCACGCTATTCATAGACCCTACAAGCCCTATGTGCATGGTATCTGTGAATTTATATGATATGCAGTTATGTATCACCCAGACAGTCTTTTTTTCCTTTGCCATCATCGCTCAATTAAGTATTTCTAGGCATCTGTGCTTAATTAGTGTCTGCAAACTATGACGTTATCATCACCGTTGATACCATTTGCAATTTTGCAGAGTATGCAAAATGTGATGCCATTGCTCTGACAGAAAATTAAATATTGCACAAAGAACAGAATAATTTCAGATCTCTGATAATGATACATCACTGGCCTAAGTGCTATTACGCAAATGTCCTTCCTGTTTGACAATAGTTTTGCAGTCTTTTTGATGTGCAGAGGTCTATGATAGAGTTCCTGCTTCCAGTTCTTTATCAATATGGTGGCACACATTTGTTGACCAAAGTTCACCATCTCAAGATCTTTAGAGGAAGTAGTCTGGAGATCGCCACGACAATTGGGGCTCTCCTTTGCGCGGGGCGGGGTCAAACTGTTGGCTGGCAAGCAAAGAGATATATTTGTCAGTGTAAATTCGAATGATGGATTCTTAAAGAGCTTCAGTCACAATTCATTATTGCAAAATTCTAAATGAATGTTAGAAAATAACTTACAAGGAGCATTTCAGTGTGTCTTCAAGTTCCATGATCGCTGCCTTGTTTCCACAACGATAACAATAGTTTGGTGCACTGAAGATCGTCACAACATTTTTGTCATGGTACCAGTTAAAGCCCTGAACAGGGAGGTTTGAGGGTTACATGATTAGTCTGCATTGGCTACAGACAAAAAGAATATAGTGATGCCTGGACTTACGAGTGTAACACTTCAGTGACCACACCTGTAACTCAAAACAATTGTATCTAAAATAATCTTTCCCCATTGAAATGAATGTAAATTCCATTAATCCGTTACAGCCCCCAAGAAAACACCCGCCAATATTTTTTTAATATGCTGCGTGGCACTATGCAGTATTGTTGTTTTATAAAAACGTGCAGAAGTAATATAATTAAATAGAATGCACCTAGTTAAACAGTTTGTGCATCATGATTTATTGCCTTAATGAGACGCACCGAGCAGGTGTGGACATACGGTACTTATTGATCCCGCCTCATTGCCTGTTTGTTGGGCTTCACCCCGGTGGACGAAATGGTAGCCTCCCTCTGCCTTTGAGTAGGGGGATGGGTCTTGACCGTTGTTTCTGCCTGTGAGTACTCAACCTTTTTGGAATCCTTACAGGGGGTACTGGAGAGCGCGCCGGCTGGGGATTTCCTTGTTCTGCTGGGGGACTTCAATGTTCAGATGGGGAATGACAGTGAGACCTGGAAGGGCGTGATCAAAAGGAACGGACCACCCTGAGATTCCTCCACCAGAGCGGTATTCTGGCATTGGACTTCTGTGCTCCTCATGGATTGCCCATAATGGACACCATGTTCAGACATAAGGGTGTCTGTATGTGTACTTGACACCCTAAGCCGCAGTTTGAAGATTGACTTTGTGGTTGTCATTGGTCTTGCGGCCGTATGTCTTGGACACTCGGGTCAAGAGAGGGGCGGAACTGTCAACCAAATCACCACCTGGTGGTGTTGGCTCCAATGGTGGCAGAAGATGCCGGTCCAACTTGGCAGACCCAAACGTATTGTGAGGGTCTGCAGGGAACGCCTGGCAGAGTCCCGTCAGAAAAAGTTTCAAATCGTGCCTCCAGCAGAACTTCGACCACATCCTGATGGAGATTGGAGACATGTTCAGTGGCTCCATTGTTGAAGCAGTCGACGGGAGCTGTGCGCGTCGTTTTTTTCCACTTAAACATTGAAATGGCGGCAGGTGTGCGTGGACTCCCACTGAACATGGGTCTGAATGTAATCGGTTACTTCTGAACACTGCCACATGCCAGTTATAAGAGGGAGTGCATCATTGTCCAACCAGATTTATTTGTATTTATTTGATTTAAACTTGATTCAACCAGGTAAAGGACCAGTTAAAACAGAACATCTCTTTTGCAATGGTGACCTGGCCAAGAATGCAGCAAGTTAAATCAAGTCCAAGTCAATCACATGCAAGTTTGTTTCAGTTGTTTATTTTCACCTCCCCTCTTAAAAAGATACAAATGAATCATTTGAGTTGTTCAAATTATAGGTCACATTAATGGTGGAAAACGTTTTTAAATCATTTATCTTGCTTAAAATTATTTTACATTTTAATATCCACTGAAGCCTTGTTCCTGTTTTTGTAGTCTGCCCGGTGAGCCTACAGCAGTGATTCCCAACAAGTGTGCCTTGGCACATTAGTGTGCCATGAGCGATCTTCAGGTGTGCCGTGGGAAATTATCAAACTTTACTTAACTCCTCAAAAAATTATTAATTTCCAAGAAATAATGTATCTTTGTTCCTCTATTTATGCCAGTGAGGCATAGTGACACAGAACAAATAAATGCTCCTCAATTAGATGGCAGGAAGTACGTAAACTAATTAATGTTTCCACTTTTTGTGACATTTTTGTTTGTTGGTGTGCCGTGACATTTTCCAATTGTAAAATATGTGCCTTCACTCCATAAAGGTTGGAGATCACTGGCCTACAGTATTGTGCTGTTTAACAAGTGGAAACAATATAAGAATATTTCTTGGAGCTGAATTTGCCTTCGTTTGTTATTTTACAAAGATTTTATTTTGTAAAGATTGGATTAATTATAGTTTAGATGAAGTGATACTGTTCAGCAGTATCTGAATTGCACATTCATATTTTATTCAGTTTTTTAAATTTTATTTGACGTTCATGCTCTGATTTAAACAATTAGAAGTTACTCAGGAGTCACTCACTTTTTTACATTGAGTAGTTCTTTACTCTTACTCAGGTAATTATTTGGAGGACTACTTTTTACTTTTACTTGAGTCATATTATTCTAAAGTAACAGTACTCTTACTTGAGTACAATATTTGGTTACTCTACCCACCTCTGCTCACACTGTAAGTCCAGGTATCACTGTATCTGACACATTATGTACAATCGTTGAAGCTCCAATACAAGAGATGTATCAACAAATCATCCTTTACAAATAATGCTCAGTTTTGACGGATACTGCCACTGACTCTTCATCAGACAGGCACCTTCGATAAATGTTTTTAAATCTAATTTTTATACTTTGGCTTTCAACCTAGCATGAGTTGTTGATTTTGATTGTCCTTTCTGTCCTTGTGTACATTATTACATTTTCATATTCTTACTTGTTTTGTTCCTAATCTTTTATGTAACCCCTCATATTATTCTTGTACAGTATACTTTGTTCAAAGGCTGCTGTTTACTAAGTAACTTAGAAATAATTTGGATTTCATTTGACATTTTCAGAGAGGTATTCAATTAACAGGGCAAGAAAGTGGACTAATTACATGGACCTTAAGGTGGTTATGAAGGATATCAATTAAATAGTTCAATGGCTTTCCATAGCAAGGTGATGTTTTTAAGACAGTCGTCTTATTAGCAGCTACAGTAGCTACATGACATTCAAAGTACTCAGCACACCTGTCAGTCTGGTGTAATACAGTTCTACACGACTGCAAATTACAACCAAGAATTATGAAGACATTGTGAAATGATTGCCTCTCTCACAGTGTCCTTGAGATTACCTTATTATCTCTAAAAAGTCAGAATTCTGTGTACAGCTTTTTGATATGTTAGTCGGTCAGAAAGTTGTAGCCAGTCACTGTATATGTAAGACAGAAGCAAAACACTTTTGTTGAAACACTTTTGAAGTAAATATTTACGCGTGCACATCACGGATCATAGACAACGACTGGGTGCCCAGTTCTAGTTTTTAGCTGTTGAAAAGTCAGTTATTAAATTCATTTGAGCTGACCTTAAAATTGGAGCCTGGTTGTTTTATTGAATTTATACTGTTCATATACCACATTTAAACAATTTGGAAGGATACGTTGTAGTTATATCTGTAAAGTCTGAATTTTTGATACAGCGCGTATTGGATCCCAATAGATTTCACCAGGTACCTCCATTTCCAGCTGGTGGGCTCGTGAAACTAAAGTAAGGCCGTTTGCATGGTTAAAAGTCTCTGAGATGTCCTGGCCAAAGGTGTAACCGGCACCACGGAGCGAGATGTCCCATCCACAGTGCTCATCTGGATCGGACCATAACAGGTCACACATTGGACCCTAAAATGCGGAGAAAAACAAGTGTTGTTTATTGTACACTTCGGTTTCCAAACGTTACGGTCCAATAAGACCACATGCCCCTTAATATATATATATAAAAAATGTATCTCTAAAACTGAACACCCGACTCATGACTCACCTTTGCCTTGCCCCTTTGATATTATAGAATTAATTATTCTATCAATGTATTTTACTTATTACTTGTGGTGAAGTTATTGGTATGGTAATGTTCAAAGCATACTTTGTTATCCCAACAGTTGATTAAGCTTTAATGATGGTGACACTCTCAACCCAGCACAGATATAAATACAAAATATGTAAAATTGTCCATCCCTTTTATTTTATCTACAATAAATAAATTAACCAATGATATGAATGAAAGAAAAACAAATTGGGTGGGTGGGGGTGGGGGGGAAATCAGCTTAAACGATGCAACATATCGTGAGCCTAATAACATATATGTTATTAGGCTAATAAAATATTACAAGACTCTTGATAATGTAAAAGTTCAATGGCTGAATTAAAGAATGTAGCAAGCTATATGTGGCCCCTGTGCCGTACTTTGCCGACACCTGCCTTTGAAGTTCCACTGTAATGTAATTCGTACCTCGTGAGGAACCTCCTGCAAGCGATCCAGTGCTCGGATGTTTTCCAGTGTGACTATTGAAGGAGACAATCCTCCATGCAGGCACAAAATCTTTTTAAAAAAAAGTTTTTTTTAAAAAGAACATTGACTTTACATGCATTGCCGAGACGGGGTTTACCTGGATCTTGTACAGATTCTCACCTGGTTATCTACCAGAGCAGTCAAGGGCAAATAATCGAAAAGATCAGTAAAGTACTTCCAAACATTGGCATTTCCATATTTCATCAAGCACTCGTCGTAGAAGCCGTACACATGTGTGAGCTGTCTCGTCTCATGGTTCCCTCTCAGAATGGTGATTCTTTCACGAAATCTGACCTGGGGGCCAAAATGTCAGCAGCTCAACGAATCAGGCAAAGGTGCTCTCCTCCTATTGTACAAGAGCAATCATAGTGCGATCGCTGCAGTGTATCGTTTTTATACCTTCAGACAAACAAGGAGTGTCACTGTCTCCACAGAATAATGGCCTCTGTCCACATAGTCGCCCATGAAGAGATAGTTGGTGTCGGGGGACTTCCCGCCAATCTTGAAAAGCTCCATGAGGTCATAAAACTGACCGTGAACATCTCCACAAACCGTCACCGGGCATCTCACCTCCTGCACGTTGGACTCCTTTTCCAGGATCTCCTTAGCCTTGACATGGAGTCAAAGGAAACAAAAGAATGGGGGACACCGTGATGCAGTGTGGGTGTGGGCAGCATACATTTGGGACTTAGACAAGCCTCCAAAACACCAACATTATTATATATAGCATATGCCTTTCCATGTTCATCAAAAGCTGTCTCAATGTACAGTAATTCACTCAGAACCGGCCAGGGGCGTAAGCAAACTAAATGGCTTTTTTTTTTTTTTTTTAACACATTAAACATGTAAACATTATGGGAGAAGTCACTGATGGTGTAGTGGTACACTCGCCTGACTTTGGTGCAGGCAGCGTGGGTTCAGTTCCCACTCAGTGACGTTGTGAATGTGAGTGCGAATGGTTGTCCGTGTCTATATGTGCCCTGCGACTGACTGGCGACCAGTTCAGGGTGTCGTCCGCCTTTCGCCCGAAGTCAGCTGGGATAGGCTCCGGTGTCCTGCGACCCTAACCAGGATAAGCGGTGTTGAAAATGGATGGACATTGTGGGAGAGGGCATCCAAATCAAATTCTACTTAAGGCCTCACAAAGCCTTGGGCCAGCACCGAATTATCGATCAATTTTCTATAGGGATTCTTTCTCATCATTAGGCTCGCGGGTAAACTGCAGCCTATCCCAAATGACTTTGGGTGAGAGGCAGGATACACCATGGAGTGGTCGTGAGTTCAATTGCAGGGGTGTTTCTAGACCCCCTGGGGACCCCAGGCAAGGATCCCCACTTCCCCTCAAAACAAAAACAAGCCTGGCTGTAAGGGGGCCAATTAGGAAGACTCCTAAACCCCGATGTGTCATTGCAGTGTCTACGTCTGTCGTTCCACCGCACCAATATCAGCCATTTCTTGGGGCTTCCCAGCAATAGCAAGTAAGGAGCACTATGGGGGGGATTCCCGACCTGTTGTCGTAGTGTTTAAAGCAGTGCCATTGTTTTGCCATTGATGTGGGCCAATGTCAGCCATCTCTTGGGGCCCCCTTCAGCTCAGGGCTCTACAGGCAATTGCTTGGGTTCCCTGCCGCATTTTCAACATCTCTGCAGGGCGCACACACTACAGACGAACTAAGAAACTAAGGGAAGATGCATTGTGTGTGTGTGTGTGTGTGTGAGATAGTGAGAACAGTGGAAACTTCACACAGGCCTGAGCAAAGATTCAAACCCAGGACCTGAATGTCAACAGTGAGGCAGTCATGCATGCTTTATCCAGCTTTCCATTTTTCATGAAATGTCCTCATTCGGGTCAAGGTTGAGCTGGAGCAAGCCTAAACTGGTCGCCAGCCAATCGCAATAGACAGACAACCATTCACACGAGTAGTGGGTAATTGAGACTTTTCGATATTAGCCTAAAAAGCAGGTTTTAGGATCTGGGGGGGAAGTACTACGGCGCACAGTAAGGACCGGGCCAAGAGTCGAACCTCTACCTCTTGACTGTGAGGCAGATGTGCTAACAACTGGAGCAAACAACAACAATAAATAAAATAAAATATACAGTAAAAAGAAACACAATTGGAAGGAACATAGTAACTCAAACATTGACATTATTTACTTTACAGTGCAATAAATGCAGCTGGTGCAAATGGATCTCAAAATGTAAGGTGCCTTTCCCATAGCAAGTCCTACCCTTTCACAAAGTTCTTGGACTTGATTTTCCCGCAGTTGCTTGCACTCATTGAGCTGTTCAATCCACATGTCCAACTCTTTACTGACTGACTTTTCATCCATGTCCAAGTTGGTGCCTCCTTTCAAATCCCAAAGGAAAATCATGAGGACAACATAAACGGGTCATACTAAGTCCAAACAAACTGGGTGTATGTTTATTTGAGCAATGTTCAGCCCGTGTCATCGCTTCAAGGGAGATGATAGCTTTTGTTTGTATTATTACATCATAGAATTTATGTCACCCTGACGTGCGCTCTTTTGTTGGGTCGCCTGCCCTCTCCTGGAAAAAGTGGAACAGTCATGCTGCGGATAATGAGAACAATCGAATCCTTGGCGCGCATCGGGATAAAACAATACTGTATCATTTGTTCTCTCTACTTTCACTTGGCAATTTAAACACGAAAAAGTGACTTCTTTGTTGTTTTAAATCTGAAACAAAAAAAAGCAAAATTGGAAAAATTGAAATTTGACAGACATTTGGCATTATCGTAATAATAATAATAATAATAATAATGAAAAAAATACACCAGCAAACACAAAATATTCCACTTAATCCCATTTCTTTTTTTTTTTCAATGTTTGCCATGCGGTTTTGTACTGTACTTGGGTAAATACATTTATACATTTTACATAGTACAGTTACACAGATGCTCCTAAGAAGAAAATGATGTTGTGAAGCACGCTTTCTGTATCCAGCACTGTGTCCACGTTCAGCCTTATTAACGTCATTTATTAAACAAAACAATATATATATTTAGGGGATTGACGGATACATGTCAAGACGATGGATGTTCAAATAAGTAAAAACAGTACTTAACAGAACAGTACTTACAATGACATTTTGATAAATTTAGATCATCCAGACTTTGCGCCTTCGGGTAAAGAATAATGAAATATGCTTCTAGGATACTTTATCGGGATGGAGAGCTTGGCTGAGCAGTGGACAAAGACAAGTCGTCAACTGGAAGGAGCCGTTGTGTTTAGAATTCAGACACCCTTCGAGCGGGCCAAAGATGTCACCATCCTTCAAATGCAGCCTCCGACGGGGGGTACGGGGGGACACACTGAATGGAGACACAGCCGATTAATTCAGAAGCATGACTCGGTTGGGAATGAATATATATATATATATATATATATTTTTTATTTATTTTATTTTTTAACGGTGGAGGACATCTAATCTAATCTCGTCTACTAAATATGACGTCACGTCATTGACGTGTCACAAATGAGCAGTCTGCGGGGCTAAATTATTACTATCACCACAAATGTCTTAAGAGGGATCATATTCGAGTAAAATATAGTCAACACAGTTACTCTTTACAACTTTGCAGCTGCAAAGACGATCGTGATTGACCCGTTTTGAACGTTGCCCCTGCAAACATGGTCGCCACGGAGGCATGGCATTTATCTGTTTTGAGCTCGTGCGTTGATGTGTCGACACCTGTGACGTAGCCTACAAATCAGGCAGACCCTGTACAAGCTCTTCCGTGGTTGGTCCTTCACTGTAGAATAAAGCCTGGTCTCATTGGTCCATTAAGAATAGGAAAGGCCACGGGATTCGAATTTGCAGTTTCTACTTATGTGCCGTCGCCCCTTTTTCCAAGCCGCCGAAGAAAATTTCACGATCTCGGAACAAGTCTTTTTGCAAGCGTTTGGGTAATTCTCAAAACTACCTCAGAAATAACAACTGAGTCGAGTAACGTTACTTTGCTGGAGCACATATAGCACCTTTCATGCTAACTAGATCATCTACACAGTTGTCTTTTTCTTGTTGACGTTGTTAGCTAATGGCATAATTGCCCAAGGCATTTATTTTTTATTTTTATTTTTTTATTTTTTATACGTTTTCGGAAAACAAGAGCAAACAAGAAGAGTACAGTTGTCGCGATTCAACCTTTGCGAATTACCATGACCTGGATGACTCAGAATCTACAGTGACAGAAAAGAAAAACACAATAATTAGCGAGCACATTAGTGTTTTTTTTAATTGAGATTGTGCCAGTAACCTAAGATGGTTTAGGCTATTATGCTATTTTATTTTGCTTCACCCCCCTCATGTGTCTTTGCCTTTCCCTAGTCACGCTTTTTTCCCCTTCCCCCCCAGTAAAGCGACTTTAAGTATTATGAAAACGAACTCTGATATATTGTCATTGTTATTCGGCTAATTTTAATTTCCTTTCTTACTGTATGCTTTTTGGCATATGAAAATCAAACGGAAATGTGATATTAAATGACTCTTCCTGTTTTGTGTAGTTTTATGGCGGAAATGATGAATGATGATACTCACAAGTTATTTGAACGAGTTTCCAAAAAGATGGGCTGGACGGGGTACGATGGGCTGGACATTGCAGAAAAGAAGGTTTGTCATTGGTATTCGAATAGTAGATGTAATGTGTTGCCTTCATTTGTATCTGCTAATATATGTTAGTTTTTACTTCCTTTTTCTAGCTGATTAATGTGATTGGGAAGCAACGCCGTGGTGCCACAAGTGGGGATCATTTTGGAGACCAATCAGTGTCGCCTGTCCATTATCTCTCTGAGGAGGAAGACAAAGAGAACCAGCACTTCAACGGCAATGTATACAAAAACCCTGTTTTGACTGACTCCAGTGATGATGAATTTGACCAACGTGAGTGAGATGAAACCTTGGAACCGCATTTGACCTAGTTTAACGTTATACCAAAATCCATGAATACTGTTTGTTACATTTCTTAGTTCTTGTGAACTGGGCCACTCCAAAAACTAAATGTGCCTCAAAGAAACCATGCAGTTCTGTGAAGACAGACAGGTGGGATACAGTATTTTCACTTTGCTTTTGCATACAGCATGTTGTATATGACTTCACCTTGAAAACCACTTCTAATTTGTTCTTTCTTTACAATTCAAGTGTTTTTACAGTAAGCTCAGATGATGATGATGATGATAGTGGCGGTTTTGAAAAATGTAAGTTGGCTTTTTGAAATAGATTTCATTCATTCGTGCATTATCTGATGCAGTGGTTGTCATATTTTTCAAGTACCACCAAAAGAAAATACTCTCCAACTACTACCATAATGACCAACATTTAAATACAGTAGTGTAGTAGGCCTATATGTGCATCAGCATTAGATAGTTTAGCATTACACCCATCCATCCATTTTCTTTACCGCTTATCCTCACTAGGGTCGGAGGCTGCTGGAGCCTATCCCAGCTATTTTCGGGCAGGAGGCGGGGTACACCCTGAACCGGTCGTCAGCCAATCGCAGGGCACATAGAAACAAACAACCATTCACACTCACATTCACACCTACGGGCAATTTAGTGTCTCCAATCAACCTAACATTACACCAATTCCGCAAATACTGTTTATTTCATTCCTTTGTTCTTGTGAGCCAGTGCACTCCAAAAACTAAACATACTTCAAAGAAGGTATGTTTACTTACCTTCAATTCTGTGAAGATACACCTGTAGAATACAGTTTTCATTTTGCTTATGAGTTGTATAAGGCGTCACCTTGAAAACCACTTCTAACGTGTTCATTTTTTACAATTTGTGTTCTTGTAGTGAGCTCAGATGATGATGATAGTGGTGGTTTTGAAAAATGTAAGATGCCTTTTACTGCATAATAGTCCATTCATTTGTGCATTATCTAATGCAGTGGTACACCAAGTACCACAAAAAGAAAATACTTGGCCTTCCAAGTACCACCATAATGACCAACATTTAAATACAGTAGTGCAGTGGGACTAAGTGTTCATCAAAAATAGATGTTTTAATCCTCAAAAGTATAATTAATATTGTTGTAAGCCACTGTAGCATTATGCAGTTTGAACATTAGCACTGTTCTTTAAATATGCATCCATCCTTTCCATTTTTTTCACTAGGGTCAACGGGTGAGCTGGATCATATAGCCAGTGAAAAGGCCCCTCTGACAGCTACTTCTGATTGACCCAGTTTTGCATCCACTTTGTCCGTATTTGGCTAAGACTGCCCCCTTTTCTCTGATTGGTTACCTCAGTGTAGAAGACCGATTTGAGAGAGCTTGTGTTCGTTATTTTGACAGCGCTGGCTCAGGGGCGGAGAGGTAGGCGGAGATCTTCGCTAGTGACGTAGATAAGATGTAGAAATTCAAATCACCTGATTTCAGGCCTCTGTAGAGAAAACGTCTGGAGGTCAAGAATGCGTGGACAATTTGAATTTATATTTCACAAGTTCACTGATGTACCATAGAGACAATATTACATCCCAACTACTAGAAAAAAGTTGGATTGGCAAAATACGGGACCTTTAAGTAACATGTTTATTCATTTGATTGCAGTTTGCAGTGGTGTACAATTTCACAGCATCCCACTGAGAATTGCTAGTTTGGCCCATCGAACACCACTACAAACCACAACCATAAATATCAACACCTCTCTGACTGTGTCAATAAAAACTGAGCCTTATCTCAGTTGTCCAGATTTTTTGGGTAGGGCTAAAACGGGGTCACGCTAACATCACCAGGGAACAGCACAAGTCAGTCCGCCCCACTACATGAACACCAAGTGCCCTTATTCCATGCAGTGGCCATTCGACGGAATTGCGTGGCCCTTTGCCAGCCCGATAGCAATCAGAGTAGCTTCTGGAAGTCCAGCGCAACGTCGTTAGGGTTGTCACCCAAACTGTGGCCCGCTGCACGTCACGGGGTGAGGTGTGCACCCTTTGGCGGACAAAGCAAGCTTGATTAATGGCCCGCTGAATTGAAATTATTGACGATCGTATGTGACATAATACTAATCTTTCTGTGTATATTTAGTCCTGCAACGTGTGAAAACTCCATCAACCAAGTCCAAGAAAGTATCAGAGAGTGAAAGTGAGGACAGGTGAATATTTAAATTGTAATCCAAATTTGTATTACTGTATTACAGTTGCTGCTCTAAAAATCTTTGAAATCTGTTTTTATCCAAAAGCCTTAAAAATTTCATTGTGGATGATGACTTCGTTCAGACAAAATCATCCTTTAAAGGTATTCTTACTGATCTCATCAGCACTGACTTTTCTTGTCACACTGCACAATTGTGATTGTTTCCTCTCCATTATCCTCCAGTGCCTAAGAAGAGCAACACTCTGGCCACCCAAAATAAATTCAGGAGACCACTGCCACTGTCTCAATGTGTCTCCTCGGTGTTCATCAGTGACAGTGAGGATGAGGATGATATTACCATCAAGACCACTTGGAGGACTCGCCGCTCAAAGCCAAATTCTCTGCCAAAACCCAATGAGAACAACTCCGTGCCTTGCGACCAAACGTACACCCCACCATCACCGTATTCGCCGCCCATCTCCTTCGTTTTTCCTCGGCCTTCCCACCGTACTGCAACGTCTCCGCTTTCTCCCAAGCGGACACTTTCAGCTCCTTCCAAGCTGGAGAACTCATCCAGTTCAGAAGAGGAATTCATGTCATTACTGGACAGGCTTAGAAAGAAGAACACATTCACTGGTGCTATGTGCACACCTAAGACCAACAAAGGTGCAAGAAAAACGTATCATGTTTGTTTGGGAGTAATATTAAAGTGTTTTTGTCACGCCATCATGCCTTGCTCTCGGTGGACATATTACATTGTGTTTCTAAGGGGCACATATTAATCATATGATAAATGCTCTGAAACTGACCATTTTGGTTGAATATCTGCCGTCTCCTGTTTTTCTTTTTTTCATGCAGAATTCAGTGAGGACCCTCCTGTGTCACTTCCCATCCAGCAGCTGGCTAAACCCAGGTCATTAGGTGGAAAAACTTTGGATGCAAAGACTCCTGGGAAAAGCACCACCTTAAAGCTGACACTGAGCCAGACAGAGCCCAGACACACCTCCATCAGCAGGTACATCTTTATTAAATTATTTTCTTGACCCGAGACTGAAATGCTTTCACATATACTGTACCTACAACAGTTGCTTTCTTTTGTTGTTTGTCTTTCCTCCAGACTAGCATTGTGCAAAACCCCAGGTTGCTTCTTGGAGTCCCTATCGAACCCTGCCTCCAGTTATTGCCATTATTTTAAGCAAAAAAAGGAAGAACTTACAGGCAAACTGTACCAGATGTACAACAGCAGTGTGTTTGATGGAAAGGTATAGTAGTTTCCCCTCATTGCATCTCTTTAATGAAATTTTGCATTTTGTATGACTTATTAAATTATTTGTTTTCTTGACTGACCTCTCTAGCTCCCCATCAATATGTCCGTGACTTGGAACAAAAAGATGCGGCAAACAGCAGGCTACTGTATCACTGGACAGGAGCGAGGTAGAGGGGACCGTTACGCTCGCATCGAACTATCCGAGAAAGTCTGTGATTCTGCAGGTAGTCCTTTTATTAATGTGGTTCTACTGTTTAGCCAGAAAACTATCACAATATGGTATGTAATGTGTAGATCAGTGAACAGTTGTATCCAACAGAACGCTTGGGGCCATAGTCTCCCGACACGTATTCGCCCATCCATACACACCCACCACGCATAAACTCTGAATGAATGCGGAAACACAAAAGAGGCGTGATTTATGATAGCTGAGGCTGTGTGGAAAGCCTGTAATCTGTACCTTTCCTCAGACTTGTGAATTTAATATAAATCCTTGAAAAAGCAAATGCACACATTAAATTTTTAAATGCCTAATGTAGCTGATAGGTAATTGGTCAGTTCCGCCCCAGCTACACTCACACTTTGTAAGAGGGCATGTTTATTTAATCTAGGGATGTCTTGATCACTTTTTTTGCACCAGAGTCCAAGTCTTTGATTTTAAGTATCTGCCGATACCGAGTCCCGATCCAATACATATAACTACCAAAAGTCAACTTTTAATATTTAAAAGAAAAACCCAAAAATAAATGAGTAGCAAATAAAATACAAAAATATTAATTATATTTTTTAAAATTAGATGGCCGATTAATGGGTTATCAAATTTATTTTTCTGCCAAATGTCAGAATCTGTATTGGCCTCCAAAAAATCCATATCGGTCGTGCCCTAATCATAAGCACCTGTCAGGGGGTGATTCGTCTGGCTAGAGAGCGGAGCCTTCATGTCAATAAAGGTGTTTGCCAATGTTGCCATACTGCACAAAACTGCAGTGCAAAATAAAGAGAAAATAAAATGCACACAGGAAAATATGGCCCTTACTGCACAACAGACATTAACCCGGTAGCATTCATCATCAAGTTTGGAGATCTTTGTTGAACATTTGTTTGCAGGTCTCTGAAATTGTAAAGTTAGTCATGCATAGTACAATTTCTCCCAAAAATGTTGATGGAAACGTCCGGCCCTCCTAGATCGCCTCCGAGACACACTGATCCATGAGATGTGCCATGCTGCGACCTGGCTGATCAACGGCGTGAGGGATGGACACGGAAGCGTATGGAAGCTATATGCAAGGAAGTCCACCCTGGTGCACCCTGAGCTGCCGATGGTGAATCGCTGCCACAATTATGACATCAAGTACAAATTCCAGTACCAGTGCACTGGCTGTCAGAATACGTATGTGACATACTTCCCTTTTTCAGATGAAACAGGCATTTCATGTGACACCTACTTCAGTGTTAATAAGGCTGCGGTTGTCTGCAGGATCGGGCGTCATTCCAAGTCCCTGGACACCCAGAAGTTCGTGTGTGCACGTTGCACCGGTAAACTTGTCCTGCTCACATCATCCAAGCCTCGTCCTCCTACGCCTTTCGCCAAATTTGTGAAAGAGAATTATGGGTCTGTACGCCAGCAGCTGGCAAAGCAGAGCCATGCAGAAGTCATGCGGAAACTCAGCAAAGACTTTGCCTCTAAGAATAAACTAAGTGACTTTCAAAGTTCAGACCTCTGAGGTAAGTGGAACATAGCAACAGAATGACAATAAAACCTGCTGAATATCTGCAATGTCCTAATAACAATAACTTGAGCGCAGCTATCAATGTTTTTCAGTGAAATGGTCATGGTTGAATGTGATTGTGCAGTTTAGGTTCGTGAGTAGAGATTGTGAACTTTTATATATGGATGGCAGCTAATGAGTTCGTTGTTATCGCTGCTCAAATTGTCAAGTTTTGACTACAAATAGTTTTTATGTATCAAAATTAAAGTTCATTTAATTGAAATAATAAAATTCAAAAAGCCAACAATCAAGTGGACTTCTATGATATAGTATCATACGAGTTTGTTTGGTTTATGCAGAGGAGAAAAAATTAAAACTGTCCGTGCAGAACTAACGAAAATAGCGGGCGCCTCCCTGGCACCCAGGGACTGAGAGCAGCCCCGGGACCGGCATCCCCCAGGAGGGCAACACTGACACAACCAGACCCAAGAGGAGGACGGGGAAACAGGCCCCGTATCCCCACAGGCCCACCTCTCAGATCCAGAAGGACCAGGGGTTCAAGTGCATGCAAGTGACCCTATGGCGTGCACAGGGGTCTAAAATGACAAGATATGATTTGGTCACATTACATTGCTGTATGATGATCATTCCGAGGCAAAAAGAATCAAGCTTCAAGTGCTAATGTTGCAAATTTTGTGGGTATGTGGAATAATGTACAATTTTGTAGAAGAATTTGGGTAATGTATAACATATTTTGTAGTTTGAATAGTTCAAGAAATGTTGAAGAACATGGTGAATTACGTACTGATGTGGGGATTTTGTTGACGAAAAATGTAAAAAATCTTGGTACCTGGGAATTTTTCGAATGTTGAAAATTATTCCCAAGGTAAATTGAATGAGCTGAACATTTTGAATACGTACTGGGAACAATGTTACACTTTTTGACACGGCGCTACATTTTCAATAGGACTTTTTTGGGGTAGTTTTAGGGAATTGTGTCGTCATGATAAGAAGTTAAAAAAAAATAAAAATTAATTGCGATCTGAGCCAAATCTTTTGGTACCTCATTTGTGCAGCTACGTTAGACGGTGCATGCAAAATTTGTCGGGGAGAATGGGGAATGGCAGAATAAGAATGAAGTAGTTTTTGATAATATGTAGGATAGTAATATGGGCTGGTTGGCTTCGCAGCAGGCCTACAATGAAGTTCTTGTGCAGAGGCAACAGGTCTTCATAACATCCATCAATTTTCTACAGCCCTTGTCTTTATTGGGGCCACAGGTGAGGTGGAGACTCTCCTAGCTGACTTTGGACGAGAGGCAGCGTACGCTCCGGACTGGTCACCAGTCAGTCGCAGGACACACAGTAGACAAACAAACATTCACACTCGTACTGACATCTGTGGACAATTTAGAGTCTTCATATAACGTGTATTTTTGGGGAATGTGTGAGGAAAAAAACCGCCGCAAAGGACGGGGGTTAACATGCACTGTACAAAGGAAGGCTGGAGCCAAGATTCAAACCCCGAACCTCAGAACTGTGATGCTGATGTGCTAACTACTCATCCACCATTCTGTCCCTTATTTATAACAGATTAATAACAAATGAAACGTCAGCAATGCTTAAATATTTATTCTTATCTGTACCATAAATACTGCTATTCTTGGAATTGTTTTGCAACGCCAATTCCAATGAAGTTGTTGTGACATTGTTTTAAAAATAAATAAAAACAATGATTTGCAAATCATGTTCAACCTATATTTAATTGAATATACTACAAATATATTTAATGTTCAAACTGATAAACTACTATTTTTAGCAAATAAGCATTAACTTAGAATTTTATGGCTGCAACACGTTCCAAAAAAGCTGGGACAGGGTCATGTTTACCATTGTGTTACATCACCTTTTCTTTTAACAACATTCAATAAATGTTTTGGATTTGGGAACTGAGGACACTAATTATTGAAGCTTTGTAGGTTGAATTATTTCCCATTCTTGCTCGATGTACAGCTTCAACTGTCCGGTGTTTCCGTTGTCGTATTTTACGCTTCATAATGCGCCACACGTTTTCAATGGGAGACAGGTCTTTGGCCCGGAGGAACCGACGTCCACAATTTCCAAGAACTATTTGAAATGTGGACTCTTCGGACCACAGAACACTTTTCCACTTTGCATCAGTCCATCTTAGAGGAGCTCAGGCCCAGAGAAGCCGGCGGCGTTTCTGGGTGTTGTTGATAAATGGCTTTTGCGTTGCATAGTAGCGTTTCAAGTTGCACTTACGGATGTAGCGCCGAACTGTATTTACTGGCATTGGTTTTCTGAAGTGTTCCTGAGCCCATGTGGTGACATCATTTACACATTGATGTCGGTTTTTGATGCAGTGCCCCCTAAGGGATCAAAGGTCACGGGCCTTCAATGTTTGTTTTTCGGCCTTGCCACTTACATGCAGTGATTTCTCCAGATTCTCTGAACCTTTTGATGGTATTATGGACCGTAGATGATGTAATCCCTAAATTCATTGCAATTGTACGTTGAGGAACATTGTCCTTAAACTGTTCGACTATTTTCTCACGCACTTGTTCACAGAGGTGAACCTTGCCCCATATTTGCTTGTGAATGACTGAGCAGCTCCTTTTATACCCAATCATGGCACCCACCTGTTTCCAATTAGCCTGTTCACCTGTGGGATGTTCCAAACAGGTGTTTGATGAGTATTCCTCAACTTTCTCAGTCTTTTTTGCCACCTGTGCCAGCTTTTTTGGAATGTGTTGGAGCCATAAAATTCTAAGTTCATGATTATTTGCTAAAAACAATCAAGTTGATCAGTTTTAAAATTAAATGTCTTTGTAGTGTATTCAATTAAATATAGGTTGAACATGATTTGCAAATCATTGCATTATGTTTTTATGTTTAACACAACGTCCCAACTTCATTGGAATTGGGGTTGTACATGCACTATACAATATATAAACATTGAAAAATACAGAGCACAGCAAAACTAGTATCAGCACAGCATCCATAATGTGTAACTATAATACTGATCATGTAAGAGTTTGCATGTGATTTGAACTTACCACTTTGTTCCACGCTGAAACTTGGGTGGAAATTCTCAAATTGATACCATTTTATTATTCTGCTCCATCACTCACTGATGCCTGCCTGATCACGGTTAGATAATTGACTGTTCATACTGACTGACAATCAATCTAGAATAGACAATATAAATGGACAGACGGTATTCGATAACGTTGGAATGAGCTGTGTGGACTGTATTAAAGCAAGCACTGAAATCTTTTCAACAATGAGCAATTGCCAATATAATCTTCACAAAAGTGCAGCATCCTGAAGAAGAGCATCTTGGACATTAATGGACCTCTTGATGAGATTTAACACGATTTACGTCCAATCTTTTGACACAATACAATACAATTTGAGAGAGGACAAAAGCGAGGTGGCTTTCCATGTGACACCAAACGTTACCATCAGTACAGGCAGGTTTTCTTCATAATCCTTAGGAACTCTTGCTGGTTCACTTCTCCATCTCCATCTCTGTCTGCTTCCTCAATCATTTCCTTCATACAGGACAATAGGTGTACATGTCAATCAAGCAGCAAGATCATTATCATATCTGCAACCCAATCAACCCCAATTTTTTTAACAACACAAACCAACCATCCATCCATTTTCTGAGCCGCTTATCCTCACATGGGTTGCGGTAAGAACAGAAACCCTATAGAGTAATTGCCAATTAGCAGTGCTCCCTTGTACTGGTTTACAATTGGTTATAGGTGTCAGTAAAGACAGAGAGCTACTTGTTAGTTACTGATTAATGCTAATGATACATTAAAAATTTAACAAAATTACCTTCAGTTGTGTAATTACTGTTCAAAAATACGTATATGAAGACTAATCGATTTCTCACTAATTATCAACAATAATTTAACAAGGTAGGAAAGAATGATAAATATACAAAACTACTTCTACACTTGAGATGTTTGAAAGGTGTATTTGCAAGCTGAATGGGACTTTTTGGATGGAGAGGGGCACTTTTTATTTAACATTTCAAATGGGACTTTGTTAATATTTAGGTAGGGAAGGGTTGTGTTAGTGGAATGTGTAATTAGCTGTTTAAATGTCACACCTTTTAATATACACACATATATACACACACACACACACATATATATTGAAACTGGAGAAAACCCACGCAGGCACGGGGAGAACATGCAAACTCGGCACAGCGGAGGCCGGATTTGAACCCGGGTCCTCAGAACTGTGAGGCAGATGTGCTAACCAGTCGCCCACTTTGTTACTTACGAAATTACTTAACTTCCCATTGAAATTTACTGGAAACTTTTGGGAAATTTCTTACCTGCAGCTCTTCATCTGTGAGGTTTTCTCCAAGCTCCTTTGCGACTCTCTTGAGGTTCTTGAAGGAGATCCTACCGGTCTCGTCGTCGTCAAATAGGCGGAAAGCTTTCAGTATCTCCTCTTTGGAATCCTTATCGGCCTTGAATGAAATGAAGAGCAGTTTTATTCAAACCTGTGATGAAACGTTCAAATCTAAATTCTGTGGCATTGACTGAGGCCTTAAAAGGTATCTGATCAATTTACTGTTTGAAAAAGTTTGGCGCCTACACGGGTGGACGCCTTGGCGCTCTCTACCCACCAAAATGGACAAGCTTCATATCCTCACAAAGACCAGTAAAGACTTTGCACTTTCTGCCGCCCACTGCTTCACGGAGACTTGGCTTTGTGAATGTATTTCCGACGGCGCCATACTGCTGCCCCGGCCTCACTGAGTGGACAGCGACACAGCGCTTTCAGAGAAAACAAAAGATGGCGGGCTATGCTTCTACATCAACGAAAAATGGTGTAGCGATGTCACAGAGCTCATCACACATTTCAGCCCGGACATGAAGTCACTGTTTTTGAACTGTAAGTCAGTCTGTAAATCAGGCTAACACGAACGCCGCACCGCAAACGCTGGCTGAACAAGTAAACGAACTTGAAAAAAGCACCCAGATTCACCCCTCATTATTCTTAGGAACTTCAACAAAGCAAAATTCAACCACGAACTCCCTAGCACATTGACTGTCCCACCAGGGAAAACAGCGTTCTAGACCACTGCTATACCACACTGAAGGACTCGTGCAGCTTTGGGCTCGTCTGATCACTGTTTAATTCACTTAATACCAACATTCAGGAACAAACGTAAACGTGTGAAGCCTGTGGTGAAAACTGAAGAGGTGGACCAATGAAGCGAAGATTGGAACTTCAAGACTGTTTAGACTGGACATATGGGCGTGTCTTTGAAACTTCAACTGGCAGCTTGGCTGAACGTACAGACACGATTACATTCTACATCAGCTTTCTGTGAAGCTGTGTGGACCAACATTTTGCACGTTCAGTGACAACAAGCCGTGGTTCTCTGCCAAACTTCACCACTTTCGCCAGGCTTAAGAGGACACCTATCAGAGTAGGGACAGAGCCCTGTACAATCAGTGACTACAGACCTGTCGCCCTGATATCTGTCGTCATGAAGTCCTTTGAACGCCACATACTGGACCACCTCAAGAGCGTCACAGGACCCCTGCTGGACCCCGTGCACTTTGCTATCGGGCAAACAGATGGATGACACAGTGAACATGGGACTGCGCTTTATCCTGGAACACCTCAACGGCGACCTATCCGAGGATCCTGTTTGTGGACTTCAGCTCTGCGTTCAACACCATCATCCCCAAACTCCTCTCCTCTAAGCTTTTCCAGCTCAACGTCTCGCCTGTCATCTGTCAGTGGATTTAGAGCTTCCTGATGGGCAGGACACAGCAGATGAGGCTAGGCGACACCACCTCATCCACATGCACCATCAGCACAGGGGCCCCCCAAAGGATGTGTCCTCTGCTGCTTTTCTCTCTCTACACAAATGACTGCACCTCAACACACCCGACTGTCAAACTCCTAAAGTTTGCAGACAACATCACAGTCATCTGCCTCATCAAAGATGGTGACGTGTCTGCGTATCCACAGGAAGTGGAGCGGCTGGAGCTTTGGTGCGGCCAACACAACGTGGATCTGAAGAAGCTCAATATGGTTGAGATTATTGTGAACGTCAGGTAACATCTTTCGCCACAGCTGCCCCTCGTTGTACAACTGCCCTATGTCAACCGTCAAGACCAAGTTCCTGGGAAAACCTCAATGCACCCAACTCTCAAACTCCTGAAGTTTGCAGATGACACCACAGTCATCGGCCTCATCAAAGACCGTGTCGAGTCTGCAGTATCGACAGGAAGTGGAGCAGCTGGAGCTTTGGTGCGGCCAACACAATGTGGAGCTGAACAAGCTCAAGATGGTAGAGATTATTGTGACCTTCAGGAACCATCCTTCGCCACAGCTGCCCCCATGTTGTCCAACTTCCCTATGTCAACCGTCGAGACCAAGTTCCTGGGAATTAGTCTCTCAGGACCTGAAGTGGGAGACCAACATCAACTTCATCCTCAAAAAGGCCCAGCAGAGGATGTACTTCCTGCAGCTTCTGAGGAACCACGGCCTGCCAGAGGAGCTGTTGAGGCAGTTCTACACAGCAGTCATTGAGTTGGTTCTCTATTCATCCATCACAGTCTGGTTTGGTGCTGCAACAAAGGAGGACACAATCAGACTGCAACGGACAGTCAAGCCTGCCTAAGGAATTCCTGAACCCACCTACACACTTTTGAGGACTTGCACGCTGCCAGAACTAAAACAAGGGCATGCAAAATCTTCTTGGACCCTCCACATCCTGGTCACCACCTATTCCAGCTCCTTCCTTCAGGTAGGCATTATCGAACAATGGAAACTAAAACCGGCAGACATTCCAACAGCTTCTTCCCTCTTGCCATGAACCTCTTACAATTTCATAGCAACATGCTGCCAATTTGGACATCTCTGTCAAAGACCTGTATATTATTCATGCACTCACTGTTTTACAGAGCTGCCAAATGTTATCGAATGTCCGTATTTTGGAACGGAAAGCACTAAACGTTGACTCATTACGGCCGTAACACTGATTCTTCCGTATAATGGAAAAAAAATTCAGTGTCTGACCTTACCGGCGCGTCCACATTGAACAGCCGCTTGGTGCACGCTATCCCCACCCCCACACCCCACCCGCTGCCAAGCCATACAGGCGAAAGTTCTCCTTGCGTCCTCTGTCAACGCATTGTAAGTCAATGACCATCGCTTCCATGGTAGCAAGTAAACTACTTACAGTGGGGCAAAAAGGTATTTAGTCAGCCACCAATTGTGCAAGTTCTCTCACTTACTGTAAAAATATGAGAGAGGCCTGTAATTTTCATCCATTTTTAGACATGATTATTGCATGTGATGGAATGCATAGTGCAAATCAGGGTGTTTGTGCCATTTTTTTCGTGGAACTTTTTTTTTTTTTTTTTTAAATTCCATATTAACCATAATTGTGCTACAATATATTTCACAACTATACACTATTTAAAGTCCATAATTATATTATAGATTATATTAAAGTTGTTATATTATATAATAGATTATATTATAGATTTAACAATTTTGGGGGGGGGAAAAAATGCAATTTTTTTCCCGTGTAAATGTCTTGAAATTTTCTAACCAATAGGTTAATATAGTTACCATCTTCTGTGTCGTGACACTGAGGAAATTGCTAAAGGAGATCTTCCCTGTGGCATCCTTGTCGACTTCACCAATCATCTTCTTAATCTCCTCTTTCTTTGGTTCAAACCCCAGAGCTCTCATGGCAACCTTGCACAGAGAACAGAATTAATTGAATATACTACTTTTATTAAATAAATACCACCATATCTACTATGCAAATACTGGCCAGGGGTAGCAACACTGAGTGTCCCTTGCTTTGTCGCAACGCTGTCCCCTGTTCTAACTGTAATCAAAGGTGTAGTTTGCATTTGCATGATAGTACTGCCCCAGCAAAATCAAGTAATCTCAACCAGAGGGTGACAAATACATGTTGAGTGTACTGTAATTCTTTATCATATGTGTATTTTGATTGAGGAGACGACCACTATTTCAAGAAATACTGTACATAATTAAAATGTATTTTAAATAGTTCCATACATAATAACCAATGCATTTCCCTTGTGGATTAAAATTTGTATAATTAGATGATAATTTTTTCCCCCATCCTGTCTCGATACACACCTGTTGGAACCCTCTTTACCTTGAGTTCCTTGACATCAATGTATCCAGCGCCATCGGTGTCAAAGAGCTCAAAGGCTTCCCTGATCTCCTGCTTCTGCTCTTCAGTAAGCTCAGGTTTGGGGTTCGTCTTCTTACGAGGGGGAGGCACCGGCCCCTGCAAGGATGGCCTCTTGGCACACGCCTAGTGGACACGCAAACAAGCCTCTCAAGATGATAACATGTACTGTATACAATCGAGTCATATCCGTCAACATCGTGAGTTATTTTTACTCACCATTATTGATGTATTTGCCTGGCTAAGCAAATCCGCTATTATCCAGTTAATGTAACTTGGATTTACAGGCTTCGGAGACTCCCTGGAGAGAAAAAGGGATGTATTTTTTGTATTTAAATTCAGATGCACATATCAACCACCACCACCTCGCCTCAAAAAAACCAACTTTGGAATTTACACCGTATGGATAGTGACGAGGATGTAAATAAACGGAACGTTTTCCAGAGTCGTTCGTGTAGAAGCAGCTGTTGGTTCTGGAGACGTTTGTTTTGCTCACTCTCTTTGCCCGGAAAAGACAACCCCATCAGAAATGGTGTTGGGGAGCTGGAACGGGCGGAAGTGGTAAATATAATCAAATATACCATTTGGGGAAAACGATGATTGGTTGTTGATAATCACGGGATAGGGAAAAAGCGACTCGATTGGACGGAAATAGTAAAACGATAATGTTGGTACACTGTGAACAACTAAAACGTGAGAATCGCAATCATTTATAATATATAGAATTTAAAAAATATATATTATATTGATTTTCTTTTGAAAAGATCCCGTCAGTTATTACTGTGACGGAATGAATACAGGCGTTTGGAAAAATCTAAGGCAGGATAATACAATAACGAAACAATATATTCTCCCGTGTTGATGTTTATTGTTCTTAGGACCGTCTCAGTTGTGACTAATAATGAAAACTGGATTTGTTTACACAAATTAACAAGTTACCAAATGAATAGTGTCCAACCCGTGGTGGTTCTTTCAACCGCAGGAACAGAAAACGTATGTGATTGGCCCAAATTGTGGCGTTCTTTGACGTTTTCGTTTTCTGATTGGCTGATATAAAACGTCATTCTGATGCTTGCCAATCAGTGGTAAGAACTCACTCGGCCGATTCATTGATGCAGGTAACAGCACACATGGTACCTGTTCAAAACTCACTGGAACAAAGCGTCACACATTCATTCGTGGCTGTCTGTGGTGTTTTAAAATCTAAAATCACACAACACTACCATTACTTTATCCTATTTTTTTCCAGCTGAATATGGCCACGCGGGTTCGACCGGTGAGTTATACCAGTTTGTTTCTCTTCTAAAAGTTTTCTCTTATGGCGTCTGACCAGATGACGCCATGTGTCTTTCAGAGTAGTAAGCGCTGTGCGGTAATAGGGGGCTCAGGTTTCCTGGGCAGACACCTGGTGGAGAAGCTGGTGGAGCGTGGCTACACTGTGTCAGGTATTCGACATACGACAGAGCTACGAGCTGCCGGGCGTCACCTTCCACCAGGGAGACCTCTGCAACTTGCAGGTGAGGGCTCCATCCTCTTGGCCGGCAGAACAACTTCCAACCTGCATGCTGAATGTTTGCGTGATTTCATGAAGGCTCCTTCCCTGAATAATTCGAGTGGGTAACATGGCTCTTTAAAAATAGAAAAGTTGATTCAACTCTGTTCATAGGTAAAGAGTTTTGATCCAAGAAGCTTAATGCCAAATGGCAGAAATGCACAATATCACAATTTATTTACTTTACAAAGTTACTGATACACAGTCCCCAGCAATAAAAGTAGGTACGCTTTCACGGTAAAATCATCACTTATTTACAAAAGTAATGCTAAAATTGGTTGGATACTGTCAGTGAGGTATTCATTTTGATATTATGTGGGGCAGCATGGTTGTCGACTGGTTATTATGCCTGCCTCGCAGTTCTGAGGTTCTTGGTTTGCAGTTCTGCTTGGGCCTTCCCGTGTTAAGTTTGCATGTTTTTCCCATGCTTGCATGGGGTTTCCCTGTGTACTTGAGCCTCCTCCTATATTTCAGAAATATGCATGTTGGGTTAATTGAAGACTCTTAAGTTGAATGTGAGTGTGAATGTTTTTTAATAAATGTGCCCCGACTGACTCGCAACCAGTCCAGGGTCCACCCAGCACCTTGCCCAAAGTCAGTTGGGATAGCTTCCAGCTCTCCTGTGACCGTAATGAGGACAAGCACGATAGAACATGGATGGATGTGTCATGGGAAGTTGCCAATAATGTTAGAATTTATGCTGTACATTTAAAACGGTGTTGCCTTTTGTTATAAGACATTCAATAGATTGATGATGATCCCAAACAAAGGGGTGACTCACGGTGCAACTGAATGGTGAGTCTGTCCTTCATATTCATACTACTGTATGGGGCCATACTCCTTACAGCGTAAGCATCGTCCAAATAATGACATAAAAGATTTTTAGAAATGGACATGGTATTTTACAGAAAATGCAAATGCCCTGCAGATGCTCACCATTAGTTGACAACTCGGCGCAGCACAAATGGATTTTCCAACTATTAGGCTGCAACCTCCTCACTCATGGAGTAACCAGAAAACTAGAACGCAAACGAGAGGAATATTAATGTGTAGGAGGTATGAATGTGTGTGTGAATGATTGTCTATATGTGCCCTGCGATTGACTGGTGACGAGTGACTTGTGTACCTTGCCTCTCACCCAAAGTCGGCTGGGATAGGCTGCAGCTACCCTAATGAGGACAAACAATATATAACAATGGATGGATTGACTCCATTTTCTGCTTTTTGTAGACTGTAAATGACAAAGTACTTGAGAATTAATCTCTGTTGTTTGAAGCAGAGTAGTGCACTATCTTCAGCCTCATTTGTTTCGAGTCACCTTGAATCAACAATCATCCCTCAATCCATCCATTTTCCGAGCCACTTATCCTCACAAGGGTCACGGGAGTGCTGGAGCCTATCCCAGCTATCTTTGGGCAGGAGGCGGGGTAAATCCTGAACCGTTTGGCAGCCAATCGCAGGGCACATTTAAACAAACGACCATTCGCACTCACATTCACACCTACGAGCAATTTAGGGTCTTCAATTAACCTACCATGCATTTTTTTGGGATGTGAGAGGAAACCGGAGTGCCCGGAGAAAACCCACGCAAGCACGGGGAGAACATGCAAACTCCACACAGCCGGGGCCGGGATTTGAACCCCTGTCCCCAGAACTGTGAGGTAGACTCTCTAACCAGTCGTCCACAGTGCCGCTATCAACAATCAGTTCAACACAATTGATACAATTCTTTGGCCCAATACCAAATGGCCCGCGGCTCGGTGGTTGGAGACCACTACTTTGTGCTATTTTCCTTCAGGCTCTGCTGCCAGCACTTAAGGGTGTCTCTCTGGTGTTCCACTGTGCCTCTCCGTCACCCGCTAGTGACGACAGGGGCCTGTTTGAGAGGGTCAACATTCAAGGTACAAGCACTGTCATTCAGGCCTGCACTGAAGTCGGAGTACAGGTGAGACGAGCTGGCTAAAGAGGTCAGCGGTGTAGTACATATAAGAGAGAATACACAAGGGTTTCAACATTTTTGTTGTTGTCAGAAATTGGTGCTGACAAGTAGTGCTAGCGTGGTGTTTGAGGGATCTGACATAAAGAATGGGAGAGAAGATTTGCCCTATGCCAAGAAGCCTATTGACTACTACACAGAGACCAAGATCGAGCAAGAGAAGGTAGGAGAGAGGACATTTTCAATGTAGTTTGGCATCTTTCAACATCGTTTTACATTATGATGTACTTTTGCATGCATTAACACCACCTCTGCATACAGGGGTTTCCAAACTTTATTTAACAAACAAAATTTGCAGCATGGCGTTTTTTTCCACTTTTTATTTATTTTATTCCCTGCGGTATATACTGAAATTAACATTTGAACCTGCCTGTGTCATTTTCCTGCTTTGTGCTTTTTACCTTCTACACTGAGGGGCAAGGGAGGAGAAGACGGAAAAGAAAAAACAAAGTTCTCATTTCACACTTCCTTGTTTTTCATCAATCACATATTTGGTAAAATGCTAGATTAGCAAAAAAAACAATCAAATATTTACAACTAAAATAGTAAACACTATATTCATAATGCACCAATGATTACAGGCAATTCAGTTACAAACGGTGTGAGTGGCAATTGATCCACTTTCTGCTCAGTGTTGAGGTCAGTTTAGTAGAGATTGCTTGTTTTGGTTCTGAATGTGGAGCTGGGATTCTGCTGCTGAGTCAGTACAGCGGGGGATCTAATCTAGTCGCATAAAGGTGAATACATTTATCAGCTACGGTAGAAAACTAACTACAATACTGTATACAAGACCTTAAAAAAAGGGGGCTAATTGTAAATGGGTAAATATAATTTTAATTATGTTCTGAACTCCATACCAGTTTGGTATTGTGCAGAGTAATGGTGTTCATAGCTCTGTGAAGAGACATCAAACTTCAGATGGGTCTCTGTTTACGACTAGCGACATACGGTGTTTCGAGGTTACCAATGTCGTGCAATGAACTAGTTTGTGCGGTGGCGTAAGAATGTCATCACAAGCCACTTACCACCACGTTTGCTCCTTTTTATTTCAGTTTTATAATTATGGCCTAAAAGTGTTTTTCATACAAATAGTTACTGTATTTCTGCCTTAGTAATAGTCTACAGCGTGTTCAATTCCAGAAAATCGGCATAATTATAGTACCAGGGAACATAATTAGTGAAACATGGAAGCAATTGTGGTGCCTTGCTCAGAGGCACGTCAGCGTTGCATACCTGTGTCAATGGGGGAATCAAACCTGGGGCCTTTTGGTCACTGGCCACACTTGTACTGCATCCAACATCAATTAAATAAAAACCGTTGACAACGCTGTGGTTAAAAATAGTGTAATCCTTTACCACTTGCCTTCAGTCACAAACTGTCACACTAATGCATGTTTTCTCGCATTTTGTTTTTGCATGTTTGTGTCCAAGTTGGTCCTGGAGGCTTGTGACAAGCAGAAGGGTTTCGTCACCTGTTGCCATCCGTCCTCATGGCATCTTCGGACCTCGGGACCCGCAGCTGGTCCCCATTCTGGTGGATACAGCTCGCAAGGGCAAGATGAAGTTCATCATTGGGTGAGTCAGCATTATATTATTCATAATTCATTTATTTGTTGATCTATAAAATGTTGCAGTGGAAGCATAGCATTGTGGCAGTAGCAGTTTGTCACTACATGCAGTATTTGATTCTTGTCTGTCGTGTTTTACAGCTGTACTATCGGCATAGCAATCTGCAATGCTTGTAGAACTGCACCCACCCGTTTGAAGGCTGCTGACAAAACATGATTTATTGAATGTTCTCAAAAACATGCGTCACTCAGTACATGCACAGTGTAACTGAGCTACTTCTCGTTATTTAATGCAATATATTATTTAATATAGTTCCCAGGTGTCTTAACAGCATGTCTGTGACACGCTTCTGTCAAATTACCCCAATGATCAAGATTTATTTTACGTGTCACCCTCCCTATTTCTTGTCTTGCTGAATTTAGCCGTTCATGATCGGGCACCCCGTCCTATAAACTGCTGAGCCAATAGCGTGCCTGGCTTCTGTTACTTTGCCCTTGGGGGGAGGTGGAGCCCTGACATTATGAGTAGAGCGACTTACATTTACGGGATGTGTCGGGAGTTTTTACTTGTGGAGACAGCAAATCATACACGCCGTGGGTGTATGTGACGCATGGACACATGACCAAATACATCCCCACCACCATGACCAATTTGCCTATTCAAAGTAATCGTACGAGAAACCGTGAAATCCGTTGTATTCCGCGCATCAGTACGCATGAGACGCGAACAAACACCAATGGCGGAGAATGAGGGTCTACTGTACAGTATTTACTTTCTGGCTGATGGCCACTAAAGGGAAACATTTGTATCAAAAGAGACTGAGGTAAGAAAGAAAATGGGCCCCTGCAGCAAAGTGGAGACTGTGGAGTATAATACAGCAGCATCTAAGGGACAGCAACAGGGTAAGCTGACAGATGTCTATTTTGGCTGTATTTGTTACAGTGGGAAACACTCATGTGCTATTACTTGGCTTACCAGGACTAGAAATTGTATTTCATAAGGTGCTATTTCCAATGGGAATACAATAGCTAGTATAGGGCTTCGCTGACTAGGTACAGTGACGTGAAAGCCAATTACTGTATTTTCATGACCATAAGGCGCACTTAAAAGTCTTAAATTTTGTCCAAAATGGACAGGGCGCCTTACAATGCGGCGCGCCTTATGTGTGCACCGAGTTCCAAACTCTATAAATGTTGTTGTGCGACTTTAATGAGCGCTCCGCTTGACTGACTGGGAGCATTTCCTGCCGACACGCTGCTTATATAGAGGAAGGCGGACGTGACTGAGGACAGCATGCGGACATAAAGGGGGAAGGGTGCGCGTGACAAAGGAGGCTAAAGACACACCCCCAGTCGGTATATAGTTCCGGTATGTGCATCGGTTTGGCTAAGGACCCCCGAAAATGGCACCCACGAAGAGACATGCTTACGAAGCACAGTTTAAACTGCAAGCTATTAGTTACGCGGAGGACCGTGAGAATCGAGCAGCCACGAGAGAATTCAAGCTCAACGAATCCATGGTTCGCAAGTGGAGGAACCAGGAAAACGAGCTTCGCCAAGTCAAGAAGACGAAGCTGAGTTTCCACGGGGAAAAAAAGAAAAACAAAATGTGGAAACAAGGCGAGGTGGCCTGAGTTGGAAGACCAACTCGGCCAATGGATTGAGTAAAGAACAGCCGCGAGAAGAGTCTCTACAGTCATCATTCGACTGATTGCAATAACTCGGGCGTTCAAAGTGAAGTTGCGAGCGGCGTGGGAGCGATGGATGACAGAGGGTGAACCCAGCTTTACGAAGACTAGGAGGCAGTGCCGGGCGAGTTACGCCACAATTAGTGAATGGATTGTGGATGCTTGGGCTAACGTGTCTGCTTGCACTGTTGTTCGAGCTTTCGTAAAAGCCGTACGGCAACGAGACTGACGCGAACCTGCCGTGTTTGATTGAGAACTTGCCCAGCTGTTCATTTCGGATAAAGAACATGAGGACTTTGATGGATTTGTGGATGAGGATTGATCAAAAAATAACGTGAGTTCTTTGTTAAATACTTCAATAAAGTACAACCGAACTCAGTTTTGCTCCCGCTGCCTTTTTAAAAACATTGTTTTAGCGTTCATGCATACTACCGTATGTTTTAAGCTAGCGTATGTTTTACCAAGCCTTCGCCCATTAATACGGTGCGCCTTTATGGATGTGTTAAATACAGAAATGGACCACGTAACTGAGACTGCACCATTTAATACGGTGCGCCTTATGGTCGTAAAAATACGGTATGCTGGGTATTTTCCGTTGACCTTTTAATTCACAAAGTAGAGTATGTAAACTAGGTAGCTGTTGCGTGTTTCTTCTGTGGAATACTGTATGTTCATATCTTGTGCGGACTTTCTTTTATTTTTCACTTAGTTTTACATATAGAAATACCTCAACTTATAACCACATTCACGTGTTGGGTCGATTATTGAAAAATGTATTGGTTTTAGTAGCATACACACTTTCTGTTGATCTAACCTAATGTGTCAAGGAGTGATTTGCAGTCCTCCCCAACTAAAAATCAATGTATGGCAGCCCTTTGGCTTTGTAAAACTAAGGTGACTCAAATATGTTTCTTGCCTTTGGTCTTCATTTCATGTGTTCTCCAGTGACGGTACCAACCTGGTGGATTTCACCTTTGTAGAAAACGTTGTACACGGACACATCCTGGCTGCTGAGCACCTGAGGCCCGACTCTCCCATATGTGGAAAGGTGAGTGGGAATAAAATCTAAAACGTATAGTGTACACCAGTGAATCCCAGCTACAGCGTGTCTTGACTCCAAAGAGATCATCAGATATGCCACAGGACATTATCCGATTTCAGCTAATTGGTCCAAAATTATTTATATCCTACAAATAATTTCTCTGCTCTTCTATCTATGCCAGCAATTTATAGTGACAGGTGGAAAAATTAAATGCTCTTTCACTAGATGACAGAAGGTACAATTAAGCTGTGTATGCACTTGTTACCATTCATACTACAGAATAATAGCATTGTGCTCAATTAAACAGGCCAGAATTTAGCACTGAGTAGGTACATTTGGGAGAAAATGGAGACCAGATCATCATTATTTCAGTAAACATAGGTTTTGTGACATTTTTGCTTGGTAGTGTGCAGTGAGAATTTCTGATGTAAAATATGTTCCTTGGCTCAGTAAAGGTTGGGAAACGCCTCTATATATTTTGCATTAGCCTGCTGAAAACTTTTTTTTTTTGTTTTGTTTTCTCTAGCCATATCATATCACTAATGATGAACCGGTTCGGTTTTGGGACTTCATGTCAGACTTGTTGGTTGGTCTGGGTTACGCTGCTCCACGTTACCACCTGCCCTATATGCTCGTGTATGGTCTGGCCGTTCTGCTTTGGCTGCTGGCTCTGCTGCTTCGCCCCCTGATGTCCTTCAAACCTACGTTTACGCCAATGAGAGTGGCTCTGGCCGGTACCCACCACTACTACAGCTGTGACAGAGCCAAGCAGGACATGGGCTACAAGCCGCTGGTCAGCCTGAAGGAGGGGATCACACGTACTGTGCAAAGCTATCCTCATCTCAGGCAGAATGCTTAATAGTAGAGTAAAAGTCATAGTAGCAGTTGAGGCACATGCACTGAATGGACTAATCTAAGTGGACACCATTTCAAACTATGAAACCTTGCAGGTGGGCAGCATTTTTGTGCCTTTTCTATTGTAATGTTACATTTGCACCAGCAGATAGCAGTAGTTTGTCCTTTCAGTCAGAAGGTTCACCAACCACACCTGCAGTATCTAATGTGATCCAATAGAAAATGAGTCTAAAATACTGGATTTAGAACTGTAATTATGCTTATTCACTGTCAAAGGGTGGAAGAATCAACACCGTTTAATATTGAGTTCACAGATGTAGTGGTTCACTCGCCTGACTTTTGTGCAGGCACCGTGGGTTCAGTTCCCAATGACAGACGTGAAGGGTCATCTCATCCATCTCTTTAGTCAGAATTGGCACCAGCTCCCTATAAACCTGAACAGGATAAGTGGTGTAGAAAATGGATGGTGATTCATATTTTGGGAAAGATTAGGTATATGAAGAATTATTCAAATTGAAAAGCATTTGCACAGTATGTCCTTTTCCATGCCACAACAAAGAAAAATGTGTTTATGCCCCAAAATTGTCCAAGATATGAATGATTTCGGGGTTTAACTGTTGCTAAACAAGCTAACAAATCTGATGCAGGGCAGTTCTAGTCCACTCTTAAATATAACCATAATAATAAATGTCAATCAAAACTGAACATTATGTTTTTAGGCAGAATATTTGTTCTATCTTTTGTATTGGATCTCATTGGATTACGTAGATTGGAGGCTCTTGTTCTATACACACACATTCATAATAAAAACTGCTTCAAGATATTTTTTACAAGACATGTCATGTTATCTCTGTGTTCTGTCCAAGTTATCAGTCCGCAATGTTATTAGTTGCCATTACAAGTGAGCACCCAAATTCTGTTTCCCTTTCCCGCATTGTAGTGAGTGTATTGCGCAAAGCAAAAGTCCATGAAGATATGCCTTTGTATTTTTTGATTCAAGGAACAGAAGTGGCCCTTGAAGGCTGCCTTCCATTTCATCTGATGCTTTATGTAATGAATTACAACACTGACTCTTCCTGTCCTTTATTGCCTATTCTCACTAATGCTAAGAGCCCTGTAGCCAAACTCTAAATATCTTATTGGACCTCTTTCCCAGATGATAGAAAGCTGTTATAAAAATGTACTGTACTTCAATACAATTAAATAAATGCAAAGATTTTGTTGTTGTTGTGAAGTGACTAAAATATTGTAATTCAGTACTTGAATTGAACCGTCCAAATATTTCAATGAGTGCTCTGGCCTGTAAAAACAACATTTCGCAGCCCAGGCCAGTTTGGGACCCAAATGTATTACAATACATCATGTATAGTCATAGAGTAAAAATATGATGAAGAACACAACAAACTGATATCTTATTACAGCAAATGTGAATTAAAAAGCACTTTGTCATGAATTTATCTATTTGACAAATAGCTCACTGGATTTTATACTGATAGACGACAACCCACATTGAGTCCTGAGCCAAAGTTAGGGAGAGTTAATAAGGCCCAATAATTGAAACATTGGATTTATGTTGTCATGTAAGTTCTGTGACCCTGGCATTTTGCTTTCTCTCCCCTTGTGCTCTCATAGTGATTTCCACTCTGCATCAGCAGCCCCATAAATGTATAATCGCCAGGGGTGTAACTGTATGTTAAATATCACCATTCGATATGCACCTTGGTTTGAAGGTCATGGTTTACGTGGGGTCGAGTGAGGGAACAAACTGCTTAAGTTTTGTGAAAACAGGAACAGACTTAATGGCATCTAAACTATAACCAACAGCCAGCATATTTTCTTTTTAGGGAAGTGCAACATCAATAGTTTGTTTTCTTGGGAAATAAAGGATGCAGACAAATGCAACAGTACTAAAAATGTATTTGATTTGTATTTTGCACCACACAATTTTTTGCACTGATCTTCACAGTCACGTGATGCTGTTTCAAATGAGTTACCAAGTTTGGTATTCTGCCAAAAGCATCTCGCTAACCATGATGTCTACAAGACAGATGCTGAGCTGCACTGTGTTTGTAATGGACAACGCGTATGGCTAGATCGTGAGGCAATTACATTCCTTGTCGTTTTTCTAATATATTCTTTGTGGGAACTCTAATAATCACTCCGTCAAATACATAATTGTCTCTGCATTTGAATATTATATTTTTTATGATCGCGAACTAGTTTTGAACAGAAGTTGTGGAAAAATTGTGGCAAGCTTTTGCCAGATCTGTCCCGCAGGCCTCGAGTTTGACACCCGTGTTGTAACTTGTCAGGATGCTGAGATTCTGTGTTAATTTTATTCATTCTTAAATAACTCTGTCCACTTGTCCACATATTCAATATATCAAACATCTGGCCTTATTACGTTGGTGGCATCATGGCCAGATATGTTACATTCTCTTTTTAATTCTTCTCCAGCAACCGTAATTCCTCATGATTGACTGCTGGAATCGCAGCCACTTGGCCAAGGCCGTCAAACTGGTTTGCCGCTTCAGGGGAAATAAAGGGAGACGGATCCAGCTGAGGCAATAGACCCGAGCATTTACATGTGCCACGCCGAGTGAAACTTTGCTTGCTTTCGCCATCTGACTGCAGACTTGTTGCACAATCGATTCACACCCTTCTCATTGTAAATGTTTTTTTTTTTTCCAGAGCATGATTGTTTTTTTGTAGAAACAACAGGTGTCCATAATGTGTTTTCCTGCTGCACAAAATGTTCAGGACATACGTATGTTGCCATGTTTTTTACCTACCTGTGCCCTGTACAAAAGTACTCGCACTCTGTACTTAAGTAGAAGTACAGATACTTGTGTAAAACAAAACAAAAACATGGTAAAAGTCAAAGTAGTCGTCCCCCGCGATATCATCATGGGATTTTTTAAAATTGTATTTATATCATGGATTATTTTCTATATTGCGGGATTTTGCTGTGATTATTTTACCACACTGTTGACTCACATAGCAGTAAGCGTGAGCCAGGAGGAAAAGAAGAGCTTTAAAGATGGAGAATTTCCCAAGTTTGGGCTCATTTAATAAGAGAAGCTAAAGAGCAATGTGCCTATTTGAAAGTAAAATTGGCTTAAATTACTGAACTGCATTTCTCTGTTAAAGTAAACATCATTCAATCAGCAGTAAATATCATCATTAAATATAGCCTGCCACTGCTAGTTAGAATTAATTGTTATCCATAGCAGGTGGCTTGGATAGAGGGAAGATGGAAACAGCTGCCAGTCTTCTTTCAATCTCTATAGTGAACAAACAGTAACAAAATGAAGTAAACACTACCACATTCCTCCTGACCTGTCGACGACCTTAACTGACAACATCAGTCGTACACAGTGGCTAAATCTCTCTCTCTCTTTTATTTTAATGGGATTCAAATTCATCTGTCAAGCATTTCAGAAAAGCATTATCATTAAACAAAACCTAACCATAAAGAAATTAATGATGGTTGTTGTTCAGTCATCAGTTGTATTTAAAAAAAAATGATGATAATAATATTTCACAAATTCTGCCAGGGCATGTAAACTTACGAGCACAACTCTACGTATATGCAGTTATATGCTGGGATAGGCTCCAGCATGCCCCTGACCCTAGTGAGAATAAGGGGAACGGAAGATGAATGAATGAATGAATGAATGTACCCCTATCATATTAGAATGAAAATGTAATTTAGAGTCCTCAATTAACCTATCATGCATGTTTTGGGGGATGTGGGAGGAAACCGGAATACCTGGAGAAAACCCATGCAGGCATGGGGGAGAACATGCAAACTCCGCACAGGTGACGCCGGATTTGAACCCGGGTCCTCAGAACTGTGAGGCAGACGTCCTAACCAGTCGGCCACCGTGCCGCCCTGTTTTTACTTTCTACACACAAAGTTGTTTCCCTGTTTTATTCACTTGCACTGCTCATATTAGAAGACGACATGTTGCAAAGAGCGAGCTCGCGTTGGCTTTTATGCTATTTAAATGTGTTCCCATAGCTTTGCTAACATTGTGAAGTGTCTAACGATAAATGCTAAGCTCCCTAATTTTAACAAAGACCAAAAAATACACTACACATGTTTTTAAACATCAGAAGCGTGTCTTTTTTTCATTTGCCAAAAATTATTCTTGCAGCCAACAATATCAAACAATTCTCTACAATAAAGAAATACATTAGAGAAATGCAACAAACCTGTTTTGATGACGTAACAAGTAGAAAGTGCAGATATCTGTTTTCAAATGAAGAGAGTTAAAGTAAAAAGGACCTCTGAAAATGAATAATGCCCCAGTGACTCACAGATATCTGGAAAATCTACTTATGTACAATGACAAGGTATTTGTACTTCATTACTTCCCACCACTACGCATGTTAGTACAGTAATATCTCAAGGCACCTACCACCACCTTGCTCATAATCTTTGCTCAGTATTTCGCTCAACTCTGTATTTGCTGCTGGTCTCATGTTAACGACGTGTGCTTCGTGCCTCATGAGCATGAGAGCAGTTCTCGTTGCCGCCGGAGACATTACCAACGTCTCGGCCCTTGTTGCCATGTCATCCTTTTCTCCCCTGTTGGTACTCGGCCACATGCAAAGCAGCGATTTGCTCGCTCACTCTCAAAGAACAAAGTGATTGCCAAGCAACCTGTATTAGTCACAGTGTTACAAACACAGTGCTCCACCCCACACGTCTGCTCCCCTCCTTGACTGGCTTGGCTTGTTAGCGTTCACGCCCGTACCTGAAGCTCAAGACACCTGTCAGACACAAGACCTCAAACAGATACGTACACATACCTACTTTTCAGCTGGCACGCTGAGCAGGACAATACGCTGCTAGGAGCCCATCTGGATAATAAAGTGAGACAGGTTGGTACTGTCATTTTTGATACTTCCTGTTTTAGGGTGAATGATTGAAGTCATCTATCATTCTGTGCAAATGATTTCTGTGTTTCCTTGCCACAGTTGCCTGTCAATGAAGTTGTCTGTCCTGTTTCTTACACCTTTCAAACACGCTTCATTAATCATCGATAGTTTTATGCGGACAAGTGTCTTAAACCTTGGTATTTTGAGGCCTGTGTGTATTTACTCGCAGTAATTATTGCGGTAATAATAATCTCATAAGATACTGAGGGAGTGAATTCCCAATTGTGGGAGTTTTTCCTGTACTTGCACCAGGAATTTCACCCCAATTGGTTGCTTGTCCATTTTCTCGATAAAGCAACATTCATTGTCTTTTTTTATGACATTTCCTGGGATTTTCATTTTTTTCATTTTTTATTTTGTTTATTTTTTTGGACTGAAAATGCGTTTAAGGCGTTTGAATATAAGCAAGCATAACACAAATCCTTCTGTTGACATGTTTTATTCCAGAGGATGCTTGGCTATTTAGGCAATAGCAGCTTTTTTCTTTTCTTTTAGGGAAGTGGAAAGACAGGCTCCTCTACATATTTAAAGATTGAGTAAAAGGAATTCCTCTCAGCACACATGTTCTTTTTTTTTTGGGGAGGGAACAAAGTGTGGGAAGGGTGATTCCTATCAAAACAGCCGTTCGTTAGTTAATCTGTACTGTTTCTCGTTTGTGCCCTCCCATATCTGAGTGTGTCGTGCATATTTTTCAGGCGGCCTGATAAGAACCAGTGAAGACGAATCAAGAGAAAACCTCTGGGAGAAGCATGTCAACGGGTGAGTAGGACGAAAGTGTCTCGCCCAATAATGGGTCATCACAGGGCGTGTCTCTGAGATGGGGAATGTTATTGTCTCATTGTTCTGATTGTATGCAATTGTAAGGGAGCATACTTGCTCTTATCCACCCTCAAAGGTAAAATAGTTATGTTCTGAAGTATTTTGATTGATTTTGGAGTTTTTATGATTCTACCTGACTGTATCCACAATGGTCTAGAAATAAACCTATCAAGATGTGAGTACCAGTAAGTACATTTTATTTATATGAAAGGGGAAAAAAAATAAATCAAAATATATAAATATCAAAACAAATGAAAAACAATCTAGTCTTACTAGAATGCCTACCCCAAAAAAAAATTGTTTGAACTTATTTTTTAAAATACCCACTCACAGTGTTTAATCCCATGTCAGGGACATTCATTAAAAGGTAGTCAGCAACCACTGTGACCTAACAGGACAATAATGACACCAAGTATGGAGAAACCGCACTATTGAGGGCTCTGTAAGTGAAATTAAAATTTACAGGGAGCCAGTGCATGGATGACTGGAGTGGTGTCACAGATGTTTACAAAAAAATATGGCATTTACGAATTTATGATTGTAGCTTTGTGGTTCGCATTGTACTTAGCTTGCCATTCTTTAACTGAATAATATTCTTGAATGGCCTTAGCGCAAGCCAATAGATCCTAATGATCAATTTTGATTGATACGGTCAGAGAGGAAATCGGGTAACGTTTATTATTGCTGTTGTAGTTCGGTGTAAAACTGCGCTGCATCATTCTGAAAAGTGTTTCTCATATGTGCGGGGAAAATATCATTATAAATGTTAACAAGTTATTTATTTTATATTCAGGGGAGGAAAAAGCAACTGTGTTTCGTACCACCAAAGTCAGGACCAAGCTGAAGGATGATGGCAGCTGGATGAACCAGAGCAGTGAAACTGAGGTTCAACCTGAAGAAGAGAAGCCGTGGTACGATTGCCCCTCCCACTTCTGAATATTTACATTGCCTCCCTACTCTCTCACTCACTCACTGACTGACTCATGAACTGGACGGATTAAAAGAAGCCATCGTCTGTTCTTGCAGGATGGCAGAATTAAGGGCCAGACGTCAGAATGGAGCACCAACCAGTCCAGTGTCTTCACCCACTTCCACTGCACCAATCAAGGCTGACAGTGAAAAGTAAATGCTTTGTAAATCACAATTGCATTTCCTCATTTGAAAAAGATGACATGATATGTGCCGATATGAAGTCTTTGTTTTAAATTTAGATCACCAACTTCAGGATTCATGATCAGGTAAGTACAACACTGGTGCAAATACTGCAGAACTAAGAATACTTTATGAATAGATTTTTGTTGTTCATACAGGGGTGTTTTCACCAAGCCTGCTTCCTCTTCTACAAGTACTTCCAATGGCATTAGGTAAGGGCCACCGCTCTGATTCGTACGCTAACTAACCACAGCATTATGTACAGTTGCACAATATTAAAGCGTCTAAGACGAGAGAGTTGGAAAAGAAGACAAAAGAAGTAGTATTCTCTAAAATACGGAGAGGGTCTCTGCCCCCTAGACTGAATATTGAAGGTGGATCCACTGGAAAGGAGCCCGATAGTTGTACCATAATCTATCTGAAAGGTCATAAAATCATGCATGAGTTTTTACAGTCATAAGCCAACAACTTGATGTATTGTGGAAACAACACAATCCTTTCCACCAACAGAATTGTGTATAGCTCTAAGTACTAGATCTCCTTGTGTTCTCAGACTTGTGACCTAAGCTTTTCATTGTGGTATATTTTGTTTTGGCAGTGGGACATCAAAACTCACCAAAAGACATTCAGAGGGCTACAAGAAAATGTAAGCTCGCAAAGCAGTTGTATTGACTGTGAAGAAGCTTGAATATGAATGAATATCGTGAGGCGTGCGCGGTTATGTGTTTGTGGTCCTTAGCGCTCCACACACGGCGAAGCCCGCTGATGAGAACGAGGAGAGCAAGATTAGCAATGAGGAGCAGATGAAACGGTAGGACTTTCTCCGCACGCCTGCACGCACACAGTGTCCAATTTAAACCTTACCTGCTGAGAGATCGCATTAACACCACATTGTCTCCCTTTTCAGCACGGCAGCAGCCAGCAACGTCCTCAACAAATCTGCAGCCAGACAACGGTCTTATGTGCTCTCTGCCGCTCAGAAATTTGAGTATGTCTTGACTTTCTGCAGCTTTGGAAAAGACGTGCTTGTATGTTCTGCTCTTATAAGAAGTCTCTATGTATATATATAAAAAATAAAAAATAAAAAATACACACACCATTTGAGGCTAAAAGGTAAAATACTTTAGTCCCTCTAAAGTTGTATCAGAAAGTCAGCTATATAACTTTTTTGATGACTATTACATTAATGTATCACAGCATACAATATCCATCCTCAGGTATGTTGCAAATATGCTTTCTGTTTCGTATTGATCATCAGAACGATCTTATCGGATGATCAGTAAGTGCCAGGATGTGCTGTGATCTTCCAGCAATGCCATTCCATCATTTTATTTTCTTCGTTTATACACTGATCATATTCGAGAGAAAAATCCAGTATTTTAGCACCTGTAAGTGTTTGGATTGAGAAAATTAGGTCAAACATCTGTAAGGAACATCTTGTCCCTTTATAAAGTTATGGTATTAAGTGCTTTAAGATAATCAACTGTGTTACTCTCAATGCTTAACTCCCTCAGCAGACACATGGCAAAGTGGAACCTCAAAAGTAGAACGCAAGCTGTTTAAGATGTTTGGATTCAGAAGAATTGTTCACATATCTTTTCCACCATAATGTAAAGTCAATTTTGTTTAGGAAAAAAAAAAAAAGTGTAACTACTCAGGAATAGAAAGTTTTGTTTCAGAGTGATACTGTCACGTCGTAGGATTTTATGGGAGTTGCTGAAATTAATATGTATTGCTGGAATGAATGTGCTTGCCCCTTTCCTGCGTTGTAATGAGTTCAATTTCTGGTTCAATGGTTATTATCGTCACATTTTCGTCCTCGTCATCACTGGTACCGCTTCTGTGGTGGCATCACGACAAAGAATAAAAAACACACTTGTAGTGTTAAACCTTAACTGAACTGAAGTCTCGCGAGATTTGCTCACTTCTCTCGTATTATGTCACACATGATGATGGTTTTCTTGTTTTACATTTATGACAGTGTTCACCCACTATTCCCGAATAATTGATGCCCACCAATAAAAGGTTAATAATTGCTTTTGGATGCCACAAAATGGCGACAAAGCACTACTTTTACATAATGAAGAGCCTCAACCTACTTGAACATAGTTCGGCACCAAAATGTCACAAGATGGCGCCAAAGTAATAATTGTATTACTTTGGCTTGAATACAAAAACAGTGAATATGTGAGGTTTTCATAAATAACGGAGGAGAGATTCCCAAAAATATTTACGAATAGGTGATTTTGCGAATGACTTTGACTTTTTCTCTTTTTTTTTTTTTTTTTTTTTTAATTGAACTCCAAATTGTACCACCTTTGGGCTATTCAACTTTGGAAGTTCCACTGTAATTTAAAAATAATACCGTACTTTTTATGGTGTACAATCTCATGTTTGCGAATGCTTGTCTCTCAGAAATCGTACGATAAGTAGAGAGACTCAATGTGATCCAATGCAGACTACCTCAAACACTTGTATTTGTGTGTGTGTGCTCCATATGTGCAGGGCGGCGATAGCAGATGATGCCTCAGTCCACGCTGTGCTCCCCTCCCCTGTCATCCCCATCACATCTGTCGCTTCTGTACCAGAACCACCCAAAACACAAAACAAGTAAATCCTCTACCAAGTGTCTATTAGAATGGCAATCAGCGGTCTTCTCTCTCGCCTGTCAATTTGCCACATTGTCTGTCTTGTTAACAGAGTCGACTCAAGTGTCAAGACATCTGTTGTCACTGTTAATGAGCCTCCAAAGGTGGAGGTGGCCCGCCCTGAGCCTGTGAAAGAAGACCCCCCTGCGGTGTCCGCTCCGGACAAGGACTCGTTTGAAGACTGCATCAAGGTGGCCGTTCCCCTCCCCGAACTCATCGCTGATTATCTTCACGTTGTTTCCACCCATTCCGAACATGATGATGCAGAAGCTGCTGACACTCATCTTGTCCCAATTCATGAAGAACCAGAAGTTTCTGAAGGTTCAAGGTCAGAAATTCGCCAAGTTACTGAACATTGTAGCTGGATCAGTTGTAGAAATATTTTAATTACTTAACCTTGTGTTGCTATCATAACTTAGTCTGACATGCAAAAGCTAATGCGGATAAGAACCGTTTTGAAGAAAAACAGCATCTGTGCACATCTGTGCAGAGGTATTCATTTGGCAGTGTTAATAATTGTCGTTGTCATTTACAGCTGTGTAATACTGCTCTGTGAACTGTTTCTAATATTATGCTCCCCGGAAGTAGTTACATAGGGTAATTATAATACATAGGGTGATTAGAAAATGATAGCTACAGTGTAATAAGCCAATAAAAAGTTAGGGATATTAGGTTTTCGGGTCAAATTGCAGGACAAACCTAAAATGCACTATAACCTTTACAGGTGAACCTAATTTGACCATCTCTAAACGTTTGTCCAATTGTTCTGTGTTTTAGTACTTTTTTCACAATTTTCTGTTCTCGAACAAGGATCTGGTGCTTGATCCATGAATGGAAGTATGTCCACTTCCATGCCTTTCTGTGACTCCTCCAGTCTTTGTGTATCTCTGATGCAACCTGCTGATGACATTTGGTGACACGAAGCTCAGTAGCCCATTCCCTCTGAGAAAATTCTATTTGAAGTCCTTTGATGGTAATTGTAAGGTGTCGTGTTGGTCTCATGATGTCAGAATGTGAACGTGTGACTGTTAAAATAACAATTCTAATAGAGCCAGGAAATGTATTGGTCCATTCATGGATGGAACACATGTTGAGGACAGCAAATTGTGCAAAAGGTTCTAAAACATTGAGAACTTGGACATGGGCTTTTAAAATGTTTGAGAAGGTCAACTGTAAAGGTTAAAGTGCAATGTAGGTTCATGCTGAAATTTCAGCCTAAAGCTTAATATCCTTTTTGTGTAATATACTTTTTGTGACTGGTGTATAAGCATGGCATTATTAGTATCATAGTATTATTATCGTATTATTATTTTTTTTTTGGTATGCCTTGTTACTTGTGATGATCATTACCCTAATATTGAAATAATTCAATAATTAATATCCAAAGAATGCAAATATTTGGAGCACAGATCAGATTCAAATGAAAGTTATCCAAATCAGAACTGCAACTAACTGTCAAATGTCAGGCCCAGTAGCGCTTTTGTGCTACATAAACCAATATGACACAGCTTATAGGTTATAGTTACATGTAATGAAAGAAAAGTATATTATACTCTATTGATTTATAATTATTTTACAGTACTGTATATTTTTGTCATGAAATTTTGAATTTTTGTGAGTGCCCTCTAAATGATTAGCAGTGGTATGTATAGTATTTCAATAGCCAGCTTGCATTCCGTCTTGACAAATGTGTCAAGGAGAATTTGACCAGGAATTCCATGCATTTGCTCTTTGTCTTCACAGCTCCAGAGTTGAAACGCTCACTGCCTTGTATGAAAACCTCATTCCATCAGACTCAAACTCAACCAGGTATTGGCGGCAACACTGCATGTGCAAATCTATATGTGTCAGTACATAAAATGATCAAGTATTTTTCAATCCAGCCTGAGAGAAAGAAACTTATTGTTGATTTTTTTTAACTTGTCACCTGTTTGTAAATGGAAGGAGGAACCCCCCTCCCCTTTGGCACTGACATGTTATGTCTCAGCTTAGCATGCCATCTGATAAGAAGATAAACAGCATATTTTTTTCTTCATTTTCACTTCAGCTTCAATGATGGCGAGCCAGGGCTGGCAAAGGAAGAGGAAGGCTCAGCGGACACTGGCTCAGAGGACGGGTACACAACTAAAACTACTTTCTCTTTCATTTCATGGCAGTGTTGGCAAGAAGTCACATAATGGCAGTTCTCCACTCTGCACTTCAAAGTAGTCACATCTCATTTACAGCTCGCTAAAAATACCAGACAAGGGTTGGTTCCAAATTAGACATGACTAAAAAGAAGACATAATTCTGTGTGTGCATACATGCATGTGTGTGTGTGTATGCGCGTGCGTGTGTGTGTGTGTGTGTGTGCCAAGTAGGTTCATTGATCTGTGTTAATGTTTATAGAAAGGAACATGATCCAACTCCAGCACTCAGCAACCATGAAGCAAGAACAGAGGATCTCGATCTCTTGAATCTCATTTCTGGGTTTGTTAAATACACACAGTCAAATGAAAGGCACTAACATTGTTTTAGAACTCAAATCACAAGGTGGCACTGTTGGGCTTTTTTTATAGTATTCCCTCCCTCTGCTTAAGTTAAACTGCTCTGCTCTGAAGTCTGTACCTGTAACACAACCCACCATATATCATACCAAAAACACATAACATAATATAACATAACATAACATTCTCCTCCACTTGCACCTTCTTCTGGTATGTAACCTTTCATATTTCCTCTCATTTCCTGGGTCAGACCGATCAGAATAATTTTCCTTACTTTAGTGATTCGTATTTATTTTTGCCCCCCCCCCCCTTTACCTCCTGTTATCTTTCCGCCTCTGCAGTCGAGATGAACCTGAACTGCTTGATCCCTCCAGCCACGTACAGTGGAGCCAGGATCTGCACACTGAATTTGAAAGGTACAGAAAAAGCCCTAAAGAAAAAAAGAAAATATATTTTGATTACATTTCAAATCAGTGCTTTCTTTGTCAGTGGCAAGGTATACGTTGCTTTGCATTTCATATCCAGCAAAGTCCAGTTCTACCTCAAATTAATGCAGTCGAAAGAAAGCACGTAGGGAGGAAAACTGTTGAAAAAGCCTTTGCTCGCCATCTGTGACTGCACTGCTAATTCTTATCAGCACAGACATCTACCGCTGTGTACACTTCTTCTCTCTCTCTCTCTCTCTCTCTCTCTTTTTTTTTTTTAAGTTAATTATATTTTTGACAGGATTATGCAAATTCCTATGTACAACTACTGAATGTACAACATCCATAAGATGCCAACTGTAAATGCCTGAGGTTAAACCATTGATATGTACTGTCACAATGTTCTCATGCGCAAACAGTAGAGCGGGTGCTCGGTTTTACAACAGAGTTTTAATTTTTTAGTTTTCATAAAAGTTAAACATCCATCCATCCATTTTTATGCCGCGTGTCATATGTAACCTCAAAATGTCGTATGAAGGAAACTAAGGACCCATTGTACCTTTAGTTATTTCATGGTCATTTCCCACCATTTTGTGACCATATGGTGGTAATACATTGAACACTTTCAGACAGTAGCTGCAAATATGTTACACAGTGAAGCCCTGTATATTTACGGTTTGGTATTCCCAAATTCACCAAATTGCAAATTTTTGGGCGGCAGGCTATCCCCGAAAAACTCACTCACTGTTTTTGTGCTCAAGCCAAAACAATAAAAGTATTGCTTTGCCACCTTTTTGTGGCATCTTGGTGCCAAAGAAATATGTTGAAGGAGCTTCATTTAGACCAGGGCTCACCAACCTTTTTGAGAGAGTGAGAGCTACTTCTTCGGTACTGATTAATGTGAGTGCCTTTCTAGTTACATGCTGTACCAGACTGTAATTAATATCTTTTCTATCTTAAAATGATATAAAAACGAAATATAGAAGACTGTAATGCATTTTCTGCTGGCTAGTTTTACGTCACTTCTGACTGCAAAGACTATACAGCGAGGCTGTATATATGATTGTGAGTAGCAACATGGTGGAACTTTAGAAAGGTTTGATTTGATCATATGTGTTGAAAATGCATGGCATGACAGCGCTGCAAAGTAGCCATTGACTTTACCTAAAGCACTTTAGTTTTCAGTATTCCATGTACCATTCCTTAATATGAGATCAACTGTAAATTCATTTAAAAAAAAAAAAAAAGGTTTCTTCAAGCTGACACTTTGAAACATCTTATCTGCACGACTGACAATAGAAGAGAATGTTCTGTTCTGATGAAGTACCGCTGCTTTGTTTGTCTCCGCCAGCCTCTGATGTACCCAGTTAGGCTGAAAACAATCCAAAGTTAGATGCAATCAGAGGAGGTCTTTGTAGAAAATGTTTTTTTGGGTCTGGAGACTAATAAATCATCTGTACTGACTCTGAATGTTGTATCTCTCTGCCCGTCAGCAACACAGAGACTGTCACTATAACCACCCAAACTGTAACCATTACTGAGAACAGGTATGGCAAGCACACACATCCCCACACACACACACACACACACACAAACACACACAAAATCCATCTTGTCCCGGTCAAATATTTGCGTGTCTGTCAGTACTGTCAATGTAAATAGTGCATGAGAAAAACCACACTAACCTTTGCATGCCCTTTTTTTCTCTCCACTCATCACGTCATTCATGCATTCCCTCGCTCCTTCCCTCTCCACCTCGCCATCACCTCGCAGCGAGGAGCACGACCACTTAAACTCACGTGTGACCACCACAGTAACTGAGTTCAGGTAGTTTGACTCACTTTGACTGGGCATGTTTGGTTGAATGTGGTGAAGAGTTCAATTTTTCCTTGTGTTTATTCTTATCGGGGTGACGATGAATTTAAATAGTAATGATTTAGTTTGGTTGATTTTGCAACTGAGCAGCAGAATACTAAATTGTTCAAAGACATTTTGATCATCATTGTAATTCGAACTTGGCCGCCCAGTCCAGCTGTCTTTCTGTTTACCATTCATAACACATTACATATTTCCATTAAGAGTCAATGTGACACCAGACGCGTCGTGCTGACAATTGAGAGTGAAATCAGTGTGAAATTGTGTTTCAGCTCAGCTGATCCATTTGATCCGTACCCGTTAGGGACCACATCCCCAAACAGGTAATCATATTGGGTTGGGAGCTGTGACTGTTTTGAAGCTCGCGTCATGCATAATGCAGCACGATGTGATTATGAGTCACTTTTCTCTTCTGCAGCTCCTCTGACCTGCTGCAGCCCCTCTCAGATATTTCCATCAACAGGTACAGAATGGGTCATACAAATTCCACCTTCCTCTATTGTGAGTGCTGCTTGTGCTGCTCATACAGTACGAGCAGAGGCACGTGTTATGATTGGGACTACAACAGTTTCATTGTGTATTGTATTGTAATCAGCTGCTATCATCTTCCAATATGTTCTCACAACAATTAATCAAATAATTACAATAAAATTGTCAGTGGAACCCCTAAAGTTCAACACAAAGTGGTGCCGGTGGACTAATAACTGTGTCTTAGCAAATAATGTAAAGTGAATCAATTAGTTCCAGGGTCACATTGTTGCCATTAGAAAACCTTTATAACTGTACAGACAATGTTTTAAGTTTTTTATTTTTTTTTTATCATAAGCTATCATAAGCTAAACCACTATATATTATTATTATTATTATTATTCAGTTCATAAAGCCTTGTGACCCTTTCCTAGTTATACAATTTTCCCCCTTTGACATCACTGGTACACAAAAAAGAACCCCCCCCCCCCCCCCTAATGAATGAATGATTAAATATATAAATAATATCTTAGAACAAAATGTAACATAATAAGAGCTCCAAAGTGCCTTCAGGTTGTTGTCCTTTTGAGGTCTCACTGTATAATACATTTTAAACTAGATTTTTACTAATTGCAGTGCATTACTTTTGTTATAATATCTCACTAATTCTTGTGAGAAATATGACTTTACTCTGGCTTTAACAAGCCTTGCTTATATTTTTATTTTAAATGTAATATGCTTTTTTTTTTCTTTTTTTTAGTTCATCACACAGTTTCATGGAGAAGAAAGAACCAGAAATCACGTAAGTTCTTATATCTCCACTAAGCCGACACCAAGTAAGCTCTTGAAGTCTGTCATTATTTATTCTAATTAATCTAGTAATGCTTTGCATTATTAAATGCATATTTCTCTTGACTAAATTTTTACATTGTGTTGACATAAATTAGCAAATGACTTTAGGCCATTTAAGTTGATTAAATATCAGTTAATGGTTTAATTAATCAGTTTAGCATGTCAGCACTAGAAGCCAAGTTAAATATTTGTCCCCCTAAGAAGACACGATGAGATATAACTACGAAAATAAATTAAGGTTGAGGGGCGACAGATGGGGTACACTTTGAATTGGTTATCAGTCCATCACAGAGCACATATAGACAAATAACGGTTCACACTCACATTTTTCTCCCGGGAGCAATTTTGAGTCTTCATTGAACCTTACATGCATGTTTTTGGATTGTGGGAGAAAGTTGGAGTCCCTACAGAAAACCATGCAAGAACACGAGAACATGAAGAAAATGCATTCTGTTAATGTGTATGAGTTGTTCTGATCTTCATCTAAATCACAAGACTAAATTGTCTGCTTAAATTAATACCACACAAACATTTACGTTTGGATATTTTTATTGAAAATAACGTAAATATTCACAGGACAGGGAGAAAAATGTAAGTGAACCCTTGGATTTAATAACTGGTTGACGCTCCTGTGGCAGCAATAACCATTGAAGACCCCCTGTAATTTTTAACCACCTGGCAATAACCCACTCAAAATGGAGAATCACTGGAGACAATATAGAATCTGCAAGCATGACGGTCTGAGCCGAGTTTCGAACCCAGAACATTTGATTGTGCTTACCACAATCCACCACCCACGTCAACATGCCCATTTTTTTATTGATTAACTGTGTTTTGTGTGTGTATTTTGACCAGTATAAGCAGTCAGGTCGTGGAATCGCTTGTAGATGATGTCATCCCTATCGACACCACCGCCACAAGGTATTTGCCTCAGCTTGGTGCGCGCGAATGTGTAATGGATACATGAGTGAGTGTGGGGAGCCGTACACATCCCTTTCTTAAACAATGCGCTTATTTTGTTGTGCGGCTCCATGCGCCACGACTCCTCCATCATGTCTCACCTCCTCTTCAGTCTAAGCACTCACCGGTCGTGGGCGCGCACGTGGGAAACAACAACGCCTCTGCAGACCACCACAGAAGAGAGGTGATGACACACTTCGATTTACTCTTACGCCTCCACTCGGTGTAGTCCAGCATGTTTAGTTCAGCTCTGCCCCTTGCCCATTACACACTAAAAGCCTTTCAATGTATGTGTTCTCGTTCTCGCTCAGCCAAGAGGCTCCAGGTGTAGGCCAACAGGAGGAACAACAGACTCTGGTTATGTTTGAGAGAAAGTAAGTCACCTTTTGATTTAAAAGCGGTGGAGGAGGGTTGGAGCGATCTTGCTCCCTTTATTCGTCTGACCCGACTCCCTTTCACTATACGGTGAGGCTTTTGCAGCATGAACACTCTGTTCGTCGAGCCAGAATACATTGTGCACTGGTGCTGATAAAAATAGGTCGGATATCAGAAATAGATTTGTCATAAGCGTGGTCAACGCATGCCTTTTTCTCCTATAGTGTGCACGATGTGAGGTTCCCCATTGTCTTGTGTTTTCAGGTCCAAAGAAAATGACTCACCATGGGACAGGTGGACGTCCCCCTCTATGTATACTATCCCTAACACTACACTGGAAGAGGAGGAGGAGAGGTATTCATCTCCCCATTGCGGAGCTCATTAGATGCAAATTAAATCCGTTTTTCTTCCCTTTTTACCATTCTAGCAGGATTTATGAGTGCGTGGAAATTAAGAGGCTGTTAAGCATTTAATTGAAAACAAGCTAAACCTAAGTGGAAACTTCACTTACATAATGCTGCTATTTGATGTGTTTTGTAGCCTAGAGGACTCGCAGATGCACACAGTCACAACCATCACCACTGTCAGGTAGGAAATTCAAGAGTTTTCAAACTTGGATCCTCTCCAGGGGAAATAATGGGAAGAAGTGGGAAGTAAGGGAAATACAGTAAAATCAAATATCAGCTAAAATCAGCCTGTATGCTACAGTAAGGGTATTGAGACCACATTTGGATGATATATACCATTTCATATATCGAATTTTAAGATTAAAATTCGATATATGAAATGATATATATCATCAAATAATAAGTGTTGTGGTTCGCACGTCTGTCTCATAGTTCTGAGGTCCTGGGTGGGCTTTGCATGTTCTGCCCATGTCTGCGTGGGTTTTCTCCAGGTACTCCTTCTACCTGCCACTTTCAAAAACATGGCGGTCAATGGAGTTAATGTAATATAATTGTGCTTAGGTGTGAATTTAACCACAACCCTAATGAGAACTAGGAAAATGGATGGGTGGGTAACAAAAATAAATCTGGCTCCGCAAATATGTTCAATTGATATAATGTCCGTCGACCAATGAAAACATTTCATTCATCCACATTTTTAGAATCAGTTTGCATGCTTGTCCGTTTATGAAAAACAAAATTGATTGATTTAATTTGTATTTATTAGACAAAATAGCTACATTAATTTACAAACATTTACAGATTTATGTTGTCCACCTTTAAAATTCCCCAACTTAACTTCCTATGGAGGCACGGTGGACAACTGGTTAGCACATCTGCCTCACAGTTCTGGGGACCGGGGTTCAAATCCCCCCCTGTGTGGTGTTTGCATGTTTTATCGGTTTTCTCCCACATCCAAAGAACATGTATGGTCGGTTAATTGAAGACTCTAAATTGCCTGTAGGTGTGAATGTGAGTGTGACTAGTTGTTTGTTTCTATGTGCCCTGCGATTGGCTCGCAACCGGTTCAGGGTCTTTTTGGCCTGTGGGACTCCTGAGGCAGCTGATGGGTACCGGCTGGCCAAGGGGAATGCAGCTTTGGTGGTTGCTGAAGCAAAAACTCTGGTATGGGAGGAGTTCGGTGAGGCCATGGAGAAAGTCTTCCGGACGGCTTCGAGGAAATTCTGGTCCACCATCCGGCGTCTCAGGAGGGGGAAGCAGTGCACCATCAACACTGTGTATAGTGGGGATTGGGCGCTGCTGACTTCGACTCGGGACGTTGTGAGCCGGTGGGGAGAATAGAAGACCTCCTCAATTCCACCGACACGCCTTCCCATGAGGAAGCAGAGTCTGGGTTCTCTGAAGCTGGCTCTCCAATCTCTGGGGTTGAGTTCACCGAGGTGGTTAAAAAGCTCCTCGGTGGCAAGGATGAGAGGATGATGGATGAGATTCGCCCGGAGTAAAGGCTCTGGATGTTGTAGGGCTGTCCTGGTTGACACGTCTCTGCAACATCGCGTGGACATCGGGGACAGTGCTTCTGGATTGGCAGACTGGGGTGGTGGTCCCCCATTTTAAGAAGGGGGACCGGAGGGTGTGTTCCAACTACAGGGGGATCACACTCCTCAGCCTCCCTGGTAAGGTCTATTCAGGGGTGCTGGAGAGGAGGGTCCGTCGGGAAGTTGAATCTCAGATTCAGGAGGAGCAGTGTGGTCTTCATCCTGGCCGTGGAACAGTGGACCAGCTCTACACTCTCAGCAGGATCCTTGAGGGTGCATGAGCGGTAACCCAACCAGTCTACATGTGTTTTGTGGACTTGGAGAAGGCGTTCGACCGTGTCCCTCGGGGGGTCCTGTGGGGGGTGCTTCGGGAGTATGGGGTACCGAACCCCCTGATATGGGCTGTTCGGTCCCTGTACGACCGGAGTCAGAGTTTGGTCTGCATATCCGGCAGTAAGTCGGACTCGTTTCCGGTGAGGGTTGGACTCCGCCAAGGCTGCCCGTTTGTCACCGATTCTGTTCATAACATTTATGGACAGAATTTCAAGGCGCAGCCGAGGCGTAGAGGGGGTGCGGTTTGGTGGCCTCAGTATTGCATCTCTGCTTTTTGCAGATGATGTGGTTTTGTTGGCTTCATCAAGCCGTGAGCTCCAACTCTCACTGGAGCAGTTCGCAGCGGAGTGTGAAGCGGCTGGGATGAGAATCAGCACCTCCAAATCTGAGACCATGGTCTTCAGTCGGAAAAGGGTGGCGTGCCCTCTCCAGGTCGGGGATTAGATCCTGCCCCAAGTGGAGGAGTTCAAGTATCTTGGGGTCTTGTTCACGAGTGAGGGAAGAATGGAACTGGAGATCGACAGGCGGATCGGTGCAGCGTCTGCAGTGATGCGAACTTTGTATCGATCCGTTGTGGTAAAGAAGGAGCTAAGCCGAAAGGCGAAGCTCTCGATTTACCGGTCGATCTACGTTCCTACTCTCACCTATGGTCACGAGCTGTGGGTCGTGACCGAAAGAACAAGATCACAGATACAAGCGGCCGAAATGAGTTTCCTCCGCAGGGTATCCGGGCTCTCCCTTAGAGATAGGGTGAGAAGCTCGGTCATCCAGGAGGATCTCAGAGATGGATGGATGGACAAAATCCCTCTTTACTGGAACATGTCCAGCATATTGACAGCTCCAACCGACAGTGAAAGTCTAATCCAGCTCTCTTTCATATTCCAGGCAGAACTACAGCGAACAGGAGGGGCTGTCGATGGATCGGTGAGTTCGTGATCTTGTGAAAGTTCGGTCTGTTTGCTCTGCTGGTTGGTCATCTTGTCTGCTCTAACACACTTGCAGTCGAAGCTCTTTTATCAGTCTGGTGAGGCTGAACAACAATGTTATTATGTATGACTATCATATTTGCTTGATGAGAGAAATGCCTTGTTTGCTCTTCACACATTTGTCATGTCGGGCTTATTTTGAGATTTCTATCTGCATATGAAGCTAAATAATGTCAAAACAAATACAGGGCCATTACAACTGGATGAAGTGACAATGGAACAAATGGAGGCCGCTTACCGGAAGGGCCTATGTGTGAGGTTGTCACTTTGCACAATTAACATGGGCATGAATTTTCACAGGCTGAGTTAAATAAATGAGTGGGGAATAATTTAATTTAAACTTCAGTTCCTGTAACTTGGTTATGAGTACGTTTAACCTAAATATTCCATTCTGTTAGGCGCTTGACTACATTAAAGGTAGTTCACTTCATTTATTCAACTAATGTTTAATGACTTCAAAATTTGAATTATTATTTCTTAAATTGAGTTTACCTATCCAGGTTAGGGAGTGAGCAAACCTTTGTGCTAAGAGCCACATTAGAGTTTTACAACAGACAGATGGGCCAGGTCATTCATAGATGAAAAATGTTTGAATGTATATGTAACTGACTTTGTTCTTTATTCGAGCCCTCAATTAATCTAACAAGGTGTATTTATTTTATTTTGTGTACCCTGCCTCTGGCCCAGTTCAGCTGGATAGGCTCCAGCACACTCGCGACCATAAACAGTAGTGACTGCAACACCTACTTGGAGCAAGTCATCAGTGAAATTTCTTTCAATTTTCATCTGCCTTCCTACTGTCGCCCAGTTTCTTCGTTTCCTTCCTAACACCACCACCCCACACGATTAACGATGCGCATTAGAGGTATCCCTTTGTCAAACGGCTCTTCAAGCAGCACGACATTTACCGGCGATGACAGAAAATGATTATCTTCCTGAGCTGTATTGAGCAGATGCAGCGTGTGTCTTGTGTGTGTGCGCATCATCGCTGTCACCCGTGAGTGAGCGATGAGACTAACGATGCACTGTCTGACACCAGGACCGTGCTCGTGGAGGCCCCACGCACCCCCACACCAGAACCCGACACCAAAAAGTGAGAATAATTTCAATCAAAGTGAGAACTAATATTCATGATGTCTAAACTCATCTTGATCCTGCGTGTGTTCGTGCTTGTTTAAGGGCTTTTGTGTACGTGAAGGAGTATGTCGATACCACAGAAATGTCCTCCCATAATGCCACAGATGCAATCAATAGGTATGTCTTATTTATCTTATTGATAAGAAATACTGCTGAATAATGATTTTGGCTCACATCTTGATGACATTGCCTTTTGTCTGCGGCTTTTCCAGCTGGTCCTCCTCTTACTCCAGGTAACTACCTCCACCAAGGAGGTTATCTGAATGAGGTTGTTGCTTTCTTTGTACAGAACTCCCTCTTGATGGTTTTCCAAATATCATAATTCCATATGTAGTTCTTCCACGGATGTTCAGATCTTAACTGTTTTCTATCAATCCACGCAGTGTGGACTTTAGATGCTTGGCAACGAATTATTATTATTAGTATTACTATTACTATGACTGCTACTACTACTACGACTACAGTGGTGCCTTGAGATATGAGTGACCAGACTTACAAGTTTCTCGAGATATGAGCCATCATTTGGCATCACCACTCTCAATCTGTTTACTGTCAAACTAAACATCAAACAAAGAGAATTACATGTTGTGTATTAAAAAAAAAACACCAACAACAACATAGCTTTGCATTAGATAAGTTTGTTTAGCTTAATGCTAACAGACCATGCAAAACACCATAGACAGGCTAAGGAATAGCATCTGTGTTGCGGTGTCATGACCCTTTTAAGCAATGGCTATTTGAACACAAACGGTGCAGGAACACATGTAGGGAGACAATGTAACAATACTCACATGCATATTCTTTATCCTCTCCAAAAAAGACTCATATGATGAACAGATTAAACTCATTTTAATCCATTCCAATGAGGATAGATAATTTGAGATGCAAATGTTTTGCGTTTCGGGCACGGTCATAGAAATTGTATCTCCAGGCACCACTGTATTATTATTGCTGTTGTTCTTATTGTTATTATTATCTATTTTCTCCACTTTGTTTTTTGTAACAACCAAAAACATATAACATCAAATCTGCCTTTTATTTTATTTTGCAAAATCAATGAAAACATACATATATTCATACTTTTTTCTAAAAAAAGATTTTTCACATCCCGTCTTTCTGAAATGTGTCTTGTAATTTGACATCCATCCACCAGTTAGTCGAGGCTTAATTGCTGCAGTCTATAAACTTTTTCTTCATTTAAAAATCATTTATACTTAATAGTTCCACTACAGAGCTAAGGAGAGACATTTTTAGAATTCCAAGTATCCTAATAGAAAGTGTGATAGGTTATTGATGTTTTTGATTCAAGCAATTGCCTCCAAAATCATCTTCATGTGTTCCTCCTGCAGCTCTCTCTCCTCCCCCTGCACATACTGTGGGCAGCTGGTGGGCAATGATGCCAAGATCACCATCGAGCACCTTAACATTAGCTGCCACCCGCAATGTTTCAAGGTAATTCGGTATCAGTTCTTTGATATACTGTATTTCTGTTGAAATTTAGGAGGGGACTGATCATTGTGTGTGCTTTCAAATAAAACAAATTTAAAGGAGGAATAAATAAGAATAAATTGATAAGCAAGTTTGACACAATGACTGCCAAGAGGCAAAAGTCTTTCTTGGCCAGTGACTTCCTGAGGCCCGACTGGTTGTGGCACGTGCCGAGAAATACAAATATAAAACCCCATTGCGCCTTCCTTCAAACATGCTTTACCTTTGTATTTATGGTTTGTTTTGCTTCCCTTTTGGCTTCTTTTTTTTTTTTTTTTTTTTGTGATGCCACTACACTAGGGTGCCAATGGTGCCGTGGAAAAGTGTGATGATAACCATAGAACTAGACATGTAACTACTGTAATAGGTCTGTCTGACTGATTAATACAACTTGAGCAATACAATAAAATACATGAATGACATTAATGAATTTGACCAAGCAAATGGTAACATAAAAAGCAGAGCAGTGAAAGGACTGCCGCTCTTGTCGACACACCGGAAGAATGTGTGTTGGGAAAGGTCTCATTTGTAGCTGCTTGTTCCTCACTCATTAGTGTGTATGCTTGCATACTTGTATCTAAATTTATGGGCAGCACAGTAGCGTAGGTGTTAGCACGTCTGCCTCAGCTGAGCGATCCCATGTTCAGATCTTGTCTCAGGCTCTCGTGTGTTGGAATTTGCCTGTTCTCCTCCTCCTCTCTTTGGCTTCCTCCCACATTCCGAAAACAGACTTGTTAGGTTAATTGAGGGCTCTAAACAATGCACAGGTGTGAGTGCGACCGGTTGTTTGTCTTTATGTGCCCTGCGATAGGCTGGCAATGAGTCCAAGGTGTACAATGTCTCTCACCCCAAGTCAGCTAAGAAAAGCTTCATCGAAACGTGACCCTAATAAGGACAAGCGCTTTAGAAGATGGATGGATGGGTGTATCTGCCTTTATTGCACGCTATCTTTTTGTGATAGGAGAGCAGTACATCAGGTAGAAACCATCTTCAGTATCCTGTTTTGGTATTTATACGACAGGTTTTACAAGAGAACTTGAGATGAGACCAGGATAAGATGACAGTGAGAAATCACCAATTGCACCATGCTCCATCCTTGGACATTAAGATGTCCTGGAGGCAGCATAGGGTTTCGTGTTCTTGTGTGTGTGTGTCAATAGTTATTTAGGGTTATTATTATGTAGTTGTCACCAGTGTGTTTAGGGGCAAAGAAATGAGTAACCCCCCCCCCCATTTAAGGACTTTTTCTAATGACCCCTTCCCTAAATTTCAGTGTGCCTCATGCTGGAAGCCGATGGGAGACCTCATCTACAACATGTTCCTGCACAAAGGCAAAGTCCACTGTGAAAGTTGCTACTCTGCAGCCTTCGATTAATCGCAGCGGCTCGTCATTTGCATTTAAAGTGAGAAGCGGCCTTCTTCCACCAAGTTTGGACTGCTTCAATGCGAGAAGGATGGTGGTTTAGGGTGAGCCAAGAGACTAACGAGCAATAAAAATAATTACATTCAATTACTTTCACGCAAGACAAGATTTTCATTGGCAAAACACGTTCTTTTTCCTGCTGGTGAAAGTGTAACTTAAGGATTTGTCGGCACGTCAGATACAATTAAGCCCAAATGTATTCGTACAATGACCACATTTTGAGTTGACACGTGGCAAAACAATAAGACATTAAGGGAAAATGCATTTGCTATTCCCATTATTGTTTGTGTCCAATTCAAACACCTTGGAAGATGTCAAATGTTTAAAAAAAAAAAAAAAAAAAAAAGTTCATTAGAATGCTGTAGGATTGTGCTTGAAGTTAAAATAATTTAAAAAAGCCATCTTCTCAAAACTTGGTCGTGCATGTATAATTTTGGGCTTAACTGAAAATCTGTATTGAATAATACTGCCATTACGGAGTATAATATATTTATATTTAATTAGCTTAAATATGACTTCTTACAAAATATTCTAAATACATGTCTGTTCACTGGTTTACTGATGCTTGTTCACAAAATAAAACATTTATACAGGTATAAAAACATATAGTGTGCTCATTTGCATGTTGTACAAAAAGCTTGATAAAAAAAAAATAATTTCACATATCATTACACCATGTCATACAATTGGTGGCAAACTGTTAAAATATCAGCTGAGTAAAATTTTTCTTTGCATTGTCACATAAAAAAAAATAAAAAAAGGGGTGGTGGGGGGGGCGCTAATTAAGTCCAGTGGCTTCTGTCCTGATTGTCCTCACACACAGTTGGGCAGGGCTCACTTGGCACACTGAATTTGAGCTTGGCATCACTCCAATGCAAACACGCCCCCCCCTCAGAATGACAATGTGCCCCTACGGAGTAACTGTGCTGGACACAATTTAAAGTTAATGCCCAGCACCTTAACATTATTGAACTTGAAGTATGTGCCTTAAAAAAAATACCAAAATCAATTGAACTGCCCATTGGAGAACAGCTGTTTTGTAGCGCAGGTGCAAATAAGGCATGTGCTTCATTCCCTCATTAGAAAGAAAAAAAAAAAGTTTCTGCATTCTGTGGAGCACATCTGGACTCTTGGATGTCTTCCATCCTCCTTGGCCTGTTTAAGGCCGCCATCAATGTTTGCCTCTGGCTCGCCTCACGGTGATTCTTTGGATGTGCTTCCACAACAGTGCAGGATCCGACTCGTTTGTCCTTATCAGAGCCTCCAGCCCCTCAGCTTGGTCCAGGCTCTGCCAGTAGTCCTGAGGCCACATTTGCAACCATCTGCAGACAGACACGTCAACATTAAACCCATCACAGAAGATATTTTAATTAAACGTGGGCATCATAGATTAGGCTATTAATTGATCGTTAAAACTGTTGTGCGGATTAATCATCTTGAAGCCGAGTGCACTGCTTGGCTGCAACCAGCAGAGACGCTGTTGATTCAATCTTAACCAGTTTGCTGTCATAATAATAAAAGACAATAACTTATATTTTTATACAGCCCCTTTCAAGGGATCCAATGATGCCTTAAGGACATCATGGCATCCAGTGATATGAAAGAACAAAGTACAAATACTGATTTTTCAGGTATCTGTAGTTTAATGGCGTATATATTTTTCTGACAGATTATATTTTTATTCCCCACATTTGAACACAGATATCTGTACTTTCTACTCTGTACACTGTCAAAATACAGTAGCCTTGTTATTTTTTCCCAACCACCTCCACGGATAAAAAAGTGACGTAAGAAAGAGATGATGCGATGGATTTCTTGATTAACTAAAATCTCAGTCTTATGAAGAGGGGAAAAAAACTGACAGCACCGACATGGAGGAACCAGGGAGCATTAATGACACCAGCAAAAGATTTGGATGAGCAATGATATTATTCCCCATCCATGGACTTATTTTAAAGAATTGTTTGATGTTGTTGCCGACAAGAATGATTCATGGCAAATGCGTTGTGCCTTTGTCAGCTTAAAAACCACCAGCTTCTGGCATTCAAAAATTCTCTGGTAAAAGCACTGATCCAGCTCCTGTTCTTAAAAGTATAAAAGTGCAGACTCTGAAATGTATTAAGTCACAAAAGTATAAATCATCGTTTTACTGTGAATTATATACAATATCTGATTTGGTAACATGAATAGACTAATAAAAAAATGCTAAATTAGCTTATGGTGCTGGACTCCGCTCATCTACAAACACCACTCTTGATTCTCTGGGCATTGAATCGATCACAACTGGACTGTTCTGGTTGTATTAGAAGACGTTTCGCCTGTCATCTGAGCAAGATTCATCAGTTCGTGCAACAAGGCTTTGGAAGGACAGAACTAGCTGAGTTTAGAACTGACTCACCCGTCATCTGCAGGCAGGTCTTGGACTTCTCTGTACCCCGGGCTGGGAAGAGGGCATCCCATGTGAGCGTTGGTGGCCATCTTTGGTTTTGGAGGCAGGTTTATCTCAGGAGCTTTTCTACTGGCTCGCTCTGCAGCCAGCCGTGCATTCTCACGGTCACACACATAGCACTCAAATCCATTCAAGTAGTTGGGTTTGCTCATGTCGTTGACCCCCCATTCGCGGGTCTCAAGAGCCTCCAGCAAATGAGTGTTAGTGACACTGTGGATGTTTTTGAATGCCAAATATTTGGCATATTCATTGTCGTTCTCATCTAGAAATTTGAGGAAGCTGGCGAGAGCTTTAGGTGAGGGGAAGTCATCGATTATGATGATGGAGTGGTTGTTGGGCATCCAGTCTGCCACCACAGGAGAGCCCCGGTACACAGGAACACAGCCCTGGCGGAGGGGCCGCCATAGCTTTTCAGTCATGTAGTCTTGGCAGTGGCCGTTCTCCAGCGCCAGGTGGAACTTGTAGCGGCCGACAAATCTCATGAAGGAGGCCTCCTCGCCTGTGGCCGTGGATGTGTCTTCTAGATGTGCAGGCAGAGCTTTGTTGTTCAGACATTTACCGTAAGAATCCACCTGAAGAGGAGAAACTATGCAGTGAACCCCATATATATGCGTTTCGCCATATGCAAATTCACATATTAGCAGACTTTTTTGGGGTGCCTAGGAACTATGTTCAAATGAGTTGAGGAGCTTCATTTAGACCAAAGTAGTGCTTGCCACATGCTGTGGCATCGATAGGCAGTTATAAACCTTTTTGTGCAGTGGGGGCTTCAATTATCCACAGATTTGAGCTATTTGCAGCAGGGCTCCGACCCTATCTCCCACGAATAGAGGGGAGTTCACTGTAGTAGTAACAAACATTTCTAGCTTCATATGGAAGAACTTTTTACACAAGTAATAAAATACAATATCCTTTCCATAAAACAAAAATATATTAATACTCAATCCATGATGTTGAAACAACTATTTAAATTAAAAAGAAATTGAAAATATATTGTAATAAATAAAGAAACATACAATTATTATTGCCACACATATTGAAAGGCTAGCAACAGGAAATAATAAACAATAAATATAGGGAATAAGAAATGGAAGCTAATACCTAGATCAAACTACAGGATTAAGCCCCGATATTGGCCCGATACGCTATCGCAAGCCGATTTCCAAGATCGGGCTTGACTCATTTTGTCGGGAAAGACAAAATATCTTGTAGTGTGACACAATCCACAAACAACGATTTGACCCTACGATAGCCCTATGACGCCAAAATGAAAAGTCTAGCATGTTTGATTTTTTGGATATCTTCCGTGTAGTGGGACATATCAACGACAGCGCACCTTGACATCGACCAATAGTATTGTGACCGGCGCATCGCCTCCTGTGCTTGCCGTTGTCAACATACTCGCACGCCGTTGTCAACATTTATTCACGCGCACAAACCAATGTTTACTGACGCCTTAGAACATGATTCGACAGAATGGCTGCATGTTTACATACAACCGTTAGTGCTAGCACTAGCTTGCTAGGTTACATATCGTTTTGTTGCCTGCTTGTGAGCCATATCGTATTAAAAGTATGTGAACATACCTCGACCAATCCTTGAATGAACGTCCTCTCCCGAGCACCACACATTTTTCCTCCTTTTGTCCCCCCCACCCTCACAATACATTGGGGCGGCGCATAGTTGTTGTCATTTCCATGGTAACGAGTTTATCCGGTTGCGTCGACAAGTGAGACGTTTTCTGGTTCCGTCACTACGACAGTGTTTGATTTGACAAGATAAAGCCCAGTGATCGTAAAAGACAGAATCGGAATACATGTCGTCTAGTTTTGCCACTGCCACTGATTTTATGGCGGTTGTCTGACGTAGTGCAATCAGGGAAAGACCAAGTTTGTCTTGTAGTCTCATCCAGGCATAACTTAAATAAGAGACAAGTCAAAGTTAATGTGTTTAATGTAATGAACTGAATAAAATGTAAGAGTTGGTGCATTCAGAAGGAAAACTATTCAAAGAGGAAAATAAACCCAGTACCACCGTCTGTTAGGACTTTGGTGTTGGAGTCAGAGGACACTGGTTCAAGTCCCACTCCGGACAAAAATGTGCTAGTTGTTGCAGAATTGCTAGTCTGCTGCTGGCTGGCATTGTCTCCACCACCCCAGCTCACCTTTCATCTGAATCTCTCCTTGCATGACTACATGATCAGCCTTTCATTTGATTTCATGTACTAAACATTTACTGCAGGACTCAGTTTAAACAAGAGTTTACTTGAAAATAAATTACTGTAAACAACCACAAACACTGACTTTTACCAAATATGGCGTGTGCATTACCTCAATGTACTTCATGAGTTCTCTGACGTATCTGTCTCTATCAGAGGGCACGTCACAGTGAGATTGCATGTAGAGTACGGGGGCCAAGCCCTCTCGCCTCAGCCGGTTCTTCTCCTTGAGAGACACCACTGTAGGCTCCAGCAGGTAGCTCAGAGATGGCAGCCACTGCAGAGTCAAAGGGTAGTCAGACTCCCGGCGAAACGTAGCAGTGTAGTTGAACAGCCTGATGCCCGGGCCGTGAGATAGGAGGTAGTTATTCATGGGGGACTCTTCATGGAAAAGACACCATGTCTGGTGGTGGAGACGAGGGAGCGGTGCTTCGTAGGCGCGGAAGTCCGTTCCATAGAAGATGATGGATGCTGTCCTTTTGTACAGCTGGACCTTACGATCATTCAATTCAAAAGATTACTGATTGAACTACATTGCATACAGAAATTACCTATAAATTCCAGCTGAAAGTACAGTATGATGACTAATTAAAAGCATTATTTTTTAAATATTACTCTCCATTACGTCCATAGGACATCAAAAGCTGAGAAGTTTTACTTTATTTTAGTTTTTGGACAACAGAGGCCTACTGGTTAGCACTTCTGCCTCACAGCTCCAAGGTTCTAGGTTCAACTCTCAGCTCGAGCCTACCTGTGTGGAGTTTCCATGTTCTCCCCATGGTTAACATGAATGTTAAGTGAAGACTCTAAATTGTCCAGTGGTGTGAATGGTTATTTTTATGCGTATACTGTATGTGCCCTGCGATTGGCTGGCGACTAAGTCCATGTCCGCCTCTCGCCCAAAATCAGCAGTTATTGGCTCCAGTTCACTTGCAACCCTAACGGGGTTAAAGCAGTCCAGATAATTTATGGCTCTGCAAGTACACTAGCAGGATGTGGGCTCCCTCTAATGGTACACAAAAGAATCACTGGCTAAGTACATTTCAGTTGTATTTAACTGTTCAGTATATTTGCATTTTACCTTGAACAACTGTTTGTCTTTAAACATTGATTCAGGTACAATTATTATTTATTTTAGTTGCAATCTTCTTTTCCAGCGCGTCATCTTTTTTCCATGTAAGCTTCTTCCGCATCCTCCTCTCTAACACCAACTGACCTCATGTCTTCCCTCACTACATCTATCAACCTCCTCTTTGGTCTTCCTCGAACTCAGCTCCATCCTCATCATCCTTCTACCAATATACTCACTCTCTCTCCTGTGGATGTGTCCAAACCATCGAAGTCTGCTCTCTCTAACTTTCTCTCCAAAACATCTAACCTTCGCTGTCCCTCTGATGAGCTCATTTCTAATCCTATCCAACCTGGTCACTCCTAGAGAGAACCTCAACATCTACATTTCCGCCACCTCCAGCTCTGCTTCCACACCACTGTCTTATAAACTTTGCCCTTCATCCTCGCAGAGACTCTTCTGTCACACAAAACACCTGACACTTTCCTCCACCTGTTACAACTTGCTTGGACCAGTTTCTTCACCTCCTTACCACACTCAACATTGCTCTGGACTATTGACCCCGAGTATTTAAAGTCCTCCACCCTCGCCATCTCTTCTCCTTGTAGCCTCACTTATCCCCCCGACCCCCACCCCCCATGCCTCTCATTCATGCACAGACAGGTATATGGTACCTTACTTCGAACTGCTCCTCCATCTGCTCCCTGCTTTCACTGCAGATCATGTCATCTGCGAACATCATGGTCCACAGGGATTACAATCTAACCTCATGTGTCAGCCTATCCATCACCACTGCAAACAGGAAGGGGCCCAGGGCTAATCCCTGATGCAGTCCCACCTCCACCTTAAACTCCTCTGTCACACCTACACCACACCTCACCACTGTTCTGCTGCCCTCATACATCTCCTGTATTATTCTAACATACTTCTCTGCCACTCCAGACCTCCGCATGTAGTACCACAGTTCCTCTCTGGGGACTGTCATAGGCTTCCTCTAGATCTACAAAGATGCAATGTAGCGCCTTCTCACATTCTCTGTACTTTTCCATTGACACTTTCAAGGTAAATAATACATCTGTGGTACTCTTCCTTGGCATGAAAACATACTGTTGTTCGTAAATATTCACTTCTGTCCTGAGTCTAGCCCCCACTACTCTTTCCTATAAATTTTGTGTGGCTCATCAACTTTATTCCGCTATAGTTCCCACAGCTCTACACATCACCCTTGTTCTAAAACATCAGCACCAGCACATTTTCCCTCAATTCCTCAGGCATCTTCTCACACACGAGAATTTTGTTGAACAACCTGGTAAAACAAAAACACCCACCCACCTCTGCTAGATGCTTCTATTCCTCCACATGTATGTCCAGTGGGCCTTTGTTGTCCATTTGTCATCCTCTTTAGTGCCTTTCTAACTTCCCCCTTACTAACCATTGCACCACACTTGCATCTTCTACTTTTCCTTTGCTCTCATTTTCCTCATTCATCAACTCCTCAAAATATTCTTTCCATCTATCCATTACACTACAGGCACCATTCAACATACTTCCATCTCTATATATTTCCATCTCTATCCTTAATCACCCTAACCTGCTGCATATCCTTCCCATGTCTATCTCTCTGTCTGGCCAACATGTATAGATTTTTTTTCTCCTTCTTTACTGTCCAACCTGGCATACATGTCATCATATACCTCTTGTTTGGCCTTTGCCACCTCTAACTTTGCCCTATGTCGCATCTCAATGTATTCATGTCGCCTCTGTCCTCTCAGTGTCCCACTTCTCAGCTAACCTATTTCCTGTACTTTAAGGTGCCACCACTAAGTCTCCTTCTCCCTTTCCTACCAGAAGATACACCAAGTAATCTCCTGCCCGTCTCTCTGATCATCTTGGCTGTAGTGGTCCAGTCTTCTGGAAGCTCCTCCTGCCCGCCAAGAGCCTGTCTCACCCCTTCTCGAAAAGCCACACAACACTCATCCTATCTCAGCTTCCAACACATGGCTCTCTACTCTGCCTTTGTCTTCTTAATTTTGCTCCCCACCACCAGAGTTACTTTACACTTAATTTAATCACTCATCAATTGCTATGATCAATGGAAAAATGAATTCACAAGTTTATCAAGAGATTTTGCAGAACATGAGGCCAACAGTTGCAGCTCAAAAGAGAATAGGTGTTGCAACAGTCCAAAACACAGAGTGGCTTGAGAAGAATAAGATACATGTTCTGGCGTGGCCCAGACAAAGTCCTGACCTCAACCCAACTGAGATGCTGTGGCATGACTTCAAGAGAGCCGTTCGCACCAGACATCCCAGGAATCTTGCTGAACCGGAACTGTTTTGTAAAGAGGAATGGTCCAAAATTCATCCTGATCATTGTGCACGTCTGATCTGCAACTACAGGAAATGTTTGGTTGAGGTTGCCAAGGAGGGTCAACCAGTTATTACATCCAAGTGTTCACTTAGTTTTCCTCCCTGTCCTGTGAGTGTTTCCATATGTTCTATAAACATTTGAAACCTTATAATTGTTTGTGTGATATTAGTTTAAGAAGTTTCCTTTATTCTCAGGATTTAGATGAAGATTTTATGACCAATTAATGCAAAATGTAAGAAATTCCAAAGGGTTCACATTCTTTTTCTTCTCACTGTACTCTCACTGTAAGAAATTTGAGAACCACTGTTAAAATTCCAGTACCTTGCGGTTACTTGTGGCCAGGCAGGACGATGTGGCACAGTCAATTCGTTCAGTATCTCCAGGAAAATGTGGGAATAAGCCTGCGCTCCACCACAGGATAATAGGCAGTTCCTTGTTGCTACGCTGGTCTTGGTTGCCAGGCCCACGGTATGAACTCATTGGGGAAAGCTCAATGTCACTGAGAGCACTCTGGGGCTTAAAAGGTCCTTGGTCCAGTGTATCATATGACACCATGATACGCTGTTCATCAGGGAAGGACGCAAAGGATACCCACACCCAACACAGGACACCAAACAGACCCAAACACAAACAGGACACCAGCCTGCCTCTCCCCGCCATCTGAAAGAACATAATGCAACATTTATAATTAGCAAGTTATCATAAAGCACAAAACACATTCTTCATACAGGAGCAAATGTATTTTTACATGCTATGATTTACTCACACATCAACTATTGTTTTACAAACTGGACTCTTGCTGATGAAGTTACTCTCAAACAGATTGAATTGTTACATAAAAGGGCGCTCAAAATATTTGCTAGGATCTCATGCCATCACTATCATATACAGTACTGGAAACGTAATCGATTACATTTTGCCACTTTTAAAGATTTTTATTATAATTTACGATATTTCTATACTATATACTTTTGTAGTATATACAAAACTCCACAGATTCACATCACCAGCATTAACAGATTATGTGAGGCTGAAGCCAACTTCAGGCAGAATCACCAGAGCTACAAGTAGAGGTGACTATGAAGTTCCCTATAGATGTGCCTCCTTTGCGTGGTCAGTCCTCTTTAGGGTTGGGCATAGTTTGAATTTGAGCGATTACGGTCCCAATTCAGGTTCCTCATTTTGATTCCGGTTCCAAACGATTCTCGATTCAGATTCTTTTAGGGGGCTGGGTCAAAAACGTTTGCATGGTTTAAAAAAAAAAGGTGTCCAAATTATGATCATCCATTTTCTTAACAGCCTGCAGCATTAACTAAAAATGAACATTTGACGTGGGGTTCTTGATAACCAAAATATTTTCTATGGGGTTGAGATCTGGAGACTGGCTAGGCCACTGCAGGACCTTGAAATACTTCTTACGAAGCCACCCCTTCGTTGTCCGGCCCGTGTGTTTGGGATCATTGCCATGCTGAAGGGCCCAGCCATCTTCAATGCCCTTGCTGATGGAAGGAGGTTTTCAGTCAAAATCTATCGACACATGGCCCCATTCATTCTTTCCTTTACAGGGATCAGTCGTCCTGGTCCCTTTGCTAAAAAGCAGCCCCAATGCATGATGTTTCCACCCCCATTCTTCACAGTAGGTATGGTGTTCTTTGGATGCAACTCAGCATTCTTTCTCCTCCAAACACAACAAGATGAGTTTTTACCAAAAGTTCTATTTTGGCTTCATCTGACCATATGACATTCTCCCAATCGTCTTCTGGATCATCCAAATGCTCTCCAGCAAACGTCAGACGGCCTGGACATGTACTGGCTTAAGCAGGGGGATTTGAGTCCCTGGTGGCATAGTGTGTTACTGATGGTAGCCTTTGTTATTTTGGTCCCAGGTCTCTGCAGGTCATACCCCCACCCTCCCCGTATGGTTCTGGGATTTTTGTTCACCGTTCTTGTGATCATTTTGAGCCCACAGGGTGAGCTCTTGCCTGAAGCCCCAGATCGAGGGAGATTATCAGTGGTCTTGTATGTCTTCCATTTTCTAATAAAAACACAGTTGATTTGTTCATACCAAGCTGCTTACCTCTTCCCAGGCTGGTGCAGGTCTACAATTTTATTTCTGGTGTCCTTTGACAGCTCTTTGGTCATAGTGGAGTAAAAGCAAACAGCCATTCACACCTACGGGCAATTTAGAGTATTCAATCAACCTACCATGCATGTTTTTGGGATGTGGGAATAAACCGGAGTACCCGGAGAAAACCCACGCAGGCACGGGGAGAACATGCAAGCTCCACACAGGCGAGGCCGGGATTTGAAACCCGGTCCTCAGAACTGTGAGGCAGATGTGCTAACCAGTCGTCCACCGTGCAACGGAGGTTTTAAATGTTTCGGGCTCATATTAAATAACCGCAGATTTGCTTTAGAGCGCTGTCAGAGCATTTAACATTGGGGGAAACAAAAAAGTACTTCTCACCTTCGTTACCGTTGTAGACGCATAGAAGTTCCGACCTCTTACGTATCCAAAAGTGGAATTTAATACACTGGGTTAAAGTAATGTTATGGTTGCTATGGGATGACAGGATGCAGTTTGGTCAAAGAATACATGAAGCTGGAGGGAATTAAAAAAAACAAAAAAACACTACTTCTGGATTCTTCTTCTACGTTCCAAAGCAGTACAGCTACACACTGTTACCCCCTGGAGTTCAATAGTGGTAAGGGCTCAGCACAGGTTTACAAATGCGTAAATTGATTTTAGAATCATCCACTCTACTTGCCGTGATAAAAGAAAAACACATGCACATGATTTTGGGACAGCTTTTACTGAAGAATAGTGCAACTAAAATAACTGACTTTTACCTGTGTCATATATGGTTTAAACCAGAGGTGGGAAAACTTGTGCTAAAGTCGGGCCACATTTTACTTTTAAAACGAATAGATGATCCAAGTCATTCGTGGATGACATTTAAAAAAATATTAAAATGTGTTTGTAAAATGTAAAAAATAATTCTCATTTATGTATGGCATTTATAATAAGTGAATTAATTAACCAAAAATGTTTATTTACTCTATTTTGTTTTATTAATTACAATAAATCAATTAACGAATATATAAATTAATACAACTAATGATTAAACTAATTATATGATTTTAAGAAACAAATGAATCAATATTGTAAAAAATAAAAACTCATAAAAGCATTAAAATCAACCAACTTAATGTGCGACTAAATTCATCCATCCATTTTCTGTACCGCTTATCCTCACGAGGGTGGCGGGCGTGCTGCACAGCTATGTTCGGGCGGGAGGCGGGCTACACCCTGAACTGGTCGCCAGCCAATCACAGGGCACATATAAACAAACAATGATTCACACCTACAGGCATTTTAAAGTCTTCAATCAACCTACCATGCATGTTTATGAGATCTGGGAGGAAACTGGAGTACCCGGAGAAAACCCACACAGGCACAGGGAGAACATGTAAACTCCACACAGGCGGGGCCGGGATTTTAACCCCAGTCCTCAGAACTGTGAGGCAGATGTGCTAACCAGTCTACCACCATGCCTCCCATGCGACTAAATATCGGGCCAATACCAGCCTTATTTGTAGGTATCGGGTACTCGTGAAGGCTGCCGATACCAGCTACCGATACTTAAGGTAAAAAAAAAAACTGACATGGTGTAAGTACTCCTCGCCAGTAGTTGGCACTATACTGTGGTGATTAGACACATCAGCGAATCATCATGTGTGTCAGAAAGAAAGAAAGAACGAAAGGTCTTTGTTTACAATTATCTGTCAATGTGTGAATTAAAATTGTATGTCTCAAAAGGGCGGCACGTCAGGCGACTGGTTAGCACATCTGCCTCACAGTTCTGAGGGCCGGGGTTCAAATCCCAGCCTCGCCTGTGTGGAGTTTGCATGTTCTCCCCGTGCCTGCGTGGGTTTTCTCCGGGTACCCCGCCTCTCGCCCGAAGTTAGCTGGGCTAGGCTCCAGCACGCCCGTGACCCTAGTGAGGAGAAGCAGCTCAGAAAATGGATGGATGGATGGATAGTTGAAGATAAACATGAATAAACAAACTCTTTGCAGTCGTAGTGGTTTGCCCTGGCCACCCCAAGTGACTAAATCCGAAAAGTAAATTGACTGTCTTTGAGACCTTGCTGTTTCTGGGTGGTGCCTTCCTTGCGCCTACCCAATGGGCGCGCTTACGTCACTACAAGCAATCTCAGTCCGATGTAGGGGAGTGGGACAATAACATAATATTAACCATCACGGACGGGGGTAAGTGCACGTATTAAATGCTTCGACATGGAAGTGTAGTATAACACTACCTAACTCGTTCGTATGCAGCTTGTAAAGCATGTTCAAACTCTTTGAATGCTCTGATGCTATAGGCTAGCATGATCAGCATGGAATGTAAACAAGCCGACCACAGTAGCCGGCTAGCTTGCCAACTTAGTTGAAAAGGAGATTTCGTGATACGTCAGATTTTTTGTTTTAAACTCTGTTGTTTTGTGTGCTCATAAAAACACTTTCTCATGATATAGACTCAGTAAAACGATAATAGCAATTAGCTTCATGCAAGCCGGTACATGTTTGCGCATGTGCAGTGGTGGTTTCAAACGTCACTGTTGTTGACGCTGTGGGGTTGGGCTATAATAAACCTTAAGTTTGTTGTTCTTGTTGGTTAACATAATGATATGAGTCACTGATAGGTAGCTGTATTCGACAAATGCTACTTTCTAACATCTAGAACATTGTTAAATACAGGAACATTCGTCAACGCTGTCATTCAGTGCTTTAGCCTTTGTACATGAATTTCACACACACACAGTAGCAATTTGACGAGAGTTACCAAAATGACACTGTCAAAATGTATAAGGTATATATGAAAGTGTAATATGTATAATTTAATATTTAATATTGTTTTGGCCTGCATTTGTTTATATGTTTGTTAGTTTTTAATCAAGGTTTTTTTTTTTGGGTATGACTGATTTAGTTTTTGTGCTTACTGGTATACAAAAATATGGGTAAGAGTAAGAATGCTTTATGTATGCCGTAATCCCTGTTTTTCATGTGGGTTCCCCTCCAAAAAACCGCAGCGAAAAGTCAAACTCCTCGAAAGACTTTTAAGAGATTTTTGTATAGTTTAAGCCAGAAATTACCCTTCCACACATTAAAAACATTCATGACACATAATATACAGAGAATATACAGGGATTTATCTTGGTTTCACTTTTTATATCACAGAAACATGGCATTTGAACAGGGGTGTGTAGACTTTTTGTCCACTTGTTTCGACTTGTAGAAACCTTCCACCCCTTTACAAACTTACCGCTAAATCTGACATAGTGGGGATTGCTGTATTATTGTGGAAACGCCTGTCATTCACATTCTCTTTGAGTTGCTTCGCACCTGTCAACCTCTTTGTAATGGGCATTACCACAACCTACAGGACTGTTATTTTCAATTTTAAAGCTGGGCTCAGCTTTGTTAAAACCTGTCTTTTGATTACCGGCAATGTTTTTGACATCCTGTCTCCTTTAAGAATGAATTGAGTTGCTGTTTGTTGTCTGCGACCCAGGGAGGAGGGCTGAGCATGATGAGCGGGAAGAGCCTCTTGCTGAAGGTGATCCTGCTTGGCGATGGAGGAGTGGGGAAGTCCTCCTTGATGAACCGCTTCGTCACAGATCGTTTCGACTCTCAGTCATTTCACACCATCGGTGTAGAGTTCCTCAACAGGGACCTTGAAGTTGATGGACGTCTTGTCACCCTTCAAATCTGGGACACCGCCGGCCAGGAGCGTTTCAAGTCCTTGCGCACGCCTTTCTACCGAGGCGCTGACTGCTGCCTGCTTACATTTGCCGTGAATGACCTGCAGAGCTTTCAGAACCTTGGCGGCTGGAAGAAGGAGTTCATGTATTACTCTGATGTGAAAGATCCTGAGCGGTTCCCTTTTGTGGTGCTGGGCAACAAGGTGGACATGGAGCAGAGGGAAGTAGGGGAGGACGAAGCGCGGGCCTGGTGCGAGGAGAACGGCTGCTGTCCTTACTTTGAGACCAGCGCTAAGGACGACACGAATGTCACAGCCGCATTCGAGGCAGCTGTCAGGGAGGTTTTGGCCACCGAGGATCATATTGACCACTCGGTACTGAGTGGGACTATAGATCTCCATGGCAACCGCAAAATATCTCATAGGTCCTGCTGCTGACGGGTCAGGTTTGAAACCTCTCTGCCCGTGGGTGGATTTGAGAGCCAGTGAGTTGCTGTTTATGGTACATGTAGAGCAGGTACATGTTGTTCTGTGATTTTTTTTTGGATAAGATACAGTGGAGGCTTAATTCTTTATTAATGCTGATAAGGTGTAATCTGAGGAGAGCAGTGTCAAGCGTGCTGCCGTTATAAAAGGGTTTTAGCCCCAACCAAGGTACAGCCGTGCTGAAACACTCTTCTTGTGCTTTGTCTGCTTCCAGTAATGTTGCACATTGCACACTCATCCTCATACCAAACTTTGCATCCGTTGTCTCATACAGATTTGCATCCATATTGCTTCCAGAACGATTACAAGTAGAACTTCCAAAGTCGAACACAATCCATTCTGTGGCGCTGGTTGACTTCATGTTGGTCTAATTTCAAGTAAGGTTTCAAGTGACATTTAAACATTCTCAACTAAGCTCGAAGAGAAGTTACTTTTTGGAACCATTTGTCAATTTTCAATACTGCTTGTCCTCATTAGGGTTGCGCATTGGCCTGTCACAACAATTACTATATCGACTTATCTTTTGACAAATAAAATGGACACGACAGTTTTTCCGGACTCGAGAAATTGTCGTTGTTGTGGTGGGCTGACAGTTGAATGGCTGTGTCATTTGCTGCTAGTGGGTTCATGGAACACCGGAAGACCGGTACACTCTTGCCGGTGTTTGCTCCCTCCAATACTTCACAGCCTTGCTCCTCGTGCAGCGCGTAGTTTCACGCAACAGAGACACTTCAGGGAAAGTTCACCGTTTATTATGGTCGCTAGCCCACGAGCTAACAAGCTAGCCTGCAAGCTAACGAACTAGCCCGCAAGCTATCAAGCTAGGGAGTTAAGGAGCTAAACAGCTCCCTCCACAGCAGCGATGTTGTTTAAAACATCAGCGCGTCGCTCCGAGTTGTTGTGTGTGCTGGTCTCCAATTAACACACACACGGGAAAGTTAACTGTTTATTATGTTTGCTAGCTTACAAGCTTGTGAGGTAATGAGTTAAGGAGCTAACAGATCACTGCATCGCGGCAACGTCGTTTAAAATGCACTTTGCTCTGAGTTGTTGTGAGTCCCCAGTTAATACACAGGGGAAAGTTAATTGTTTATTATGTTTGCCAGCCCATGAGCTAAGGAGCTAAACATCTCGCTCCACCGCGGCAAACCAGTTGAAAATGTCAGCGGCTCGCTCCGTGTTGTTGTGTGTATTAGTCCCCGGTTAACACAAGTTAACTGGTTATTAAGCGTAACCTCAATGGCACACGTTATTCAGCCAGTAGTTAAATACAGCGAACATCAACATATATTTGATTGACAGGTGAAGGGCTCGTCTTCAGCGGACCAACCACAAAGTCTTGCAGCTTGAGGGCGGGCCTTATTTTTCATCATTTCAGAGGCATAAAGAAAAACGATATTATAGTTTGATAATAGTTTGATAGTTTTGGGGAAAATATGGAATTTGGAAAGAACCTCATAACCCCCCCAAGTAAAGTTTTACAGTTTTAGTTTTCATTATTCATTTTTGCTTTCAGCACCCTGCTATTTATATTAGCATTCACTTTTTAAAATTGTATTGTTCATATTGTAGTAAGCAGTCAGGCAATTTCCTATGCCACAGTTTTCTTTTCTATGATTAGCATCACACTTCTCTTGGCCATCTTGGAGTTACAGTAATCCTTTAAATCAGGGGTGAAAAAGCACATTTTTGTCGCGGGCCAAATTGTAGTTACGATTTTCCTCAACGGCTGGGATGACAGTGAAACCATATACAGTAGTGTGAAAAAGTGTTTGCCGACTTCCTGATTTCTTATTGTGTTTGTTTGTCACATTTAAATGTTCCCCATCATCAAACAAATTTAAATATTAGTCAATGGCAACACAAGTAAACACAAAATGGAGTTCTTAAATTAAGTTTTTTTATTATTAAGAGAGAAAAAAATCCAAACCTACATGGCCCTGTGTGAAAAAATTATTGCTCCCGCTGTTAAAACATAACTGTGCTTTATTATATCTGAGTTCAATTTCGCTAGCTGCACCCAGGCCCGATACTGCCACACCTGGAAAGGAATCACTTAAATAGGACCTGCCTGACAAAGTAAAGTAAACCAAAAGAGCCCCAAAAGCTACACATCATCTGTAGATATAAAGAAATTCAGGAACAACTGAGAAAGAAAGTAATTGAGGTCTATCAGTGTGCAATAGGTTATAAAGCCATTTTTAAATGATCAGTTATCCACAAATGGCAAAAACATAGAACAGTGGTGAACCTTCCCAGGAGTGGCCGTTCGACCAAAATTACCCCAAAAGTGCACTGATGACTTATCCAATGGGTCACAAAAGACCGTACAATAACATCCAAAGAAATGCAGGCCTCACTTGCCTCAGTTAAGGTTAGTGTTCATCACTCTACCATAAGAAAGAGACTGGGCAAAAGTGGCGGCATGGCAGAGTTCCATGATGAAAACCACTTGTGAGCAAAAAGAACATTAAGGCTCATCTCAATTTTCCCAGAAGACATCTTGATGATCCCTAAGACTTTTGGGAAAATACTCTGTGGTCTTACGAGACAAAATTTGAACTTTTTGGAAGGTGTGTGTCCCATTGCATCTGGCATAAAAGTAACTGTGCATTTCAGAAAAATACCAACAGGAAAATAGGGAGGTGGTAGTGTGATGGTCTTCAGGCTGTTTTGCTGGTTCAGGACCTGGAAAACTTGCTGTGATAAATGGAACCATAGATTTGGATGTCTAACAAAAAAATCCTGGAGAAGAATGTCCGACCATCTGCTCATGACCTAAAGCTGAAACGAACTTGGGTTCTGTAGCAGGACAATGATCCAAAACACACCAGCAAGTCCACCTCTGAATGGTTGAAGAAAAACAAAATGAAGACTTTAGAGTGGCCTAGTCAAAGTCCCTGACCTGAATCCTATTGAGACTCTGTGGCATGACCTTAAAAAGGTGGTTCATGCTAAAAAAACATCCAATGTGGCTGAATTACAACAATCATTCATTCATTTAAAAACTGCATTTTGTGTTTACTTGTGTTATCTTTGAGTAATATTTAAATTTGTTGGAAGATGGAAAACATTTAAGTGTAACAAACATGCAAAAAAAAAAAAAAGAGAAATCAGGAAGGGGTCACAAATATTTGTAACTGTAACTGTTTAATCGCCTCATCATTTTATTACATTATACACAACAGATTGAGGAATAACTCTCAACATTATTATTACGTATGACAATTAGAAATTTAGGTTTAGACTTTAGCAAGAATCATGGAAGTTGACGCACATGATTTGCTTTCGCGGGCCACATCAAATGATGTGGCGGGATGGATCTGGCCCCCGGGCCTTGAGTTTGACACCATGCTTTAAATACTCAGTTAGCTGATATCTCATGAGATTTGCTTTTATCTCGTCTTGCATGATAACAGTTTGACTTTACTTTCAAGGAATATGTTTCCATATAATTTGGAGTTCAACTAAAATGTTATCACATTTGGGGCGTTCAGCTATGGAGGTTCAGGAGTATTTCGTTGACAGTGAAGTAAAAAATGTCAGTTATTAGGTACACAAATGGACAAATGTTTTTCAAAGCACACTTAATATCTCCTGGAGTGACTCAGCAGCCAGTGTTATACGTTAACAGTTGAATGCTATCAGGAGAAGTAAAGTATTTACTGTTTGTAAGCTGACAGCATCTGTAATCCAACCAGGCATGAACGTGATCATAACTGATACAGTGTCGGTACGAAGCAGCGATTGCCACAGCTCTAATATGTATTATTGTCTTTATTGTCATCAATAAAAAGGGAATTGTGAGCTTTGTTCCCCCCCCCGCAGCTGTTTTGCTGTTTTTACGACCAACCTAAACTGAAGCTCCAGGTGTTATTTTATTTCCGGTGATTCACGTACTGTATTTGGCCAGTGTTTTTTAATTTCCCTGCCTCTAACTGTTTATAAACTGCTGTTTATTTCTCTGTGAGAATCCCCTCCATTCCGTTTGTGTGCCGTTAATTCGCTTTGCCAACACTGCGTATTATTTGTACCAGGAATGGATGGGTTTGTTTCTCTGTTGTGAAAAGGAGGCTATGATTATTGCACTGAAAAAATGTTTTCCTAATTAGGGCATGCTTTTGATTCTACCTTCTTGATTGTGTGACAAGGTTTAACAATCCAGTCCTTTTATAAAAATACTACACTCACTACTACACTCATTCCGAAGGTCTCCTTGGTTTCACTGATAGCTTCTATTACACACATGTAGACCTCAGTTGAATGTGAGTACAAAGATAAAGCCGTGCACATTGCACACCGCTTCTAAACGTCATCCATACACTACCGGGTGAACCATACATTTAAGTATTCCCAAAACTACGATGTTTACCTAATTTCTGCTAAGTGGTACTTCAATTTCATTTCAACGTGTCTTCAGTACATGTGACTTTACATTTGGTACAAGTTTTTGAAAACCTTTAGAAAATATTTGTGATTTTTAATTCTCATCAATATATTGATTGCTGCTTAAATTATTGTATTGGACACAACATGTTGCTTTAATAAGATGATTTCCATGGCATTGTAGCACCATGTTTTCACATGTTGTCTTATGCTGCCAGCCTTGTGTTTACTGCTGATAATATCTGTGTTATAAAACAGCTGTGAGTGTGCGTGTGTGTGCGCGTAGTTCCAGTAATACTGTATGTGGACAATATCAAGGTTTTTCTAATTTTGCTTTCATAAACCACAGTAGATTTGAAGATGAAATGTGATTGAAGTGTAGACTTCAATTCAAGAGCTTTTCAACCACAAACAAATTGTCACTGTCATTGTCCAAATGATTCTGGACCTCACTGTAAGTGGGTGTGTATAATCAAGCGTCACTGTGAAACTGAACCCAAGCTATTCATGTACTGCCCGCCTGTTTTTGTTGTTGTTGTTTTTTTTTAAAATATAAGTTTAGTAAGTAGATTTAAAGATGAATTGTTGGACAGAGAGTGTGTACCTGTACTGTGTCTGGAGTGTGAACTGAGCTGGGCATTGTAAGGCCATCCCACTCACATGTCATTGTTGATGTTCTTTGACTTAAACAGAATCCTTTTGCCCTTCCCGGTACATTTCAATATTCAGTGTTCCTTGTCCTGCTAAAAAGATGTAGCCTAACAATGTTTACCTGAAATCTGTCATAGACAAAAGTCTGTTATTCATAAGCAGATCACATGACCTACAGTACTTATCATCTCGTTGTTTTAATATTTATGAATGTAAAACCTAATTTGGGCGGTCCCCATTAATGCCTGAAACAAATAATCAAGGGGCACATATTTCGTAATTGCCCAAATGACACTAAACATCTGTTTTGTTCAAAATAGTGAATTTGGTTAAAATTATGTGAAAGTTGTAATGTCCAACTTGTTTTTCACGATCTTGTTTCTTCCCTTGCTAAACTTTTTGCACTACATTTGATAAGACTGGTTGTCATTGATTGAATGTGAAATAAAACAAACTAAATCTATGAAACCTATTTTGTGTTTTTGTGCATGCAACAGTGGGTGCTTCTGTCTTGCCTTGTGGATCTGTGAAATAGTGCACTGTTATGATTTTATAATTTGAATATTTCTCTGGAAATATTTGCATTTACAGCAATAACCTCCACTGTCAAAATGATACATTATGATGCCATTTCAGAGTGCTCACAAGTGAAACATTCATTATATTGCAAATTAGCAGTAGGTATTGGCTTTCAATTTCCTTTGTTACAAGTACAGTAACTATATAATAGGAATTGGTATTTGACCAAACAACTATGTTATTTTTCTATTTATAATATATATATATTTTTGTTTATGCGTTGTCTTTGTTTAAATTTGTTTGATGATGTGAAACATTTAAGTGTGACAAACATGCAAGAATATACAAAATCAGGAACGGTGCAAACACCTCTTCACACCACTGTATGTTGTCCTCAATTGCTTCCAGAAACAATTGAATTAACAGTCGAGTCCACAAAATATTCTTACCAAGTAGTCCTTTTTCACTATCGGTAAAATATAGACTCAGATTAGAACCCTTGGTTCTTCATACTTACTGTTCTAATGTAAAACAGAAGTACATTTTTTGTTTGCTTCAGCTAAGAAGGGAAATTTTCCCTCTTGTCCAGGTGCAATGGCCAGGTAGCCCAGTATTTCTGTTCTTGCAGTGGGTAATTGCATTTTTATTCTTCCTTCACAATTTAAAAAAAAAAAAAAAACCCATAGCACGGATTAACCACTCACACTCTAATTCCCCACAGATTATATTGTGAACGAAAGGAATATAGGCACAGTCAGGGAAGATCAGAACAGCAAACTGGCACTCGATACTGACCTATAATGGCTCAGTTCAAACAAAACTAGCAAGCAATCAGGGTAAAATGGTTCAGTACGCAAACACAAAAAAGCCAATTTCCCATGAAAACAGAAAATAATGAAGGGAATCATAGGTTGCAACAGTAATTAATTACAATGACATTTGTCAGGAACTGTCAGATAAATTTTCAGGGTAGGGGGAGCACAGCATTCCTCCTCGATCCTGCAGAAGCTGGCCATGCAGGTCATAGCCTCCCTTCTTGGCCCTGCACCTCAGCCTCCTCAGGTTCTCCTGGTTCATCGCCAGCTGCATGGAGGACAAAAGAGGAGCGAATACAAAATGGCTAACAAAAACACTGCATCCCCGCAGCACAATGTGTCAAGAAGCCAAGGATGCAGGGTGAATACATCTTTCAGGTACTCTGCACACAAACTAAAATGTTCCTTTTATTATCAAATACCAACAACAGAAAAGCATACAGTATAATCAAACAGCCAGCTGCCACTTAACGAATGCTCTACTTGCAGCCAGATAAAGCTTTCACCAAAAATAAAACTATGTTGCTAGTTAAAAAAAAAGAAGCCTAAAAGTTAATACTGTCTCAGTAAGTCAAAAGATGTTATACAAGAACTACAACAAAATTCCTTGAGAATGCGAGCCATAATGCAAATTCAAAGTACCTCAGTCATGTAATAAAATGAGTCATTAATATCTCTATACAAGAACAGCAATGTCCATGGTGTCCCAATTCATCTAGTGCAAGAGCTATAACACTCACTCTGACTTAGAAAATATACTAATGCTTAGCTTTGATTGACGCTATCGAACAGGTTGTAGTTATAGTTTGCAATTGTGGAGAAATGCATGTCTTATAATAAGAGGTGTTCTCTAATACTGTATGTTGTTACTATACTTGTTTAGCTCCATTAGATGACCACTCAGTATGATGCAGTGGAGTCCAACTGCCAAAATACATTTCACAGTGGCAATCAAAATAGAGTAGTAATAATAATAATAATACAGTTGATTTATAACTCGATTTTCATTCAGTAAAACCTCAAAGTGCGACAAGCACGCTATACGTGTTAAGGTGGAATTCATAAGAGCTCTTGCAAATGTTTCTCGATATTATTAGTGTTCATCCTATAAGAATGGCAGGTACAGTAAGTGTGCTGTACTGTGGTTTTAAAGCTGAGTCATTTCAGAAGTGATTTTTGTCCAGTGAGGTTACTTGGCAATTTAACACTTTAGTCATCTCACAAGTATGAGAAACAAATTCAGATCGTACTCGTTCAAACTTAACAAGAAAGTCCTTTTGTTGTGAGGAAGAAATAGCCAAATTATCTACAATTCCTTTAGCCAACTCACTCACAATCCATCATTTCTATTATTCAACAAGAAGTGGAGGTCATGGTTGCTGTCCCAGAGGAGCCCCATGGACGCTGTAGAAAGGTCACGACCTCTCTTTGTCTACAGGACCCTTTCCCCTTGACACATAACCTCTGGTGGAGACTTGTCTTGCAGCTGGCCCCCAAACTAACTTCTCATTGGCCACTTTTTCCAAAAAGACCCAACTCTATTGTTGAGGCTGCTCGCCAGCTCGTGAGAAAAGTCCCAGAGGTTAGCTGCGAGACTGCAAATGCGTGCTTGTCTGTCACCATGACAACCAGATGTGAGGAACGACAGCCAAGGTTACCGCATAATCCCCATTGTCCGCTGCATGTGCTTGCAAATTGGCTGTTATTGAGTTCATGTTAATTAATTACTGCTTTTTGAGCTATTTTTGAGTATAGTGGAAAGTATAATCTTTCATTAATTGTATCTAGACACTAACCGTTAACCAAGTAAAAAGCCCTCATCCTCGAAATCACAGGCTTAGTGGTGTGACATAAGAGTAAAATGTATCGCAACCCTCAGCCCTCATAAAAAAAGTAAAACAACAATGCAAGATGTAAAGAAATAACAAAAAACATTTGAAAGTCTGTGGCCCTGAAGACCCCGAAAAGTTGTTACACTGACAAGTGATGGGAAGGAAGAAAATGGTTGCAGTCCCTTTAATTCAGCCTTGTTGTGTGCAGACAGGAAGCTGGCGAGCCTAACACCGTGCACCTATGCCCTTCCTCCCCAGATAGCGCAACACCGCAAAGTTATAGGTGGTTGACATGGTATAGGTCAGCTGCAAAAAGAAAACAGCAGACGGGTTGACTCATTAGAAGACAGGAAAAACAAAGACATGATTAAGTGGTAATGACATTAATTTGATCCCACCCGTGTAATAGGCTATGTAATGGGGCATGGGAGTATAATGGGCCCACCATTTGCCTGGCTGGGAAACCAGCAGACATTACAGCACTATGATGATGTTTATTGTCAGCTGAGAATGGGGAACAGTAAGCGATAGTCCTAAAAGTCATCAGTCATGCAGGCCTGAGATGCCTCGCCGCCTCCGCTTGTAGCGTCACAACTCACATGAGCCTTAAATACCGCTGTGTACGAGCGAAAGGAAAAAGGACCCCAATGGCTGGATAATAACTCACCAGAGCCATGAGCGTGATGCCCGCGCCGACGAAGGCAGCGATGTAGAGGTCGTAGGTCATTCGGTACTGATAGGAGAGGATTTGCATTAGTGCTTATATACTGTAACATGTCTATTTAGAGCACAGCCTCTGGCCTCCATTACCTCCCTGGTCTTGCAAACTGTAGACAGAGTTATTCCACAAGCTTTTCCTGGCACTGCGTTCCACGGCAGGAGCCCTGTTGACGTCAGGTTGCTCTAATCAATTGGATGCAATCATCACCTGCACGATTTATGATTTCAGGCTTGTTATTCCTCCACACACTCTATAAAATACCCAGAAACCTCACAAGCCTCGGTCCCAAAGCTTATTGATGTCTCCATTAACAAAAAAAAAAAAAAAAAAAAAAAAAAAAAACAACTCTGCTTTTGAGCGACTGCTAGAAATTCAGCCTGTTATTTTTACTTCCTGTTTATTAAAAAGCAGCAGGGGAGTTCCCTGCAGAGGTTTTTCACCAGCAAAATGAATGAGAAAAAGGAAACAAAATCTTAGCCAATAATATTTCTATTTGCTTTAAGTGTGTAAAATAGGATGTTTGATGTTTTAAAAGCTGCCAAATACACAATGTGAATTAGATTCATAAACTTTTTTTCAAATCGAAACAAAAGGATATAATTTGAAGATTTTTTTAATTACATTTTTTTTTCTCATAACTAGATAAGAAAATATCTGTCAGCTCCTAAAGCCATCAGCTACTACATTGTCATGTGCACAGCGCCCTTACTTTTGAGATCTTATGAAACCAAGTCTAACATGCACACGCATGCGCACATAAACATTTCTTGGAGAGTGTTAAATATATTTTAGAAGTTATCATTTATTTGCTTAGCTTGCATTAGTATTATGGACATTTTTTAGAAAGAAAGATGTCTCGCCTTCAAGAAGATGACTCAGCATCATCCCATGGAAGGGCGCCTTGACCAAGGACGTGATCGGATGTGGTCGGGGACGTGACAGGTGTTGGTCTGGTCCCATGTTTTGTGTTGTGTTTTAGTGCTTAGAACATTGTGTCTTGTAAAACCCTCCTATTTTCAAATAAATGTACGACGGGGGAGATTGTTTAGAGCGTGTTGAGAGGCTGTAACCTGAACAATCTCCCATGCGCCCTCCTCATGAGAAAAATAAACCAGCGTCTTCATTCCTTTTGTGTCTATTTTTTATAATGTTGGGTGAGATAAATCCAACATTAAAATTTTCCATCAAAAATCCATGCTGGGGTATTGAAAACTGTTGAGAGGAACTTTTACATAACAACCCCTCCCCCTTTCCTCTGAAATCTAAAGCTTCTTGCTGGAGGTAGCTTTCCAACATCTATATTGTTTTGGCAAGAATAATAAAGTCAATATGTTATTGACTACTTGTTGGACTGAATTGGGATTCGCTGGAAAACATCAGCGGACAACGATGTGGACTTTACCATATTGCCGTGCATCCACACACAGCTGGTTGATGCTCGCCGGGGTCTCGGTCAAGACGTCGATGGTGTGGCAGGTGGCACCCATGTTGTAGAAGAAGTAGACGGGCAGAGTCGACAAGGCGAACACCAACAGCCACAGCAGAGACAGCACGTATGTCATCACTATAAACTACGCGAGAAAGCAGGATGAACATCATTTGCCTCTGAGCCTTCCAAGTGTGTTTTTATGTGCCTCATTTGGTGACCACATTAACCTCTTCTCTGATTACTTCACTTAATATGTCTTTATGTCTCCCTACCCCTCCTTCTACACAATCACTCACACATGCTTTGTACCCTCATCTTCCCCAAAGAGCTTTTAACAGGCCTTTGAATTTTCAGCTCGGGCACACACCGGGACCGATGTGTATTAAGCCACATCCAATCTCCCCGATCCCCATTACTCGTACCCACTGCGGGCCCTCTCACCGTGGAGCTGAGGCAGCGGCCACACATGGTGCTCCGGAACTCCCCAAAGGTTTGCTTGGCAACGCTGGTGGTGTAAAAGCCTTCTGCCAGCAGCATGATGCAGTAGAGGAAGAAAAAAGAGGCCAAGCCGTAGATGACGTACTGGAAATACTGAATGCTAAGAGGGAGGAGGAGAGCCACTGGTCAAGATGCAGGTTTTCAAAATACAGACCTAATAATCCAATCATTACGCTGATTGTGAAATAATCACTTTTATTCTGTCTTAACTAGAACAACAACATGACATCTGCTATCCCCCAAATTTATCAACTCATGAACCATATTCGAAATTTGGTTAAAGTGACAAAACTGTATTGGCAAAACATCGACATGTACTACAAACTATAGCATGATAATGAATCAAATAGTTTAGTCGCAACATGAATAAAACAACTTTTTCGCCATTAACCAAATACATAATTAAACGCCCATCCCTAAATTAAATGTACCACATACATGTAAGCAAGGGTGATGTAATCCTGCAGGTTACGGGCAAAGTAAGTCTCGATGAGCCTTTCGGTCTCGGTGAGTGCCTGATGTCCACATCCACAGAAGAGGGCGATGCCAGAGAAGCACAGCAGTGTGGCGACCAGAGAGCAGTATGGTATCCCACCCAGGCAACGCATACAGCACTCATAGCAACCTGCAACCACCGCCAAGTCGGGACAGACTGTATTAGCGACTGGCAGTGTTGGGAAAGTTGATTTTCTACGCGAACTAGTTCAAAGTTCTGTATACCATTTCAAAAATGACTACTTCAGTTCATAATTCAAAATTTCGAACCAAATCCACCATTCCAGAAATGAACTAGTTTTGTTTTTGTTTTGTTCTCAATATGTTGCTGAAGGGATATTACCCTCAAAATACTGGCATTGAATTTCTCCATTGTTGGCACCCATTCAGTCCACACTAGTAGCCAGCTGCAGCTTTCACCCTACAATCTCAAAAACATGAGGAAAAATGTGCTGCTTGAATGGGCTTTTTTTAAATGAGGAATTAAAACAAAAACAGGACTTTTGTCCTTAACGTGCAAACAAAAACACGCATTGATAACTTTTCAATACTAGAAGTTCTGGCTGACTATATGAAAATATTTTATTTTATGTATTCTTATATTACAAAATGTATGCCACGGTAGATGACGGTGATGGTTAGCACATCTGCCTGTGAATATGAGTGCGGTTGTTTGTTTACACAGTATGTTCCCTGCAATTGGCTGGCAACCAGCTCAGGGTGTACCCTGCCTCTCGCCCAGAGTCAGCTGGGATAGGCCCCAGCACGCCCGCAACCCTGGTGAGGATAAGCGGTATGGGAAATGGATGGATGGATGTATTACAAATCAAAATAAATTCCATATCAACACTAGGGGCACTATGTAAAAGGAGTACATAGATAAAAGATGAAGGAATGAGAAAAGAAAAAAGAAAAAAAAGAACAGTGTGGCAGAAAGTAGAAATATGGATGCCATGTTACCTCTGTGTGTTACCTATAAAATAAAGTGAATAAGAATATATATGTAAGACTACTTCTTGAGAATACCACAAATTAGAAAGTAAAACTGTGACAGGACAAATGAAGCCATACTAAATCACATCATCGTTTACGCTTTACTCACACTTCGACTGTATTCTACTATCATACCATTTAAATGTGCTTTCATTGGTGATATGAGGGCGGCATGGTGAACGACTGGTTAGCACATCCGCCTCACAGTTCTGAGGACCCGGGTTCAAATCCAGCCTGGCCTGTGTGGAGTTTGCGTGTTCTCCCCGTACCTGCATGGGTTTTCTCCGGGTACTCCGGTTTCCTCCCACATCCCAAAAACATGCATTAATTGGAGACTCTAAATTGCCCGTAGGTGTGAATGGGAGTGTGAATGGCTGCTTATATGTACCCTGCGATTGGCTGGCGACCAATTCAGGGTGTACCCCGCCTCTCGCCCGAAGATAGCTGGGATCGGCTCCAGCATGCCCGCTACCCGCGTGAGGATAAGCGCGATGGAAAATGAATGAATGAATGGTGATGTTGACAAAGGGCATTTAACACTGTCTGCCTCCTTGCGATGAGGGAATATTTGTTGGTAAAGATAAAAAAAAATTCTGTTTCACAAAATGGCTCCCTTTTTTGCATCAGTTGCCTTACATTATATGGATTGCGAGGAAACTCGAGACATGGGAATAAAGAGGGAATTTCAATATATGAATTTTTATACTGCGCCGGTAGTTTGTCCATTCTTCTCTACAAATTCATGTTACAATAAGTTAAATTTGTTATGTCTGCCTGAGTTTGTCAGAGCAAATTTAGTGTTCTATTCCATATGACGTGTTCAACATTTTTCACATTGGCTTCTTCGTTAAATAAAAATGAACATATTTTCACCCCCCACCCCCCAAAAAAAAAAAACCTAACTATTGCATTACCATAGCGTTTAAGTATGGGTCCCTCTCAACAGCCATCTGCTGCCAAACAAATCTTTCTTCACTTTCTAAAGCTACAAATTCTTAAAGTGATGTGTTGTCTGAATGGATGCAGTGGTCAAGGGCATGCGTCTGATGTGACCCCAGCTCACACCCTGACTCCATTCATGAGGCAGCATGGCCACTGTGAGAAAAAGGGGGAGGTTGACGAAGAGAGATGCTGCTTTTGTGCCTGCAAAGACAACAGTCTTTGTCCCACGGCGTGGTGGGGCACAAGGGCCGCCAATGTCCCACAAACAAAGCCCAGAGGCACCTCTATGATTAAGATTCGTACGCACACATTCATTGACTTCCTTCAGAGGAGAAAGTGTGATAGTGGCGAGCAGTCATGTGGCTGTAAAAGCTAACAATCCAACAGTGTGAATCCATGCCAATGCAAAACTTCATGCAAGTATGTACACACAGGATGACAGACTGTGGTTGGTACCAATGCAGTGGTGCCAAGCATATACGGTACAGTACGTAACACAAGGACATAGCTGTACTAGCCAAGTGTGTATGTGTGCATGCTCGCTTTACTCATAGTGGCCCACTTTTCAAAATCACAGCCTATAGGGAAGAAATCTCCCCCCCCACCCCCCCACACATTAGACCAGCAGAGAAGCAGGGAGAAAATAACACGCAACCATCCATTAAAGGTTTGGTACATGGCCACAGGCCAGTCTCAACTGCTATTGGGTGAGAGCCTGAACAAAGTTGCAAAGCAAATCACAGTCAGGCTATGAAAGAGACAGACATCATTCACAGTTATTTCACACCTTTTCCGAGCAAAAACACCCTGCTAGTCCCCCACCTCCACCCACTGGGAGGCAGGTGAGAGCATCAAAAGCCCATTCTGTACGCACAAAAACACAACAGCCTGATTTGAGGGGAGAGATTTGTCTCAAAATTATTTACACAAATATATATGTGCGAGTTACCCATTTTTTAAATCCATAAATATATCCACGATTTACACGTTTTAAATCCACAAATCTATCCACAATTTACATGTTTTTTTTGTATGTTTTTTGTATGTTGTATGTTTGTATGTTTTGTAACTTATCGTTTGTAAATATTCACTTCTGCTTGTGAATTGTTAAAGGTGCGTTTGTGGATCAGCCGCCACGCGCATTTATTTTTGAGACAAACGTAACGCAGGTTTCAAGATATTCATACACACAAGTTGAGAATATTCACACGAGTGGGAAGGCCCGTCCCTCCATCCACTAGGCGGCAGTGTTGCTGTCTCCGTTGATGAATTTTTATGGGAATATTTACAAATGATAAGTCATGATAAACACACGTAACATAAAAAAAAAAAAACTTGTAAACCGCGGCTATATTTGTGGCTCTCAAAAACGTTGAAAGTCGTGGATATATTTGTGGATTTGGAAAAACACGTGTAAAACGCGGATATATTTGTGGATCTGAAAAACGCGTAAATCACAATTATATTTGTGTAAGAAAATTGGAGACAAATCGCTCCCCATACTGAGTGGCCACAACATTAGGTACACCTCCACATTCAAACATTAGAGCTGCTCTTACAAATTATGATGAGATTTTAATGTAACTAAGTTTATGATTGTCATTGTCATAACCACATGTTCTTCATCTTATTCAGATGGCACTATGAATCTGTAGTTTTGTACAGCTTATTGTATTGGTGTGCCTCCAGTACTGTCGAAGTGGCTCCACAGTGGCGCACACGTATTAACGATCAAAAGGCACCTTGTGGCAATTAACCAATTCGTGACGTCATGCGAAGGACGAGGCTGTAAAAGTGATAGTTATATAAATATAGAAGTTATAGTTATATTTTGTACTCGCTAATAGTTACAAATAAACTTTTTTTTTTGTTTTAAATACGTTACACAAAATGAATTAGAGCATAAAGCCAAAGCATGAAATAGTCCCTTACAAATCAGTGGAGCGTCACTTGTTGAGTGGCAGACCTCTACGTCGGCAATAGCGTCCGCCAGTGAAACCAAATTACGAGGGTGAAGTTCGAGCAGAAGTGATTAAAAAAAAAAGCAAAAGGAGAAGCAAAGGAGGCTGAAGTCTCACCCATGTCTGCCAGGATGCGTTGAGGACGCGAGGGCTTGTGTCCTGCTTGCAGCTCTTCCACTGACGATATGCACCGAATCCGCCAACTCGGCCCCCGTGTTATCAATCCAACTCCCTCCAACAATGGACAGAGCCATCGGCGATTGCTACAACAACCTTAAAGCAACAATGTCGCCTTTCAGTGAGCTCCAAAGGCGGGGGGGGGATTATGAAGAGGCCAAGTTTCTCACAGACTTCGTTGTTATTTTATGCATAGACGCATTCTCGTACAAGAGCGACTTGCAATACATGCAAATTGGGACTTTAAAAAAAAAAAAAAAAAAAAAAATCAATCACTGTTATCTTGGAGTCTTGCAGAAACTTTAAAGTCACTTTTAAACAGGATGAGAAACGGACACGATTCGTTTAGGTCAAGGATGTCAAACTCAAATTCACGGTGGGCCAAAATAAAAAATTGGGACAACGTCAGTTTTGGTCAGTCATGTCGAGGATTACAAAATTCATATAACTCTTAAATTGGAAACCAATTCCCTCAGGAATAAATGGTAATTTACAGAATTTAATGGAAATTATCTTCAACATTATTAAATTCCAGGCCCAGTAGGGAACTCAATGTAAAGAATGTGTGTCAGTTTTCTTGGCTATTGGAATTTATTTTTTAAATTTAAGATCTCAAAAATATCATACAAAAATAAATGTGAATATTTGTCAAAATTCTGCTTTGTATGCTCAGCATGGTGGATTAGGGGTAATTTAGCACATTTAGACAGTTTTGAGGTTCAGGGTTTGAATCAGGGCTCAGGAGTTTTCATCATCTATCTATCAAACGTCAATAACTGTGCTGCTCTCTGCTTCCTTACTTGTCCTCCGGGTATAACATTTTCTGAATCTGCGCCCTGTGATTGCCTGGGCCCAGTATCTAAAAAAAAAAAAGTAATCTGAATCCGAAAATGAACAAATTGATCTTGTAGTTTTTGTCCTGGTATTTCAAAGAACTTCCAAATAGGCTCAGGCCAAAAAAGAAAAGAGAGAGCAAAAAAGCCTGCACTTCATTACGACCACAAGGTGGCAGTTTTCCTCTGCCACAACCTCTCCCAAGTCTCATTCCATAACGTTATCCTTTGCATCGCTTAACATCCAATAATCCTGTCTTGAAAAATGTCTAGCTATTATCAGCAAGTGAATTTTTTTAAAAAATGTGCTTTAATTTAGGCCCCACGTGAGTTCGTTTCATGAAATATATAATTTTGCAAATGGTGGATGTGTGATTTTGTCATGGAGCTTTTTATTTCCTCTACAAATTACTCTGACAGAACAGCCCCATTAGATAATTTATTTTGGAGCTACCAGTGAGAAAATCCTCAGAGAGACAGCCAAGTTATACAAGGCTTACTCTCCTCTAACCAGGCGGTTAAGTCATGTTTTACTACGCTCAAATGTGGATTTCCCCCCATCACCATACTTTGGAGAGAGGAAGTAAAAATATTCAACTGAAAGAATGTGGTTGCACAGGTGTGCACACCCTCTTATTACTGGGATGTGACTGTATTCAAAATTAACCAGCACACACCTTCTACCATTGAAAGTGCCGCTTTTTAATACCAAATAAAGTTTAGTTGTTCTAGTAGGCTTTCCCTGACATTTTGTGTTTTCTAGCAGAACCCACTGACAGCTATTTTGAACTGTTCAGAACTCACTCCACCTTAGCTAAGGCCGCAGTTCCAGCTGAAGAAAAACAGTCCAAAGCATGATGCCGCCAGTGCAATTCTTCACTGTAGGTATGGTGTTCTTTTGGTGATGATCAATGTTGTTTTTGTGACAAACTACCTTTTGGAATTATGGCCAAAATGTTCAACCTTGGTTTGAATGAAATCATACAAGGAAAAAGGTTAGCTTAGAAGACGTGGGACACTGAGAGGATCGAGGAGAGGCTCATCAGAGGGACAGCCAAGGTTCGATGTTTTAGAGACAAAGTTAGAGAGAGCAGACTTCGATGGTTTAGACACGTCCAGAGGAGAAATAGTGAGTATATTGGTAGAAGGATGATGATGATGGAGCTGCCAGGCAATAGAGTGAGAGGAAGACCAAAGAGAAAGTTGATGGATGTCATGAGGGAAGACATGAGGGCAGTTGATGTTCGAGAGGAGGATGCAGGAGATAGGCTTACATGGAAAAGGATGACGTGCTGTGGCGACCCCTAAAGGGACAAGCCCAAAGGAAAAGAAGAAGACTGGAGCTGCTTACCCCGGCAGCTATATAGTCCGGTATAGAATATGGTACCCAGTCAAGTCAATCTTCATGCTACATTGTGGAGTGCTGTTGCTGAGGGGACAGCACCTGACCTCTCTTTCTGGTATAATCCATTAGTGGTACCTGAATTTTTGGTGTGAAGTGTTTGTTTATGTTACAACCCCAGGTAAAACCCCCCTGCCCAATTTGCGTAATTTGCAGATTAACTGATTTATTATTAACTGATTTATTTGAACATAGTATGGTTGCTTTGATTAAAAAAATGAGCCTGTTTGGTTACAATCAAATATAACTTTTGGTTGCGATCCAACTCTGTGACTGAGAAGCGAATAAGCCTCACCTTTGGCTTTCCGTCAGCTGGCTCTCGTAGGGCCTCCCGCCGTCATCCTGGGGACTTTCGTCATCCTGCTTCCTCTCTGGGGACTTTCACCACCTCCACACAGGGGGAACAATACATCTCCTTTATGTGTCTAACTACATCACTCGCCAACATGATAAGAGGTGCGATTCTGAGAAAGGCCCAATCATATCAGGAGTCCATTACCGAGGTTGACTTTTCTCTGCAGGGGTCACAGGGAATGCAATCCCTTCGGCTGATGACTATATTATTATGAGGGTTTTAGTGATGCCCTGCTGAGATTTTGTGGTGACTGCAGCGATTCATTCATGCATTCATGTCATATACATATACATATATATATATATATAAATATATATATTTTATAAACACTCACAGAGCTATTCTCTGCAAAAGACAGTACAGCATTGTACTATATTTAGAAGAACAAAGGCTAGTCCCTACAGTGTGCCCGCAAAGGTACTGCTTTTGTGCCCTTGACACTTTTACTGCTTTTTTGGCCCTGGAAAATTATGCAAGCATTTACCCTGGAATCAAATTATTCGACCTTTGGGGTACATTAGTGTAGATTGTACCTCGTTTAGAGCAGGGCATCCCAAACTTTCTTCAGCTAAAGGCTCAAATGTGTAATTAACCTTCTTCAGGGTCCCAAACATACCATCCATCCATCCATTTTCTTTTCCGCTTATCCTCACTAGGGTCGCGGGCTGCTGGAGCCTATCCCAGCTATCTTCGGGCGGGAGGTGGGGTACACCCTGAATTGGTCGCCAGCCAATCGCAGGGCACATATAAACAAATAACCATCCACACTCACATTCAACAAACTGCATTATTAAAATAAAAGAAGCCTTTAACAAATATTTAATTACTATTCAGGCTTATTTTCTCCCTGACAGTGTGCAAATGAAGATGACATGTTGCTTGCTTAATTTCACCACTCATTTAAGGCATATTTGTCTTTGGGTGCAATGTCATTCTCATCGAAGTGCCTTTTCTTGCTGTGTTGTTGATTTCTTCCCCCAATGTTTGAGGATAAGAGCAGTTGCCACCACCAAGCTAGCAGATGGATGTGAGCATCACACCCTAGTACACTGACTGTGTCAGACAAACCTTTGAAGCTTTTTAAACCAAAAGGTCAGGCAGTCCTGTCCAGGTGGATGCATTGTTCAATTGGCAACGCGCCAACACTAGCTCTCTCATTCAACAGCAGATTAACCTACACCATGGTGATAGGTGGAGCTAGTTTCCTTGCATGACTGTCCAAAATGAAGTGATGATGCTCTCCTAAATGTTTCTCAATATCAAACGTTGAACCAATATGACAGCCTTTGGCAGTGAATCTACTCAAGAGTGACTGCACTTGATACTGTGTACACCTTCATGATCTTTGCACTAGAAATGGCTGCTGGAGAAACAGTTGAACTCTAAGGTACTGTTGGGAAAGACTACTTTTGGATTGTTGAAACTGATGTCCTCTACAATGACCTTGGTTAAAGAAATGTAATAGACTGGATGATTGCTAGGCCATTGTCCCATGTACAGTGCATTTTGGCCGTCTGCTGTAATTAATAACATCCAACCGTCTGTTTCAAGGCGGCACGGTAGCCGACTGGTTAGAGCGGCTGCCTCACAGTTCTGAGGAACGGGGTTCAATCCCCGGCCCCGCCTGTGTGGAGTTTGCATGTTCCCCCGTGCCTGCGTGGGTTTTCTCCAGGCACTCCGGTTTCCTCCATCATCCCAAAAACGTGCATGGTAGGTTAATTGACAACTCTAAATTGCCCATCGGTGTGACTGTGAGTGCAAATGGTTGTTTGTTTGTATGTGACCTGCGTTTGGCTGGCAACCAGTTCAGGGTGTACCCCGCCTCCTGCCCGATGATAGCTGGGATAGGTTCCAGCACGCCCACGACCCTAGTGAGGAGAAGCGGCTCAGAAATGGATGGATGTCTGTTTCAATTCTTGGTATATTCTCAAAAAAGTAGAAAAAAAAGAGCTAACTAGATCCTGTCTCGGCTGACTTCAGGCAAAAGGGAGGCTACACCCTGGACGGATCGCCAGTCAGTCACAGGGCACAAACAGGTATAGACAAACAGACACAGACAAACATTCATACCATCACTGAATAGGAATTAAACACGCACTTCCTCCATGGAAGTCAGGCAAGCAAACCACTGTACAATATACAGTAAGTACCACTTTGCATGTATGCATATAGTTGCATACTAAAAAAAAGTTTTAGTATCTCTTTCCAGATCTGTGTACACAAAGGTAGAGGTATTTTATTTATATATTTTATTTTATTTTATTACCTGTGCCATGGTCTAATATGTTAATATGTCTTTGTTCAGCTTGTATACACTGTCTGCATCTTGAGCAGTGTTTTTACCCCCTCAAACTGTTTATGCATTCTCTGTGGCATTTTTATAACACCTTTATGACATGTTTGGATGTAAATGATGTCAAATGCTTCAGATAATTGTCGGCGTACTACCAGGTAAAATAAGATGTTCACCTTACATCGCAATGTCTTTGAGGTGGAAAGCAGATATTTATCATTTTCAGAGCTCAAAGTTAAAAAGAAAACATTCAAAGGGAGCGTCTTGAAAGCTGCTGTCAATCAAATTCTAAAACTCCAGACAGGTGTGGGCTGGTTCTCTGCTCCACGGTACTCCTGCTTTGATGCAGTGCTTTGGATGGAATAGTTATCACTGGCTCCTGGTTTGTATTTTGTAGAATATATGACACCTGAGTGTATGGTGGAAGGCAGTGATTGCTGCTGGCTAACCATTACAACAAAAAAAGCTTGTCAGTGTTGGAATTGTGGATGTTGTGTATTGGTCTGATGTGCCCAGTGAGGCTATTAAGGCTAAAGATCTTTTTGGCTCGCACGGAGATTCTAAGAATCGGGGAGTATATCTGTGTCTGTGGCGCTGTCCTGAAACACCAATATGTTGTGTGGTGTATCTCAGTAGATAAAAAAATCCAGAATTTTTTGAGGTCAACTTTGGGGGTGCGTATTATACATGGGTGCACATTATACATGAGAAGTTACGGTACTTGTTTGAAACATAATATTTAAAAAAACACCCCTCTTGCCTGAAAAATGGTTTGTCAAAGTAGTACATAAAGGGTGGAGCTACACACACTGTAGTCATGTCATTGGTTGACAGAATTGTCTGCTCTGTGAGACAATGGGATTAGGAAGAACACATTCCAAGAAGAACAAAAACAAATGCAGAATGTCCACCATTATTATCTTTTGTTTACTATGTCACATTCCTCTTCTTTGTTACACTGTGTCTTATTTTTATCATGGTGTGATGTCAGACTATTTACATAGATGGCTAAACTATCTTCATCCCAATTACACACCCCATGGTATAATGACCAACAAGATTAGGATTTCAAAAGTGTGTAGTGACTTGCTGAATGGAACTGTACTGTAGGCCTATTTGTTGGTGGAAACAATGGCTACTGATGTCTGCAATAACAGGGTAAACTGTGCAAGGTCTTCTGTGGGTCCCATGACATTGTGTAGAATAATGCATCTCTTTTCTTCAGTCACCTCGAGGAAGACTGCTTCACGATCCTTTTCCTGCTCAGTAGTGTAGACATTCCCTGTGTTTTATCCATACGCAGATATTCGTGAGTCATAAATTGGTTTGGATCTGGAAAATTGAGCCAGCCAAAATACCTCACTCCTTTTCTTCCACTTCTTGTGTCTGGAAGGCTCATGACCAGCAGATTCTTATGAGAGAAGGAACCAGCTGTGAGCAGTATGTGTTATTTCTCCACGATAAAAGAAAAAAGCCTGTGTATTCCATTTTTCTCATGATTTGAAATCCTTTTTGTTTTATTTTTGCCTGACCACCTATTGAAGTTTTCCAAGGTAGAGTTAAGGTTTCAACTTCATGCCTCAGTGCGCAGCTCGTTTTAAAACCTGACATCTGTATAATGAAGGAAATGGGGTGTCCGCCCAACTTAAAGTCATGCAATTACTCTCACCAAACTCTTTTTCAACTGCTCTATCACACCTTAAATACATTTATACTTTTGTAAGGTGCACATGAGGTGATTAACAATACACAGTGATTCTCTCTTGCAGTAATGACATTCCACAAGAAGTTGATATTCACGACATTTCTTCTGGCTTGACTCTTGACTCACTCTTTCAGCCCAGTAAAGAGAAGCTCTATTCCCATTAGGCCACAGGCTACCAGTGTTCCCCAGCAGTGAGGGAACCTGAAGTAATGAGGCAGCAATGCATACCTGCACTGCTAAAAATTTCATTTCCATCCATCCATTTTATGAGCCGCTTCTCCTCACTAGGGTCGCGGGCGTGCTGGAGCCTATCCCAGCTATCATCGGGCAGGAGGCGGGGTACACCCAGAACTGGTTACCAGCCAATCGCAGGGCACATACAAACAAACAACCATTCGCACTCGCATTCACACCTACGGGCAATTTAGAGTTGTCAATTAACCTACCATGCATGTTTTTGGGATGTGGGAGGAAACCGGAGTGCCCGGAGCAGCAGTTGTGGAAAGACACAAAAAGGAAGTGGTAACTTTCTGCTGTGAGGCCAGTTTCATTGTGTATGTCTTGCTGCACTAAGAAGGTAAATATTGCATACCAGAAACTTTATTTGGGACAATGTATTGTGATCAAATATTAGATCTGTATTAAAAGCCTGCTTTTACAGATAAAGTTGCAGCATTTGCTTATTTGGGATGATGAGAGGGGCATTGACGAGAATCATTGGTAAAAGATTTGCGCACTCAAGACTGGAGATAAGTCACGAAATCAGCCAAAAGAGATGAACAAAACAGCTTTATTCATCATTAACTATACTATTTATACTGCTCATGTGAAATTGATACAAATATATAGTACTCCCTGAACTGGTTACCAGCTAATCACAAGGTATTATCAATATTTGTATTTAACTATTTTGTTTTCAAGGAAAATAATGTTTTCTCTATTGACCAGCTGCTACTGTGGACACCTAAACAGCCATCCGGTACAGGGCAAGGGAGCTGAAAGGGCGCTGACCAGCCGCACAGGTCGCCAACTCAATCAAAGGGCACATCTGCAAACCACCGGTCACACTTACACTCATCAGCACTGAGTGGGAATGAACCCCCGCTGCCTGCATGGCAAGTGAACAATTACACCGTCAGTAACCTTTCAAGACTCATCAATATCTCTGTCACAATTAAAGTTCCCAACTTTGAGTTTTTGTTAATCTAGTTAGAAAGCATATTTGCAAAAAGGCATTTTTAATTTTCCAATGCATAGTGTTGCCTATTATGGGATATTAGGAACGCATATGCACTGATGATTATAATTTCAGTGTTTAATGTACTATATTACTATCAGTGTTACTAAGCACAGCCTGTATAAGTAAGTGAAAGGAGGAATTCCACAACATTTCATAGGAAAAAACATTTAAGCCTCAGCCTATGTTGCGTAATAGCCCTTTCCTGTATGTCTGACATGTGTGGTTTTCTTTCAAGCTTCTCCTCCCATTTCTTTCCACTTACAGTAGAAGTCAAGTTTTCCAGCATGCGTCTGGCTCCTCCTCCCCCAATCTCAGCTGTATATAACAACTACAGTCAGCTTCAGCCAGCACAGAAACGCCTTGATCCCAGCAGTCCTCTCTTTATTTCTTCTCTAGATTTGTGCGACTATGTCCTCAGGAGTGACTTCAGGTGAGTCCAGTATCTATATGAGCCATTAGTTTACAAGTGGTGTACTGATGAGGATCAGATAGCCATTTAAGAAGAAACAGCCACCAACAGAATTGTTCTCAGAGAAGCTGTAAGCTATATTTTGTCTTTTAGAAACCTATTTCTTGCCCAGTCACATCTTATTTAAACTGTGCTACACTTTCACTTTTTACTCACCTCACATTCTGTTTTATAACAGCTGTAATGTTTCATATTTGACATTTCTACTTTCATTTTAATGTGCACCATAGACACAATTTTTGTCATCCAACAAGTGCTGATTCTCCTCCCCAAAATGTGCGCATATATTCAGACTCCAAAGTAATTTGTCAATGTCTTAACTTCAGTATATTCCACAAGGGACTGTTTTCTCCTTTTAAAGAAAATTGGAAGTATCCCCCCCCCTCCCCATTTTATAGAAATTGCATAAAATTTCATTTAACCACAGCCCACAGCTTACAATTTGGCTTTATTTGAGATATTACGATCAATATCACACTTAACAGTTTGGGTGTTTTATCACCACCGAGATGTTTTATGCCTTACGGGCTGTTTATTCGCCCACCTTCACTTAAAGTATCCTATTACATTGACTTTCAGTATAGGCTGAAGGTTTTATTTGATTTCAATCAAACATATTTGATTTGGAAAGGTATTTTTTTATTATTGTTTTGTATGCCCCCAAAACACCATAGGTGCTCTCTTTAATACAACCCTGCTTATTAACATCCATCCATCTATTTTTTGAGCCGTTCCTCCTCACTAGGGTCGCGGGCGTGCTGGAGCCTATCCCAGCTGTCATCGGTACACCCTGAATTGGTTGCCAGCCAATCGCAGGGCACATAAACACAAACAACCATTAACACTCACATTCACACCTACTGGCAATTTAGAGTTTTCAATTAACGTGCATGTTTTTGGGATGTGGGAGGAAACCGGAGTGCCCGGAGAAAACCCACGCGAGCACGGGGAGAATATGCAAACTCCAAACAGGCGGGACCGGGGATTGAACCCCGCTCCTCAGAATTGTGAGGCTGACGCGATAACCAGTCGTCCACCGTGCTGCCCAAATTAATATGAAATTGGATTTTTTTGTTTTTTTAAAGTATCCTTTCTCACAGGCTTTTTCAGTGCGTATATGTAATTTGTCTTAAACTGCTGTGAAATTTTCCCAGCAGACTTAGAGCTGGAGCTGCATGATTTGCTGCAAGAGTTCCAGGATGTGGTGAAGGAGCTGCAGGCCGCCCCTCAAAGCAGCCGCCATGCATACGAGCACGTGCTGCTGGAGGCCAAGAGTCGCACTGCACTGGGAGACGACAGCGAGGTTGAAGACTCTGATTACAGTAGGCAAAATGATCAACCTCTAAAACCCAATATTAGTCTGTGTAGGAGTATATTCTTTCTTGATAATTCCTCCAAGTTTAGCACTTTTAATTTGCATTATTTGAATGGTACCAGAGGATAACATCCATATATACCTTGAATAATAGTGCCTTTTTACTGCGTGATAGTCATAAGACAAAAAATTGAAGTGCGTCCTTTTGCTCCCTTGTGTGCTCGTGACTATGTGTTTTTGATCTCTAACGTTTCACAATGGAAGCTTTGGACAAAAGCTAAACCTTGGGAGTCATTGGACACATTTGCCTTTATTTTGTCGCCTACAGCTCTTTACTTGTGTTGAATTGCTTTATTTAAATTTTTCTTGACGGCCACGACTGTATACAAGGTATACCTGAGCAATTTATTGAAATCTAATATAATACAACCCCAATTCCAATGAAGATGGGACGTTGTGTTAAACATAAATAAAAACAGAATACAATGATTTTCAAATCATGTTCAACCTATATTTAATTGAATACACTACAAAGACAAGATATTTTAATCTTCAAACTGATAAACTTGATTGTTTTTAGCAAATAATCATTAACTTAGAATTGTATGGCTTCATATAATTAATATAATATATATATATATATATATATTATTATAATATATATATATATATATATATATATATAATAATAATATAATATAATAATAATATAATGTCATATAATTATGACACGTAATTATTTCTTCCCCCATTTTTTTTGTAAAGGTTCAGCCTTGGCGGAGGTCTAGCGATACACTATATGGTCATTATAGAATTGCCAAAACAACTCACCTAACGGTTCCTGACTTTTGTCCAGTATTGTACATGTAAACTTATATCAGTGATCAAAATAATAAAAGGAAATATCTTACATTTAATTTCTATTATTAGTACTATTACTACAATAAACTACAAACAACTCAACATATTTAAACACAACCTGATATTTATTCAAATGATTATTTATATTGTAAGCCAATCAATACACTATATGTATAGTAGAACCTGTTTCAATAATAGACATTTCGAAAACATTCTATGATTATATAAATAATACAAAATACTGTATGTACACATATATGTACCTAATGTTGTGTCTAGTGAGTGCAGTCTTGTAATTGTTCTCCCCCGCAGGCAGTGAAGCATCTTTGGGGAACAGTTTGAACGCTAGCGAGGAGGAGCTGCACACAGCAGGCTTAACGCTGCCACCAAAAGGTACTGGAGGCGTCCTTCAGCATGCGTATCTCCATCCAGATCGCTGTTGTTCTCGCTGTGATCACTATCACGTTTGGCACATAAAGCTGTTTGTTTGTTTTTTTACACAACAATGCCTATGCTTCTGTGGCTGGGGTGTCTCCTGCAGCGCCTTTTGTGTTGTGTCACAGTACCTCATCTTGTATGCAGCTGTATTTGGCTGCATATGTATGAGGACTGTTACATTTCAATGGGAACAAACAAGGGTGGCCAGGAGGAGCCGATTCCTTTGATTCCACGTCAGAAAGTTATGCAGACAGAATCCTGTGGGAGGTTCCAAGCTGTCAAGTTTTTTGGATGAACTTTAACTCAGTTTGTAAAATAAAATAGAATATCTTCCTTGTCTAAAAGCAGTTCATCTGATATTCTGTTACTTCACAGCAGATGATTCAATGGAAATACTACAAAAATGAACTGTGCTTCAAAATCTTTCCATTGCCCTGTGTTTTTTTTTCTTCCCCTGATTCTTTTTCTCTCTGTCCTCTTTTTGCAGCCAAGCTGGGAGACACAAGAGAGCTGGAGAGCTTTATTGATGTGTTGGACCGGGAACTTGCTGGTGGGTAGTTAAGGAAATTATACCTTCTATCAGTCATTTTTTTTGCTCTTCCTCAATGACACACTTAGACACGGAAAGCCACAGTAGTAGTGTGTAAAGCCACATACATAGTGCCATATTCTCTTTGTATCACTGAGTGCTTCTTGTGCACAAACACCATAGGCTTAATTGATTTACGAATATCACAAATAGGGGGTCCTCAACTGTGTGTTCCCGCTAACAGATTGTGGTCTAATTGGGAACAGGTGTAAATGTGATGGGGACCGGCCTCCTTAAATGGGGGTTTTGCACTTTTGGTAGCTGTGATGGTGTTCACCAAGGGAACATTTGAGAAAGCACCACAAGTGCAAAATGAAATTGGAAGTGATGGAATTATGGAATGGTTTTAGTGGAAGAGGCATAAAAACATATTACTGAGTTACAGAAAAGTAATCTATCGTTCCAATAATTTTGGCGAAGCCAAAGTAACGCATCAAGTGGATGGTAATTTGATGTACTGTGTGTGTCCATCCATAACATTTTGTGTAAAAGTTTAGATAGCACACCAGAAAAACACAGTCACATTGCGATGAACCGACCCCGACACAAGAAAATGCAGTTTTGTCGTATTGATATATGACTCCTTCTTGTGACTTGCTCCAAGTCAGCCCTTTGATTATTCAGAAGATCCAAAATTGGCTTGCTGAATAGACCGCACGTCTCAGTCATTTGTGTTTCTGGCATTTCATCGGAAAAGATCCGTTTTTGCCGTCGCTTCAACTCAACTGTGGTGCCGAGTTACCCCTCCCTTTGGATGCGCTATGTAAATGAGCCACTGAAATTTGTCTCAGGTTTGATGAATCACATTGTGCATGCCTCTCAATATTCTACACATTCAGGTCGGGAGATGCAAAATTAGTATGCAATTTTGCCCATTTGACAGAAGTAATTCTGGGTGCACCTGGTTTGTAGATCAGCTCTTTGCATGCGCAATCAAGTTTGCTCCTGTTGTTGTCGCAATCAGACCAAATGTCTTCACAGGCTCAAGTGGGGTGCAGTATAGAGGAACCACAAAATTGCAAGACAATACTGTCGCATATAATAAAATCATCTGCTTCATGATGCTCATTGACTTTGAGTTAATTCATTATTTTTATCATTATTATATATTTTGAAATCATAGCACTGGCCAACACGCAGCACACAGGCCTCTTCGCAGAGTTACGCCAAGCGCAATTCTTGATTTGCATTAGTCATGAAAATAGAGCCCAGGCAATGTTTTAGGTAATATTTCTAAATTCTTACCTGTTGATCAACTACTTGTATAAGCAAGTTTACCACTAAAATAAAGTATAACCACTCACCCTTTGAAAATTTGTGACAGACACTTAATGGAGCAGGGACAGGAACTTTGGGTGTTTTACAGGTATTGCTGGCCTGTTAGCAGGCAGCATAAGGGCACATAAGATCTTTGTGGTGGTTGCTTTGTCAGAATATACTGTTTAAGTCATTGACCCTCAACAATGGTGGTTATGAAATAACCTTATAAATTGTGTATCTTTTTCGGCAAAGTTCTGTTGTCAATTTCATTCTAGTCATCAGCCAATATACATGCTGATTACAGTAATTTATATTAAATACATTTTATGTGATTGGCAGGTGACCAGTTCAGGGTGTACCCCGCCCCTTGCCCACAGGTTAGCTGGAATAGGCTCCAGCATACCCGCGGCCCCAGTGAAGATAAACTGTGTAGAAAATGGATGGATACATTTTATTTAAGGAAAATCGAGTCACCACTAAATTTCAAGCATGTTAAGTCAAGTCGTTGCTTGGGTTAGACAAGTCATCAGTCAAGTAACTTATTCACAACATATTTTCGCACAGTCTTTGCTGTGTTCAATACTGTGATGGGTGAAAAGGCAGAGGACATATTTTGTCAATATGCATGTAATCATAAAAATGAAGGTGATTCTTCTTCTGGTGTGAGCAGTAAAGCTTGGCTGTTTCATGACAAGCACTGTCATCAAAAAGATCATTAATATTACAAATGAATCATTACACCCTTTTATCTTGAAAACGCCCATCTTAGTCCACACAAGTTTGCTTGAGATCTCATATGCCCGTCTCCTAATCTGCCTGCGGAGCATTATGCTCATCTTTTTTTCTTTTGCAGAGATGTGAAGAGCCGCGTTAAGAGGAGGCGAAAACAGGCTGGAGGGGGGCAGCGCGGCCGACTGCCGCCGAGCAGAAGGACGGATCTAAACCAAAGCACATTCGAGGGAGCGAGCCCTCCTCTCGTTGCTTTAAGGGAAAAGGTTAAAGTCAGAATTAAAAGGGTGTTTCAAAAAAAGGCACAAAACCCCCGACGACTTTGCGTCCTTGTCCACAAGACGAGGAGCCTGCAGCATCGTCTTCAAGATGTGTGACATATTCCCAAATCTAGATAAACCTCCATCTGTCTGACAGAAGAAAGCTGCCTCCAGTCCTCGGAATAAGTTTATGCCTCATTTGAAATTCCCAACTGTACTAAACCAGGAAATCGCCCCAATTCCTTTGGCATGCTTTTTAAGGAGGCTTTGTGAAGCAAAACTATGCAGCACTTTAGTTTAACTTTAAGTCCCTACTGAGTAATATAAAAATGTCATTTGTATTATGTTATTTTCACTGTACAGTTCTTGTTATTGCTCTTTTTAAAAAATATATATATCAAATGTCATGAAGGTGAATGCATGTAGTTTATAAATAAAGCTCCATTTGGTAGGACTTCTTTCCTTTTTGTGCCCTTTAAGTTGTTAAGTTAAATACATTGGATTTAGTTTCTAATAAAAAGGGTGACATTTGCTGGGCACATTTTGTTTTCAACACGAACATTTCAAATGTATACTTGACAAGAAACAACATTCAATATGGCCTCACATTTGCTGCAGTGTGATTTTTGCTGCGGTGTATTATAACAAAGCAGATGTCTGATGTCTGCTGCACGTCCTCAACCATTCTTCATTGTGTGCACTGTACCTTTGTTTCCTGTATGTGTGTGCTGATGGTGCTTTGAGTTTCACTTCTGCCAACACATCAGGAAAGCCACAAATTTAGTTCAGACACGAGACAGCTTGAAGAGGAAGTGCGTCAAAGGCACTGTGAAACAACAATGCACATTTTAACTTTGTTCTGCAAGCCAATGTAGGCTGTGACCCCCGCTCTAACGATGGAGACAGAATGTTCTAATGAGATTTTGTAAAAAAATAAAATAAATATCTCTTTGTAGTATAAAAGACACCTTGTTTGGAATGCTGACCTTGGAGGTCGACATTTTGTCCCATAAGAAACAAATAAGACTTAATTAATCCAGTCTATAAAGATACTTAACCACATTGAAAGTAAAAATAGAAATAAATAAAATACCCTGTGAAGCTCTATTACAACTTTCACATCATAAAATACAACCTCTTAAAAAGTAACGAATGCCTTTTCCCCCCACATAATACTATCATTTTATGAACATTATTTTTGTGTAACTTAAAAAAAAAAAACATTTCACTGTGGCACTAAGTCTTTCGCAAGAGTCAAATTGTCCAAAAATTATTTTATAATTCTACAGCCGTTTTATATAAAATGTTCCAATTATTCATGCGTAAGAAGAAGCGCACCAAGTAATATGAAACATTCATTTATGTATCTCGATACCTGTCACACGAGCATAAAGAGGTGTTAACAACTGTAAAATGCAGCACGAACAAGTGATGAGCAGCTAGCCAGTCGTTGGCTAGCTAGTTAGCAGATAATGCTAGCAGCTAACAATAGCAAATTATTCTTCAAATAAATGCTTTTTCCCCCCCCAGTTGTATTTATTTAATACAGGTGTGAGTGTGTACGGTTGTATGTCTATAAGGTACGTGCCTTGTGACTGACTGGGGACCACGCAGTCCGGGGTGCGTCCTGCCTCTCACCCAAATTCAGCCACAGTAGGCGCCAGCTCACCTGCGACCCTAATGAGGACAAGCACTAGAGAAAAAGGATGGATATTCATATACCCTAATTAAATAAAAATCTCTTTCTTATTAACACAATAAGAGATGGACCGGTGAAAAATCATTCGACTAGGAATGTATAGTCCTTTGCTTAAAGTCACAGTGACTTAGTTTTAAGTTTTTTTTCCCCTTCTTAAACGTCGTATGAGAGGTGTCTGCTGAAAGCCGTCACACACATACCTACACACACACACACACGCTACTTGTTGACATGGCGCCAGTGGCCAAAGGAAGGAGGGCTGTTTATTTAAGATACTCTCCCTCACTGTTTGTCTTATTAACAGCCCTTCGCTTCACGGACTATGCCTCCTCTCTGAACTCTATCCAAATATTTTACCTACACTGAGCGAGAAAGAAGCCGGAGCTGATTTGTAAAGGGATGAAGGAGAGTGTAGCCATGGGGGGACAAAAATATATACATTATCTTGTTCCTCTTATTCTCATTGTCTTGTTCTTCTTAAACAGCACTAATGTAGCTGCAAATAATCATCATTAAAAATGCTCAAGCTTCTTCAAAGCTGCATCTGTTTGTCATTCGCTGTAACTTCCTTTAAGTGACAAATAGGGATGCAGAGAATTCTGCCCAACTGTAACCTCGCCAAAGGACGCAGTGTCTCAGGAGGTAGAAGCTGCCCAGCAATTCAATGTAATTCAAAGAGAAGCCCTCTTCCAATGACTTAAAATTCAATTGTCTAGAAAAAAAATCACCATCCAGGGATCCGTTACAGCCTAGAAGTACTGCATTAGTCAAAAAATGAGACATGACAGAAGTGGTGGAGGTAAATCCTATGATAATGACAATACAATTTTTATTTTGATTAAATACATGACAAAGATTAATACTACAAAATAGAAAACAAGAATAACAATTGTGATACATACATACATACATACATACAATGAATAGATAAAACACAACCATCCATTTTCTGTACCACTTGTTCTAATCAGGGTTGCAGAAGTCTATCCTAGCTGACTGTGGGCGAGGGGATGGCTGCATACAACCTGCACTGGTGGCCAGTCCATCACAAACAAACAAGGAACCATTTTCAGACATTGACTCCTATGGGCAATTTAGAGTTTTCACGAACCTGTGGGAATGTGGGAGAAAGCCCACGCAAGGATGGGGCGAGCAGGGCCTCAGCCGAGATTTGAACCGGGACCGACTGTGTGGGAGATGTGGTGATCACTCATCCACCATGCTGCCATACAAATATGAATACATTGCAAAGTCACGCTGTGTCATCCAGAACATTTAGACATCAATTTAGTGCATTTGTTATTTCTAAGCTGGTTTACCTTGAGAGAGTAATACAACTATTGTTCTACTATTATGACTGCTACTACTTCTAATATATTATAATTACCAGAGGACATTATTTCAGTACATGTACACAAGAGGGTAAAATACTTAATACTACTTTTGTGACAGTGTTATTTAAAACTGAGCATTATTACGTTAATTAAAGCCAAACGTTTGATACAGCGCTTGTTACTTCATGTCATTAGATTGTGTAAACTGTACCTAATGAGGTGTCCAGGGAGTGTATTGCTGTTAACTATGCAATATGAGTCTGTGCTCTTCAGTGGAATCTGATACAGCATATCAGCTTCTGGAATAGCAACGCTCTCAGACTGTTTATCTACTAATTATAATGCGTCTTGAATTTGACTGGCAGACACTCAAAGGGAGGTCACTGTGTCAGCCACTCATCTTGTTTGGAGACAGCCTAGAGTAAATGATGAAGGAACTGAGTTCAGTGGATAATTTAAAATGAATTGATGCTATGATGAGACCGGAGACTGCGCCTCAAGACACTGAATGCTCCTGAGAGATGAAGATATAATACGTATCATGGTGTAGCCCTCACTCCCTTCACCTGTGGACTCAGGCATCTTGGAAATTAATGTCACACAGACTTAAAATCTGCATGCACGTTGATGGTTAGTTGGAAGCAAGTTAGCAACCTAATGAAGATGTAATTGAGTACAGCAGAGAGGAGACACTTGTTATTATCAGACGTGGAGTAAATGAACTCGAGATATGGCCTGCGCTGTGGGCCAATTGTGGCCGCACAGCACACACGCGACCACACGTGCATTGATTTTCACTGGTGCCTGAGAGGACCCGCATCACTCCTTTGTTGAACCCACAGAAAGTAGCGCGAGGGGTTGAACCAGTAAAACCTGTCAACTTTACTATGGCATCAAAGCAAGCTTTTTATGTATTGTGACACAGCAGCAAACGCCATGTTCTGATCCACAGCAGAACGAATGGCTAACCTAAGCCACAAACAGCTTGACTGTGGCTTTCACCACAAATATTACTGCATGTTGGATCACTTGCTATAAAATAGAAAAATATATCCATGAGAACATAAAGTAATTCATTTCAGTTTTGTCTATGAAGGGAACTTAAATGTCACTCATCATATTCAAGTTGAACCCTACAGCGTATCCTGTACAGGGTTGTGGGGAGCCTGAGCCAAATATTAAGTTGATGCATATCTCATTAAACAAAACTACATTCAAATTACTTAATATTGAGGATATTATCACAGTACAACAGAAGTGTAGTGGTTAAAGTCGTGCAATGGAAACTTTCACAAAATATAGATGTTTGTAGCTGCCCTAATATACTGGAAATACAGAATCCACCTACGCCACCTCGTTTCCTGTTTGTCTCTCAGACTGTACAGTCTTCATTGTATGCAACAGGAAACTCCTGTCAGGGTAGATCATGCCCAAAGAATGTGAGTCACGCGGCCTTCCATACACTGAAAATGAACCACTACGTCACAGCTGACTGAATGGGGATTTCACTCCACAGTTCCTCTTTGAATTCAAACAGACCATTTACTTGAAATCACAACTGAAACCTTAACACTATTGACAATTGATCTATTGGCCTTTTACTATCTTGACTGTAAGTTATCTACTAGCCATGAAAAACCTTTTTAATGTTCTGAATAATCCACATTCGTCTTAGTTCCTCATTACCCATGTTATACAGTACAGTATGTTAAGTATGATACAATGGTGCCTCGAGATATGAGTTTAATTTGACCTTTGACCATGTTTGTAACTCAAAACACAAATATATGCATGCACAAAATAACAAGCACAGATCATCTTTCCTCATTGAAATGAATGAAAGTGCCAATCTGTTCCAGCTGCCCCAAAATACAACAACACATTTTGTAATGTGTTATTTTAATGAGGAAAAATAGCACACTATAATATTATACATAATAAAAACATACAGTAATGACATAATTAAATAGTTGCTGTTGGATAGTCACCAGTTCAGGGTGTACCCTGCCGCTCGCCCGAAATCAGCTGGGGTAGGTGTGCAACCCCAGTGAGGGTAAGTGATACAAAGAATGGATGGATGGACAGATAATTAAATAGAATGAAAAATAATCATTTTTTTGTCAAACTTTCTCATTCATTTCAATGCACGTTGTGCTGCTCATTCTTGTGTGCGCGCCTTGGTCACCTGGGGCAGTGCAAAGGCCAATTCATACTTTCCCGTTGGATGCAGCAGCCAATCATATTGCAGCAGGGTGTTTCCTTCCTAGAACTCAAGTGGGACGCATAATAATGCTATATCTCGCGCTTGTGTTTAGAGATCCCTGCATGTTTTTGGGATGTGGGAGGAAACCGGAGAAAACCCACGCAGACACGAGGAGAACATGCAAACTCCACACAGGCGGGGCCGGGACTTGATCCCCGGTCCTCAGAACTGTGAGGCAGATGTGCTAACCAGTCGGTCACCGTGCCCCTCGAGTTCGTGTTATAATAGGTAAAATTAAAGTTAGGATTAGTGGTTAGTGTTGCGTTAGAATTAAGGTTCTACAAACCCCAATCCCAAAGACGTTTGTACATTGTGTAAACCATAAACTACTGGCCACTCATGCCAGAGTAGCATCTGCTCCATTTGCACACTGATTGAGGAGTATCTGTAACATTTGCACAACCAACATTGTCCCAGATGATCGCACTACTCGTTACTTTAAACCGCATACACTCCTTGAAGTCTCAGCGCCCTTTGCGCAATGGTCATTGCACCGGACTATTGCAATATTAGTCATTCGAACTGCTCGTGCTAGAGGACTCTGCATCTTTTTGCACAATTGTTTTTTGTCAATGTCTTTATGTCTCCAAATTGTTCTGTAAATTGACTGTCTGTTGTACTAGAGCGGCTCCAACTACCGGAGACAAATTCCTTGTGTGTTTTGGACATACTTGGCAAATAAAGATGATTCTGATGATTCTGATTCTGAAATAAAAACAGAATATAATGATTTGTAATTCATTTTCAACCTATATATCATACATTACTAAGACAAGATATTTACTGCTCAAACCGAACTGAGTTTTTTTTTTTGCAAATAGTCTCTCATTTTGAATTTGATGCCTCAAAAACATTCCAAAAAAGATGGGACAGGGGTAATAAAAGACTGGGATCTTTCATTTTGAGGATTGCTTAAAAAGAAAAAAAACAACAACACCCGTTTGGAACATTCCACAGATGAACAGGTTCATTGGAAACAGGTGTCATGATTGTGTATAAAAGGAGCACCTCGAAAGGCTCAGTTGTTCACAAGTAAGGATAGGGCGAGGTTTTCCACTTTGTGAACAACTGCATGAGCAAACAGTTCAATAGTTTAAGAATGTTTCTCAACGCGCAATTGCAAGGAATGTAGGGGTTTCATCATCTATGGTCCATAATATCTTCAAATGTTTTGAGAATGTGGAGAAATCGCTGCACGTGAGCGGCGATGCCAAAAAGCAACATTGAATTGAAAAGGCTTCGCAAATCATTGTATTCTGTTTTTATTTACAATTTACACAATGTCCCAACTTCATTGGACTTGGGGTTTGTAATCACAGGTTACAGTTTTGGTTTGAGGTTGGTTTTTTGTTTAGAGGTTAGGGTTTGTATTATGTAAGTAATTCTTTTGACATAGGGTTTTAATATTGTGTATCAATGCACATTTCACATGAAAAATGCATGAAAACACAAGAGGATTTAAAGGGATTTAAACCCTAGAATTTATTTTCATTTCTCTATTCTATGTGCCCCTACTAGTCTAAACATGGTATTCTCATTAATATCAGAACAAATCTTTTCAGTAAACGTAATGAGCTGAATTAGTTTATGAAATGATTTCGTTCTTTGAACTCTGCCGCCGTTAGCCAGCCCACTCGGACCGGAAACAGAAGCGTTCGAGCCGGCTGGGACCGGAAACGGAAACGTTCTGTGCAGTCTCGACGTGTCAATTGAGAAGGGCAGCTGTTGCGGCGGAGAAGAGCCGGTCAATTTTCAAAATAAAACACATTGACATGCGAATTGCAATACAACAAAAATGATATAAATTGGTCATTCTTTCTCTGCGGCCTGCTAACAAATGCCTCACGGCCCGGTACCGGTCCGCGGACCGGTGGTTGGGGACCGCTGCATTAGTGGACTGCCATCTGACGGTGAACTCCAGCTGATGCAGCTCAAAGGCGAGGCAATCTTCAAGAGGCGATGAATGACCAGGCAGTGTAGCCATGAGGCTGCAAGATAATGTTTAGAAATATGAGTGTAGTTAGAGACAACAATATACCCTTACTGTAAAAGTTCCCAGGAACAAGCACTAAGACAAATGAGGTGTCACACATTGTAGAGGTTTTACAGTACACCATACAGGACAGATAAGAGTGCATAGGGATCAAACCTACTTGTTTCCTACTTTGTTATTTGCCGTTTCTACACACTGGGAGCATACAGGCTTTAGCCCCAGCAGCTTCCGCTTTCTCGAGACCATACATCTTTAAGATCATTATGTGGGAGACATGCAGCTTTAAGCCAGGGACTGGTGGGCCTGCTTATATAAATAGACTATAGAATGCTGTTGTTCTTTACACTTCTATAGAGTATATAAAACAGCCATATTGCTTCTGCTTTTAATGACCTTAACTTGATTTAAGATGTTCACTTTGAGGTCAGCTGAAAAATCAAAGTTTAAACATAATCTAAAATGCTTTATCCAAACAGCTTTTTCTGTGCACAGGATGAAGCATTTTCCAATTTTCACAGAAACCTTTCAAAGAACCCATAAAAACTGGCACCACTAGGTGCTATCAAATGTGTATACCGTATATAAAGTGCATTATACCCTCATAATCTTTACATTGCTGTTTTGTTCATGCCATGCCTGTTGATTCTTCGCTATGTGGTGCAATGTAGTCCTATGGCCCGACTTGCCAAGATTTCTGATTTTATGTGTCTGATCACTGTGAAGGCATGTGCTACCGCTTGCCAGTGCCTAAGACCCAGTACACACCCAAAGACCATCGGCCTGTTTTTGTGTTGATTCTGCCTCTTCCCGACCAAGATTATCCTATAAGATTGACCTTAGGTCCCGATTTTAGGGTCGGGCCCGAAAATCTTAAATAATGAATGTGTCAATATTTACAACCAAAACTCTTCATGTCTGTGGGCAACACCGACTTCTCCCGAGTCATGACGTCAACAGTGGTGATGTGGAACAGAACATAGCCAATCAAAGAAGCACCTAAGATTGACAAATACTGTAGCGTCTTACCCTGTGTTTATTTATGTAGAAAAGTGGGTTCCCCAGACGGTAAGAAGTATTTGCCAAAGCAAGTCGTTTTTCGAGAACATCAACATTGTACAAGGCTGTTGACTCCGGCAACCTTCGGGAAAATTCGGGAAACATAGGCGTGCATCCGGAAGTGTTTCTTCTTTTTCGGTTTTGTGAGCTCACGTGTGATCACGCAAGACTGTGAGATCGGGAATGCAATGTGTGTGGTCTGCTGTGTTGAGATTCTCAGAACACACCACACACCTGATGACCAAAACTGTTGAATGCCTGATTTTTTTTATCTTTATGTTTGGAGTCTGTAGCAGATAAAAAAAAATAAAAAAATGTAAAATTGGAAAAGGTTTCGGTGTGTCATGCCTAAGCAAACATTGCAGCATGAATTTTTGGTGTTTGTGCAGGATTGTGGATAATAAAACAAAATCAAAAGCAGTGGATTATTTTTTTTTTTAATAAGAGCAGAGGTGCTTCTTTAGGAAAACTTGAAAATATACAACATACTAGGCTTGGAAATAGAAGACGTGTTCACTGTACCCCCCACCGTACTGATTAAGTATGTTTCTACATCGTGTATTTTTATATTTTAAAATCTATAAAAAGAGAAATTCAGGAAGTCCTTTGTGACACTGCTCATTGCAACATTGTAAAAGCCATGTGAATCTCAATTTGGGTAAAGAAAGCAGCGGAACAAAAACTATGAATCATTGCGAGAACCATTGGCCATGTCTGTAAATAGGCTACGCCAAATATTTTTTTCTCTGGACGAAAAGCTATATCTTTATTCCGTCATTGGGGAAACACTGACTGACTTCAGCTTCAGCCGCAACAAAGCCCACCAGGGTCTTCTTTCAACCAGGCCTTGACTGACATCACTTCCAAAAACACTCATTCAGTCAAGTGCAAACTAATCTCCACTGTGGAAGAATCGTCTTCATAAGTGGCCTATTTTTCTGCCTATGGTGATTCTTGTCACAGCAAGTTTGAACTAATTTCTCGCCGCTTTCTGATGGCACAAGAAGTTTGACCCCAATCCCTCTCTTGCTGCAGTTCTTCCCCATTGGGCCAACAGACGTAATGATATATAGCCTCTTCACAGGCACACGCATCCTGCAAAAAAGGGTCCACAGAGACGACCGGGTCCACCCAGCCAATAGTCCGTGACATCTGCTCTGCTGCTGCAGCATATGGGAGAAGTAAATGGCAAAAACAAGTTGCCCTCCCATGACATTTGCTTCCCTTTGATACTCACAACTCCACCACTCAATTTTAGCCAACTGCCCGTGTGTGTGGTGCGTGTGTGTATGTGCGTGTGTGTGGTGAAACTGACCTCCCAGACGGATCAGAAGCAGGCCAACATAATTCGAAAACCAATTTGAAAAGCGCTAGTTCACTTACAGTTAGCGCCACATGTATTTGTACAATTACAATTTCAATCATTGTCTTTATATACCCCCATAATGGATTTGGAAGGAAACATCCAACCATCCATTTTATTAACCGCTTATACTCACAAGGGTTGGAAAGAAAACATTTAAATGTAATTGAAGTGTAGACTTTCAGCTTTAAGAGTTTTCACAAAAATATTAGTCATGCACTTGCCTATTTCCTCTTCTGCATATGGTAAGCTAAAGTATATCATAGGCAAAGGAAGCATTAGCTCGAGTTTCTTTAGTCAATACTAGAATCACTTTTCTCAGGTAATGTCACCATTTGGTAGAAACAAATTTGAGGTTACCAGAAAATGGGGATTCCTTTGTCTCCGAAGTGCAGGTGTGTTGAAGTGGAGTTCCTGAGTCCAACTGGCAAACCGATAATGGACTAAACTAAACCTTTTATAGCAAAGGTGATGAGGGTTTTACAACATTTGGGCAAGGCAAAAGGGTGTTTTTCAATGCTTTTTACGGGCTACAACCATGTTAACTTATGTTATGATGAAGCTTTAAGATTGTTTTTGAAACATATATGATGCGTTGTCATTCTTTTGGATGATTGATTTTTCGTGGACTATGATTTGTCTTGTTAATATAAACTTTTCATTCTGAGTATAGTAAGTATTCATGTATTATAGTATAGTATAGTGGTTACAATGATGCTACTTTGTCCAAATACTGTCATTGAGAAGCCTTTGTAGGGAGGTACTCTGAGTAAGTAACAAAGCTGAAAGTTTATGCATCAGTCTTGTTTCTTCCCCCCCCCCCCCCAATTCTATGTGATGCTGTGTACTTGAGTAATATTACTTTCAAGTAACAGTACTCTTACTTGAGTACAATATTTGGCTACTCTACCTACCTCTGCAAATAGTTCCAGAAATATTTGGACAGGTTTATTAATATATTTTCTACAACCCCAATTCCAATGAAGTTGGGACATGAGTGTTAAACATAAATAAAAACAGAATACAATGATTTGCATCTCATGTTCAACCTATATTTAATTGAATACACTACAAAGACACGATATTTAATGTTCAAACTGATAAACGTTATTGTTTTTTGCAAATAATCATCCATCCATGCATCCACCTATCCCAGCTATCATCGGGCAGGAGGCAGGATACACCCTGAACTAGTTGCCAGCCAATCGCAGGCAAATAATCATTAACTTAGAATTTTATGGCTGCAACACGTTCCAAAAAAGCTGGTACAGGTGGCAAAAAAAGACTGAGAAAGTTGAGGAATGCTCATCAAATACTTGTTTGGACATTGAATGCCCGAGACCTTCGATCCCTCAGGCGGCACTGCATCAAAAACCGACATCAATGTGTAAAGGATATCACCACTGGTGGTATGTATGTGGCTGTGTTAGTGCCAATGGCATGGGTAACTTACACATCTGTCAAGGCAGCATTAATGCTGAAAGGTACATACAGGTTTTGGAGAAACATATGCTGCCATCCAAGCAACGTCTTTTTCTACTTATTTCAGCAAGATAATGAGAAAGCACATTCTGCACGTGTTACAACAGCGTGGCTTCGTAGTAAAAGAGTGCGGGTACTAGACTGGCCTGCCTGCAGTCCAGACCTGTCTCCCGTTGAAAATGTGTGGCGCATTATGAAGCGTAAAATACGACAACGGAGAAGCTGAAGCTGTACATCAAGCAAGAATGGGAAAGAATTCCACCTCCAAAGCTTTTAACAATTAGTGTCCTCAGTTACCAAACCTTTATTGAATGTTGTTAAAAGAAAAGGTGATGTAACTCAGTGGTAAACATGACCCTGCCCCAGCTTTTTTGGAACGTGTTGCAGCCATAAAATTCAAAGATAATTATTATTTGCTAAATACAATCAAGTTTATCAGTTTGAACATTAAATATCTTGTATTTGTAGTGTATTCAATTAAATATAGGTCGAACATGATTTGCAAATCATTGTATTCTGTTTCAACATCCCAACTTCATTGGAATTGGGGTTGTAGAAAATATATTAATAAAGCTGTCCAAATATTTCTGGAACTATTTGCAGAGGTGGGTAGAGTAGCCAAATATTGTACTCAAGTAAGAGTACTGTTACTTAAAAGTAATATTACTCAAGTAAAAGTAAAAATGAATCCTCACAAAAAATACTTTAGTACTCAGTGAAGAAAACTAATCAATTACAGAGTAAATGGTGAACTTCTGATTTGTCATAGCATGAAAATAAAATAAAATACAACTAAAATAAACTATAACAAAATGTGAAGGTGCAGTGTGTGAGTGTGTGTGTGTGTTTGGAGTGCACGCGGGTTTAAGATTAGCACGTACCCCAAATGTTTTACAGTTATATGACTATAAAATAGGGCTAATGTGAGCTAATATGCAGAGCCAAATCAACAACAAAAACATCTGAAACTTACCACAAGCTGTTTTCTCTCTTTTTGTTTTGTTTTTTAAACCTGTCCTGTTCAGCTGTATCGCCATGCAGAATGCTGGATCTCTATGCTTTTTGTGCTGGAACAGTTTTGCTGTGCAACAGGGGAGTTTGAAATACTTCCTCTGCTTCTTTTTTAAATATTCTGATGTTTATTGAAAATGCAACTGGACAGAAAAGGGTTTTAGGGGACAGACAGAGGGACAGAGTGGACAAGGGGAAAAGGGGTGCCAACCACAGCAGAACAATAGTTAGACCGTCTATATATTGGACCACATGTAACGTTACATCAGTCAATTCGTGTTCTTATTTGTGGATGGGGGAAGGGGGGGGGGACACACCTGGTGAGGACATGCAACAATTAACCAATAGCACAAGATGAGATACAACAGAAAAGGGCAGGACAGGATGTGTGAATGAGCAAGGCAGTGCTACTGATGAGTGGTGTGGTGGGAAGTTGCCACCTCTAATTTGAAATTCTGGGAATAATCTTTCACATGACATGAATCCGGCGACACGGTGACCGACTGGTTAGCACATCTGCCTCACAGTTCTGAGGACCTGGATTCAAATCCCGGCCTCGCCTGTGTGGAGTTTGCATGTTCTCCCTGTGCTTGCGTATGTTTTCTCCGGGTATTCCGGTTTCCTCCCACATCCCCAAAACATGCATGGTAGGTTAATTGAAGACTCTAAATTGCCCGTTGGTATGCATGTGAGTGCGAATGGTTGTTTGTTTACATGTACCCTGCGATTGGCTGGCGACCAGTTCAGATAGCCCAAAGATAGCTGGGGGAGGCTCCGGCACGCCCACGACCCTAATGACGATAAGCGGTACGGAAAATGGATGGATGGATGAAACGATCCATCCATTTTCCATTTTTGAATAAGGGATGTAGATGGCCAGTTCCAGTTTGTTTCCATGTGCTGCAGTAAAGGGATATTTTGTTAATCCCAAAATTTGGATTGTGCCAGATTGGGGAGGAATGATACAGTGCTAACTGAGATTGCGTGGTTTCTAGATTTTTCCACCAAGCTGATAAAGTGGCTGCAATAATTGGATTCTCAAAACAATTGTGGCATTTGAGACTTGTACTGATACATGGGAGGTTCTGTTCTAGATCCAGCCGAGATTGTTGTTCAACATTTGGATGTAACCATTTAATGAGGTACTGTATTTGGCTAGCTAAGTGATAGTGTTTGAAGTTGGGTATGTCAAGTCCCCCTTCTGTTTTACCTTTGTGTATGGTAGATAGGCTAATTCTATTTTTCTTATTTTTAGAGTAAATATTTAAAATGGCAGAGTCGAGCATTTGGAACCATTTTAACGTGGGTTTGAATGGGGTCATTGAAAAGAAATAGTTAATTTGAGGTAACATTTTAACGTGTATCGTAGCTATACGCCCTAAAAGTGAGATAGGAAGGATGCTCCAACATTACAAGTCATCGCAATTTTTTTCCTGTAGAGGTACATGGTTTAGATTATTTAACTCTGTTTCGCTGTGATATTAATGCCTAGCTATTTGATATTTCCTGTCGGAATTGGAAAGTTTGGATTGTGGTCCGCAGGATTCCATGAGTTTGTCGTTATAGGGAGTATTATTGATTTTGACCAATTGATAGCATATTCTGATAATTGCGAAAATGTAATAATGAGGTTAAAAAAATTAATGAAGTGATGACTTGGGTCCTTGTAAATAAAGAAGGATATCATTGCGTAAAGATTGATTTTGTGTTCTGACACAGGAGTGCAGATAGCTATAATACTTGCGTTCGTCACCAGCAGTTACGTTGTATTGGAGCAAACAGCGCCCAATGTGGAAGTCGTGGTCTAAACAGATCGCACAGGAAAAAAATTGTTAAATAAGCAATAATTGATAAATAAATGTAGCAAGCAGGATGTAGATCATTGTAACGGAGTAAAAGTACCGTTTTTCTTAATATAAGTTGCAGTAAAAAGTATGCTGCATTAAAACTACGTCGGCAAGTACAATTTATCCAAAAATGCTACTTGAGTAAATGTAACGGAGTAAATGAAAAACATTCCTACCCACCTTTGACTATTTGTAATACGTATTTACAAAATGGAAGAGAAAGACAAAAACAGTTGAATGATGACTAAACTAATTCATGTTGTGTTTCAATCAGCATTGAAAGTATTTTTTCCTACCCAAATTATGTTAAATTTGTACCATTTACAATCCAATTTAAAGTTGAGATGCAGCGTGCGAACTCCGAAAACATATGATTAAAGCATTACAATATATAATTTTTCAGCAGGTAGACTCCAACTGTGTTTTTCAAGGAGGTGTGACCCATATAAAGCAGGATTAGAATATGACTCTTACAGATGACTCACACAGATCAACCCATAAGCATCTCCCCTCACATAACCCTTTTCCTCTTTCTGCTACTAGCAGGATTTGTGATGATCTGACCAGATTGGGATTTTTCGCTCTGCTACTCTCCAAATCCTAAATCAAGGTTTTAATAGAATAATGTTGAGGTATCAAAGAAGACTGATTTAGTTTCAAGCAGTCAGATTGTGTTATTGTTCTTTTAGACACATTGGGAGGTAATTTGTGCAAAGCTATGATGGTTAATGGAAATTGTCAGTTTTAATGACAGAATCAGTAAACCCTGAGAGTAATAATAAATTAAAAGATGCAATGTGAGTATGTGCATCAATGCAATCGCTCCACAATCTCCCATTGCTGCAGCACTACTTTGCATGAATTACAGTAAAATGTAGAGTTATGCACACAGGCCCTAAATTGTTAGCCCCTTTCTCAAAGGTTTCAGCAGAGAGACTGAGATAGAAAGACAGGGAACGAGAGAGAGAGAGAGAGAGAGAGAGTGAAAATTGAGATGTGAAGAGAGCATGAGGGAGGTACAGAGAGGATGTCCCGAGGCTGACTTCGCTCTTGCTGTGTGAGAATATTTTTTCTTTTACTCATTCAAGTGGAAATGATAGAAAGTCCAAAGAAGAGAAGATGGAAATGAAAAACGTGTGAAACTTTGTATTCCTTTTTTTTTTTTACTGTTTTAATTTGGTACATGGCACAATCAGCATGTATGCATCTGGTATACATAAATAAATATTAAATATTTCATACATAAATATACATATAGAGCTCTTACAAAGACACCTTGAGTGTTGTTGGCTAGGGATGGTCATCTTGGAATCATTTGTGTTGGTGCTTTTATATATTTCTTTTGTAAGTGGGATCGGTTTCGCCATAGAAGCCCTATACATATATGTATGTATGCCCATATTTATATATATATTGAAAGAAATACGTACAAGTGTGCACTGATGTAGGTTCTCTCAGTGCAAACAGGCCACTGTCTGCTGCTCTTGAAGAGAATCTTACAAAGTGCACACGCCAGTTAGTTCAGTTGCTTCTTTAAGCTATCTTTTTCTCTTACATGTAAAATAATAGATTTATTTTATCATCTTTAAGCAAAATTAGACATATATAACTTTGAAAAAAAAAATATCAATAGTGCTATTTCGCAAAGACAGACACCAAGAGACGCAGCAGAAACACGACTTGTGATCAACCAAAATCAACAACATGGAAAAAGTATTCTGCCTTGATCCCCCCCCCACCCCAAAAGCACATTGCACAACCTACTAAAAACGAAAAAGTAGACGCACGCGTACACTCACATGTTCACTCACTCACCTCTCATGTTCCTCGTGGAACACTCATGGTACACAGCACACAAGCAGCATGTGTACGTGCACACTTGGTTGAAATCTGATCAGATAGCTTAACAGGTAAATTGGCTGTAAAAGATGCACTTCTTAACAAAAACAATCACAGTAACAAAGCATTTGTCCCCAAGCCAGAGCTGTCATTGGCAAACCCTTCTATGCAAACTAACCCAATAAAGATCTAACCATTCATGTTGTGTAGCAAACAGGAGCAAAAACCAACCAAAAAGTTTCCCAAAACGGGATTTAAAATCTCTACATCTGCATATCCGCTAATTTCCCATCCTGAAGTTAGTCTTTCTGTCACACTCCTCTCAGTATAGTCTGTTGGAACAGAAATTATGACAAAAAAGAACAAGCTTTGTAAGGCATTGAAAACAAAAGAAAGAAGCAATTAAAAACAAGATGCGAGTATCCAGGAGGAAGGAGGATTGGGAAATTAAAAAGCACTTTAGTTTGTTTTTGTTATGAATTCAAGAAAAAAAATCAGTGGCTATTTTCTTAGTCCACTTAAAAGGCTTTTAAAATGATGATTTTTAGAAAAAAAAAAAAAAAAAAAAAAGACACAACGCAAGAAAAAAAAACACAATCCCTCCCCTGATGAGGAGAAGGAAAGCAGTTTGATTTTGGCAGCTCTGCACAACTTCACATCCGTAGAGAGCTCTCAGCGACTGTCCCCATAGAAAAAGTCTCGTTAAATCTCTTCACGTTTTAATCTGCCATTCCCCCATCTCTGTGGTATTTATAAAACACAATCCTCCGCTCCGTTATGTTGAATCATTTGCTTCTCCTCCATCAGCATCGCTGCCTATCCACCTCCTCATCTGGCCTCCTTAAAGCTATACGCGCGTGGTCGAGTGGGAATGCGGCAGGCCGGTGGAGTTGAAGCCTGTTGTGAATGTGTTGTAAGGGTGCAGGTTGGGCATCCCCACCAGGGAATTAGGGATCATGGTAATGGTGTTGGGCGTCATAAGGGGAATGTCGTCCGGAGAGCGCCGCAGGGTGAGCGTGTAATCGGGTAGCGAGGCCAAGCGCAGCGCCCCCTCGTTGCTGTTCCCCGCCTCGCACTCGTGGTGCGTCTGGTTCATCTGCAGCGACATGATCTCCTCCTCGGGCGCGTGGTGCCCAATGTCGTTGGAGGTGGTCTGGCGCTGCGGGCTGGGCTGGCCGTGGCTCGACTCCTGCCGCCGCTTGTCCTTGCGGTAGTAGAGGGCTGCGAATGCTAGTACATTGAGGAAGAGCAGAGAGGCCCCCACCGCGATGGTGACACTGAGCTCTGTCGAGTAATCCCGCGGGTTCTCCACCACTAGAGGCCCAGACTCCTTGTCGTCGCTCCAGGAGTCTTTGTCTTCGCTGTTGTAGGCCGGCGACATGGGGGGCCGCTTGGTGTTAAAGGGCCAGGTGGTCTTACCGTTGGGCCTCTTGGTGGACAGGGTGTTCTGCGTTGTATCTGGCGGGGGCACTTTGGTTGTGGTGGAGGTGTAGTGGAACATGTCGTGAAGATTGTACAGATGGGGCACAAGGTGCTTCCAGAAGGCCACTTTGGTGGCTCGGTAGTGGTCGCGGACCCGTGGCTTGAGGCCGATGTGAAGGTACAACTGGTCCTGGGGGTTGTACTTGGACCATGCAACTTCCTCAAAGCGGTTGGCCTTGGTGTGGATGAACTTTGTGTCCTGGGGAACGGGTTTGTTGGGATCCCTGCAGAGAAGACACAGATGCAATAGGATCGTTAAATAAGTTGACTTAAGCTGTGTTCACACACAGGCACTCTGAGCTGGACCAATGTAAGGAGATATACTGTATGTTGTGCATTTGGTCCAGTTTGCTTAGCGTTCACTTCATACGCAAATTTTTATCATGGGCTCAGAGGTTGCCCATTAAAAGTTAAAAGAATATGCATTGTGATGCAGTGTTAAAAATTGTATATAATTTTCTTTTTACACATTTTTATTTTATAGCACAAATGATGGTTTTGTAGTTACATACATTTGTTATTTTATATTGTGCCATCTTTACCACTTGAGATGTCATACTAATGTTAAAGTGCTGTGTGAAATTTACCACACACAGAGATAGAAGTTCCGGTCCTCACAAGGGGTCCTCGGTTTACAGTGGTCTCTACTTACAACGTTTCGTGGTTACGAATGGCGTGCAATGAATTAGTTTCCTACCCAATCAAGTTTGCAGTCCAATGACAGCAGCAAAGCTAAGGAATTTTTCTTTTTTTGTTGTTGTTAGTTTTTCCATTTCATTATTTTACATTTATGGCCTAGTAAGTGGATTTCTAGTGGATTTGAAATCCACTTACTAGTGGATTTGAAATCCACTAGTAAGTGGATTTCAAGGAGGCACTCACAAACACAAAAGAAAACACAACCTGTTTTTTGGGCCTTGAAAAAGCTCATGGCAGAACAGACTGCAGTTTTTAATTGAACTACATTGCACTACACTGGTCCCTACTAAACCTTCAGAAGCTGAATCCACTTCATGCAGTTCAATTCCCAAAACCACATGCACGGTTAATGCTCAAGCACAACATCTCCATGCAGCATTTGTAGGGCCTCTCACTCAGCAGACTACTAAACCTCAGCCATCTCGTCCCCAAACCCCCACTCCACAGCCACTACACTCGCCATCTCGTCTCCCTCCCCAGATGTTGCTCTTAATTCAGTTCGGATGCAGTCTGGCCACAAAAACCAGGGCAGGGGCTTTTTAAGTAAACACATATGAATAAATCAGCAGGCTTTAGGGCTCACGTCAGGAGGCATCTTGTTGTTGATAATCCAACACTGGTGGAGCCCTTCTGCTAATTGCTCAGGGAAGGCAGCGCAGTGTGCATTGGCATCTCGTGAACTGATGTAAAGTGGACCATATTAATCAAGATATTGAGTGGGATATGCGCAACCCACTGTGTGTGTGTGTGTGTGTGAGTGGCTACCAGGAAAAGCTCAAAAGACGGTGAGATATCTTTTTAGATGCAGTACTACGTTTGCGCTAAAGAGTTCACTGTTTCACTATTTGACATTTCAGGCTTGACGCTCTTTTGCATATTTATTATACTACTCATCATAAAGAAATCTCCCGCAATCAAACAAGTCTTTATTTCAATAAAGTGTCGTGGGTGGAAGTTCCACAGTCACCACTGTAACTTTTGTTTGCAAAGAATAGACCTGAAAAAGAATGCCGCAGCCTTGAAAACACAATAATCACTTGAGTACGAGAGGTTGAAAAGAAGCAAGGAGCCGCGTGACATTTCTACAAATGTCATGAAATTTCCCTTTGCGGGTTTGATTGACATGTTAGTGGCACGCCAAGTTCAAATTTATTTTGGGATTTAGAGAATATTTTTGGCATTGGACCTTATGTTTGGAAACTTTCAAACAAGAGAATTAAAAACAATGCCAGAAGGTCGTTTCACTGCTATCAATTTTTCTTTTTCAGGTCAGTGCTTCTGGGAGAGCTGAATAGGAAGAAAGGGATAGGTATGAGAGAGAGAGAGAGAGAGAGAGAGAGAGAGAGAGAGAGAGATAGAGATAGAGAGAGAGAGAGAGAGGTAAAACAAATTGAGATGGCTAAAGCTGAATCCCTGGACCTGGGCCCATGTCAGCAGAGCAGCCTGTAAATAACCACTTTTATTAGGCCCGTAATGATCCCCAATGAATATTGACAGGCAGACTATGATGACTTTGTAGCTGAATATCAGTAATTAAGTTTCAAAGCAGCAGCTGGTGGAGGTAAGGTCATATTGATCTCCCTGTGCACAACATGCCAGGGAACAGGACGTCAATGGAGACGTGCTTGTCTGCAGCCTGCCAGCCTCTTTCACACACACACACACACACACACGTACACACACTCACGCAAATCTCCACCGCCCATGTACATACACGCCCATGACAACAATGAGGGGGTCAGAGCAATCTCAGTTAATGGAAATTCCGGGCAGTTCCATATACGCCATGAAAGCTCACATCTCAGCTGGGTCAATTTGGCGAATTGTGATAACAAAAAGAGCTAAAAAGTACTTGGCTAAATCTCATAAACCAATCTGTGTCCGCAGGGAGCAGGTTTAGATAGAGTGCTAGATGCAGTTTAAAAAAGCTGTTTCAGCTGAAAATGAATGCACACAAAGAATTCGATAGGGCATCCATCTGTGGTTAAATTGACTTGAATGAACAACAAACATGCTTAGGTAATGCCTGCCATTGCAAATAGCTGTAAATTGATGAACAACTTGCTGAAACACACACAAAATTGATGGTGTATGATATTTTTTCTAAGTCAAGACGTGATTTAAATAACACTGGTTACAGTCATATAAGAAAACCTTATAAGGAAAATGATGGTGTTTCTGACCTATGATTTATACATATACAGTATATAGACATGCTAACAATCAAACACTAACCTGATAAAAGTGTCAGCCCATCTCCCAAATTTCGGAATAGCAGCAAAGGAAAATTATAAAATATTAAATACAATATATATATATATATATATATATATATATATATATATATATATATATATATATATATATATATATATAATATAATAAATATTAAAATATAGCAATCTGAATAGGGCATGCAGATTTGACTCTAAATGCTGATCAGATAAACTCTGGTGTTAAAAATGGCGCTAAAGGCCTGATTTACTAAAGACCTGCACATGCAAAAACAAGTGATGAAAATGATGAAGCTAATCTACTAACCGGGCAAACCCAAGATTGGATGGGCAGTCAGGACAAGTTAAACAAAACATGGATTTTACATGGTTTCAGGCTTAACCCAAATTAATGGAACAAAAGATTTATTTTCTTTAATTTTGTAATATGCTGTGTGTCTTCCACTAACACTTCCGATACCATCATTTCAAACTTTCTTTTGCACTTGAGCTGTGGCTGGACTTCAGGCACTGGAGGAGGATTTTTACACTGATAAAAGGTGTTTTAATGGCCTTTCACACCCATTCTGATGTGTTCACAAGCTTGTGGTACCATGAAGCACAGCTTCCATTGTCCCCGCTGCCTCTCTGCTTGGCCTACTGACCCACTCTGACCTTGGCTAGTCATACGTGTTTAAAACTAGAGTATGTAACACTTTAATTTTTGTTTTGTTTTTGTTGTTTTACAAAAAAAACATCAACCTCATTTTCACCCTTGTTTGGCTGCCCAAGAAGGTGCTTGACGTAAAATAAACAACGTTTATACCGTCCAAGCAATGTATGCACAAAACAACAACTGCCGCTTCCGTGGAATCCCTTTTTTCCCATTTGCTGTTCTTTACAACAGACGAAAAATGTTGTAGAATGATCACATACGCCTACGTCATAACGAATTGACGGGTCCGTTGTAATACTGAATTAGAGCGTAGGGGGTGACAACTTACATAATATAGGTTTAAGTGTTGCCGTTTTTTTTTTTGTGATTGACTGGGAGTTTGTGGATGTAAGTAAGTTTATGTACGGGGAGGCTGTGGTTCAATTGGTAGAGCCGGTCATCCAGTGACCGAAGGGTCGACGGTTTGAATCCCGGCTCCGACTGTCCGCTGTCAATGTGCCCTTGGGCAAGACACAGCCAAAAAATGCTGCCACTGGGACTGGCAGCACCTCGCATGGCAGCAGCCGCCCATTAGTGTATGAAAGTGTGCGTCAATGAGTGAGCATCTGTAAAGCGCTTTTTTTTTTTTTTGGGCACCGTGATGGTGTAATTAAAGCGCTACATAAATGCAATCCATTGACCATGTGCAGTATGTTTTCGTCTCTTAGGCTTGTGTAGCTGTCTTCCTATGTGAACGTGCCTTTGCATTACAGATGCAATCCAGGTGTAATGACTTAAGGGCCGCACGTGCACTGTAGTGGAGACAGTGATCTTCTCCAGCCTTAAAATGAAATTTTTAAAGCTTCTCCATGAGAAGATGTGCCACATGCATGACAAACTCAACTATGCTTATACTTTATATGTATGACAGTTAGAACAACTCTAGGCTCATTATCTATTCCAAACACTGTCTGGAAGCTCTGATGTAAAAGGTAGATAAGGGGATAGAATGAATATCATTTTTCCCTTTCCCATGTACCTCCCTCCTCTTTTCATCCTGATATAATTTGAAGCGCTTGAATGATCATAGACCTAGACATCACCAAATCTGAAAAGACACGTTTAACTGCCCCAAGGCAGAAGACAAAAATCTATTTTCACTACACTCAACATCTCTGAATTCCAGAGCTAAGTTATAGCCTCACCATATAATGCGAAGTGAGGCACATTAAATCTGAGGCACTGATGCTCATTTTGCTAAGCTGTTAAAATATGCAAAGTTAAAGCCTTTTGAAGGTTGAGGTTATTGTTGTTAACGTTGTGTAACAAATGCGTCACCTGCAGCTGTTTATCTACTTACCAGGTAACACAAAGTAAGCATTTCATTTGAATTTTCACTCCAAACACTTTACCTTGCATTCTGAGTTGCTTTTTCTTAAACACGTTTTATCTAATACTTGTCAGCTGCTTCGTAGGACAGCGTGCAAATTATCAGGCCGTGCTCTTTTGCCCTTGGTGTGGTTGTATGCTGGGGTGGACGGCTGAGTGATGCATGCTTTATATTTAATGGCAGCCTTCAGTTCAATGGGCTAAGTGATGCGAGGCGAAACGATGTGACTTTGGAGAGTGCTGAGGTGTTGGAGGACACAGCTCTTGGACCATTCCTTATTATTTTTTTCATTAAATGAGCAGCAAAAACGAAACTCCTTCAGTACATTATCTGTATTCCTTTTTCTGTATTGAAACCACCATATCAATAGTCTACATTTGTTAAAGTTGTCATTTATCAATATAACAACCACTAACTTATGGACGTCACTATATAGATTTACGTCCCCTCCTCTCATTCCATTGAGCCCTTGGCATGGACACTGATCAATGGTATCCACACCCCTTAACGAGCTACTTCACTTCTTACCTTCTCAGATCCAAATCCAAATATTGCCGACAATAGTAACAATCAATCTCCAATCAATTGAGTGCCTAATTCAGTGGAGTGGACATAGAGCTGTTTGTGGCCATGGTGTTTCAACGACTGCAGGTTGGGTACTACGTGTGGAAATGATCTGTGATTAATCGGCTTGACTATAACCAGGAGAGGTGCTGTCAATTCAGTCTCAACTATTATCTGGTCTAAAGAAGAACAGCACAATGTTAACAAGGGCCTACATCCAATCTGCTCAACAACACGGGCATGTTAACAGAAGTCCAGGACATTCAGAGAGCAATTCTCCCATCACTCGATAGCAACTCCATACACCGATGAAAGTAAACAGAGCAATAGCCAAGCTAGTACAAAGGTTAGACAAGTTAGCATGTCAGTATCTCTGCATTACTTAAACCAGGGACGTCAAACGTATGGCCCGCATGCCAGAACCGGCCCGTCAGGGGTTGTGATTCGGCCCTTGAGGATAGAGAACACATTCACTGCCATTTTTAAATACAATTAACTGTTGTTGCTAATTTTGGCCACTGGAGGGTGCACGGACAACCCCTTCCCAAAGTCGTAGAAAGTCTGGTCCCTCTGTGAACTCACCGCACTGCTCTGTCATTGGTTAAATCGGCATCACATTGTTTATGGGCACCGTGTTGTTACGCAGTGTCTCCATTTCCCCCATAGGTGTGTGGTTAACTGCAGTGGCTTTGACCAGTTTTTGCCATTTTGTTAACACAAGACCACCTTCCACAACAGCACACAACACTCCAGAACTACAAGCCCAGCTAGTGCAAAAAAAGAAAAGAGACACAAAATGTAATTCAAGACTTCCTTTAAGAGGAATATAAACATAAATGACATGAGACTGAGGCTTTCCAGCTAAAATGTAGATACTGTATTTAAATATGTTATGTTCTTTAAAAAAAAAAATTCTTAACGTCATATTGTTATTTCTATTTCAAGTGTATGTTCGATACATTTTGTGATGTATATTTCAATTTTCTTCAAATAAAAAAATCTGTGCAATACCTGAATGTTAATAATTACAGTACCACCATGTCATAATATGGAAATTATCCCAAATGTGAATATTAATAAATAATTCTATTTTGTGTAAATCAGTGTGTCTTTTTGAAAATTAATTTTTCTCAATGCTGCAAATTATGAGATGCCTAACGGATTTTCATTGTTCCTGTGGCAGTGACAATAAAGTCACGAACAGATGGCCGGACATTCTCCTCCAGGAATTTTTGGTAGACAGCAGAATACATGGTTTCATTCATGGTTTATCACACAGTTACTTTCTTTCTGATTTGCTCCTGGATTTCTTTAGATCTTGGCATGATGTCTAGCTTTTGAGGATCTTTTGGTCTGCTTCACTTATTCAGGCAGGTCCTATTTTTAGAGCATGAGAACAGGTGTGCCAATATCACGCCTGGGTGTGGCTACAGAAATTGAAATATGAAATGATAAACCAGTTAAGTGTGTGTGTGTGTGTTGTGTGTCTGTGTGTGTGTGGGGGGGGGGTTGCGGTCAGCCATGGCCATGTAGGTTTGGATTCCCCCCCTGCCCCGGAGCACATTGGCGGAAAGGCGGCATGTCACGGTAACACACTATTAACAATTGTTGTTGCGGCTGCCTTGACTTCCAAATGTTCGACTGGCCGCAGCAAAAGAACAAAAACAAAAATGCCATAAGTAAATAGAGAGGGAAATCACAACTCTCGAGTTCTTTGAAGTTTGTGACCGAGCACGACTGACCAATGGTCAAGCAGAACAACAGCGAGGTACCGTCCTTGACAAGTCACTATATTGACGGGGATATTCAAATGAAAATTCGGTTTACAAACTAATGTTATTGAGTTTTATGCATTCACTGTATTTGCATCTATTGAGTTTTTGGCCTTAATTCTAAGCGGTATGTGTGGAGAAAAACTTGTTGCTTCATTCCCAAAAAGACTCATGGCTGTATTAGCTCAAAAGGGTGCTTCTACTAAATACTGAGCAAAGGGTTCAAATACTTAAGGCTGTGTGATATTTCAGTTTTAGTTTTTTAATAAATCTGCAAAAATTTCAACAATTCCATTTTTTCTCTGTCAATATGGGGTGCTGTGTTTCTATTAACGAGGAAAGAAAATGAATTAATATGATTTTAGCAAATGGATGCAATATAACAACGAGTGAACATTTTATGGTGGTGTGAATACTTTCCGTACCCACTGTACATAGTCGCTGGAGACAAAGCAATCAATCCTGTATATTTTAGCTCAGCTAGAGTAGTATTATTTTAGTAGGCTCTACAGACTAATGAGAGAGTAAGATGGAGCAGGGATAGGGAAAGACCAAAAGAATAAATAAAGAATCAACACATGACTGTGCTGTGCTCTTTAACTATACCTAGCAAGACCTTGCACAGCATGTGGCAGTACTCACACACAGATGAGGGAAATAAGCACAAGCCAGCAGTAAAAAAAAAAACACAAAAAAACAACCAATTGGAAAGTTGGACTGACATATTTATAGCACTAATGATATGTAGTGACTGATCTTTGATTCCTTTTCATCATTCTGTCTTTTTCTGAAGTGCTCCGCCAGTGCTTTTGGATGTCTGTGCACACGCTGTGCTTCTATTTGTTGTTTGCGATTGTGTGAAAGTTGCAGCATGTGGACACAAGACAAAGGTTTTGGAGGCACGGTTCAAAGGTTGTTGTCGAAGAAAATTCATGTGATATAATTGGTTTGTTATCTGCAGTGATGCCACTCTAATATGATGACTTTTTTTTTTTTTTTCAAGTAAACTAATACATGACTATTTCCAGACCGGTAATCAAGTTACTTATCCAAGTCACTGTGTGTAATGTGTAATTGGCCCGAAAGAAATGTGACAACAAACTCAAGACAAAAAATTGGAGGAATGTTGAAATGGAATTGTAAGTTAGCTGTTTAAGAAGTTAATGGCAAGAGGGAAGAGGCTGTTGGAATGTCTGCTTGTTTTAGTTTGCATCGTTCGGTAGCGGGCGGCACGCTGGCCGACAAGTTAGAGCCTCTGCCTCACAGTTCTGAGGTGCGGGGTTCAATCCCCGGCCCCGCCTGTGTGGAGTTTGCATGTTCTCCCCGTGCCTGCGTGGGTTTTCTCCGGGCACTCCGGTTTCCTCCCACATCCCAAAAAAACATGCATGGTAGGTTAATTGACAACTCTAAATTGCCCGTTGGTGTGAATGTGAGTGCCAATGGTTCTTTGTTTATATGTGCCCTGCGATTGGCTGGCAACCAGTTCAGGCTGTACCCCGCCTACTGCCCGATGATAGCTGGGATGGGCTCCAGTACTCCCGCGACCCTTGTGAGGAGAAGCGGCTCAGAAAATGATGGATGGATGGATGTTCGGTCGCGCCTACCTGAGGAAAGGAGCTGGAAGAGGTGGTGACCAGGATTTGGAGGGTACAAGAGGATTTTGCATGCTCTTGTCTTACCGTGCAAGTCCTCAAGGGTGGGTAGGGGGGTACTGACAATCTTTTCAGCAATTTTGATTGTCCGTTGCAGTCGGAGTTTGTCCTTTTTTGTTGCAGCACCAAACCAGACTGTTTTGGAAGAACACGGGACTGATTCGATGACTGCGGTATCGAACTGCCTCAAAAGCTCCCGTGGCAGGCCATGCTTCCTCAGAAGCCGCAGGTAGTACATCCTATGCTGGGCCTTTCTGAGGATAGAGTTGATGCTGATCTCTCACTTCAGGTCCTGAGCGACTATAATTCCAAGGAACTTGAAGGTATCAACGGTTGACACAGGGCAGTTGGACAGCGTGAGGGGCAGCTGTGGCGAAGGATGCCTCCTGAAGTTCATGATCATCTCTACAGTCTTGAGCGTATTGAGCTCCAGGTTGTGTCGGCCGCATCACAGCTCCAGCCGCTTCACTTCCTGTCGATACGCAGACTCGTCACCGTCTTTGATGAGGCCGATGACTGTGGTGTCGTCTGCAAACTTCAGGAGTTTGACAGCCGGGTGCGTTGAGGTGTAGTCGTTCGTAGAGAGAGAAGAGCAGCAGAGAGAGGACACAACCTTTGGGCGCCTCGGGGTCCAGCAGTGGACCTGTGACGCTCTTGAGGTGGTCCAGGTCTGCAGGTTTCTTGGGAACTGGAATGATGGTGGAGCGTTTGAAACAGGATGGTACTTCGCACAGTTCCAGAGATCTATTGAAGATCTGTGTGAGGAGTGGAGCGAGCTGATCCACGGAGACTTTGAGGCAGGATGGGGACACAAGGTCTGGGACTGCCGCTTTGTTAATATTTTGTTGTTTGAAGATGCGTCTCACATCCTGTTCGTGGATGGTCAAAGCAGACGTCAGAGGTGTGATGGTGGTGCGGCTGGGTGGGTGTGGGGTGTGAAAGTGTCCTTTTCAAATCTGCAGTAGAAGGTGTTCAAATTGTTGGCTAGTGTATTATTGTTCTCAGCTTGGGGTGATTGTCGCTTGTAATTGGTCAGCGATTGTAATGCAATGCAATGTTTTGAATGTTCTTTTATCTAAATATGTTCTTTATGTCATCTTCTGCTAATGTAGCCAGCATCTATCTCTCCCTGCATCATTGATACAGTCGCAATTCCGTTGCCTATCAATCCATCCATCTGCTTTGTTCTTTCATCTACATTGTCACTCTGTCCATCGTGCCATCCATTGTTCCATCTGTCTGTTCATCCAAACATTGCTCCATCCTGTTCTTCCATACTTATGTCTATATGTCTGACTATCCTTGTCAATCAGCACCTCTGTTTATCTGTTGATCCATAAATTTGAATATCCATCAATCTGTTGATCTATCCTTCTGTCCATCCATTAATCCATCTATCTAGCTGTCCCTCTGTCAATCAATCTATCTGTCCAACTATCACTCTGTTATCTATTCTTTGGACTGTCCATTGGTCTTCTTCTGCTGCTATTTATCTATCTATTAGTCCTTCTATAGATATTAGGAAAAAGACAATGCTAACTGGAACGACAGTTCCATCCAGGCATCATTTGTCCGTCCAACTATCCCTCTATTCATAAATCGCGGAACTATATCACCATTGTCACCCCTAAAAAAGAGGAAACACACACACTCACAACCATGCACAAAATTGTACACGCACACTAAGAAGATTTGACAGTGAGTACCCTGTGTGTTCTTTTATGTTCGGTGACTATGATGAAAAAAAAATGTGCAAGGGATGGAATTTGCTCTGTAAAGATGACACATGAGAGCCAGGGACAGGAAGGGCTTTAGGGGGAAAGCCGGTATCATACACACAGTTGACATGCAGCACAAGTGTCTCAACATAGCGTCACACATGTTTTGACAGGCGGTTTACAGTTGAGGAGAGGAAGTGCGATCTGGGTTCGCTCATCGTGAGCATTTGGAAAAGGGGGAAGGAATGAGAACTGCTGTTGCGAGCTTAGAAGTCAAAAGGAATTCAACCAGATCCTAATTAAAGTGATGTCCTCCAGAGCCAGACTGGACTTGGGTGGCGCTGGAGTGAGCTGTTTATCCCCAAGTGTGGTATAAATGAGGACAATGAACTATAGGAAATAGGCTTGAGGAGTCTTCACCAAGAACTGATGGTACAGTCCTTTATTTGGAATAAAATGACTCTTTGAAGAAGCACAGAGTGTTTTCTGTAGGTGCACAGAACAAGATGATGATGCTCAACTCATCATGTAACTTCACACACATGCATATACAGTGTATATATATATATATATATATATATATATATATATATATATATATATACACATATATATATATATATATATCCCATTTCCATTGTAGGGATATTGTCTAAAACGTAAATCAAAACAGAATACAATGATTTGGAAATCATTTTCAACCTATATTCAATTGAATACACTACAAAGATGATGCAGACTGATGAACGTTATTGTTTGTTGCAAACATTCTCTCATTTTGAATTCGATGCAACAGCTTTAAAAGAAAGCTGGGACAAGAGCAACAAAAGACTGGGAAAGTTGAGGAATTCTCAAAAAAACACCTGTTTGGAACATACCACCGGTGAACAGGTTAATTGGAAACAGGTGAGTGTCATGACTGGGTATAAAAGGAGCATTCCAAAAAGGCTCAGTTGTTTACAAACAAGGATGGGGTGAGGTTTAACACGTTGTGAAAAACATTGTGAACAAATAGTCCGACAGTTTAAGAACAACATTTCTCAAGGTACAATTTCAAGGAATTTAGGGATTTCATCATCTACGGTCTGTAATATCATCAAAAGATGCAGAGAATCTGGAGAAATCTCTGCGCGTAAGCGGCAAGGCTGAAAACCAACAGTGAATGCCCGTGACCTTCTATCCCTCAGGCGGCACTGTATTAAAAACCGGTGAAACGGATATTCAGAAAAAACATTGTCAATTAACAGTTCATCGCTACGTCTACAAATTAAAGTCAAAACTCTACCATGCAAAGCAAAAGCCATATATCAACAATACCCAGAAACAACGCTATGTAGTACTGGACTGGCCTGCCAGTAGCCCAGACCTTTCTCCCATTGAAAATGTGACACACACTATAAAGTGCAAAACTTCTGAGAAAGCACGGCTTGCCACGGGAGGTGCTGAGGCAGTTCTACACAGCGGTCATCGAATCAGTCCTGTGTTCTTCCATCATAGTCTGGTTTGGTGCTGCTACAAAAAAGGACAAACTCCGACTGCAACGGACAATCAAAACTGCTTAAAAGATTGTCGGTACCCTCCTACCCACCCTTGAGGACTTTCACACTGCCAGAACTAAGACAAGCGCATGCAAAATCCTCTCGGACCCACCACATCCCGGTCACGGGCTCTTCCAGCTCCTCCCCTCAGCTAGGCGCTACCGATCAATGCAAACTAGAACTAGCAGACTTTCCAACAGCTTATTCCCTCTTGCAATCAACTTCTTAAACAGCTAACCTACAATTCCATTGCAACATGCTGCCAATTTTTTTTTTTAGTTTGTTGTCACATTTCTGTCAAGCCAATTATAAATTACTCGTTCACTCACTGTAGTAGTCTCGCCATGCTGCACGATTTGCATATCTGTTTTTGACCAATACTGGCCACTCATGCCAGAATAGCATCTGCACCACTTGCACACTGACTGAGGAGTATTTGCAACATTTGCACAATCAACATTGTCCCAGATTATCGCAATACTAGTCACTTTAAACTGCATACATTCCTCTCGGCGCCCTTTGCACAATGATCATTGCACCGGACTATTGCTATAATAGTCATTCAAACTGCTCTAAGTGCTAGAGGACTCTGCATCTTTTTGCACAATTGTCAAAAAAAATAATAATATTTTTTTACCGGCATTACCAGATAACTAGCAACACTTTATTGCTCAGTGACTGTTTTTCTCAATGTCTTTATGTCTCAAAAGTGTTCCATCTGTTGTCGTACTAGAGCGGCTCCAACTACCGGAGACAAATTCCTTGTGTGTTTTTTGTACATACTTGGCACATAAAGATGATTCTGATTCTGATTCAGATTCTGAGCATACTTGTAACATTCCACCTACAAAGCTTAAACAATTAGTGTCTTCAGTTCCCAAATACTTATTGTACTGTGTACTGTACTGTACAAAAAGTATTTGCCCCCTTGCTGATTTCTCATTCTTTTGAATATTACCATTTACATCCATTTTCTGTCCCGCTTATCCTCACTAGGTTCGCAGGCTATCCCAGCTATCTTCGAGCGAGAGGCGGGGTACACCCTGAACTGGTCGCCAGCCAATCGCAGGGCACATATAAACAAACAACCACTCGCACTCACTTTCAAACCTACGGGCAATTTCGAATCTTTAATCAACCTACCATGCATGTTTTTGGGATGTACCTGGAGAAAACCCACGCAGGCACAGGGAGAACATGCAACCTCCACACAGGCGAGGCCGGGATTTGAACCCCGGTTCTCAAAACTGTGAGGCAGATGTGCTAACTAGTCCTTCACCGTGTCTCCACCTTTTAATATTTATCACACTAAAATGTTTCAGACCTTCAAGCCAATTTTAATATCTCACCTATAAAAATGCAGTTTTTAAATGAAAATGTTAGTTATTAAGGGAAATAAAATCCAAACCTATCTGGCCCTATGTGATAAAATAAATGCCCTCCTTTGTTAAATCATGAGTTAAGTGTGATTAACCATAGTTTTTGGACAGCTGAGTTAAATTTCACTGGCAACACTCAGATTATGTGTTGTTAAAATAACATAGAACTTGAGCTATTGGTCTGGGACTGCTTCAGGAACTGGATGACTACTAGACTTTCCACCGATCTGATCGGCTTGATCGGAATCGGCCAATAATGAGCATTTTATGCTTATCGGCTGATCAGCTTTAATATCATAATTCGCCGATCTGATCAATGACGTCATTGATCGGCTCCGCAATAGACATTTACTCTGCGTCGCCATCGTGTACAGTATATTTGAATCCAAAAGCTAGTTTATTTTTAACCTTGTCGCATGTCTTTTGACATAGTATTGTAAATATCTGACTGGCAATAAAGTTATTTTTAAAAAAACGTTGGCGGTGTGGGACAGACAACACTTCTGAGACAGACAACACGTAATGTCTGGATCAGACTAAAGGACAAATTTGGTCTTTCATGATTGCACTATGTGAGACTAATGCAATAAAATCTTGTATTCCGATACCACCGCTTATCGTCTGTTACGATCACTGGGCTTTACCTTGTTAAATCAAACACGATTGGATACACTCGTTACCATGGCGACGACAACAACAATGGATCACGTGTATGATAAGAACGAAATGAGAAAAAACGTGGTGTTGGTCACCGGTGCTCAGGACAGGACTTTAATTCAAGGACTGCTTGAGGTATGTTCACATACTTTTAATATAATACGGCTCGCACGCAGGTGATTGGACCAGTGATAGGTTATCGTTTTTTTTAAAACCCAAAAATCCTGATCGTGTAAAGCCGAATGACTACCAGAATATGCTGCAACAAGACCACTTCTGATTGCCACCCCCCATGGTGATGGTGTGATGATCTGAAACAGGTGTGATACATATGCAAAAACAAACAGTAATCAGGAAGGGGGTAAATACTTTTTACAGCACTGTACATAAGTATATAACTACTGTTTATACCTGATCACGTTTGTTAGCAGTTTGGTCTTAGGTTGAGGTCTGTGCTGTATGGCGCAATATTGTAATTATACATAGTCATTATAGATTTGCTAAAATTTCATGTACATATGAGGTACACAAGTCATTCTCTATACTTTCTGTGTATGTCTACCAAGTTATGTTCTGAATATGCTTAGACAAAATAGGCAGAGGAGACAGCTGTTGGGTCCGACCTCAGTGGTTCGCCTGAGGAGCCAAACAGCTGACATCAGTCCATCTGCACTTGTCTGTCATTAGCAGCTCATGCATCAAGTTGTGCTGGTGGCCACGCTGGCCTATAAGCCAGACGTTTGGATGTCAGAGTCAACCTGATTGAGCAGTGGATGATGTAGACACTGTCTGTCCCCTCCCCCCCACAGTATAGCCCCCTCAAGATGAGATCAATAGCTTGCTAGCATGCATGGATTGTCTAATTAAATTTCAGTTATTCGAAATGATGAGTAGTTGTGCAAAAATGGCCTTGTACTTTGTAATGGCCAGAGGTGAAATTGAGAATGGAGGTAGGGAGGGTCACCCTGGGCTTGAGTGAGCGTCTGGGTCCAAGCTGAAGAAATCAATACCAGCGAGGGCAACTGTTGCCTCTCTGATAAGTCATGGTATCTTTCAGGACCTGACTACAATGGAGCACAGATAGCATTTTCAACTCCCCCGTCCAAAATAAAATACCGAAAGGTGCAGACACAGACGCATACAGGCCTTGTACTCAATCCAAAAAGTCAGCTGAGCATTGCATTGCACACACTCTGGAGGTACATTTAATTTTCCTCGTTTTCAATGTGTCACATTTATTTCAAAGACACCTCTAAAAAAAATATCAGTTACTTTTTTTTTTCCCCAGTCCCAAATGTGCCCTTTGTGGCACTTCCTTTTTGCTACATCCTATTTCATGTGGTACACAACTCCCTTTAATAGGACTCTGATTGGATTTCTTCTGCAACTTTCCACTGATAATGTTATAATATAGTGCAGCAAGTTTTGATTTAAAACTCGTTTAACTTTAAAACTCGTTTAACTTGACACATTTAATTAATACAGAAATGTCCTGATATCACCTTGTTTATTCCTTATATCATATCACTGTATAAACTTTACTGGTTTTTTTTATGTTTTTTTTTTTTATAGAATCCTGACAACATCCTAACAATAGTCACCTTAATAAGGGGCCTCAAAGATAGGCATTGACTCACCCAGTCTTGGCAAAGTTGGTCCAGTAGGTCATTACCACAGCACTGAGCATGACATCGTTCTTTGAGAAGTTGCAGGGGAAAAGGTCAGTTGGACCGATCATTGGAATTCCAAAAACATACGGCACCTCATCCCCGTGGGCGGCATCTGACCAGGCAGGCTTCATGAGACTCTGGCAGTGGTGGTAGAAGGCATAAAAGTAGGTGGGTGAGCCATAGCGAGCATGGAGATCTGCCGTTACAACAGAGGGCTCCACCCACTGGTGGTCGGTGAACAGAGCCACCAACGTTTTGCGCCTGGTTTCTGGATTTTCCTTGTCTGCCCAGTCTGTGTACATGAATTTAATGGTCTCTCTCAGAGTGTCTTTACCCTCCGGGTATCCGTACAGACTGTCCACAAAGTCAGACACAGAGAAGTCAAAGTCATTTCCAGAGACACCGTCCTCGGAGTCCACCACATTCTCCACAAAGCGCAGCCCCTCGCCTTGGTTGACCCCCAGCATTATATCATAGTTGAGGAACTCACCCTGCTCCATAAGGATCTCAGGGTCATCTGGTATGACGTCGCCATCGATTACAGGTCCAAAAGACACGTGGTACCTTGCGGGTTGTATGTCCTGCTCCACAAGCTCCCTGGAGCTCTTCTTCCTCAGACAGTCCACCATGTCTAATGTGTCCAAGACGTTACAGCCCACCTTCTCCGCCAGAAGACGTGTATACTTGACCGGCTGGTAATTCACCGCCCAGCTGGACAGCGCTGAGCCGCTCTGAATGATGGCTCGGTGGAAGAGGCCTGCACAAGAACACAAAGAACAGATCATACTTGGTGTGTCTCATGGATAATTCAGTTAGGTGCTACACAACACAATAGCTGTTCATTTGGCTGCTGTCATATTCGAGACCTGACTGTCAGCTGCACAGCTGATAAGAACAACAAAGCCCAGAGTGACAACAAGTTCTTGCTCCCGCATTGGACAATAATAGATGCCTACAATAATAGAATCATGTCTGTGATAATGAACGCACAGATGGCCTGGTCTTACAGACTGCTTGCAGAGAAACAAGAGCACCGGCACTCTGTCATTTCCCTTCCCATCTCTACAACTCCCACAGTAATAATCTGTATGCTCGTCTGAGGCAGATGCTGCAAATATGGCGCTGCAGTTTTTTTTTTGCCACAATGAGAGAATGCACAGAAACAATGCATAAAAACAGAAGGAACATCCATCCATTTTCTGTACCGCTTATCCTCACTAGGGTCCCGGGCATGCTGGAGACTAATCCAGCTATCTTCGGGCAGGAGGCGGGGTACACCCTGAACTGGTCGCCAGCCAATCGCAGGGCACATAGAACAGAAGGAACATGAAAATAAATATTCAGGGAAGTAAGGTCTGCAAAGCTGAATACATTTTAACTTTAAATCATTCATTAATTTTCTACTGCTTATCTTATTCAGGGTCACGGGGAAGCCGGAGTCAACACCAGTTGACTGGATGGGGTACAAACTGGACTGATAGCAGTAAAGACTCACTGTTATCCAAATAGTATCTCGCTCTGATAACTGAGCTACTACAGAAAAGGTGTCAATATTTGTTGTCCATACATTTTACAAAAGTGGAATCAAAAGTAATTGGATTTCTCCTCAACCTCCAAAAGGCTTGGACTAAAGGTGAAAGCCTTCTGGATTTAAAGTGAAACGACCACTAAATTGTCTTGTTGCTTTCAAATCAACTTTTGTGGGTTACTAATGACCTGGATGACTGAGAATCTACATATACTGTTGAATTCTTGCTCTTCATACATATATTCACGGTTCTATTTTTGTCATTGTTATCGTGTTATTCTACAAGTCATGGACATTGAATGATATATCAATCACTTAGCTGGTTATTCATGAAAGTCTCTCTCTATTGCCATTTACCTTTTATAGATACAACTACTTATACAACTGTTTATTGTATTTATTTTTTTAGCCCCCCATTGAAAATGTCCATGAACATTTCCTTCTACTTGACATTGTGGGTGGACTGCTATAAATAAAAGTAAACTACACTTTATGTACGGAATAAATGAAGTTGTGCAGATTTATTTGCCAAGAAAATACAACTTGGTGGAATACACTGAAAGAAAGCGCTTGTGATGTATGGCAATAAAAAACATTACGACACCGACCTCCTATGATGTTAGTTGATAGTGTTTTGTGTGTGTAGCGGAAACCAACACAAACAAATATACAGTCTCATAGGTTCTCTCCCAAATTAAATCACTGTTTAGTTGCAGTGCAGAATAAAGGAAATCCGAGATGACTTTCCACCACAAGGCATACATCCCAAATAGGAAATATAATTTCCTCAGAAATAATTAAATTGCACCCCTCTGAAAATGTTTCACATTACATAGAGCAGATTAAAGGTGACATCTCCTCTGTTTGCGATATGATTTCCTCGCATCTTTTATCGTGTCTCAGCATTACAGCACCAGTGCTGCTTTACCAATCTTTGAGTCAGAGGCCAAGATTCAACTGCTTGACCATGCTGCTTTATTGTTTATGTCATCGTTATGGTCACAGTGATGGAATTCCACTGACATTGTGATGGTGGCAGGCCCAAAAGACGCCAAGTCATTACGAGTGGTAACAAGATGTTTCCACTACGTCGTGTGGAGACACATGCTGGCATGCAGAGTTCAAGAGTAATATTTCAACATCAGTGTGGGTGGCTGCTGAAGTCTCTGTGCTTATGAGGTAAACAGAAGACTTAAGTGCCAGATATATCACTTTGGTAGCCTTAATCAGTGGCAGCGGGGGGCTTATTTCTTCTTGGCAAAGATTAAGTGTTTATTTACACTCCCATTTACATTTGATCGCAAGTAGTAAGTAGAATTAATTTGTCTGCATGGGTGAACTGTTAAATGTTTTTTAAAGTTACACTACAAGGTACACTTTGCTGTAGGTTCTGATAGTAATACCTTCTGTGCGGATGTTGTGTGAATGCTGAGACAAGCAACAGCACAGAAATTGCTGTGCACCAAAAATATCCATATTTTTAAAATCACGCTTAATAGAAAAATCATCTCTAAAAAAAAAAAAAGTTCAAATCTATTCAAGAGCAAAATGTGCAGGTTGTTCCGGACTAGGGCTGCACGATATTGGAAAAAAATGACATTTTGAATTTTTATAAACCTGTGATATACTGTACATTGCAATATGAAAAAATACAGGATAACACTTGTGACGTGAAAACCAGCACACATTTCTCTTTTTCCCCTCTCTATGTTATTTCGGCAGTTTATAGTAGTTTCAGTAGAAAAGAAATTATGCAAAAAACTTTTACTGCGTCATTTGTGTGAAGTCTACACAGTATTTAAATGCACTGTAGTATTGAGTAGGTAACAGTCCGGACACAAAGTTGAAATAATTTATTTTCATGCCCAGTTATACTGCACCACATTCTAGCACTTAATTTTTTAAAATCAATCTGTTATTTTAAACACACGTTTTAACATAATATGCATTTTATTTTATTTCTATATTTGAGTACAGTAGTTTAAAAGACACACTTTGTTGTGTACACCTGAGTACACCCCTCTGTCCCCCCAAATGTAATCTGTTGCGACGCACATTAATTTCATTCTGAAGAGCGATACATGAAACGCAGCTGGTGTACATTGTTTCCTGTGTCCTCATTTATAGTTATCATACAATGAGATAAGTATATAACAGTCTGGGCTGCTCTGTGTGTTGTTTGAAGGGTTATAATCAGAGGTGGGTAGTAACACGCTATGTTTACTCCGTTACATTTACTCAAGTAACATTTTGGATAAATTGTACTTGTCAGAGTAGTTCGAATGCACCATACTTTTTACTTTTACTTGAGTATTTATGTTAAGAAGAATCGATACTTTTACTCTGTTACAATCATCAACATGCCACTCGCTACTTTTATTTATCCATTATTGCGTGCGCGATCTACTTTTATACTTCATCTTTGACTTCCGCGTAGGGTGCCGTTGCGCCAATCCAACGTGATCACTCGTGTCATTTGACTTCAAGTCACCAATCATACGGTACAAGGAAGTCACATGACCGCACACAAAGCCTTCACAGGCCTATCAAAATGACTCATTTTGGGGGGGAAAAAAACAGCCACGCGAGTGTTTACTTTAGAGACTCCAAAAAACAACAGCTTTTTGTTTTGCGTCTGTCCAAACGTGGATATTTCAGCCCACTTCGGACTTGAGAAAACATCCTGCAGGAACTTGCAGATGTTTCTATTGTTGTTTTGGCAGTGCACCTTGCAACATTAGCCCTATTTTATGGTCATAAAACACTGTAAAACATGATTCTTGGTGATATGTGCCATGCTGTATGTAATCTTAATCTCTCTCTCTCTCTCTCTCTCTCTCTCGCTTTCTCTCTCTCACACACATTCACACTATCAATAAGTCTGGTCAGCAAACAGCTTCTTTATTCGGTCATTTAAGTGAATAAAGGAAATAATGTTTCATGCCCAATGCATGTGTTGTTGGTTTATGGGGACTTGAAATGGTGGCAGGTGTGTGTGGACTCCCATAAAATATTTTTATATTATTTGACGGTCATGCTCTGATCTTTTATTTATTTTTATTTTTTTTATCAGAAGTTACTCATCAGTTACTCTAAGTAGTTTTTTTCACTGAGTACTTTCTCTTACTCATGTAAATATTTGGAGGACTACTTTTTACTTTTACTTAAGTCATATAATTCTAAAGTAACAGTACTTTTACTTGAGTACAATATTTGGCTACACTACCCACCTCTGGTTATAATCTACCGTAACGTCGACGGTAATCTTATTTGTATGTCCCTCTGCTGGTCTTTGTTAATATTACAGTTGATTCACTGCATATTAAGTACACTAACATCGCAGCGGACCCTGCGATTTTGTCTTTTGCGCACACGTACATAGCGATGACGATGCTCAAACAATATATCATCCAGCCCTATTCCGGATGGATTATCTATTCTGAAGAACCTATCTCAGTTGAGACAACCTAGACTGATCATTTACAATTGTGTTTGTGAACTGCACACTGAATGAGAATTCATCCCCTGCCACCTACATTTAAATCAGCTATGTGAACCACTCTAATTGCAATGATGCAAAGACAATAGATATTGTAGACATTGACATAGCAATAATGTGAAACATGCGGTCTCATTTGCTAAAATGAATTATCCTGCGTTATAGTCATATAGTCCTATGAAGTTATTCCTTTGGCATTTTATTGGCCATGATCCATAAACCAAAACCTCTATGCAGGGACAGGGCTAAGCAGCAAATTGGTCATAACTCATTGACCATCCAATCATTCTAAAACTTTAAAGATATATTCAAAACACGTCTTGGTTTGTCTTTCAAAGAATTTTGACCTCAACCAATGAGGAGCACTATACAGTATATAAAACTATTTGCGAGGTGTGTCAGAAAGGTTCCAGGACTGATGTCACCAAACATATATTTCAAATCCAAACTACGTTTTCCCCATTCAAAATAATCTGTCCGGAATCTAACACATATTCGCAGCCTTCTCTCCCACGCCTTCATACACTCCTGGAAGGATTCTTCCGGCATCCTCAGCAGCTCATTTGTCACGGCCATCTTCATGTCGTCCAAGTCTTCAAAACAGGTCCCCTTGATAACCCTCTTGACCTTGGGAAAAAGGAAAAAAAATCACACAGATCCAGGTCGGGTGAGTAGGGAGGTTGCTCCAGCATGGGTATGTTGTTCTAGACCAGGACCAGTCAGCTTCCCAGGAGCGATGTCATTGTGAAGCAGCCATGAGGTGTCCTGCCACAGCTCTTGAGTCTTTTCGCATACTGAACGAAGCAAATGTCACAGGATCTCTGTAAACGTGCTGGTTGATCGTCTGGTTTACACTGAAGGGGAAAACTTGTACTTTGGGTTTTAATTATCTTTTTGGACACCAGTCATGGAACCTCATACATCAATAACAAAGCTTCATATTTTAAAGTTTAAATAATTTTCCTAGTAGGCCTAATCAATTTTTACAATTATGTACTGTATTACAAAAGAACCATCAAAGAACACATTCACGTACATAATCTCCCTGAATACAGCTGCGAAGTGCCTGCCATGAATGGCAGCCATGGCAGCACTGAATCAGTTGCTAAATACAACATTTATCTGCCGATATAGTGTGTTCAAGACAATTTTTTCCTGGAAGTCCCTCACAAAACCTGGCACTCTTGAATGAAAATGAACTTCCGTTGGAAAACTGTTCTTTGATGCCAGAATGAGTGGGTTCTCAATTATGTTCATGAGGCAGAAATGAACTAAGTTGAGTTCACGTTCGCAAAAAACAAGTTCATGAACTTTCATTCATTGAGCTCGTTTAGTTACAACAATGCTGGTGGATTGGATTTGTTTGGCATAAAGTGAAATATAGTCAGCAGCATGGTGAACTGGTGTTTAGAACGTCTTCCTCACAGTCGAGAGGTTCTGGGTTTGAATCTTAGCTCAGGCTTTCCTGTTTGGAGTTTGGATATGCTCCATGTGCTTTCGTGGCTTTTCTTCGGGTACTCCTTCTTCTTCCCACATTCTAACAACATGAATAGTAGGTTCATTGAAGACTCTAAACTGTCCAAGTGTGAATGTGAATATGAATGGTTGTTTGTCTATATGTGCACTGCAGCTGACAGCCGACCAGTCCAGGATGTATCCTGCATCTCACCAAAAGTCAGCTGGGATAGGCTCCAGTTTACCCACGACCCTAATGAGAGGACAAGCGATATAGAAAATGCCAAAACAATTTACTTTTAAAACAGTTTGACCACTACAAAATAGCCTCTGGACCACAGACATACAGTATTTGTCAGAAATGCCAATAAGAAGATTTGCGGGAAATGGATTTCTCTGTAAATCTGGAGTTTTTGTTCGTTGTTTCTTTTTCGACAAAATGAATCACATTGGATGTGAAAGCCACCATGAGCACCACTGCCCTTCAAGCTGACCTATCAGCGGTGCGTCTATGCAGGGTGCCGGCCTGTGCTGCATCTCAGGTAGCAGAAGCAGATGTCGAGGATTACACCGACTTTGAAAGCAGAGTGACAGCTATAAAATGCAATTTACTGGTGTGGGTGGGAGGATGTACTGTATTGCACCTAACCATCCTTCTCACTATCCTCCCCTGCCCTTGTTTCCCCTCTCCTTAGTCCTTTCTTCACATCTCAACTTAATGAAGAGCAAGAAAAGGCATAGATGGTTCAGGGAGTTTGCCCTTTGTTGCCATCGCCACTTTTAAACATTTTGATCATACGTTGAAGGAGAACATATTTGCCTGGAGGGAAGGTCTGTGATCAACAAGGCATATTTGGTTGAAAGTATTGGTACACAGCTCTTAATCTGTTAAGTGAGCAAAGATAGTTGGGGTGGACACCTTAGTTCACCCTGAAACTTGATAAGATGACTAAATAGCCACAGTCACCGATGCACTGTCAGATGTCTATTGAAGGGACAAACTGTCAAACACACAAATATTAAATGAGGACACTCTCAAGGAGCTGCTGTAGGCCGCCAACTCACACCCAGCTGTCACATGCAGACTAACCTGCTCCAGCTCCTGATGTCACTCACTACGCCACACCCCCTAAAAGCACACATCAACACACGAATACTACAGTGTACAAACAGTAATAACACTACAGTGTAAGAGCAGTAATTACACTTTTACATTCTCTTTTGTTTTCATACAATACAGAGCTTTTTTTCTTTATTAAAACAAATAATGTTTTTTTTGGGGATGGGGGGGATGTATTTGATATATGAGTAAATTTGGTCAGGTGCTTGGTAAGGGAACGAACTAAACTCGTAAGTCAAGGTACCATTTTAAGGCATTTTCTGTTTTCAGTATCGGTACATAAATATCAGATGTCGTATGTAACGTTGTTTGCAAGTTGTGCAGAACCATTGTCTGCAGGCAATAATGGTAACCAAAGGCCCCATCTTTCCATCCTCTGAGAGGTCCATACAGTGTACTTTATATTAAGTATCCATCCATCCATCCATCCGCTTCTCTTCACTAGGGTCGCGGGCGTGCTGGAGCCTATCCCAGCTATCATCGGGCAGGAGGCGGGGTACACCCTGAACTGGTTGCCAGCCAATCGCAGCGCAAATACAAACAAACAACCATCCGCACTCACATTCACACGTACGGGCAATTTAGAGTTGTCAATTAACCTACTATGCATGTTTTTGGGATGTGGGAGGAAACCGGAGTGCCCGGAGAAAACCCACGCAGGCACGGGAAGAACATGCAAACTCCACACAGGCGGGGCCGAGGATTGAACCCGGGTCCTCAGAACTGTGAGGCTGACGCTCTAACCAGTCGTCCACCGTGCCGCCTATATTAAGTATATTTACATAAATTTAAAGGAATGCTAAGAATGCAGGGCCTGCATGGTCCTGCCAGCGTGTGCGTCAAAAGCTGCAGATGGCTGACTGCTGAGGAGAACTGAACAGGCCTGACACCACGAGATTTATCTTTTGCTTTGTTTGATGAAAGAGCGCAAGAGTGAGTTGGGCTTCACTATTGTTTTCCAAGAATCAAATAAATCTAGCGCACAGGAGCTGTCATCGGGGCAATAAATATGTATTAGAGCTGTGTGTGATGAGCCCCACTGTGTTAGCAAGCCCACAGGGGAAGGTCAGCGAGAAAAAGAGAGAGAGTGTGAGAGAGAGAGAGAGAGAGAGAGAGAGAGAGAGAGAGAGCGAGAGAGAGAGAGAGAGAGAGAGAGAAAGAGCCGTGGGGTGGGAGCACTCGCACTGATCACCCACTGACAGAATCCACTAATTATCCACAGCAGGATGTATATGTGTGTGTGTGTGTGTGTGCAGGTGTGTCAGAGCTGACTTTGATTGATATGACATACAGATGATAAATCGGCACACATGCATCATCGTGATGGGGTTAATGTTAGTAACATTGTAGTTAAGAAACTCTTTACGTTGCTTAAAAAAAGAAACACACTCACTGTAAGTTCCTATCTAAATGGTTTTCCTTTGTAGAAGCAACAGATCGCCCTATTGTTATCTGCCTGTTTGACATGCTAGGACCCAACACCTAAACCATGAGCAGATCCATCAAAGCATAGCGTTGCTGGCAGATTGAGGTCACACTGAATTATGACTGGAGCTGCGAGGTAATCGCTCATTGGGTCGCTGCTAAAATGCTGTCGCAGAGCACCGCTGCCATCTCAACGCTGTGGAGAGCTGACCTTGGCCGTACTGCCCCCTCACTAGACACCCATTAAACGGGCATGTGGTTCAGGCTCCGGATTGGTAGTGTGGGTTCTGGGAATAATTTATTGTCGATATAGGGAGGGGAAAAAAGTTGATGACTCTTGGATAGGTTAGAGAGCCACAATTCACAACTGCGGTCTCACACTATCTTTGGACAAGTGTAATTTGGATTAAATTCTGGTTTGAACAAGCCAATAGGCCATCTCTGGAGAGAGTAACATGACACAGGAGTGCTTTGGATCACTGCTCCTGCAATTAGCAGCATGTATGTGTGTTAATGGACAAGGATGTTCTGTTAGCGATGAAGCCACAAAGCACTGTAAATGAGTGTGATAGTTTGTAATCTGGAACAGCTGGCAAATGTAACAGGAGCATCAGGAGTGAAATTCATCAGTTTAGCCCTGGGATATAGGAGGCGATTTAAAAAAACAATAAAGAAACAAAACGTTACAGTATTAATCCGTTTTCACAGTGCCCTTGGTTTTCATGGTGTTCATTGCTGGGCAGAGCACAGGATGGTGCAAGGATGATGGCGGCCAGGCGCAAGTATGTACAGTACATACTCTATTTGGTACTGGTTGCGGACCTACCAAACAAGGAGTAGCCTGGTGTAACGTAAAGTACCAGTAGTTACTTGCTTATAGTTAGATAGATAGTTGTGATACAAGTGACGCATGTGGGGCTATGCTATATTTTAGCTTAACGTTTCTATAGTTAAAACTGCTAATGTCACACATTTCTACAATTTTCAACCAACCTAGTATATTCAAGATAGTGGAGATCTCCATGCATCACTGTGCCTTTTTAGCAAATCACGGTACATCATTTATCTTTTGTCCCCAAGATGGGGACACTGGTTCACAGCGTTATTATTATGTCCTCCAAATCCAAAATCTCTTGCTGTTGTCACTCTAAAATCACTCCATCACCATCTCTCCTATTGGATGCACTGCCTGTCGTCACAGTGCGCTGCTGTCCGAATTGAACATTTTAAATTTTGGGCGTTTGCCATTGCGATGCAGCTCATAAACAATGAATAGGTGTGATCCGCTATGTGCAGTGTGAAAAGGCCTTTATAATGTCATCAAGAGAGCAAAGAAAATCTGTAGTGTTCGACCACTTTCCTTGGCTTCGCTGTACAGTGGAAAAGTACAGGGGGCCCTCGGTTTATGACAACAACATGACCCAGATTTGTATAATAAACCGCAACACACCAAGGTCTATCACTAACCTACACTAACATATAAGTCAAAATTACAGAAAATATTTGTTTGGAAATCACAACAACTTCTCATGCCAAATGATGCCGTATTCTTAAAACCGCTGCACAAATTACTCCTGTGCACTGTTTGTAACTTTGTAATGTTATACAGTCATAAACCGTCATAAACCGTCATAAACCAAGGACCCCCTAAAAAAATAGAAACCATGAAAACCATGCTGCGTATCAGTCACAAGCCTCGCTAACGAACAACTACTAGAAAGACAGTAGTGGAAAGAATGTGGTTTCCATACTAACATAAATCATTCCTGGCAAAGTGTAAAATTATATTTTTGTAACTAAAACACAAACCAATCAACTCATGGGAGCCAACGAAACCGCTCACCTTTGCGCTTGGTGGAGGTAACATTGCAGGAAAGAAGATTTGTATTCACGGTACATGGTGATTGAGCAGGAAGAAAAAAGCAGCAATTTAGAGACTAGACAGCACAACTGCAGCATACAAACGTGTATTTTTTGCATTTCCATGTATTTTAGTGACCAGCGAGTGTTGTTTGTATCACCTCCACATGCTTTGAACCCTGACTGACCAGGTACTAGAAATAGTACCAGCTAGTACCTGAATAGAGTAGAGCAGAGCTGAGTAGTTACCGATGAGTGGAAAAAGGGAAAAATGTGATAGCTATCGGATGACCTTGAATGTTTGGTATATCAAAGTCAAATTTGACAAACATTGCAAATCCAAAACAAAACTGAGCATTTCAAAGAGCTAATCTAAATCTAATCTAAATCTTTCAAATTTCCTCACAAGCAATATGACAAGACAAACAGAATGTTCTTTTTCACACTGCTCTCTCCCTACAGCTCCTGCTAGATGTTCTACATGCTTCTTCCTCCTCTTTAATCTTTCCCTTGCTCTCTTTTGCATCGCTCTCGATCGAGCTCTCGCTGTCTCTGTTCCGTGGGCCCGTGCTGAGTTCCCCCCTTCTAATTATTAGGCATAAGCCTGCGCCCAACGAAGGCTGAATCCTCTGAGCTATCTTACCTTCACCATCTTCTCACTGTAAGCAAATCTCCACAGACCAGTGCACTATACAGCGTACCCTCTGTTTAAAAATGAAAAACTAAATAATATGTGTAGTGAAAATCTTGCGAAGTTTCACTCTTTCCCTCTATGCTGTTTTTTCTATTATTCATTTTAAGCTTCATCTCCAACAAGGAATCATTATTTTACACCAAATGATAAAGCTAAGGCGGCTCAGTGAATGACTGGTTAGCACATCTGGCTCACAGTTCTGAGGACCGGGGTTCAAATCCCGGCCCTGTTTGTGTGGAGGTTGCATGTTCACCCCGTGCCTGCGTGGGTTTTCTCCAGGTACTCCGGTTTCCTCCCACATCCCAAAAACATGCACGGTAGGTTAAAGACCCTAAATTGTCTGTAGGTATGAATGTGAGTGCGAATGCTTGTTTGTTTCTATGTGCCCTGCGATTGGCTGGCAACCAGTTCAGGGTGTACCCCGCCTCCTGCCCGCAGTTACCTGGGATAGGCTACAGCATAACCGCGACCCTAGTGAGGATAAGCGGTGTGGATAATGGATGGATGAATGTTATGGATGATAAAGCTATCTGAAGTGGTTTGTTTCACCTCAGGTCTATGAATTAGCCCCAGTTTACATCTTTGGTCACTTGCAGTCGTAGGGTTAAAGCTGCCTGTCGCCATGGCTACCGTCTTGCTGCTCCAGTCTTGCGGCTACAGCTACTTAAACACTAGGGTCTGTGGTCAAATCATGCATTAGCCTACGGATAATTTCACATTTGGTCCAGAAGCCCAGAAACAGCACCTACTTTACATCATGCTTCTGGTCCATTAAGTCTCTGTCCAACATCAAACCCGTCAACTTCAAAATGCATCTGACGGAATCAGGAGCATGGAAAGTTGGATGGTGCAATCCTTGTATCTAAGCTACAGAGTGTGTTTGCATGTGTGAGCAGTAATCCATATAAGGCTGTTACTTTGTATTACATGTACAGTTGGACACAACAAATATAATGTCACGAGATTCCCCAAATACAACCTGCCATGGTTCCTCAATCTTATACATTTAGGAAGTATAATCGTGATAAATAGGCACAAAAGAGACTACTACCAACCTACACAATTTAAATTCACTTTCCTGGAGTTGCCATGGCAATACAGTATTTTAGTTAAGAGCAGCAGAGTTTAAAACAGAAGGACTGACCTTCTTGTTCTTTATCCGGACCATAAAAGAGGCCGTGTTTGAGGGGCCGGTGTTGTCATCTATCAATGTGAGACGTGGTTCATGCTAACCTTATATAACGTTGTTTGGTCTTCAGCTCGAGCCGCTGAAGAGCTTGCCTGCTTGCCTGCAGGCAACAGCTTTGGCCAGATAAAGAGTTTGATCCGTAAGTGTGGATGGAGGGGAAAAAAGGGAGGAAATAGAAAAGTAGAGCAAAGAAGACTGATAGGAAGGTTGGAGGAGAAAGGGAAGTGAGTGAGAAATGAGAGGAGAGGATATGGCAAGAGGCAAGAATGGGTAAGAAGAGGATAAATAAAAATGACCTAATTGACGGGCTATACTGCTGATCGATATGCATCCGAGACTGGTGAGTGTTGTATGTCCTAAAAATTATGATGAGACAAGCAGCATTAACTGGTCAATACAACACACTGCTCACACATACAATACAAGCACATCCTTCTGTCTGTATGCACAGTACAGCAGGGTTCCATCTCCTACTTGAACGCATTATTCTGGCTGTTCATCATCAGGGAGGCAGAACCTGAGTACAAAATAATTTGCACTGTAATTTGTTGAATTTCTTTAGGCTTACTACTTTGGAATGTTTCGCCGTGTTTTGTATAATGTCGTAACAGGCTAAAACAGAATTGTTTAAATCAATTCTGTGTGATTGTTTTAGAAATTTGTTGCATTTGTGATGTATTGTTTGGGACGATAGACTTGTATGTGGCACTCCAAGTCGTACAATGCTTTTATTTATTTAAAAATGACATTGAATCCATGTGTGGAGGAAATGCTATTGTATTTGCACCCACTTAGGCCATGTTCAGACTGCAGGTCAATTCCTATTTTTATTTTGCCTAATGTGACATGGATCTGATTTTTTTCATGTCAATGTGAACAGTACAACTCCATTTTTGTTTAAATCCGACCCACGGCCCTTTTGTATGTGGCTATAAATTGAATCTCTGTCGGATGCGAGTGCAGTTTGGACGCACAGTATGTCATCAAAAGGTGACAAACGTAAGAATTGTTCAACAAAACAGACACACAAATGCATATGGCGGACTTAGTCACAGTAAGTGGAAAAAAGAAGATGCTTTAGAACTGATAAATATAAGAAAATGTTGGCTCCGGTTGCACAAAATCCTTGAAATTGCCACAAACTTGCTACACGCAGGGCCACTTTTACTTTTGTTTTGTAAACAGATAGCGCCTCATGTTTGTGCACATGCACATGGTGATGTCCTGTATTATGCGCATGTGTATGATGCCACCACAGACTCATTTTGTCCACATTAGATGTAGCATTTGTTTTTGTAATGTGAACGACTACATAAAAAGATCGGATTTGACAAAAAAATCTGAATTGGTCATCATACCCTGCAGTTTGAACATAGACTTAGACTATGTCTCATCACTTAATGGTTATAGCGGTTATTTTTTTAGTACAGTGGAACATTAAAGGCCAAACAACAATATGTTTAAATAAACTTGGTAATTTGTTCTGATTGGTAATGGATGATGGAACGAATCTGCTACGGGGTCAAGCTATCACCATCATAAAACCTACTGTATATGCAATATTTTAAGTAACAGTTTTACATTCGGATGTGTAAAAAAAAAAAACGCAAGATGACCTAGTGTGTCTCACATTTCTGAGGTTCTGTGTCTGAATTTCAATTATGGCCTTCAGACTCCAGTGGAGTTTTTGTTCTCTTTGTACAACCCCAATTCCAATGAAGTTGGGACGTTATGCTAAACATAAATAAAAACAGAATACAATTATTTGCAAATCATGTTCAACCTATATTTAATTGAATACACTACAAAGACAATATATTTAATGTTCAAACTGATAAACTTGATTGTTTTTAGCAAATAATGATTAACTTAGAATTTTATGGCTGCAACACGTTCCAAAAAAAGCTGGGACAGGGTCATGTTTACCACTGTGTTACATCACCTTTTCTTTTAACAACATTCAATAAACGTTTGGGAACTGAGGACTAATTGTTGAAGCTTTGTAGGTGGAATTCTTTCCCATTCTTGCTTGATGTACAGCTTCAGATGTTCAACAGTCCGGGGTCTCCTTTGTCATATTTTACACTTCATAATGCGCCACACATTTTTTTTTTTTACTACGAAGCCACGCTGTTGTAACACATGCAGAATGTGGTTTGGCATTGTCTTGCTGAAATAAGCAGGGGGGCGTCCATGAAAAAGAAGTTGCTTGGATGGCAGCATATGTTTCTCCAAAACCTGTATGTACCTTTCAGCATTAATGGTGCCTTCACAGATGTGTAAGTTACCCATGCCATTGGCACTAACACAGCCCCATACCATCACAGATGCTGGCCTTTGAAATTTGCATCCATAACAGTCCAGATGGTTCTTTTCCTCTTTGGCCTGGAGGACACAACGTCCACAATTTCCAAAAATAATTTGAAATGTGGACTCGTCGGACCACAGAACACTTTTCCACTTTGCATCAGTCCATCTTAGATGAGTTCGGGCCCAGAGAAGCCGGCTGCATTTCTGGGTGTTGTTGATAAATGGCTTTTGCTTTGCATAGTAGAGTTTCAAGTTTCACTTATGGATGTAGCGCTGAACTGTATTTACTCACATTGGTTTTCTGAAGTGTTCCTGAGCCCATGTGGTGATATCCTTTACACATTGATGTCGGTTTTTGATGCAGTGCCGCCTGAGGGATCGAAGGTCACGGGCATTCAATGTTGGTTTTCGGCCTTGCCGCTTACATGCAGTGATTTCTTCAGATTCTCTGAACCCTTTGGTGATATTATGGACCGTAGATGATGACATTCCGAAATTCCTTGCAATTGTACGTTGAGGAACATTGTCCTTAAACCGTTTGACTACTTTCTCACACACACTCTCGCCCCATCTTTGCTTGTGAATGACTGAGCAATTCAAGGAAGCTCCTTTTATACCCAATCATGGCACCCACCTGTTCCCAATTAGCCTGTTCATCTGTGGGACGCTCCAAACAGGTGTTTGATGTCTTTTTTTCCACTTGTCCCAGCTTTTTTGGAACGTGTTGAAGCCATAAAATTCCAAGTTAATGATTATTTGCTAAAAACAATAAAGTTTATCAGTTTGAACATGAATTATCTTGTCTTTGTAGTGTATTAAATTAAATATAGGTTGAACATGATTTGCAAATAATTGTATTCTGTTTTTATTTATGTTTAACACAACGTCCCAACTTCATTGGAATTGGGGTTGTACTTGCATAGGTTTTCTCCAGGTACTCTGGCTTCCTCCCTCATTCCAGAAACATGCGTGTTAGTTTTATTGAAGACTCTAAATTGCTCTTTGGTGTGAAAGTGAGTGTGAATCTGTGCACCCCACCTGTCGCATCACCTAGGACACGCTCCAGCTCATCCATGACCCTAACGGTTTTAAGGTTCTTTAACTAGTTTTTAAATGTCTTAATGATCTTGGCCCATCATATCATTATTATATATCTCTTGGGTCCTGAGGTCCTCTGGCCTTTTCATTCTTAAAAAAACTAGAACAAAAACCTATGGAGAGGCTGCATTCAGTCATTACGGCCCACGCATTTGGAACAGCCTCCCAGACGGCATCAGGAACACAGAGACTGTTGATGCTTCTAAAAGGAGGCTCAAGACTCACCTGTTTGGTTTAGTGTTTAGCTAATTTATTTATTAATTAGTTAGCTATTTATTAATCTACTAATTCATTTATTCATGTATCTATTTATAATTTTTTAAACTCCCACTAAAACACTCTTTAGACTTTTAAATTTCATGACAAATAAATAAAAGTTATGGTGCCTCTTCAAGGCAAGCACCTCATTTTTTTTCATTCTTAACTATCACACGAGTAACAATTACATCGAGTAAAAAAAAAAAATAATTGTAAGGACGCAAAATCATTAAATCACTGTACTAAGCTGTCGGCACAGTGGAATATGTGCCGAGGATTTCTGCCTCATAGTCAGAGGTTCTGGATTTAAATCTCAGCTCTGACCTTTCTGTGGGGAGTTTGCATGTTTACTCCATGCTTGTGTGGGGTTTCTCCAGGTACTACGGCTTTTTCACACATTCAAAATAGATCCATTTGAGTTGAATTGATAATTCTAATTTGTCCGTATGTGTGAATGGTGGTTTGTTTGTGCCTTGTGACTGACTAGTGACCAGTCCAGGGTGTGACCCTGAAATGAATAAGCGGTATAAAATGGATTGATGCATCTATAACAGCTTGTCAGCAGGCGGTGAGCTTGTTATGCCTAGATCAAACTACAGGATTTTAGCCCCAATATTGGCCTGATTAGCTATTGCGGGCAATTTCCCAGATCGTGCCCGACATATTTTGGCGGGAAGGACAAAACTTTCTGTTGTGGCAGTAGCAGCAGTGCAGACACTCTCACACAGTCCAAATGCTTTTCTGCTCGCTCTGCTTGGTTCGCCTCTGTTTACATTTTACTTACAGATAAGCTTGTTTTTCTTCCAAAAAAATTAGAAGCAGCGACTACTGGATATTTGTAAACCTGTGGGACTGTACATTTTTTGTAGTCAGTTGTTGCCATATTCCAATATTTTTTGATACCCCCTTACGTGAGCGTGGCCTGCTAATTAGCACAAGCCTACTATTAGCAACGAGACCAGCAAGAAGATGACTCCCTAAATGCTTTTTATCATGTAAAGCACAATGAGTTACCCTGTGTATGAAATAAATTTGCTTTGCTTTGCTTAGTGTGACATAATCCATGACCAACGATTTGGCCCTACGATAGCTCTACGACGCTGGAATGAAGTATAGCATGTTTCATTTTTTTGGATATCTTCCTTGTCATGTGACATATCACTGACAACTCTCCAACAGCGCACCTTGATGTCGACGAATAGGATTGTGTATTGGGACTGGCGCATCGCCTCCCGTGCTTGACGTTGTCAACATACTTGCATACAGTTGTCAACATTTATTCATGTGCACAAACCAATGTTTACCGAAGCTTTAGAGCTTGATTCGACAGAATGCCGGCAACATACCTTCAGCAATCCTTGAATGAACGTCTTCTCCCGAGCACTGGTAATGACCACCACGTTTTTCCTCATTTTGTTCTTTTTTTCCCAACACAATACATTGGCGCGATCCATTGTTATTGTCGTCGCCATGGTGCATCCGGTGAGACGTTTTCTGATTAAGCCACTCCGACAGTGTTTGATTTGCCAAGATGAAGCTCAGTGATTGTAAAAGACGGGATACGGTGGTTTTGGAATACCGTGGTTTTCGGATATGCCAAGATTTTATGGCAGTAGTCTGACATTATGTAAATGTGAAAGACCAAATTTGTCTTGCAGTCTGATCCAGGCATAACGTTTAGACTTTGAAAGGTCATGCAAGTGGAAAAATAAGAAGGATTATCACATAATTAATCTCTATTATGTCGTCAGGTTTACATTACAGCCAAGAAAAAAGACAAAGTAAATGCAAAACACACACAGAGTTAACCCACTGATACTGACTGAAGTCTGGCATGAAGTTGCTAATGATGATAATTAAAATTTAAAGGCGTATTTCCCCCAAAATTTGGGTAGTTTAAATATGGAAGTATCAATAGAGCGTTAACACAAGGTGCCTACAAGCTGAATTTTTCCATTTGCACTCATGTGTCACTAATGCCGCAGTCTGTGAGAAGCAAAGGCTGTTATCTCCATGTCCTTCATTGTGTTCTAGCATTCGAGGCGACATTCACCACGCTCGCTCAATTCCGTGGTTGTGTTTAGATATGGGTCTGATATGGGGCACAACAACATGCACGCCACCTCAAATCGGCGCCAACGCGGGAAAGGGAAGAATAATGAGTTATTACAGGGTTATCTGTGTGTATCTCTATGTCATGACTGTGTAAGCGGCTCTGCTAATCTCATTAGATGAGACAAGTTGTTAAAGATGTTTTCTGATTTCTCCCTCACCTCCTGCTGTGTCCACAAATAGATTCCAGATCAGGGAGCTGAGAGGAAATGATTATAGCCTATAGTTTCCACAGACACTGTGCTTAATTGGAGGATGGTCCGCGTGATAGCAGTGCGACAGGAGTCAAAGTCATGATGCCTAATGTTTCTAAATATACAATATTTTTCACATCTGAGCAACCTTAAAGCTCATGTGCAGCAACAACCAACAACAAGAGACAAAGAGTACACTGAAAAGCTCCTTAAGTACAAATCAGATGTAGAGTATGTCACTTGAAGGGTCAAAGATATAAGTCACACATGACTTTGTCAGCTCAGCCATGAAATGTGGAAGGATGGCAAGCTTCTATTCTTGGCTACATTTTGCCTGTGACAGCCAGATGGGATGGATGTAACTCATTTTTTTGAGCCAAGGAAAGCCACTGAGAGGGCACAGTTGCATTTGTGACAGACAAATCATCTCAAGGGGTTTACGTCCCCTTGAGGGGATCCAGACGGGTTTAGACCAATGATGGGAAGAAATAAAGACAGGCAAAAATTGAACGGCAAATTGACCTAAGCGCTTGCAGAAACAAATTAGCTGTGGGGGTATTGAAGGTGGAGAGATGGATACCAATCTAGAGGGAGACAGTGGGTGGATCGCATTGCTTATGACGGCCCTTTTCTTTTAATACATTTGATCTGGCTTAGAAGCCTTTAAGAGTCTGTCTGATCCTATCTGACTACAGCATCCATTCAAAGGGTACACAATTTGCATGTACACAAAGAGCATAAACGTGCTGCACATGCGCACCCTCTGCATATGAATTGTTTCTCAATGGTTGTCCAATCCTATTCCAGCAAATGCCAAATATCTTTAGGCTAAATGTCATATTTACAATACAGTACACCCACAAGACGAGCACTGGTGGGCACACTCAGTCATGTAATTTAGCAAGCTAATTAGGCACCACACGCAGTGCAACCTTTTTTTCCTGACCAAGACCATCAACAATGCTGTAAAACACTGTTAATGAACCATAATCAGAAGGATTTGGAAAAAGAAAGTCTCTCCCCTGATGTTCTGCAATTCCTGCTCCTCTTGCAAAATGATAGATCTATTCCTATTAGAATGGCTCCACCTATTACAACCTCCTTAAGGGTCAGCGGTCACACCAGCAGCTGCATCCAAGCTGATTAACTTGAGAAGCAGACATGAACGTGCAAGACTGGGCTCAGGTTTCAGCAGCGTAAACATTCTTCCAGCTGTGTGCATTTGTGTGTTGCTTCTCGCCCAGTGTCTGACACCACTGGCCCCTGCTCTGCTCATTGTGCCACCAACCCTGTGGCCAGATGCCATGCGGGCTTAGCCTAATTCGTGCCATGCCATATGAACAGTGAATGGAAATAGGATGGAGATGCTAGGCGCTTGCCTAGTCCACACACACCGTGGACATGAGCCTTACTCAAAAAAATACAAAAATAAGTTTGTTCTTTAGCACGATTAAACAAAAACTACACAGCTGATTTTGACAATATTTTCTGAAGCCATGTAAAAAGTGCCAAGCAACGGGAGAACCTATGAAATAATGGTGCAAAAAAACAACAACCCAACAACATACAGTTAGAACAATTTACTTATAGTTGCTGTATGAATCACAATGGAGTAACTGGTAGTTATTTAATTGCCTTCTTTATGTGTAGGCAGCATGGGTTCAGTTCCCACTTGGCGACAGTGTGCATGTGAGTGTGAATGGTTGATTGGTCTCTATGTGCCCTGTGATTGAGTGTGACCAGTCCAGGGTGCAGTTGACCTTTTGACCGAGTCAGCCCCCAACGACCTTGAACATGATAAGGGGTATAGAAAATGGACGGATGGATGGATGGATGAATTGATGAATGGCATCAAAATGGAACCGTTCTCCTTGCGGAATGGAATTAATAGACTTGTCACCCAATATATTCTGACATTCTCCATTAACCAGAAAGTAGTCTTCAATGTCATGGACATATAAACCAAAAAAAACAAAAATTTGGGGGGCACAGATTTTTTTCACTTTTGTCAGAAGTATTTATTTTTGCTTTTTCATATTTGGGTCAGAATGGAACTGTTTCACCACTCCAGAATGCTTATGCTTAATGACTCAGCAAGTATCCACAAATACACCACTCCACATTTCTTCCACTATTATTAAACCCATGTATTTTCTCTTGCAGTTTGAGTCACATTAGGACAGTTTGTCCCATTCCTGAATAAAAAAATGGTACGGTTCTGCAGTTTTACGTCATCTTCCAGTACCAAGAGGGAGCCTACTCCAGTACATACCATCCATCCATCCATTTCTTACTGAACTTTTCCTCAGTGGGGGCGTGGATGAGCTGGAGCCTATCTCAGCTGACTTTTGATGACAGCCTGGACTGGTCACCAGCAAATGGCAGGCCATATATAAACAAACAACAATTCCCACTCAAACTCACACCTATGGGCAATTCATAATCTTAAATTAATGTGCAATGCATGTTTGTGTAAAAACACAAACTGTTTTAGATAACGGTTTGCTGGAGGAATAGAGGAATCTATATTATCTTATAGTTGTTGCAAATGCTAATAAGTCCCATCCACTGACAAATGGCATTTTCTGTGAACCAGGAAGTAACATCCTTACTAACCAACTAATAATCTTAATTGAATATCTTCTTTTTCTCATTTGAGTCACAAACGCCCTTCCCAGAATCCAAAATAGTGCTGTCTTTTGAGTGCCATTCTAGTGTGTGCATGAGTGAGAGTGTGTGTGTTTGTGTGTCTTATCTGTGTTGAATAGCAGCAGTTTGACAACAGGCTATCCCTGGAGAGCACTATGTCTGCATTCAGAGCCTCTTGGTTCATACGGTAAAGTCCCATTGAGTCAATTACTGTGGCAGACTCTTGAGCTACCTTAGCCACTTACTATAAGTGCACATTGAGAAAACGAGGTTATGACATTTGCTGCCATAAATTTGGCTTGGGAAAGTTCTTCTGGCTGACCATGAAACTGACTCAAACAAATTAAATCAACTAGAAATTCAGACATTTAAGAGTTAAATGTGCTGCCCACAGAGGAATTCAACATTCAGCCCGTGAGCCGTGATCAGTCACAACGCTAATGTGAATCAATCAATTTAAATCGCTTTATTTTGATAGAGAGACACAGTGTTGTGGTGATGCTGACTTGGTAATTGAGATTAAAACGTGCGGACAAAAGCATTCATCAATTTGGCTTCCCTGATTTCTGCCTAGGTGGCACGGTGGGCGAATGGTTAGAGCGTCTGCCTCACAGTTCTGAGGACCGGAATTCAATCCCCGGCCCCGCCTGTGTGGAGTTTGCATGTTCTCCCCGTGCCTGCGTGGGTTTTCTCCTGGAATTCCGGTTTCCTCCCACATCCCAAACACATCCATGGTAGGTTGATTGAAGACTCTAAATTGCCCGTAGGTGTGAATTTGAGTGCGAATGGTTGTTTGTTTATATGTGCCCTGCGATTGGCTGGCAACCAGTTCAAGGTGTACCCCGCCTCCTGCCCGATGGTGGCTGCGATAGGCTCCAGCACTCCCGCGACCCTAGTGAGGATAAGCTGCTCAGAAAATGGATGGATGGATTGATGATTTCTGCCTACTCTAAGGCAAAAGTCGAAAATACACAGACATGGATAAACGGGTTTGTGGGCATCCATTCTCATTTTACCACTAAAGGCAGAGTGGTGGGGGGAGGGGTGCAGGTCATGGGAGGATAAGAGGGGATTAAGGGCAGTAGAAGTTCTTTGCATGAGAAAATAGCACTGAGCATGCACTCATTACAAAGAAGATACAGGTGTCACGATTCTGCCTTTTTATATCTATGGAATGATGCTGACTTGTAATTAATCAGTTAAATTCTGACCTGCTATGTATGAAGGGGGTTGTTGGCCAACGTATATGATCCTAAGCTCAAACGAGGTTGACACAGAGCCAGACATTTAGATGTTTCCTGTCACTCCAATTTTTTCTCCAATGACATTCAATATGATACATTAGTGTCCTAAATGGAGATGGTGTGATAGATATTAATTACTTGTCCAAGCCAGTTTGTGACATCAATCTGTTATCAATTGGCACACACCTCTGACTAAAATTAACTGTCACTCCTCAATATCCGCTGAGTCATCTCACTGCTTAATTGTCTTCATTACAAGATCCACCTCCTAAAAAGCATCCCCGCATGCTCTGGCAGGAATTGCAATGACCGATGTGAAAGAGGGATGCCATAGCATGTTTATCCATAAAGAGTCAATGTTAACGGTGTGCTACACAAACAAGGATGTGGAGTTGTTTCAAGGAAATAGGCTCACGGTTAACATGAACCTTATGTCTATTTGATAGGAGCTCCCAGATGTGGCTTTGAATGTGTGGACGTGTAACAGCAAGCCATCGCTCCCGCTAAGCTCACGAAAATCAGATTTCATCTCGGGGCCCCCCAAATCTAATACACACGCTCATATTTACTCACAGTTTCAGAGCATAGTAAACCAATATGACCTTATAGACGTGTGGCAGAGCAGCACTACATACAGTTAAATTAAAATGCTTTGAGCAAAGCCTTCCGAAAGCCAGCACAGCTGCTTGGGCTGTGGCCCAGATACTGTAAGGGGAATTGTGTGATTTCTACCCTTGAGGGGTTTAATCTGCTTCAATATACACTATATGGACAAACATACTGGGACACGTGGTCATTCCACCCTTTGGAAGTAAAAACGGATAAAGTAGTAGCTCTCGAGCAGCCAGGAAAGAAGGGAGGATGGCTGACTGTTTGACTTTGACGCACGTAGCACTTAAAGGGCTGGCAGCTCCTCCAGCTCCATGGTCAGACATGCTTGAAGCCCTTTTCACACAACGCAGATACAATGACGTCATCAACAAGCGGTATTGCAATTGATCGGTAGAGTCAAAATATATACCGTAGGCCACATATACACCGTGTACTGCACATACTGTATTATGTTGGATGCTAAAATGCTAACTGTTCTAGTTAACGCGCACAACATAAAGGCTGTTTATGCCTTTTTAAATTAATGCCTTATGTTTTTTATACTTACAAGAATGCAAAGTTTAAACAGAAGTTGATTTATATTTGTTTTTTATTTATTTTTATTTGTGTTTGAAATTGCCTCATTGAAAATGTTTAAGAGACAATAAAATACAGTTTACTGCTCAGTGTGAATTTAAGAAAAAAATACAGTTATCTAAAAAACTAAACCAATTGGTCAATAATTATAAAGTGAAATGGGTTGTTTTTTCTTGTGTATTCATAACTGCACTTTAAGCAAGCAAAACTTACAAAAATAAATTACATTTTATTTAGATGAAAAATTAAACAAACAAAAAAAATTATCCAAATACTCGATTACTCGACAAAAGTTTTAGTAGGATACGCGAATACTAAAGTATTCGATGGCTGCAGCTCTAATCATAGCGATCATAAAATAAGAGGATTTTGTTTATTCATCAGTGGACTTGCAATTAAAGTAACATAAATATTGACTGTGTCAGTTATAAATATCCATCCATCCATTTTCTTTACCGCTTATCCTCACTAGGGTCGCGGGCTGCTGGAGCCTATCCCAGCTATCTTCGGGCGGGAGGTGGGGTACACCCTGAACCGGTCGCCAGCCAATCGCAGGGCACATAGAAACAAACAACCATTCGCACTCACATTCACACCTACGGCAATTCAGAGTCTTCAATCAATCTACCACGCATGTTTTTGGGATGTGGTGTGGGAGGAAACCGTAGTGCCCGGAGAAAACTCACCCAGGCACGGGGAGAACATGCAAACGCCACACAGGCTGGGCCGCGATTTGAACCAGGGTCCTCACAACTGTGAGGCAGATGTGCTAACCAGTGCCACCAAGTCACCGTGCCACCAGTTATGAATTTGTAATTCATAAGTGTGCATAATACATTTTTCCCATTTCAACTAAATTTAAGGGCACAACTGCAATTTTGTAATTTCCTTTTAATCCCCATTAATCCCATATATTTAAATTTTCTAAATTCCCGTAATTTTGCAACTGTAGTAAAAAGTATTGAATTGTTCAAAAGGTCTTGCAAAGATGAAGGCTTAACAGTCAGCCCAAATATTACTTAAGAAGTGTATCTCAATACTTTTGTTTATATAGTGCATGCTGAGGAACAATGTTGGCAGTCTTAAACTTATTTAGACTCGCGCGGGCGGCGACCACGCTGACGTCACTGAGGCTATCCCGTGCGCAGTTTGCCTTCATACTCGAGCGCAACCCACGCGCGCTCTTTTGAAAATGTGCTGCAGTACTCCTCCAAGTCGGGGGTGTCGCTACGGATGGTATTGGCTAGGACACCACAGGGTGGAGTTTCCTCTGCATTTTATGGCCAATTCTGCTAGCCGTTTTTACTTTCCGGAACAAGGAACAAAGCAACAACAATGGCGACCGTGGTACAGTGCCTGCTAGAACAAATGGACCTAGATGACCAGCGTTTAATTATATTGCAAAATCGATCGAGAAGGCGGCAGCGCAGGTGTTATGTGCGGCTAAATAGCTGAGTACGTCATCACAGCATGTGACTAAAACGGACCAATCACGAGAGATGATCTCCGTGGCAACAATTTGTGCCGTGCGCACGTCAAGTGTCGCCTAGGGGCCACATAGCTTTTTGCTGTTGCTGTGGCGGAGGCTGTGTCGCTGTGCAGCGAGGGCATTAAGTTGCGCTTTCTGCATCAGCGGACACACCTCTGATTATCAGTCTTATACATTTGAACCAGGCTGTATGCAGTAGAGGGGTAACAAAAAGAAAATAGGTGCGTGAGAGAGTGCATAATTCTTCTTTTTTACTTCCGTAGTAAAAGGCAATTCACCGCAATCTGTCCGTTTCCCTATTTTTCACATACTCTCCTCTCTCTGTTGTGTTTCCTTGCCTCCCGTGCCAGGAGGAGAACAGCTGTAGCTACATCAAATCCCCTGAAGTGGGACGATACATGGACTTACATGTACACGTGCACTCTGCGTGTGGACGTGTGTATTTGTTTGCTCGTGCACGGATCTGAGGTGAGATGGGTTGAGATGGGGGAGGGGAGTAATATTTACGCAGGCCAAAATTTAACAACATTTAATCCCATAGGAGCTGGAGATGCCAGGGCAACAGTTGTACAGTATCCATATCTACGGGGTTGTGTGTGTTGTGACCATGTCTCCTCCATTTTCTGTATGTTCAAGCTACCAAATACACATACAATAAAGCAGTGCTCCCCAAGCCTATTAATAAGACATTTTGACAGGTCACCGTAGAAACAAATAAAAACAAATGATTACAAATACAACTGACCATTAAAACTGGATGTAGTTGCCTGATTGCGCGAACGACTCAAAATCAGTCTGGCATGCATTCCAATCACTGACTAATTACAAGCGACGATCCCCCCAAGCTGAGAACAATAGCACACTAGCCAACGACTTGAATACCTTCTATTGCAGATTTGAAAAGGACAGTTTCACTCCACACACCCACCCGGCCGCACCCGCGACCACAACCACACCTCTGACTTCTGCGTTAACCATCCATGAACAGGATGTGAGACGCATCTTCAAACAACAGAAGATTAACAAAGCGGCAGGACCGGACCATGTGTCCCCATCCTGCCTCAAAGTCTGCGCGGACCAGCTCGCTCTAGTCTTCACTCAGATCTTCAACAGATCTTTGGAAATGAGCGAAGTTCCATCCTGTTTCAAACGCTCCACCATCATTCCAGTCCCCAAGAAACCTGCAATCTCTGGTCTGAATGACTACAGGCCTGTCGCTTTGACATCTGTGGTCGTGAAGTCCTTTGAACGTCTCGTGCTGGACCACCTCAAGAGTGTCACAGGTCCCCTGCTGGACCCCCTGCAGTTTGACTACCAAGCGAACAGGTCTGCGGATGATGCAGTCAACATGGGACTGCACTTCATCCTAGAACACCTCGACAGTGCAGGGACCTATGCGAGGATCCTGTTCGTGGACTTCAGCTCAGCGTTCAACACCATCATCCCTGAACTGCTTTCAACCAAGCTTCTCCAGCTCAGCGTCTCACCTGCCATCTGCCAGTGGATTTACAGCTTTCTGATGGGCAGGACACAGCAGGTCAGGCTGGGGGAGGCCACCTCATCCACACGCAGCATCAGCACTGGGGCGCCCCAAGGTTGTGTCCTCTCTCCGCTGTTCTTCTCTCTCTACACGAACGACTGCACCTCAGCGAACCCGACTGTCAAGCTCCTGAAGTTTGCAGATGACACCACTGTCATCGGCCTCATCAAGGACGGTGACGAGTCTGCATATCGACAGGAAGCGGAGCGGCTGGAGCTGTGGTGCGGCCGACACAACCTGGAGCTGAACACGCTCAAGACGGTAGAGATGATCGTGGACATCAGGAGGCATCCTTCGCCACAGCTGCCCCTCACGTTGTCCAGCTGCCTTGTGTCAACCGTCGAGACCTTCAAGTTCCTGGGAATTACAATTTCTCAGGACCTGAAGTGGGCGACCAACATCAACTCCGTCCTCAAAAAGGCCCAGCAGAGGATGTACTTCCTGCGGCTTCTGAGAAAGCACGGCCTGCCACCGGAGCTGCTGAGACAGTTCTACACAGCGGTCATCGAATCAGTCCTGTTCTTCCATCACAGTCTGGTTTGTTGCTGCTACAAAAAAGGACAAACTCCGACTGCAACGGACAATCAAAACTGCTGAAAGGATTGTCGGTACCCCCCTACCCACCATTGAGGACTTTCACGCTGCCAGAACTAAGACAAGGGCGTGCAAAATCCTCTCGGACCGTCTGCACCCCGGTCACCGGCTCTTCCAGCTCCTTCCCTCAGGTAGGCGCTACCGATCAACGCAAACTAGAACTAGTAGACATTCCAACAGCTTCTTCCCTCTTGCGATCAACTTCTTAAACACCTAACCTATAATTCCATTACAACAAGCTGGAAATTATTATTTATTTTTTATTTTTTTTGACTTGAGTTCGTTGTCACCTTTCTGTGGGGCCAATTATGTATTACTCGTGCACTGACTGTAGTTGTCTCGCCATGCTGCACTATTTGCATATACTGGCCACTCATGCCAGAGTAGCATCTGCTCCATTTGCACACTGATTGAGGAGTATCTGTAACATTTGCACAACCAACATTGTCCCAGATGATCGCACTACTCGTCACTTTAAACCGCATACACTCCTTGAAGTCTCAGCGCCCTTTGCACAATGGACTATTGCAATATTAGTCATTCGAACTACTATTCGAATGACTAATTCGAATAGTAGTACTATTGCAATATTAGTCATTCGAACTGCTCTAAGTGCTAGAGGACTCTGCATCTTTTTGCACAATTGTTTTTTGTCAATGTCTTTATGTCCCCAAAGTGTTCTGTAAATTGACTGTCTGTTGTACTAGAGCGGCTCCAACTACCGGAGACAAATTCCTTGTGTGTTTTGGACATACTTGGCAAATAAAGATGATTCTGATTCTGATTCCATTTTTTTTTAGTCTTTCTGTGAGACACAGTACCAAACAGCCTGCAGTCCGGTACGGGTCCATGACTCCGTGGTTGGGGATTACTATAATGTATATTTTTTACTGACAGAATGGCCTTGTTCAGTTTTCTTATCCTTTCAGATTGCTTGTGGCCATTTTTGGCACATTCTCAATTCTCATGTGTTGAGTCTAGAATGGAACCCATTTTACTCGAAGTGTTTAACTCAACTCTAAATAAGGAATAATAATAAAAAAGTTTTCTTGCATTTGAATTGTCCAAAAGTGGCTATAATAGAACCCAAACTGAGCATTATTAGCTTTGTGAAGGCAGAATTTCATACAGCTCTCGTATTGGACGTCATTATATCATGCAGGTGTACTCAGTGTCGTAACACAGAAATGGATATGAGGGCATCCAACACATAACACTGATATTGTTAGAAGCAAGCTTCTTCCTTGTAGTTTTTGGGATAATGACCCTTGTGTGCACAAAGTAAAAACACAAGACTTTAGTAAGTACTGTCGTAAGGCTCTCCTTCCCTCCCCTGCCCTCCACTCATCCATGTCCAAGCATGTAGAGTATGTCATCATTTTCTGATACATGGAATTAATGTAACTTTTCCTTTCAATTGATATGATTATTTGGATTATGAAAATAAATGAACACTATCGTAAAATTATGTGAATAAAGTTGTAATTCTAAATTCCTGCAAAAACAAACAAATAAAAAAACAATAAACAGTGCAGTCCTGGTCTAAAGCACTCCCACGAGTCAAACAATGCATATTTTGTGTGTGTCAAGTGCGCTTTTGTATGGAGGTGATTATTACAGTGTGATTGTGCCTTGAGTTTCTGTTTTTATCAAAATTGTTCTGTTTTAAAGGCAATTAAATGCTGTTTTAGATGTTAGATACTGTTTTGATTAACTGCATAAATATAAAGCCATGTTTGTTCTCTGCTGAAGCGTTTTACTTGATTGCAGATTTATATATATATATATATATATCATATATATATATATATATAAATAATTTATATATTATAAATAATGTAATATAATATAATATAATATAATATAATATTATATATATATATATAATATAATATAATTATTCCCACAGCCCAAAAACATGAATGGTAGGTTCATTGAAGTCTCTAAATTGCCCGTAGGTGTGACTGTGAGTGTGAATGGTTGTTTGTTTGTATGTGCCCTGCGATTGGATGGCAACCAGTTCAGAGTATCTCCTGCCCGAAGATAGATGGGATGGGCTCCAGCACGCCCGCGACCCTAGTGAGGAGAAGCGACTCAGAAAATGGATGGAAAATGGAAAATGGATAATATAATATAATATAATATAATATAATACAATATAATATAATATAATATAATATAATATAATATAATATAATATAATATAATATAATATAATATAATATAATATAATATAATATAGGGGCGGCATCATCATGCCTTGGAACTGCCTCACAGTTCTGAGGACCCAGGTTCAAATCTGGCATCGCCTGTGTTGAGTTTGCATGTTCTCTCCGTGCCTACGTGGGTTTTCTTGTGTACTCCGGCTTCCTCCCACATTCCAAAAACATGCATGGTAGGTTAATTGAACACTCGAAATTGCCCCTAGGTGTGAATGTGAGTTCAAGTGGTTGTTTGTCTATATGTGCCCTGCGATTGGCTGGCGACCAGTTCTGGGTGTAACCTGCCTCTCACTCAAAAATAGCTGGGATAGGCTCCAGCACGCCTGCGACCCTAGTATGGATAAGTGGTACGGAAAATGAATGAAAGAATGAAAGAATTTGCATGCTGGCAAATCTCTACTCGCAGTCAGTGGTGGTGAAATCAAGCCTAGGGTAGGTTTCTGCTGTGACAGAGAGCCTATTTTTGGCTCTGATATGTCGCTGTTCCCATGAGCACAATTTAAATATTCACAGTGGCATCTCTCTGTGTCACAGCTTTCCATCGTCCTTACCATCTTCATGAGTTGTGACACGAGGAAACACACTTGTGCTTTTGGCTTTCTGACAAATTAATGCAGTACCATCTACAGTGTTTGAAGACTTTAACACTGCAATGCTGGAGGGACATTGTCTGAACACACGCACGCAAGCACACACAGATCCTATCTCGAGGACGCTGACACACAAGGTATCGCCTGTCTGTCCTGTGGGGTTTCTGTTTGTTTTAAACCTTGCATCTTTCCGTACCTGCATGTTTTTGGTATCACACCCGCTAGTAGCTGTCTCCAAGGAGAACTCGGCTCACTATGCAGCCACTGTACATTGCAGGGTGCCTGGGTCATGGTTCAGATGCGCTCGGTCGACGGAGGGATGGTTTGCTCCATACACCTGTTTAATAGAGACCAGAGGGAGAGGACAAATGGCCGAGAATGCACAGCGGCGCTGTTTCCCATCGACTCGCCCTCCTCCCTCCTAATGAGCATTCTATTAGAAGCTTGGGGACTGATCTCGGCAGTTAGCCATACGGAAGAGGCTGGCTAACAATGCACGCGCTTAGCTTAACAGCTGTTCTCTCTCTCAGATACCACCTCCCATTCCTGCTTAATGAAGCCTTCACCGAGCAAGCAGGAGTGCCGGGACGTGGAGGAGAACAGCCACAGACACCCAGGCAGAGAATCAGCATTACTCACAGGCCTCATAAGAGGTCTGGGTGGAGGATAGCGTCGCCAATACGACCACAAAGGCACCAATTAGATAGTGGCTCTGAGTGGAGCTGTAAGAATAGCATCCATACATCCATCCATTTTCTGACCCGCTTATCCTCACTAGCGTCGTGGGAGTGCTGGAGCCTATTCCAGCTATCATCGGGCAGGAGGCGGGGTTCACCATGAACTGTTTGCCAGCTAATCGCAGGGCACATACAAACAAACAACCATTTGCACTCACATTCACACCTACGGGCAATTTAGCGTCTTCGATTAACCTACCATGCATGTTTTTGAGGTGTGGGAGGAAACCGGAGTGCCCGGAGAAAACCCACGCAGGCACGGGGAGAACATGCAAACTCCACATAGGCGGGGCCGGGGATTGAACCCTGGTGCTCAGAACTGTGAGGCAGACGCTCTAACCAGTCGCCCACCGTGCCGCCTAAGAATAGCATAACAGGCGAAAAAAGACTTTTATGGGTCCTGTGCTAGGAAGTAAAAACAATCGATGACAGTGGAATGCACAACGCTTTTCTTGAAGAACAATCAGCAGGTTTAAAGGTTGGATTCCACGTCATTATACTGTACGCGTAAATGAGCATTCATCAAGATTAATGGTATGCCATATCAGTTTGTTCACATGTGAAATACTGCAGAGGTTGCAGGCTCTCCACTCTTCACTCAAGCACGCAGGAATATTTTAAGAGCGATGCCTACTAATAAAAACATGATGCAGCATTATCTTGTGCTCATAAAAAGCACTATTTGGTTGAGTTAAATGACGATGTTGATGTGGGTCACCTTGGAGTAAGACTAACAGTTCAACAGTCCCGTTAGCTGCAAGGACTGGAGCATGCTCTTTATGAAGGATGCTTTTCAAGAGGGGCTGTTCGTGATTCTGAGAGTCTACACTTACAGTATTCATTTTGAGCAATTAGATGGATTGGCTTAGGTGTGAAAGTAGGCAGTTTGGAGTACTCCGCAAATTTTTCACACAGCTACTTACGAGTGCCTCGGTAGTGAATACTGAAGAGCTCATTACGAACAACTTTGAGGAAACACTTGCTTTCTTGTGTTAGTCTGCTCATGGATGGAGTTTTGTTTTACTCTTTCATTTGCTCTTCTTGTCATCGAACATACGGGGACAAAACTCGTTTGTGATTTACTTCATCACTCTCTCTTGTCAACGAAACCTCTAAGCATTTCCTTATGCATTCACAAAAGCCTCTTGCTAATTTGTTGCGCTAGCGCTAGTTTTCAAGGTGCATTGCTGTTTAAAATCAGTGCTTGCATTTTAAGAGTGAAAATGTTAACTCAAAACTTGGGCAGACTTTAAAAGGCAGAAATAGAAATTGCAATTCTCTAGTGTAAGAATGAGGAGAGGTGCTGTCGCCATGAAAATGTGCCAAAGTCAGAAATGAATTAGGCACGACAACTCGTTAATACGTCGCAGCATATCAAAGCAATCCCCAGAGAGCATGTCTGAGAAGCCTTCGGGGCTGTGAGCGGGATAGGGGACAATATTAGAACAATCTACTTATATACTTAGTGCCCTGATCTTCTGGTAAAAATATGATTGGAACGTTATCATTACATTTCTTTTCACGATTTCCACTTTATTCTTGAAACTAAAAAAAATCTGATAAAGTGAAAAAAAATATTTTCTGTGATGTTGATTGACCTATGATGAGTCCAGTTTTCAAAACACATTTCTCAAAGCACATATTTGAAATACAAAAGCTGTGTCAAACTGCTACCACGTCAAAAGTCAATTTGTTCGGCTGATTTTGGAACTAGCACTATAAGTCACTAGTTGGGTTGCGTGATGGCAATGCAGCTACATGCAAATTGTGACGATGCATCTATTTTATATGGGTACTTATGAATGTATACATTACATAATTGGATATTGATTTTTTTTATGTACACGAAGGGAATCTATTTAAAGTTACAGGATCGTAAACAGGTAATACTGTTTTCCAAAAGTGGCGCTGGATCTGTACAGTCGATTTGCTGTTGAGCACTGAGCAGGATTAATGGCCTCTATTGCCTCTCTAAATTTAAAACCTTTTACAGCCGCACACACGTTGCATGCTCTTGTTCTGTCAGGTTGCACAGTGTTGGCCCCTTATAGTGGCGCTTCCTGCTTGTCAGCACGTTTGCCCAAGTTTCTCTCATTTGGGAATTCTTTGTGCTCCAACTATGCAAATTTCACATGGAAGGCTAATGCATTTACATTGCACAGGGATCATCTCAGCAGACAGGCTGCTGATGTGAGGGCATGATCACACAGTAACGCACAAACACAGAACGAGATGGTCTTAATGGATTACATTCTTTCAATCACATGGAGAAACACACCAGAATATATTTACAACATAATAGGTTATGTAATGTATACTGTACAGAATGGGCTTCTTATCACACAGTGATGAAAAGAATGTTCTGGGGTAGTATCATAATCCTCCAAGCTCATAATTAGTCAACAGTGTTCAAAAAATAAATAAATAAATTTAAAAAAATGGTAATACAGTTTAAGGTAATTTTCCCTTCCTGCTGAGGAAGCCGTTTATAAATCACATGCTTCAAACCTGTGAAATTGACAAAGGGAACAGCGACCACTCCTAGTCATAGCCACGGTATCTATTTGTATTCAAAGGCACGGAGTGCTTTGAGCAGAGAGAAACAGATGCACAGTTGCTGAAGAGGCGACCTGGCTCGCCGCAGAGGTGGGCTGCCAGCAACAACAAGCAAACAAGGCTTGTGGTCATCACGAACGGGCAAAGGTTGGTTAATTACACTGTGGTTGTTCATCTGGTAAACAATCACGAAAACAGCTAAACAACACGGGCCTCTGCAGCTTGCATGCTAAGATATGGCAAACGGGCTTTACGAAGCATTAAAAGTGTGTAATGGCGAATGTACGAAAAATGTCTGACAAAGATAAAATGGTGTTAGGAGGAAGTGGGCGAAATTTGTGTGCAACAAAGTGAGGGTGAGATGGAAAGCGAGAGAAGGTGTGAAAAGAGGAGGAGGAGGTGGGAGATCAGTGGAGATGCTGAGATGGGCAGAGGAAGAGGCAATAGAGGGGGGAGGTGGGATGAACTGGGCCCCTGGTGCTCAGCTGTCGGTGCTTCCTCTGCAGGTGGGACCACGAGCAGTGCCAAGTCGCTCTCTCCCACTCACACAGACACCCATGCATGGCTCTATAAAGGATGCTTTACACCGCTGCCAGAGAGAGTGAGAGATAGAGAGTGCAAGAACACGAAGGAGGGTAGGCGACGAGAACGAAAATGCTGTCAGAAGCAGCGAGAGGAGGTTAAGAAAATGCCTGTGAGATTAGGTAAAATTGTTAGACGGAACGACAGCCATACATCTCCATCAAGCTATTAGACCGACCGAGACAGGAAACAGACGAGACCCTCTGCTCTGTAATATGATGACGCTGTTGCTTTAATTGATCTAAATACTAACAGGATCAAAGTATGCTGGGGCACAGCCTGGAGCTGCAGCCACCTCCTCCATGGCTGTCACTGTCCATTAGCATGTGTATGAATACACTCTTGACAATAATTTATCAGAGATGATTTGTGGATAGCATTCACCTGAATTAATGACTTAGCCAAAGCCTTCGCTGGGGGACTGCGGCTCATCAAGAGACAACATCGTCTTTTGTCACCTCGTTCATCAGACGCAATTTAGATTCCAAAAGCAACCTCAGTGCGACATCACCAGATGGCTCTTCTTGTATTGTCTTGGAGAATATTGCTGAGGCAGCCTGTGTGGGCTACATGTTGCACAAGTTGCCAAAGCCGTTGGTACGGTTGCAGACCTGGGCTACAGGTACAGCGCAACTTTAAAAGTCCAACTTCTCAAATTGGAATTTGACATGAAAGTAAAATTCAGAAAAAAATATGCCTCAAAATGATCATTCATTCAGCAGTGGTTCATATAGCTGACTTTCTCACAGCCATCCAGGGAAGGTTGCACTAAAACTTGCCGAATATGAAAGTCATGAGTGAGGTCACGTGAGATCAGTGTATGACAGAAAAGTAACTACTCACTTAAAATATTGTCTTTAAAGTTTCTGTAATGGCAACAGTTTTACTTTGGAACATCCACCATCCATTTTCTAAACCACTTGTCGTCATCAGGCTAAGCTGGAGCCTATTCCAGCCGATTTTGGATGAGAGACGGACTGCATCTTGGGCTGGTGGCCACCAAAATCGCACGACACAAACAAACAACCATTCGCGCCCACATTCACACCTATGGACAATTTAGTCTTTAATTAATCTAATGTGCATGTATTCTGGAATGTGGGAGGAAACCCACTTTACTCCTGTACTCCAAGGTAAGCATGACAGGGCTCTACACTAACCTTTGCACGAATAGCACTATTGCGACTAAAAAGGTTTGTCGCATCAGACTTGATTTGGTCCCACCATTTTACAATCCCACCATTTTACAGTCCCACCACAATACAATTATGTACAGCATGACCAAGGCATACCATAGTTTTGATTGGTAGTGACGAGAGATATAATATTTGCAAAATATGTGACTGTGAACAAGAAGTTTGTCCGCAACAATGCAATAGCAGATAAAACAGGTCAGTTAAATGTATAAAAAAAAAAACAAACAAAAAAAAAAAAAAAAGGCTTTACTTTTATTTGATTATTGGTTCGACTCAGAGGGGCCAGTTCTTATAGTGAGGGCTCCTAGCCCTCATCCCTTGGGAAAACTACTGAATTTTGATGATTATTATTTTGCAAATTAAAACAAACCATCCATCCATCCATTTTCTGAGCCGCTTCTCCTCACTAGGCTCTCGGGCGTGCTGGAGCCTATCCCAGCTGTCATCGGGCAGGAGGCGGGGTAGACCCTAAACTGGTTGCCAGCCAATCGCAGGGCACATACAAACAGACAACCATTCGCACTCACAGTCACACCTACGGGCAATTTAGAGTCTCCAATTTATGCATGTTTTTGGGATGTGGGAGGAAACCGGAGTGCCCGGAGAAAATCCACGCAGGCACGGGGAGAACTCCACACAGTCGGGGCCGGGGATTGAACCCGGGTCCTCAGAACTGTGAGGCTGACGCTCTAACCAGTCGGCCACCGTGCCGCCCAAAACAAACCAATGTACCTATTTAAAATCATTGTCCCAAACAGAACATGGATAAATCATTACTACTGCAATTATTGCAGTTTATTTTAATGATAATTTGTTTTCCTATACAAACCTCTTTAAAGGAGTTTGGGCTTTTTATCTTTGCACGTATCGTCATACGTCTGCTAACAGGTTTTAGATAGATAGATAGACAGACAGACAGACAGACAGACTTAGATAGATAGATAGATCAGGGGCGGACTGGGGGGGAAAAGTGGCCCGGCAGTCATAGATAGACTGGCTCAGTTCATGCACAGCGTGGGGAGCTAGCCAGCCAGTAACACAAATTTCACGTAATCCAGTGATTTAAAAAAAAAAAAAAAAAAAAAAAAAAAAAAAAAGAATTTAATGCTCTTTTGGACCATAATTCATGGAGTAGGTAGTTCCATCCATCCATTTTCCGCACCGCTTATCCCCAGTAGGGTCGCGGGTGTGCTCGACCCTATCCCAGGTGTGCTGGACCGCCATGTGATGCGCATGTACGTGACGGTGCTATGATAATAGCGTGTCTTATCAGGAAGAAGCAGTCAATTATGTATGTTGCAGCAGGCAGCCAAGCAGGTTGCTTTTGACTCAAATGGAATTACAAAACAATGACTGACGCGGCGTCACAGCGCTCTCTCTCTCTCTCTCTCGCTTGCGCGCGTGCAAGAGGAGGAGATTGCAGTGGAAAAAAAGGCGACTTTCAGCCATTAAAACGCGCAAATGCAACAAGATGAAATTTGTAATCACACAAGCTGAAAAAAAGGTCGCAGTTTGGTCGCAGTCTCCACCACAGGATTCTACACAGGAGATCCTGAGCTGAGATTTGAACCGGGGAGCAAGGCAGATGTGCTACAACTATGAAAAAGATTCATTCAATTTCTATTTTGTTTTGGTGTTATATACAACAGTTAACTTCATTCAGCGCAACTCCCACTACACTTCTATAAATCATCAGCCATCAAACTGAGTACTTTTTTTTAAATGTTTGCGTGGTTAACCTATTTTTACACTTCACATTTAAATAAGACATTTTAGAATGTTATTTTGCCTATTTGCCAATTTGACTCTGTCATGTTACATGTATATTTAAAGTCAATTACATCCATCATCCATCCATCCATCCATTATCTGAGCCGCTTATCCTCACAAGGGTCGCGGGAGGGCTGGAGCCTATCCCAGCTGTCATCGGGCAGGATGCGGGGTACACCCTGAACTGGTTGCCAGCCAATCGCAGGGTACATATAAACAAACAACCATTCACACTCACATTCACACCTACGGGCAATTTAGAGTATTCAATTAATGCATGTTTTTGGGATGTGGGAGGAAACCGGAGTGCCCGGAGAAAACCCATGCAGGCACGGGCAGAACATGCAAACTCCACACAGGCGGGGCCGGGGATTGAACCCCGGTCCTCAGAACTGTGAGGCAGATGCTCTAACCAGTCGTCCACCATGCCGCCACATTACATCCAATGGGGGGGGGGGGGGGGGGGGGGGGGGAATAATAAAACCAAAACCAAAGAAATTGGAAGTGGATAACTGTCACGTAAGGGGTTGTGTGCCACCTTGGAGGCGCCAATGTATGCATTGACCTGAGCTATCCGTTTGAAAGGAAGGATTTACTGAAGCACTCAATCACCCCCCTGCTATTTTCAATGAGTTAGTTTTCGACATTTTAGCACCTATAACTCCATGTTTTATAGGTTCAAGCACCTGCGGCAAGCAGAGACAGACTGATGGCAGGACCAGCAGAATCAACTGCTCACACTGTTTTTGGGCAATTTGTCAATTTTTCATTCCTCCCCTCTCCACTGGCATGGGTTGACTAAATCTGCCTGCAGCTGATGGACAGCCCAGCAGTGTTACCTCACACTGGATTGGAACCATCTTTTTAAAACATTGCATTAACTCTGTAGTACAAGTACATTATTATGTACTTGTCTATTGATAAAAACTAGGAAATTACTTATTTCTATGAAACTCGGTAAAGAGGAAACCCATGAAATTTTGGTGCTAATCCAGATAAAGGTGAGGTCCGTTCATTGTATTTATTTATTTACTTATGTTAACCTCGTAATGTTTTTTGTGCCACTTTTTGCTAATTTCTCTTTGAATAATGCATGTCTGTTAATGAGTATGCTCTGGTCGTTCGGTGTTGAGCTTGCATGTTCTCCCTGTGCATGTGTGAGCACCCTCAAGGTGCTCCTGCCTTATCCCACAGTCCAAAAACATTTTCTGAGCCGCTTCTCCTCACTAAGGTCGCAGGCATGCTGGAGCCTATCCCAGCTGTCATCGGGCAGGGAGGCGGGGTACACCCTGAACTGGTTGCCAGCCAATCGCAGGGCACGTACAAGCAAACAACCATTCGCACTCACAGTCACACCTACGGGCAATTTAGAGTCTCCAATTAATCCATGTTTTTGGGATGTGGGAGGAAACCGGAGCGCCCGGAGAAAACCCACACAGGCACAAGGAGAACATGCAAACTCCAAACAGGCGGGGCCGGGGATTGAACCCCGCTCCTCAGAACTGTGAGGCTGACGCTCTAACTAGTCGGCCACCGTGTACTGTCTGTAGGGGAGTGTGTGTGTGTGTGTGTGTGTGTGTGTGTGTGTGTGTGTGTGTGTGTGTGTGTGTGTGTGTGTGTGTGTGTGTGTGTGTGTGTGTGTGTGTGTGTGTGTGTGTGTGTGTGTGTGTGTGTGTGTGTGTGTGTGTGTGTGTGTGTGTGTGTGTGTGTGTGTGTGTGTGTGTGTGTGTTCCCAGTCTCTCATCTCGCATGTCTGTTTTTCACACCGTGATATGTAGAGAGACCTTTTCAACAAACAGGAAAATCAGAAAGCACCAAACACTAAGATAACTTTACAGTGTCGAGGTGCCGAAACCCTTTGACAGCTCAGAAATGGGTTCTATTCATTTTTGACAATTGTTCAGTTTTCCCTCAACCACATTGCATTTGCACAACAATGGCTGCCACAGGCTTGTGCCTATATGCCGCTATCTTCCCTCTTCCAAGCTCAAGCAAAGCTGCCTTTAAAAGTTAAAAGTCTGCTGTCAATGGATAGCTACGCCGAGAGCGATCACCACCTTGAGATGTGAGCACTGAGAGAGGACATTATGGAGGTGTTGATTCCACAGTGGGAGTTTCCTAGGCTGTCTCACTTTCATAGAGCAAATTCACACGTTATTTTCAAAGGTGTAAAAATAAAGTTAAGGCAGAGCTATAGCACAACTCTTACACATCCTTCATCTATATAGCTTTACAAGCCTCCTTTTCCATTTTGTACCAATGGGTAATTTTGGGCAGCATTCATATTGACCTTAGATTACATGTCGATATTTCAAGATGCAGCAGTGAATAAGGGCAAACCATTTCCAGTAACTTTTCTGCTCGGTTTGATGAATGCAAAAGGAGGTGGGCCGACATTATGTCTCTTTGAGTTTTAGGTTTGGTTAATGTGCAATTGGAAGCATGAGAGATTGTTATAACTGTGTTCCTTGTCTGACTTCTAAAGATAAGAGGAGGACGCTGGCTCTCCTAATCAGACGAAGATTTAGGAAAAATTACACAGAATAGCAAGTAGCGAAATAAAAACCTGTCATATCATTTTGTGTTTAATCACAAAAATAAGCCTCTAAAACTGCATTAAAAAAAAAAAAAAAAACAGTTTGAACCGCCTTTGTCAGACTACAGCATAAAAAGGCAGCCTCCAGTGTATCACTAGGCTTTAGTCTAGAGAGCACCTATACGAAGAACTCCTCAAGTGTGTTTTTTTTTTTTTGGTTTGATTTTAGTGATGCCACAACAGAAGTGTAGCAGCATTGGCAAATGAGGAAAAATGTGATAAACTATGAAACCAAAATTTTAACTTATTGAAATCAATTCAATTAAAAAAAATACACTTCTAAATACATTACATATGTTTGAAGATAAATGCTGAAAACGTGCAAAGAAGAAGAATAATGTAGTACTGAATTGTAGCGATATGGCATTAAACTGTTTTTCACCATATTAGTTTTCTCAATTTTTGAGGCATGACTAAAAAAAGCTCCCAGTGAGGCACTTGGGCATGAGTCGCCCCTCCCCAACTATATATATACTGTATATTCTGTACTTGAGTGTCTTCATTTGCATCAGTGGTTATCAGCGCAATTGTGACTTACTTAGTTATTATTACATAGCCCATTTCCACCACTACACCGTACAGTTAGCTAGCTAGCCATGCCAATACCCCAGAAATGCATCTTCCCTGGATGCCACCATTTACAGAACAGCATGGTGTCATTAATTAAATTCCCAAGCAAGGAGGCGACGCCATGCAAGAGGAGTCCCGGAAGCCAGTTAGCTGTGAGGTAGTTTGTGGATCTTGTCGCGGCACGGAAAGCGTTGACGCAACGCGTTGCATACAGTATATTCCAGCCACCGCTAGCTTTAAGCAGATATATATTTTGAGGCTCAAACGTGTAGGAATGTGTAGGCATAAAAAAGATGCCAGACAAGGGAGCATCCATCATTCACTCATTTAGTGGACACGCCCACAGCGTTTGAGGGCAAAGACAACGGCTTGATTTTTCACAATTTTGAAGCCTCATTTTACATACTTGGGGATCATTCAAAGCTGGCAGGGTTGTTTACAACACTCTTCTCTGTGGTATGTCTAATTTATAAGACATTGATTTTCACATTACAGGGACTTTAATAATGTTAGAATGTTACTTCAAACCTGTACAGTCAATAACGTTTTAATGATGAATTTGACCTTGGAACTGATTATTTCAATCATTTCCTCATGAATTCTAACCTTGAACAAATCTGAGGATGACAAGCATCCTGGAAGAGATGGTGTTCAATGCATACTTTAAATGACGGGCACAGCAGAGGCTGGAACCTCAGAGCAATGTGGACTTGAAATCCAGCAACTGTATCAGCATGATTTACAGATTAAGACTGATTTGCGGTCCAATAATATTGTTGTCGGTCTTATTTGCGCCACATATTTAAATACACGCCAGGAGCAATGCAGCAGTCGTGTCAGACGTGTGCCGTTAAATCACATGTGGAGCCGTAAAGGGATGTCTGTTTATGCTCTTAGTGAAGTCATGCTGGTGGTATTCATTACAGTTCCATTATACCTTGAAATATTGTGCTCCCTGAGTTAAATTTCAAGTACTGTAAGCAGAGACATTAGTAGTAACAAGCGTAATAAATAGCATGTAATACTGTGAAGCCCATGCTCCTTATTCAGTACATATGAAACTGTAATACAGTGCATCGTTACAACAGTAATGAAGTTCACATAAAAATGATGTGACTGAAACAGTCACAATTTAAAAAGAACATCCAAAGAAATTACTCAATATCCAATTGTTAAAGGCTGAATTGCTATCAAATTTGGCATTATCTGCTTGACAGTTTTTATTACACAAATGCTCACAGCTAGTGAACGTGACAGTGACAACACATTTGGATTAATGGGACAACTGTTCAGATTAAGGTGGAAGAAAAATGTTAAATTTTGAAAATTAGGAAAGGGGATTTATTATTTTAGGGCTGAGTAAAAGATGTTTCCAGTCTTTGCAATCTGAGCTGCAAAAAATGAGGGCAATTACATCTCTCACATTATCAAGACCAGATGTTCTTAATAGAGGTGTGACTGTAGCAAGGTCATCCATCCATCCATTTTCCATACTGCTTATCCTCACTAGGGTTGCGGGCGTGCTGGAGCCTATCCCAGCTAACTCTGACCGAGAGGCGGGGTACACCATGAACTGGTTGCCAGCCAATCGCAGGACACTAATAGACAAACAACCATTCATACCCACATTCACACGTACGGGCAATTTAGAGTCTTCAATCAACCTACCACGCATGTTTTTGGAATGTGGGAGGAAACCGGAGTTCCCCGGAATAAAAAACACACAGGCACGGGGAGAACATGCAAACTCCACACAGTTGGAGGCCGGATTTGAACTCTGGTCCTAGAGCAGATGTGCTAACCAGTCCACCGTGCCACCAAGATCAAATAAATGAAATATATTTTTAAATTGTAGTAATTATTAGATTTGCCAATTTAATTCAGTGAATAGCAGTCATTGTACAGTTTACTGGAACAAATATTCCCAAATTAACCTCAGTTGGCAAAAACACATTACCAAAGTAGTGATTGCAGAGTAAATTTGAATTAGGCTGTTCATTTTAAGCATACGAGGCATGAAAGTGTGCCATTATATCACACTTAAATCACTCTCATTGAAGACTGTGTGTTTCCCACCTAATCAGTGAAGAAAAAATGTATAGTAATACATCATGTACACATTAAGTCACATCCTTTGCAAAGTGCATTAATCAGAAGGACTCGAGATACTATAGAACAGCCATTAAAGTAATAGCTGCTCATGTTTTGAATATTTCAGGATGTCCAATCCTGTTTTGTTTTTAACCAGCATCTAGGCTATGGTTCACACATAAAAAGAAAACTGTCACACTTTGCTGACAATTAAGCTTCTTTCTTCCCTTAGTGCGCTTCTAGGGGCTGGACTGTTTTCTAAGCGGTGTCTTGAATTTCAAAAGACAGCACGTGTTGCACCAGTGTAATAAAGCCAAGGCATTTAACACACACATTTATAGTCCCCAATAACCCAGAAGTCTTAATAAAAATGAAAGCTGACATTGGCATGAAGGATCCTCCACACTTGCTGTCTTTAATTTCCAAGATGTTCCATTAAAACAGAAGCACTTGCTCCTAAGCAGAGCTTTTATCCTGATTGCTTACAGGAAGAGGGGGGGGGGGGGGAAACGACCTTCAGTGCTTCTGCAACCCATTCCCCCAAGTCTGTGGACGACAAACCTGTGTGGACACGTGCAGACATACCTTATTAATCTAAGTGTTGCCTCTATACAGTATGTGATGTAGAAATTGATGCTGCCAAGCAAATATAATCATTGTGTGAACTCTGTGAGAAAAGCATTCAAGTTATTTTCTTTTTTGGATACCAAAGCAAAGTCTACATGTGCACAGGTCTTAACTTAACTTAACTTAACTTAACTTAACCCAACTTCCCATTTTCAGGGAACCTGATATATTTTAAATTTATTGTTGTGGTATATAATGGGAAATCATACAAGTTCAGTTGAACAAATACTGTAAGCATTATGCATTTATATTGTCCCATGCTTTTGGTAAGATGCTCATTAGCAGAAAAAAAAATGCAAAATATCCCAATTATGATTAGGACATAGAGAAAAAGACACATTCGCATGTTCAAAAAGTGCCAGCGCGATGCCAGATACATAATCCTCAGGACTGGCTAATGTCCTTGCATCTGAACTTCTTCAGCTGCCATTTTGTCTTGAAGCCAGAGAAGAAGAAGAAGGGGACATAGATCCCCCTCTGTTGATCTACATTTAATAAGCTGGTCAAAAATGCTCTCCTGCCGAGGGAGGCTGAGCTTTTAATGACCATTCCTGCTTCCAGAGTCTCAGATGTGCAGCTTGATTGTTTGGCACACAGCAGACAGGGAGACCATCTTACTAATGGTGAAACACTGTACATCCTGCAGATGAGTAAGGGAAAAGAAAGGGCTAGGGAGACATAGAGAGGAAGCGTGTGGCCCGAACATGCTTTTACTGTCAGTGAAGGCAGGGAGACAGATGGGTGCAGTGAAGAGGGGATTAGATGGAAGAGGCCGGGTAGGAACCCGGGTCTAAAAAAATGCAGCCCTCACGAGAGGATGACCAGGCCAGGCTTCATGTGGGCCATAGGGAGTGGGGGGCTCGTGATGGATGTACCCTATGACTGGAAGCCATTGGCATGCCCACATGGAGACGCCACCAAGGCCAGGCCAGAGGAGCAGGCAATCAAAGAGAGGCCGGAGGGCTAGGATGATATAGGAGGATCCAGCTTATTAAATAGGCTTCAGGAGGTGCATGGAGCATCTCAAGTAAGTTGTCACACTGCCACCGAAAGACGTTGCGTTTCATAGAAAGCACGCTCTGCAGGCAGCCATGACAGGCTATGTACAGTGCAAGTGGGATTACTGTCATTAGAAAACATCCATACATACACCCACACCCACACACACACACACACACAAACACCAGGGAGCTCTAAAACAGTGTGCCATCCCTGATTTACCTCTCTAACCTGGGCCTCATTATCCTGCCTCTGAGCCACACAATAAGAAAGACAATGCGTGTGAGTGCATACTGTATATGAAGGCGTATCCCTTGCTGTCATATTGGATGATATTCTACTGAGTGCCAAATTCAGTTTGACAAAACTGTTTCTACAGTGGCACCTATATGGTCAAATGCTCGAGGTCGGAAGTACAGTAGGCCAACATTTGAGGGAAAATACACCTCTAAAGTGGTGTTCCACGTGCAAGTTTCCTCTTGCTATGCCTTACCCCCTGACATCTGGATTTTGGACTGTTTTATTGCTGCTTCTCCTCTCCCCCTCCTCCCTTCCCTCGTGCTTGGAGAGGCGGTTAGATGGCGATGATCAAATCTGAGGCTGGCACTGAGTCTCAACTACATTAAATAAAGATCCAATTGAGTTTTCACATGCATTTCAATCGTAGCAAAGTGTAGTGGCTTTGGACATGACAACATGACATTGCCAAAAACAAATACCCCTCACTGCCACGTCTACAGCTTAGTCGAATATAACTGTAACATTGTTTTCAGAAGCTAATGCAGGTATTGCTATTAGCTAACGCTAATCAACACTGCAGCATCTTTTGAATTTGACATACAGTAATTGTAGTAAGTAAAAAGTGCTTCGGCTGCCTCCTCAAAGGGGTTCTTTCGCTGTTGAACATTGCTGTCATTTGCTGAGAAATTCAGTGTGAGGGTGGTTGTTACATTAATAAGCTTAACAGTTTGATAATAGAGGGGTGGAAATGAAAAACTAAATTGTGTCTGTGAGCGATCACAGACAAAATTTCATTAAATAGGCAGATGACTTAAGATTTACTTGATTGTTTAATTTCACACTTGGTTTGCAAACCTGACTATAAAAAGTAAATGCATCCATTTTCTGAGCCGCTTATCCTCACAATTGTCCCTTTTAAACACAACACCTGTCCACTGTTTTATGATGGTGACAGTTTGACTCTACACAGGTTTTTCTATTGTCATCACTGGCCAAAAATATTTCAAAGCGCTAAAAACAATGACACATTGTTTCCCATTTTGTCTCCTACTCTAATTTCCATAGTGCAAGGTACTCAACACAATATTTCTTCCTAACGACGAGCAGATGCAAACATGTATAAGAAATCATTACACAAATCCATTACTAGAGGCCACCAAAAAGCAGGTGTGCTCGAACCATTGTATAATGCATTTGAATATGGATTCTTACTTCAGTTTCGTCGCCGCTTTCCAGATGCTTTCTATTCTTGTTGTCTGTGTTGTCTTGGAAACATGAACATCCTACCAATTGTGGCTACAGTGAGACAGTATAATGGGATAAAAAAAAAAAAAGATTGGTATGGAAGAGATGGAGGAGGCAGAGGTTGTTGTAGCCGACTATATTTAATTTGTTTTTAAAAAAAATTCTGATCCAATACCAAATTTGATGAAATGATGTTTTAAAACAGATTGCCATTGGATAAATTGCTGCAAGTTCTGGCTTCCTCTTTCTAACTTCCAAATAACTTTCGAGTTTTTCCTGGCTCTTTTTCACCCATCAGTGTCACATACATTACCATTCAGGTGGAGGGAACAAACCCGGTAATATCCCATTTACTAGGAGGGAGGAGATGGTTTCACTGGCAGTATAATAACATGCTACATGAGGCGTAGCATTATAGAGTAGGAATAAAAGCAGCTTTAATAGTAAAAAAATAAAAATAAAAAAAATAATCCAACAGCAGCCATCACCCATCCATCCATCCATCCATTTTCTGAGCCGCTTCTCCTCACTAGGGTCGCGGGCGTGCTGGAGCCTATCCCAGCTGTCATCGGGCAGGAGGCGGGTTACACCCTGAACTGGTTGCCAGCCAATCGCAGGGCACGTACAAACAAACAACCATCCGCACTCACATTCACACCTACGGTCAATTTAGAGTCTCCAATTAATGCATGTTTTTGGGATGTGGGAGGAAACCGGAGTGCCCGGAGAAAACCCACGCAGGCACGGGGAGAACATGCAAACTCCACACAGGCGGGGCCGGGGATTGAACCCGGGTCCTCAGAACTGTGAGGCAGCCATCACCCATCTGATGAAATCGAGGCAATTATTAATATTTGAATGCAAATTGGAGTGCGGCAAACATATAAAAAAATACTGAGCATCAAAAATAAAAAACTATTTAAAGATTCAACCTTGTCTAGCATCATGCAAAATGGTTATAAATCCACCTCAATGCCGTGTATGTACAGTTAAAGCATTTTATGCTGCCAACCATGCTTGTCCAAATGACCTTGTTAGTGGCTGCTTTACAAGCAGAGTAAATATTTGTATGGATGTAAAATGTTACGATTTCTAATTTAGAATATTAACCACCACATAAACATAACTTTACAACGGAATGGATGCAAAAGAACTAGTTCAACTGGATGAGTAAATATGTGAGTGAAAGTAATAATTCAAGGTTAAGAATGATGCAGTTACTCCGCTGCTCAGGAGGGTGTAGCAGGAAGCTTACATTCACGGATGGATCCCACAGCGGTGGCTCGTTGCAGTAAGCCGAAGCCAGAATTTACGTATAAGCAGTAGGGCTCCTTAATTCAATGAAGCATTAGGGAAGTACGTCTATGAGGGATTCTTATAGCGAGTCCAGGTTAAGCACACATGCCGCATTTAGTAAAAAAGACACGGCCAACGAGAGTAGTATATCATTATGAGATAGCATTAAGGAAGCCTGAGGAGAAACAACATTGTAATTCTAAGAGTGGTTTGTGTGTGTGTGTGTGTGCGGGTGTGTGTCTGTGTCTGTCTCTGTGTGTACGTGTGCGTCCTTTAGCAGGACTGAATGGCTCTTCCAAAGTGCATCATGTTTTTTAATCTTGTTCACAAAAAAAACATTATACCCGCCGGCTCATCTCTGACATCTAAAAGGAGGCGAGGGGATACGCGCAAAAGCAGCAAAGCATCGCAAGACCCACATGTGGAATTTCCCCGTGGTATTGAACAACACAATGATTGAAATGCAAACACCTGCTCCATACAATATTTGTCATTCTGTACTGTACTTTACTCAATGACTGGCTCTCTGCCTTTGCCAGATTCACCCCGTAACCCCACCCCAATTTTGACAGCACCTTACGTACCTTCAGAGTGGTGGGAAAGGGTTAGCAGACTGACGCAGGAAGCTCCGATGCCAGAACCGAACACAGTGATACGGTTAGAATCTCCTCCAAAGAAGCCGATGTTCTCACTGATCCACCTTAAAGCCTGGATCTGATCCAGCAGCCCGTAGTTCCCTTTAGCAGCCTGGTCCCCAGTACTGAGGAAGCCTGAAACACATGCAGATAAAGAGATTTGAAAATGCATATATTGTAGACATATTGTTAAACACTTATACTGGGTGCTAAAATGTGCTTTTGTATAAAGTCTAAGCACAGTGGGATGTTTGAGACTTGCGTGAAACATGGTCCATGGAACAAGTGATCTTTATGCCAACATGAAGTAAAATGTGGAGTTAGTCCTCCGACTATAACTTTAGCTTCTACCAATGCTTTTCCACTGGCAGATGCAATTGCACATATTATTCATTCAGTCCACAGTCACTCCCAGGTGGGGGTAAGCTACTTGTGTAGCCACAGCTACCCTGGGGCAGTTTGACGGAAGCGTGGCTGCCATTCTGCGCCTACGGCCCTTCCGACCACGAAATCCAACATCCAACCACATTCATTCATTAATATTAATGCTAATGTTAGCATGCCTTAGCGCTCGACAGTGCAATTTTATACCGCACAGCCTCCTATTTTCACTGCAATATCTTCTCAAATTAAAGTACAGTGTTGTCTTGATTCATGAGTTTAATTGGTTCCGTGACAATGCTCATAGCTCAAAATGCTTGAATCTCAAATCCTCTTTCTCAATTGACATCGATAGAAATGCCATTAATCCATTCCAGCGCCTCAAACAACATCAACAAAAATTGTATAATGTGGTTTTAATCAGAAAAATAGCAATTTACAGTTGTATAATTTATATAAACATACTGAAATAACATAATTAAATAGCATGTAAAGAATTAAACAATTTGTGCATCATAATAATTCAATTGGCATTGTGCTGCTCATTCTGGTGTGTGTGTGCTTTGGCCACCAGGGGGCGGTGTAATATATACGGACATTCCACGTGTAGATTTAACGATGAAACAGACGAAAAATGCGTAACTAAGCTGCAGTGATTTTTGCTTTTTTTCTGCAAATAAAAACGAATATACAGTATACCTATGAGTGTTGTTGTATGTTCGGTCTAAATGTGTTGCTACCGCTTGTTCAAATATAAGTTGCTAAAAGTTTTATAATTAGCCTTTCTATGACATTTGCCATTATGTGTTAGCATTAAGCTAGCCATACGTTTTTTGAGACAAAGTTTTTTCGTTTGTTTAAATGTGTAATTCTTTTTGTTTTGTTTTAGTGTTAAAGTAAACTTCAATTGTAAGTGGCCATAAACAGCTTTGAACTCAAATTTTCACTCGCAATTCAAGACAAAAAAAAAAATAAAATAAAAATTGGCCAAGCGATGGCTCGTATCTGGAAAAACTTGTAAATTGGGGTACCACTGTACCGTGGCCGACATGCCAACAAGTCCAAGTTCTCCTCAACTGTTAGTTAGAGTGTCTCATTTAGACTGATTCTTTCAGTGTTTGTGTCTAAAAGAAAAATGAGAACTCAAACATGAATAGTCCATCCTTCAATAGTCCATGTTTCATTCAGTGGTTGTCTCTCAATACGTTTGGCCGTATAGTGTACTGCCTATAACCATGCATCTTCAACCTGAAAGGTTATTTGCTAACCATCATTCCAGTTGACATCGAGGGTGAAATCATGACTTATTAGATGACAAGGTTATTGGTAAAACAGGAGTGTGTGAGACCACGTCATCTCGTACCTTACGGCAAATCAATGTCACGTCTCCCCCAGATGAACACCCATATTGATCAGTTCGGATGAAAAACTTATGAGTCATTGAAAAAGGGTGCAATGGTCATATTTTGAAGCCACAACAAGAGCATATTTTATCTTCAGCTTTAACATTCCTCACTTGACATTTCTAGCAGGTACTATCCATGTACATTCCCACTGTGTCATCTGCTCTATGATGTCCGATTTGGACAATGACTCTCTCCTGGGCCCATCAGACCTCATAATGTACTAACACGCCCACTCCCAACCGGCTCTCACATGCCTGAGCCCTGCTGAATGATGGGTAATCGAGAGCCAAGGGAGAAGATCAAAGGCAGGCGCTCCCTAAAGTCCCGACGGTGGACTCAGTGTCCATCAAACCAGAGAACATGCATGCGAGGTGACAACTCTGAGACGTGTGGACACAAAGAAACACCCCTCCCTCCAAAGACTGCTAAACATATCACAAGCAGTGAATGTGGCTGTGGTTTGCATTCCCTTCAGTGTTTCAAAGCTTTGTTTCTATTTCATGGTTGATGCCTCTATGTAATGATGAGGACTGTCTCCAAGCCCTGTGGGATGAAAGAGAAATGCTTTGAAGACAAAAAAGATAAAATCTGTGTTTCTGACCCAGGTCAGACAGAGCAATGATCACTTTGGATAAACACAGATTAGAAAGCAGCTGCTCGGGACTCATTAGCTGTTTACGCTATGCCCGAAGAGTGTTTGTCCTAACGACCTTTTATCTTTCCCCTTTGTGTGAATCCACCATGATAGACAGCCTGCCTCGCCCTCAACATCGCACCTGCCATGCCCCCGCCCACCTATTGGCCACAACTGTGTGGCATCGGAAAAGCCGAGCCTGACCATGAATAGGATGAGTAGGAAGTGGCACAGGCAGCAAAGGAGACGACAAATGGATCAACAGATGGTCTCCTTCAGACGCATCCCTGAGGATGACAGAGCAGCGTGGCACATGCAGAGAAAGAGAGAGAGAGAGCGCCAACGAGACAGGCGGAGGAATAGAAAAAGACAGGCAGAGGAGGGGAGGGGAAGACTCCATTTCAAGAGCTTTTCATTCACTTCTTCTCCCACTGCTCCTCCATGTGTGCCATCCCCACGAAAGGGCAACAGACTTGTACCATCTTCTTCTGGGTGCTGGTTAGAGAGACCACACTATCCCGAGAATCAAACTTATTTAGGTTACCGTGTGACGGTCAACTTATGAAGTACATCAGATGGACTTAGATATTGACACACACTCCCTATGAAATATATTAATCAATGGGGAGTGTGGCCAGGTACTTTAAGGCGGGCTCGCACTAAGACAATTGGATAGCTCACTGGTCCACAATCACGCTGCCCTCTGCACTCATTCATGCTTTTACGGGTATCATCACTTCATGATAAAACATTACATGACTGCATCTGTCCTGATTTCTTGGCTTTCCTGGAGTTGTTCTGTCTGCATGGTGGCAGTTATCATTACAAACTGGCAGGAGTGGCAATCACATCACTTTCTTATGCATGAGTAATGATATTGTGTGATTTTGACTAATTTTTTTAGTTCTTTGTTTTTGTTTACTTTATTTCTGCTGTGCAAAGTGGTGGTATATCATCGATAACTGGCAGGAGAAACATTCATCCATCCATAAACAATAAAGAAATTCCTCTCCAGTTCAGTCGTGGGGAGCTGGTGTTTTTCCCCAGCAGATTTCGGGCAAAAGGCAGACTTCACCCTGGACTGGTCACCAGTCAATCACAGGGCACATAATTTATTGAGACATTCAACCATTCACACTCAGATTCATACTGCCACTGAGTGGGAACTTAACCAGCAAGAGAAACAATCACACTACAGAACACAAACAGTTTGGGGCACCTGTGCATGTGACACGAGTTAAACAAATTTTATTCTTCATCGTGCAAAGAATATTGTTGGAATATCAATTCTTCCAACTTTGTGGATATGTATAAAAGAAGGAAATTTTCTTTCTTTTCTGTGAATAAAGCAAGGTCCATACAGGCAAGGACTGGATGAGTTTGCTATGAAGCAACAGGAGCGTCCTGACTACAACATTATCAAACATTCTTGGGATGAACTACATGAAAGATATATTGTGATACGGGCCCTTCTAAATGAACTCACACCTGTGCCTCAACACTCTAAAATCTTGTACAGTCTCCCAAGTGAAGAAGGTTGGATATCTGCAAAAGTGGAAGCCAACACCATATTTCCTTCCATTGTCACTGTCACACTTGTAGGTGTAAAGTCCATCCATCCTTGTGTCCCATGTGTATTTCAAGCAAAGAGATTGACTGCAACTACGATCCTAAATGGAAAGAAATAGCCACAATTTACTCTGGAAATTAAAGATGAGTTGATATAAGTCGTTATAGGATGACAAAATATGATCAATCAGAATTGCAAAACCATCTTGCAGAATAAAATGCTATCCAATGCTTCGTTCAGTGGGGACTCTTTGTTTCACCAGGCTGATGCACCTGCATTTGTAAATAAATGTGGCCATTATAATGTAGAGAGGTGGAAAGCCACTATCTGAAACAACAGGACAAGCTGCAGGCACTACTGTTGAAATAATAATTGTATAGCTGCTGGCGATGGCTAAATTGGAAATACTTTCTTTGGAAAGCAATTAAGATAGCAATGCAATTGTTTTTATGCTTGGCCGTACTGCGCACATTTACGGTCTGATGTTTGTTGCCATTGTCTGGCCCTTAAATACATCAGCTGTGTATCAAACAACCTTTTCAGTCTGCTTTTTAGATTTACTGTAAGCAACAATGTACGTACAAACAATCAATTTCTCACAAAAAAAGATGACTGGGAGTCTCAACTTTCGAATGCTTTAGAGGTCTGGATATATGTCTTAATCTCCATTTTAAATCTTCTGCAGCTCTCGCGAGATGTAAACCCTGTTAGCATCTAAAGGATTAACCCCACCAAGTGGGTTTGGGCAATTCTTTGCTTGTTTTGCCACCTCAGAAAGGAACTAGCGACGGCAAAGAGGTTGATAACCATAGAATCGGTAAAGTAGAAACTACTGTACATGGGAAAGTTGTGTATGCGTCTGCACACACACATGCGCGCCCACACACCCACACTAAGCATTAGTCAAAGGGGATTTACGTATACATTTTACTGTTATGCCTAATGCTAAGTTGTATGATTAAAAGTGATTACCGGTAATAGTAAAATGTTACATAACACATTCCTTGGACTGTTAATAAAGATTTATGATGGCTGAGGTGAAATGAATTCAATATTAAATATAAAAGAGAACAATTATAACTGAAATCAACAAATATAGTATTAACATACTATAATTAAAAGCTGACAGGGTAAAGTTTATTCACAAGAAAAACAGAAAAACATGCTTTTAGATAAAATACCTTATTTTGCAGTTTGAGCTCAAATGGTTTTGTGACAAACACTTTGTTTTGACAAAAGAAAGGCGTATGCCCTGAAGTTGAACTGCACTAGAAAGATGGATTCATACAAATAAACATTTATATCAAGCCTCTTTAATAATTTATTCTTAAATCTAATATTCAAGTACAGTAACAGAAATTCTTCTGTGAACTTGTCTTACATGCATCTTTATCTTAAGGCCATGCTTGTGAATAACTTGAAAAATCTTTGCAATAGATGGCAGATCATGGAGTCCGACGTCTCTTTGTCAGATGGATGAGAGATTAGATTAGCGTTTCTTATTTACTGTAAACACACAGCATGGATTAACATCAGTCTCTCTGTTCTCCTCTGCCTGTCGGAACATGTCTGAACTGATAACTGGATGACATTCTGACACGACCATGTCTCTTCTTGTGCTATGGTATTTTCTTGCAGTGGCACGGATTGAGACCTGATCGCAGCCTGAGAGGCAGAGTCGAGCTTTGACCAGGTCTCAGTCCGGCCAGCATACACCTGTCACCTTGCATTGTTCTTGTCGGGGAACAACTGTGCATAGTTTCACATGAGCCATGAGGGTCACTTAAGGTAGGCAGCATGGCCTCGCTGCCGGCGCTGAAGCATCACTGTGGAGAAATGCTGTGGCCATTGGCGTATCATATGTAGTAGCTCTCCGTTTATATTTCGTCACCTGGAACAGTTTCTTTTTCCAAGCGTGTTGCCACATAATGTATTTTGTGCTGTGATGTTTTTTTATTTTATCAATAGCCTGGTGCGCCATTCTCAGTATAACCACCATGTCTCTTTCTCCCTCCTGAGCTGTGGGAGTGATTTCCTTTACCCTTTCCTCACCACATACGTATTGCTTGATTATGATTTAAATGTCTGTTTCCATATTGAGGGCTATAACTCACGCTAGAGCGGAAAGAGGTGATGATAACGATCGCTCCAACCTAAGACATCTCTCTTAGCTTGATATGCCGGATAATAGAATGTGTGTGAAGTAATGGCAGAAGGTGAGGTGGGGTCAAAGATGGGTGAGGAGTAGGGCAAAAGTATCTTATTGAGCTGTAGAGTCAGCTTACACAGAGACAGATGGAGGGAACGGATAGGAAGGAGAAGAATAAAAGGGAGGAGGTTGGGGAAAAACAGCGATGATGTAAAGGAAGGCAAGTTTTCATCCCTTTTTGCCTTTTCCATGTCTTTCTGCCTCTCATCCTCTATCTCTTTGGGGGTGCTGGTTAACAAGGCGGTCTGTGTCCAAACCCTTCCTCGGTACTTCCCCCCCATCTCTATCTTGTACTCTCCCTCTATCTGTTCCCCCCTTCTCTTCTCTGGGGAAATAAAGGCCCACACAGTCACAGCCTTGACAGCCTCCCTTAAGAATCCTACACTACAAAAGAGCTCCAACTTCCCGCCAGCCAGGCCCGAGCTGAATAGGAGTCTCTGGGGTGTGGATAGGAAGCAGAGGAGGGAAGGGGGCAAATAAAGGGTCTGTGTGTCAAGCTCACGACAAGCAAAATGAGAAAACCAGTGGCACATCATTCACAAAGAGAGTTAGGGGTGGTGCATGTTTGGGTTTTTAGAAAATAGTATAGGATGGGTTTGAATGACGGTGATTGCCACTCGGATCGGCTCCTGTTTACAGCTCGATGCCCAACGGCACGGCTGGAGTCAGATCAGTCTGATCTGAGAGCAAGGGAAAGGGACAAAAAAAAGGGCATGCAAGCACAAGGAAGCCTCTTTATGGCTTCCTGAACACTGAAGACCATTTACATAACATCACACAGAGTTGGAAAGAGTTGGAAAGAGGAGACGAGAGACTTCAAAAATTACAATTCCATAGGACAAAAAGTGGTTAAAAATTGTTCAAACTATGTACACTCACTGGACATCCCATTAGCTAGAACTGCATAGACCAATGAATAATCTGTTTTTATGAATAATCTGTCTTTACCAAAACGATAATGCTCAATTTAGATTGCCACTGTCAGATAGCCATTATATGGTGCAGTATAGAACTGCCCTGCATCATACTGAGGAATTCTACATCACTACAAACAAAAAAACAATTAGAAAAAAATGTGTTAAAAGAATATCTCTCTGACAGTGTCAATCAAAACTTCATTCATTCATCTTCTGTTCCGCTTATCCTCACTCGGGTCGCAGGCGTGCTGGAGCCTATCCCAGCTATCTTCGGGCGAGAGACGGGGTACATCCTGAACTGGTCGCCAGCCAATCGCAGGGGATATAGAAACAAACAACCATTCACACTCACATTCAATGAATTAAATTCAATTTAGAGTCTTAAATCAACCTACCACGGGTTGTGGGAGAAAAGCGGAGTTCCCGGAGAAAACCCAAGCAGGTACGGTGAGAACATACAAACTCCACACAGGCTGGGCCGGGATTTGAACCCCGGTGCTCAGAACTGTGAGGTGGATGTGCTAACCAGTTGTCCACCGTGCCGCACTTATTAGATGTGTAGTAAAAGAAACACGTTTGATACAGCTCCAGAATTAATTAATTAATTATAGTAGTGTATCTAATGTTGTGTCTCGCTCAGCAAAGCTCTACCCAGTTGTATTGGCCTTAGTTCCAAAAGTTATATTTGGGGGAAATATAACACTGCTCACCACCAAAAGAACACCAAACATATAGTGAAACATGGTAGTGGCAGCATCATGCATGTGTGCTGACTCCCAGTGACTGATTTTGAATGTAATTGGTTAATTCAGAACACAGCCATATCCCCAGATATATGAGGGTGTACACACTTGTACAACCATATTATCCCACTTGTATTTTTTTGACGTTTCCTCTGAAAAAGATTAAATATTTTTTTCAGTTGAGGTTACATGTCACATTAATTGTGGTAAAAGTTTTGAAAATATTTAGCTTGGTCTAATTCTTTCATTAGCGGCAGGCAGACAGACAGACTGACAGACATAAACTCATAAAGCTTCTTCTTCTTTTTTTTCCTTCTTTTGTGGCATTGTTGGAGATAATGTAATGATTTGGCATTAATTAAGTAAATTATGAAAGTCTACAGGACGAGAGTATAAGTGAGGGGATACACAACCAATTTCCGTATTTGTGAGTTATTTGTTTCAGTAAGTGCATGACCCCACACCCAGTGAAAGAGTCCAAGGGCTGTGTGCCTGCAGATACATGCAAGTGAATTGATACCATTTTACATGCACAAAGACAGACAGAAGTATTTGCTGTGGCCGCACCGCGGCGGCTGAGGAACCCGCCCAATCAATCGAGGGGCGGGATCAGGCCCAGGGGTCCACCCGAGAGCAGCCCGGTGGACGGGACATGTCCCACACCGAGGGACCCAGGGCGGTCCGCCGGCCCCACCGAGGCGCCCCGACACCCGGCAACCCAGTGGAGGCCATAGGGACCCAATGCCACCGCCCAGCCAACCACCCAAGCCCACCCCACACCACCTACCCCACCACACACACGCCCCCCCCCCACTCACAGGAGACCCAGACGCCCCCCAACCCGCAGGGTCCGTGATGCAGCCAGTCCACGCCCAGCCCGAGGGCGGGAGATTGTCCCTTGTTTGTTGGAAAGAGGGCGGATAAGGGCACCCGACAAGGGAACGATAAGGTGCAGCCGCGGGCCATGATAGGTCAGGCCCATTAGGCCGGACAACCACCGACGAAGAGGGCCATCCCACCCAGACCCACAGCATCAACCCTGCCCCCTCAACCCCCCCCCCCCCCCCCCCCACACACACACACACGCACGCACCCGCCAGCACCCACTACTCGGCCCTGAGCGTGGGATGTGGACCCCCTCACCCCAAACCAGGAAGGGAAAAGAACCCCACAGCAGGCCCCATAGCCAGCAGGGGACCGCCTGGCTCCCCCATGGTAGGAGGAAGAGGCGACCGCAGCGGGACGCAAGGAACGGAAAGAAGAGGAGGAAGCAGGCCCGAAGAGCGACAGGGGGGCCCCACCAGATGCCAAAGAGGGGGACCCAGGCGGGTGCCAGCCGGCATCACCCCAGCACCCACGGAACATGCGCGAGTCACCATCACACCACCATTACTCCCCAGGAGGTCACCCCAGCGGTTTCCCCCCACCCCCGAGATCAGGAAGGAGTGAAAAAAAAGACTCCGGAACAGCAAACACAGAGACAAGAGGAGAAGATCCCCACAGCATGCATGTGTCTTTTCACCATGCAAACCGATCTAAAATGTGGGAAAATAAAAATACATAAATAGAATAGAATAAATAGAACAACCTCGAATAAATAGAACAACCTCGACAACAAAGAACCTCGACAACAAAAAAATATAGAATTCCATTGTTTACTTTCACACTTATGAAAATAGTCTTGCTATTGTCAAATGGCACCCTACTCAGGCAAAGGAATCTAGAGTCTACATTTAGCATGTTGAGGAAAGGTGACCAGCTATCTACTTATATGTGTAATTGATTTTTTTCGTTCTGCTGACATTTTTTCCAACGCAATATATTCTATGATGAGATTTAGCTACTGATTGATGTTAATAGCTTTTTTGTTTTTCTAGTTTAATAGAATTGTTTTCTTAGCGGTAGCTAACGCGACAACTAATGATTGTGAATATTTATTAGGGAGGTAAATTATGCTTAAGTGGCCAAGTATGCACAATCTTGGGGAAAGTGGAATCCTGCAGTTTAAAATATACGAGAGTTTTTGTATAACCGAAGACCTAAAGCATTGACTTGGTGTACATTCCCATATAGCATGAAAATAGGTGTCCTGGGTATTTTTGGTGCTATGCACGCATATATTAGATGGAGAGAAGCCCATTTTATGCATAGTTAACTGAATAAAGTGTGTTCTATGGAGCACTTTATATTGTATAAGCTGTAGATTTTTGTCATTCTAAATGTGTTGTTACAAATCTGTATCCAGTAGCTACGGTCAGCACACATGGAGAGGTATTCTTCCCATTTGGTGATTGGTAAGTGCATTGATTTAGTACATGAAATTAATTTATAAACATTTGTGAGATTTCTTTTACTTTGCAGGAGAAGCTTCATTATTTGCTTGACAAACTCCTTTCTACAGTCCATTTTCACTTTTGCTGCATTTGTCTCCCTTACTGGCAAAGCATTCCATTACATGCATTTTTTTTCCAGTACCACACTTTCTACACATCATTGCTTTGAGCACAGACAGTTACTTGTCAAAGGCAGTCAAATGCTTTTACATTGAGGAGGACGCAGCATCTCACAGCTGGTGCGGAGGCGTGCCTACACAATCCCGCCAAGGGAGAGAAAAAGACTGGTGTTGAAGAGGCACAACTGCGAGGTTAAGCAGCGCTTTGGTTCCACTTGGAAGAAAATGGCTCGTTGGGAGACATTTCACAATTTTCCAACTCCTTTTTAGAAAGCGTTTTTATAGTCAAGATCATTTCCCTCCCTCTTCCCTGTAACAAAGAAACTGCCTGATGTGCCACCTCTTTGTGTGCATGTGTTTGTGTAAGTTCAAAAGTGTGGCATGAAAATGTGCAAATCTGACCGACAAACCCCAATTCTAATGCGGTTGGTATGTTGTTTAAAACATAAATATAAAAACAGAATACAATTATTTAAAAATACTTTTCAACCTACAGTATCCATCCATCCATCAATTTTCCGTACCGCTTGTCTCACAAGGGTCGTGGGCGTGCTGGAGCCTTTCCCAGCGATCCTTGGGCGAGAGGCGAGATATACACTGAACTCGTCGCCAGCCAATTGCAGGCCACATATCGAGAAATAACCTTTCACACTCACATTCACACCTACAGGCAATTCATTGTCTTCAAGTAATCTACCATGCATGTTTTGGTACAGGGAGAACGCAGGTACAGGGAGAACATGCAAAATCCACACAGGGGAGGGTAGATTTGAACCCGGTCCTCAGAACTGTGAGGCAGATGTGCTAACCAGTCACCCACCGTGCCGTCTTCAACCTACAGTATATTTAATTGAATACAGTATACAAAGACAAGATATTTAATATCCAAACTGATCAACTTAACAGCACTCAGTAAGTGTTTGGGAACTGAGGGCACTAATTGTTGAAGGTTTGCAAGTGGAATTATTTCCCATTCTTACTTGATGTACAACTTCAGTTGCTCAACTGTCCGGCGTCTCTGTTGTCGTATTTTACACTTCATAATGCGCCACACATTTTCATTGGGAGAGAGTTCAGGACTTCTGTCAGGACAGTCTAGTATTTGTATGCTTTTACTTCAAAGCCACGCTGTTGTGACACATGCAGAATGTGACTTGGCATTATCTTGCTGAAATAAATTGGAACATCCCTGAAAAGACACTGCTTATGTTGCTCCAAAACCTGTAGCATAAATGGGGCCTTCACAGATGTCCAAGTTACCCATTCCATGGGCACTAACACACCCCCATACCATCACAGATGCTGGCTTTTGAACTTTGTGCTTATACAGTAACAATCCCGATGGTCCTTTTCCTCTTTGGCCTGGAGGACACGATGTCCATGATTTCCAAAAACACTTTATGTGGATTCGTCAGACCACAGCACACTTTGTGTCAGTCCATCTCAGATGAGCTTGAGCCCAGATAAGCCGGTAGCATTTCTGGGTGATACATAGCTTTCAGTTTGCATGGTAGAGATTTACTATAACTTTCAATTGCAGTTGTATGGACGAACTGTGTTAACTGGCAATGGTCTGGGAATGACGTGTTCCCGAGCCCTCCTGGCAATATCCTTTACACAATGATGCCGGTTTTGAATGCAGTGCCGCCTGAGGGGATAGGTCACAGGCATTCACTGTTGGTTTTCAGCCTTGCGTGCAGAGATTTCTCCAGATTCTCTGAATCTTTTGATATATTATGGACAGTAGATGATGAAAACCCTACATTTCTTAGAATTGTACATTGAGAAACATTGTTCTTAAAATGCTCTTTGCTCATGCAGTGGTTAACCTCGCCCAATTCTTGCTTGTGAACAACTGAGAAGAGCCATCATTTAGTGGAGATACAAAGCTCTCCTTTCAACAGGTTGTTGCACTCCTCATTCCCACAGACATAATAAGATTAATTTTTTAGATCTTTTGTCGGGATAGATTCCGTTCAAGTGATTTCTTGATTGAACAGGTATGGAGGAAATCAGGCCTGACTGTGATCTGTGAAAATTAACTAAAAATTGTGATTAGTCAAAATTAATTCATGATTTAACAAGGGGGGTACTTACTTTTTCACTTTTTGTGTGATCCTTATTGGAACATAGTGGAAAGTCAACTATTTTATAGCTAAACATCTGGTGTTGTACAATAATTTTCTCACATTTTTCCTTCACATTTTTCATTCTTCTTTGTATTGGTCAAATACAAATCCTTCCAATGTGCGTTGTAGCTCAGCAGCACATTACATGAACAATGTTCCCTCGCTGTTTAGCACGGCACCTTAGAATTAGTCATGTTATTTGTCTTCTGAAAGCTCGCCCTACAATGAAACTTGGCTACAGGAATGGGCACAGTGTGCTGGTTTTCATTTGTCTTCAAATTAGTTGCAAAGGATGTTCCCCACTTTAATGTTTAAGTTCATAAAACAAATGTAAATATCAGACAAATATAACCCAAGTGAAGATAAAATTCTGTTTTTAAATGGTGATTCAATTTATTAAGGGAAAAAAAACTACCTGCCAATGTGTGAAAAATTAATGGCCTCCTAAACCTAATAACTGGTTGGGCCATCCTCAGTAGCAACAACTGAAATCAAGCGTTTTCTATAACTGGCAATGATGTCTTTCACATCTCTATTGAGATATTTTGGCGCACTCTTCCTTGCAGAATGGTTTGAATTCAGCAAAAATGGAGGGTTTTCGAGCGTGAACAGCCTTTTTAAGGTCATGCCACTGCATTTCAATCGGATTCAAGTCTGTACTTTGACTAGGCCAGTTTGGAATATAATCTAACTGCAATTTTTTTCCCCTCAATTTTACGACTGCGATTTATCATGTGTATCATGAGCCGCCCTGCAGTACTGCGGTTGGAGCCATCTCGCCCTCTCTCTCTCACCTCCCATCTCTCTCTTTCCAGCACCTTCTTCGGCCGCGCACCTGTCACCAATCAGCCCTCGTTACCACCTGCATAAAAGCCTGCCAGATCCCGGAAACTCTCACCACAGTATTGAAGTTTCTCCAGCAGTACAACGGCTCCCCAGTCTCCACGTAAACTACGCAAACCCTTGTCATTGTTCTGACCTCCGTGTTTTTCCTTGTCCTCAGTGTTTCCTCCGTGCCCCTCGCCAAGCGGATTACTGCCGCCAAGCCAGCCGCCTGTCCTCGTCACTGCCTGCCATGCATTCTCTGCCTCAACAACCCGCCAGCGCATCTCAAGGATCGTCTGCATTTCCATTTTCAATAAACTGTACATCACAACCTCCCAGCCTCCGCCTCCATTCTCCATCCGTTCGTGACAATGTGATATTTTTTCAAGGTCCTTTTCCCACATTTTTTTCAACAAACAAATTATTATTTTTTAACAAATAAATTAATCTGTATAAATTAATCTCATACATATTTTGGTTTTATAGGTTAGGCTTACGCTAAATGAAGGCAAATGAACTATGAATTAATATGAAAGACATCTTGTTTATCTGCACAATTATGATATTATTCAATTACAGTTGTAAACTCGCTAAACACTGGGCTTTATTTTCGTGATTAGCACAAATCCAGCGCTCCGCTTGGCATAACTCTATGAGGAGGCGGGCTAGACCCGGTTTAAGTAATTTCATGGACTGGCGTACCCCTAGCGCAATTAAAAGTTGGATTTCTGTGCTGGTGTGGGCGTCATCGCAGCCGACTTCAGTCTTGTCCAGTCGAAGCGGCTTCTGTCATTCCCTTTAAAAGCGGCACAATAGTCTGGCATGGAGACGTCTCTATATGCAGAAGATGACTCAGCGATCCGTGCGTGACTGGAGCATTGAATGTTGGTGGGTACCCTTATTAGAAATACAGAATGAGGTGGTGAAAACTGCTGGCAACTTAAATATGTCTGTCTACCGCATGTATCTACTGTACAGTATATGCCCTCCAACGATCATTTGTCTCCACCACCACCCGTACACCATAGCTGTGTGCCGGCCAGTACATGGAATGATTTAAAATAATATAATAATGGTAATGCCGGCACGGTGAGCGACTGGTTAGCACATCTGCCTCATAGTTCTGGGGACCGGGTTTCAAATCCCAGCCCCGCCTGTGTGGAGTTTGCATGCTCTCCCCGTGGCTAGGTGGGTTTGGGTTTTCTCCGGGCACTCTGGTTTCCTCCCACATCCCAAAAACATGCATGGTAGGTTAATTGAAGACCCTAAATTGGCCGTAAGAGTGAATGTGAGTGTTTCTATGTTCCCTACCATTGGCTGGTGACCGGTTCAGGGTGTACCCCGCCTCCCGCCCGAAGATAGCTGGGATAGGCTCCAGCAGCCCGAGACCCCAGTGAGGATAAGCGGTAAAGAAAATGGATGGATGGATAATAATGGTAATGATAATAACAATGCGTTCAATGACTTGATTTCCACAATGACTGAGAGGGCTGGATGCCTGCTGTTGAAATAAGTCTGTCATCTTCCACTCATGTACGAGGAGCTTGCATGTCTGTCTGCCTGCATGTGCCCCAATCAAATTCACCAAAATTGCGCCAGATCACCCACACCAAAACCTAGATGTGGTCCCAGTAGGCGAAACTTTAGATTAATTTTATATTTTATATTTTAATTATTTTTTTTAAATTAATTAATTATATTTTATATTTCTGACACCAAAATATCACTTCCCCAAGCACATCTCCAAAGGCACACCCTCGCTGCGCCGACGAGCCCCACTTGGTGCAAAGTGGTCACGCGGTGCAAACATGCACCGCGAGTCTTTCGGGAAAAATCAAGATGCGCCAGTTTTTACGCTGAAGCACAGCTGTCTAGAAAATAGAGCCATTTGTCTTGCAGAGGGAGTGCTGCCCCCCAGAGAATGCCACCCTTGGCGGCTGCCCATATAACCCATATCAGAAACCACCCCTGCTTCGAGGATAGACCCAGCTAACCTGTTTGCAAGACAGGGATTCTAGATTCAGCTATGACGCCTATCAGTCTATTAGCCCACCAGATTTAATAAAACAGCAGTAGAAAAAGAGGTAAAAAAAACCAAGTTTTCTGAGACAATGTAAACGCTGGTTCCCCTTCTTGTACCCAGCTTCACAGTTCGCCTTAAAGTTTAGCTTATTGTCAAAAATGGCCCCCCAGATATTTATAATTTTCCACACACTCCACCGTCTAACCTTTTATGATGGTGAGTTTCTGAGCCCTTGGAACTCAATACACGTCTTTTGTTTTGGAGATGTTCATCTGTAAAAAAGATCTGTCACAGCAGTCAACAAAGTCAGAGACAAATGGACCATGGCCTTTTTCGTTTCCTTGTAGCAGGCTAACTATAACAGAATCATCAGCATATTCCAGAATAAATCTGTCTTCCCAGCTGCTGCGGCACGTTTCTACGTGTGTGCAACCTTCGAAGTTCCAGAATAATAGTCTTCAGTTTTGATTGACACTATTACAGAGGTATAAACTTTATATTGATTATAGAGGCATCCCTCATGTATTGGTCACATCTGAGAACAGAGCCAGAAGCCACTGCCTTTCATATCCATCAGCCACTATGACTCCACTAATCAAGTAATAAAGTAGAATTACGACCGCTCTGACAGTGTCAACAAAAGGTGTAAATTCACAAGCTTCGTAAAGATAGAATTAATGGCATCCCCTCAGTGTTGGCTTGATTACATCGTGCAGGTATATTTAATGAAAGGGTAAGCAAGTGTATACAACCTGCACAAGCCAAACAAAGCAGGGACTCCGTGTGTGTGTGTGTGTGTGTGTGTGTGTGTGTGCGTGCGTGCGTGCATGTGTGTGAGCGAGAGACACTTTGGACACTAAGCTCAGGCAAGTAAATGGCGGTGCCATAGCATATAAGCGACCAGCATGGCATCCATCTGTTTGTTTATACTGGCGCATGTGTGTCGCCATGGCAGTATAAGGGGACGAGGGTGTGTACTGTATGCAAGGTAGTGAGAAAGGCATATATATTAGTCACGAGCATGGCTGTGTGCTGTTGGGCGTAGATGGATGGGGTGTGAGTACAGTGATGTCATCCTGACAAATGGACCGGCCGTGTTGGCTGAGACTCGCACATCGCCTCTCATTTCAATTAGTTCTTCAAACAGCAACACACTTAACGCACAATGTGCAAGTTAGACACGTGGAGGACATGTACACCTTGGCCACAAACAACCCCCCTGACCCTCCATTTCTTTTGCCCCAACCCATTGCACAGCTCTCAAAGATGCACTGATCTGTAAGGCTTCAGTTTAGGCCCTTTAATCAATCTAGCTAAACTGACAGCACTTTTGCTTTCACTCTCATTAGCTGCTCCCAAGTGACCATTCCCATTGTTTAAAACAACAACAAAAAACAGGGCTAGAGCCAGTGGAAACAGGAGTAAAGTATTGCTGTATTTACAAACTAACAACCAGGCAATGGCTGTGTATTTCTCACAATATCAATTTGATGAAGTGCTGGAACGATGGCACAGGGAGCCAGCATTTGAGCCAGTGGTAATGCTACATATTTACTGTGAAATACAGTGCAAGATCTGTACCCACCATCACATTGAGTGCACACAAAACACAAGTTTAAAAAGGTCTAACCTCCTCACTGGGCAGTTCCACAAAGCTTGACACCATCAAACAACAGAGTCGGGGCTGAGTTTGCAGCGTCCGTCACCTGTAAAGGATGTTTATACCCTCTTTCCAAATGTCTCCTGCAACTAAGCAGAGGTGCTAAACCTCATTTCAAACCTCTTACTGTCTCCTCTGAACTTTAACATTGGTCGGCTTAAATGCATGTTGGACTTTCCTCCTTGCCCCTCAATGTTAAAGTATCTCTCAATCAACATCTGAACTTTCAGGACTCTTCTCCAAATGACTGCTGTGACTCTCTTCTTCTTCACTGTACAAGAGGATCAATTGATGTGAAGGCAGTGCAGGCTGCTACATCAGGGAAGACTGGAGCTTTCCTCCAGAGATTCAGAGTCTCTTGGGGATTCAGCTCCAATTGAGAATTGTGGTTGGTATCTCCTGCTCCTCCTCATCTGCCTGTAAAGCCGTCAAGAGGTTAATCCCACCTCCACAGACTTGAGGGGGTAGGGATGGAAGGTCTCATTTGGCCGTAGCTTTAATTAGGCTGCTCAACATCTGCACTTAGTACATCTTAAGGAATATATAAAGTAATGCAAAAGTGTTAGGCTGCCATAGCCTTTTTTTTTTAATAATTATTTTTTTAAAGTTTCATAATAAAACAGTAAATAGTAGGACAGAAAAGTATTATGCATATATTATAAAACTGATTTCCATTAAACTGTGCTAAGGATGGACAAAAGAAGAACATATAAAAAGAGGATCTGGGTAAAGATGAATTTGAATGAATGAGTTTCACATCCACGGTTCATGACATCAATGGAACCACCCACCTCCTTACAATCATAATGGTACCATTTATCTGGTCATCATCCTCCATGAAACAGGAAGTTGTGCAAATTAACAAACAGACAGCAACAAATACGACACTCCACAACTTTGTTTCTCTTTGTTAGTATAGTTGCATTGGCGGAAAGCAGCCCTATAATGAGTGACATTCTAGCTATATACAGTATGTAGTATATATACAGTATTCTCCCCCCCCCCCCCCCCCCCCCCCCCCTGTGCTTCTCATCAGTTGTGGAAGACAATCTACAGTATGTTCAACCCACTTTTGTAAACAATACAATACAACGCAATACGATACAATATAGTGGTGTATTTTAGACGTGAAGTCAGTTAGATATTGGACATTACTTGTGTGTGACTTTCGGCATAATGAGAGAACAAGCTACTGTATGTCTACATTCTGTATGCTCCACCCATCAATTGTATATACTGCTTATCATTATTAGGGTCGCAGTTGAGATTGAACCTGTCTCAGCATCTACTGTGATGCCTCCCCTCCTAAGTACACTGACATCAGTCCCTGTCGTATCACGGGGATACCACAAGTCTCCCTATTCCAAGTTGGTAAATTGAATGTGAGGCTTGTATTTATGTGGCTTGCAAAGAATACTTACCGACAAAGAAGATCTTTGATATGGCATTATGTCAGTTGGATGTCCAAAGTCTGCTGTGCAGACTGAAACCACATGGTGGGATCATGTGTATAATGGATTTACTTTAACTGTGTGGTTGCGCTTGGCCTTACATATTTATTCCTTTGTTGTTGAAACGTTGCTGTTCCCTCACGTTGAGAACAGGGGGGGGGGGGGAAATGAAAAATGAATTAAAACCCTTTGGAATTCTGTGAATTATTACCAAAACATTTTTACAGAAGAGGTAGTGTGACTGCGATTGGTACCTGCAACACAATCTGCATGTACCATTGTACCCATCTCACAGAAGATGTCATTATTCTTTGCTTTATTTTCTCCCCCTCCAATTGATACTGAAGTCCTGTTTCAAGCAGAGGTCTTGAAGTAATTCCTTTTTCATTTCACTGCGTCACTCTCCCTTTTACTCTAGCCAGATGAAAAAACTAGGTTCCAACAATAACAATAAAAAGGTTAGATCTTGCTTTCTATTTCATCTCAGCTTCCCGCAGTCCCCAGAGATGTCGGCTGCCTGTGCACAGATTCAGCGGTTGGCGATGGGAGACGGTGCCAGTCCTCTGTTTGTTTGTCTTTCTTCCATCGCTTCATCGCCCTGAAATTTGCCTGACACTTCGGCAGTATAGCTCAAGCCCCAGTTAGATAAACTGTTAGATAAAATGTCACCGTGGATTTGCGCCGCACACCCTATAAGTTGGCTACACTCACAGTACAGACCACAGAATAGGATGGAGGGGTGACCATGATACTGTAGCGAGCAACATATTTTGCTTGGTGCTTGCATTTTAGAAAAAATCCAGAATCTGGTTTTGGCCTAATGAGTCTTTTCCGGTAAGAATTAATTACTGGAACCACTACAGATTAGTCATTTCTATTTATCTGGTTTAAGTGAATTACCTTTATTCTTCTTTTAACCCTTGAGCAGACACGAAAACACATTTAGCAACCCAAGTGGATGTTAAAAATGAGACGCCCTATGATGAAGTAGTCAAACTATCTTTTTAGTTATTGTATTTCACAATATATAATGCAATCTAAGATAGTAGAATGCTATTTAATAATAGTAATAGTAATAGTGAATAAAAGTCTTGCTTATGTAATGGAATAAATAGCCATAGTCTGCTGAATACTGAATTTCAATGAGTGTACTCTAAGGATTAATGTATTTTTAAAAAGAAATGATGGCCAACCAAACCAATTATTTTTGGGTCAAATGGTTGGGTTTTTAGTGCAACAGAGTGGACTCGCTATTGTTTAGAAGTCGGTCGCTGTGGTTTTTGCACATGCACAGTATTTCTAGAAAAATACGATTTTTTTTTCCGCTGGTGATACAACATATTCAATATAAAATTAACTATACATGACCAACAAAAATGGATATCGTAGACAAAAATGTGAGTTGAATGTAGCTTTAATGAAATACATGTTTCTTCACAGTTTGACAATTTAGGCATTATAATATAGAATGAACATCGGTATTCAGCCAAATGTATATTAATCAAATCATATCGATCGATGAAAATGTTTGGCTATGTCATGCATCACATTTGAAAGTGAAACTCAAAGTGTCCTCCAATCCATGTGTCCTCATCAATACATTGTTTAGCTTTCTTTTTTTTTTTTCAGTGTGGATGCAAACTCATTGCAAAATGTGTTTGAACTACAGTATATAGCAACATCCAGTATGTAAACTTAAGCTAACTAATAAGCAACATTTGTTTGAAATGTATTTTGGGGCTGTATATGACTAAAAACTGAGAAAAAAAACTGTCGTTGCGGTTGCTTGTTTATACAAGAACACCTTTTTGGAGAGCAAAGAAGCATTGTGAACTATGAACTTCATCAACAGAAATGCAGATATATAACAGATCTATTTGTTGCAACCGATGTGTGTTTGTTTTACGGCTACTTAAAGCATGCAATTCTGGATGATAATCCACCTAATTGTTTATATATAAATATATATCGCATATATATAAAAATAACACAACTTTATTGCTAGTTCTGCATTGCAAATGTTTTTTTCCAAAACTGACAGCCTCTGACAACAACCCCAGAGTACTGTGTACATTCTGGGATATCCTCAGGTGTCAGAGTCAGGTGTCAGTTGGAGATGAAAAAGCAACAGGGCTCAGCCATCAGCTTAAAATCCATCAGGTGTCAGTAAAAGGTTTATGGATCTGACTTTTGGCAAAAGAGCGCCACACAAACATCTGTCACTAGCATAGATAGCATCGACGATCAGACAGCACACCAAATGACAAATCTGTCAGACAAAACTTCCTCAGATAAAATGGAGTCAGATTAATCCTTCTTAAAAAGTAATGGAAATTACACAGACAGAAGGTAACTCAATTATGTTGCCACAATTTAGTGGACATCACAATGGTAAGTCTACTTGTAAGTATCTTATTAAAATGTAAAATGTATGCTTGTACCTCAAGCAAGCCTTAAATGAACGTCCGATCCTGTCCTAAGTCCGATCCTGTCCTAAGTACCGGTGACCATCAACACATGATTTTCCCCATTTTGTCCTCATAATATAGTTAAAGCCCAAGATAAAGCCCAATGATCGTAAAAAACGGGATGCGGCGGTATCGGAATACAAGATTTTATTGCAGTAGTCTGACATAGTGCAATCGTGAAAGAGCAATCACGTGTTGTCTGTCTCAGACGTCTTATCTGTCCCACACCGCTGACATGTTTTTTTGTTTTACATAACTTTATTGGTCGTCAGATATTTACAGTACTACGTCAAAAGACACGCGACAAGGCTAAAAATAAACTTGCTTTTGGATTAAAATATACTGTGCACGATGGCGACGCGGAGTAAATGTCTTTTGCGAAGCCGATCAATGACGTCATTGATCGGATTGGCGAATCATGACATTAAAGCTGATCAGCAGAGCAGCATAAAATGCTAAGTATCAGCCGATACCGATCAGGCCGATAAAATCGGTGAAAAGTCTACTTAGAAGGTTATCTCTTCGCTTCCTGAACGAGGCTCAATTGGAATAGTCGACTAGTCCTCTTTCAGCCGAGGACGTTTGCAACTGTCAGCTCTGGTTATGTCAGCCGTCTATGTTTCACATTTCAGAGAGCACAAACACACTGATCTGAGAGGAGTTCATCCATTGCCCTTCACCCACATTTACACCCCATCCCCCAATAAATTAATAAATGAAGGAGCAGCCCTTATGGGTAATTTCATTAAATACGACATCCCCCGCTTTAGAGCACCTGCTGATGAAGCAGAATAAAGACAGGACAATGTTGGAAGAAATTGTCGCTGCACTCAATACATGACCCCCTGTCCCGGTACTTTCACCCCTCTCTACCATTCCTCTATCCATTTTCCAAGGAGGGCTATGGGATAAGAAAATGCTACTGCATAGTATATGCTCCTGACGGTGGGCTTGTCAGTCATCTAATTTGATGTAATACTACACCACAGATTTTCTCCGGGCGCTCCGGTTTCCTCCCACATCCCAAAAACATGCATTAATTGGAGACTCTAAATTGCCCGTAGGTGTGAATGTGAGTGCGAATGGTTGTTTGTTTGTATGTGCCCTGCGATTGGCTGGCAACCAGTTCAGGGTGTACCCCGCCTCCTGCCCGATGATAGCTGGGATAGGCTCCAGCAGGCCCGCGACCCTAGTGAGGAGAAGCGGCTCAGAAAATGGGTGGATGGACTACACCACAGATGTATCTTCCCTTAATTGAGTATTGTTTGCTTTATTTCTTCGCAGATGTTAATGTATTTGTGTGGTGTATAAGCCGACAGGTTTATGTGGGGTGCATTCTGCTGCTTTACAACAGGCATAGTGCAAACAACAACATGAGTGAAGGCATCTGTTATAAACCTTCCGAAGACATAAATGAGTGTAACCAATTTCTGCCAAATGTGCTGATGGAATTATATTAGCATTTTAGGAAAAAATATGTGATGACAGGAAGTCAAACGAGCGGCATGGTTAGCGACTGGTTAGAGTGTCCGCCTCACAGTTCTGAGGACTGGGGTTCAATCCCCGGCCCCGCCTGTGTGGAGTTTGCAAGTTCTGCGTGGGTTTTCTCCGGGCACTCCGGTTTCCTCCCACATCCCAAAAACATGCATTCATTGGAGACTCTAAATTGCCCGTAGGTGTGACTGAGAGTGCGAATGATTGTTTGTTTTTATGTGCCCTGCGATTGGCTGGCAACCAGTTCAGGGTGTACCCCGCCTCCTGCCCGATGATAGCTGGGAAAGGCTCCAGCACGTCTGCGACCCTACTGAGGAGAAGCGGCTCAGAAAATGGATGGATGGATGGAAGAATTCAAACGCTGAATCCGCATTGTTTGACTTTTTTTATTCAGTCATGATTAAAATCAAATCAAGGCAACGTGATTTATTTAAAATGTATATTCTCTTCAGAAAAATTTATCTCTTACTGTATCTTGTTTGTTTAGCTCTTCTAATTCCAAAAATAATGCATGTTAGGTAAAATGAAGACTAAATTTTTCAAGGACGTGAATGTGAGTGTGAGAGTGAATGCTCACCACCCTCATGAGTGTAAGCGAAAATGGATGGATGTATTTTGTGTGTGAGGTAGGCGTAGGCACATTATTCATACAAGGAGACTTTTTTATTGTGTGGAGTTGAATGATTTGATAAATGGATTATGTCATGACGTCAAGCCTGCAAGCACACCTTCGCTAAGGATCAACTCCTCTTGCCAACATTAATCTGCTCAATACGACAATAGCATGGAAACAGAAGCTCTGAACATTCAGCGAGCAATTCTCCCACCTCACGATTGCAAGCCTACACACCTTTAGAACGTGAATGGAGTGACTAGAAGTTCGAAAGCAAAGTTAGCATGTCATCTTCAGCATTACTTCATTGTTCATATTGCTGGACAGACCCTCTCCTGACTGCATTGATGTTAACATAAAGAAATTGAAATCATATTTGGCAGAGCTTTATGCACCCTAAAATATAATAATGGATTAATTTTTTTTTAACTTTCTCCATAGTAGAGGATATGTAGTCTGCCTCTAGTGAGAGGTTCACCTGAGCTTGGGTGGATGCATGCAGCTACAATGTATCAATGAAATGACTGGGGTAACGACTCATAACAAAAACTGCATTCTGCTGGTTCAGGGTAGCCAAGGCCGATGTGGCCCTCCTCATTCTGGCCCCATGCAACACTGCTCGCCACCACCAAAGTGACACGCTTTCTTGTTAGCTCTTTAGCCCTTAGAGGCAGTTTACTGACCCAACCACATTGCCAATAAGGAGAGGAGAACAGACACGTTCTAATGGAGAGAAGGATTCACAATATTAGTAGGTGGACATTGTTTTCAGTCGCCAGGCCCTCTGACTGTATGATAGGATCAGCAGCCAACAACTCGCAGGTGTAGAACAATAAAAAATAATAATAATTTTTAAAAAAAGGCAAATTAACCGATCGAATCATTCCATGTTTGTGTTTATACATCTCTTTCCTCACTTGAGTGTCCACTGACGGCTTAGACCATAGATAATACACTCTAATGTCTACAAATTATCTCTCCAAGACGAGCAGACATATGTTATTGACAATGCCTCTTCAATCGAACAATTGTTAGCCACTTTGCAATTGCTTCCACATTGGAAAACAGGTGATTTACTGCTTTCCCAGTCTTTGGCTCAGGGTAGCTGAACCCAGTAGTGTGGTTCTGCTCACTGCTAAAACAAAACATCCAGTCTTTTATCTGTGTAATGCTGTTAGTTTTGTACCGTATTGGGATCCTAAGTGGCGCCTTGTCCACCATCCTGTCCTCTGGACTGGCACAAGGAGTAACTCTGAGTGGCAGCTTCCTGCTCTAATTATATGAGCAGGAGCATTAGTCCCGCTTGTGAGCAGTTTTCATAATTACTTGGGCAATTTATTCATTATTTCACTTAACAAGGTTGCTCAGTGGCCAAACATTGGAGGCCCAATTTGGGAGCATGCCAGAAAGATAACGGATACCAGACAGTTTTTTGCCAGTCGTTTGGAAAGCTTATGAATAATGACATATATGATGATTATAGTTAACCATAGATGAGCATATACAGTTTTACTGTGTTTAATAGGGTGTAGTGTGGGCAAATATTGCAGTACTCTCTCACTGCATTATTTGATAAGTTCAAATGAAATCAGTAATATGACCTCCCTAAGCCGCTTAATTAAGCCAAATTGGCTCCAGAGGAAACGAGTTTAGCTTTTTACAATATGGGGTGGGAGTAAATGGGCATTTAAATGGCGGTGCCAACCGTAACTGGCACAGGACACTGATTTGTTTGCAGCGTTATAGCAGAAAATAATTCGACTTTTTCATTGTTTTCTATTGTCATCCGATGACTGGCATTATCATAATATAGTGTCCATGATTAAATAGCTGTAAATACAGCTAACTGCATTTAACAGTATATCATCAGCAAACTTAAACATTAAAATAATGCCACCAATGGGACGTGCGTGTGCTTACATTTAGAATGGCATTTCTGGCTTGTCCTGGCTGAATTGTACTCTATAATATTTTACTTGATAAAAACATACAGTAATATTATAATTCAATAGAATTGAAAGAATTCAATCAATGAGCCCATCTGGATTCAAAGGAAAGCATGAGCATGATACCTGAATGTGTGAGAGGCCACTCCTGAGCAGACCACTCCAAATGTCACTGCCATGTTTTATGTGGCTGAACAGACACAAGCACAGCTTACCAACAGACAGACACACACACAAACACCCACAGACTATTTGTTCTTCCACCCTCGTGAACGCTTTCTCCAGATATCACAGACCAAATCCAAGGTGCAACGGACTGCTTATGCTTGTCCAACCTTTCTCCTTCCTGGACAATCTAATAACATCAAACTCAGGTGATGCAGTGAGGTCGCCTGAAGTCCAAGGTTGCTCCTTGCTGGACTGAAATTTAAGGAGGTGTGGGAGAGCGGGGGTACTAGTAATCACATAGATAGTTGCAGTCAATGAGGTCTGATCAAAGATGTACAAGCACTACTCAATGCATTTATAATTGAAAACGACGACCTCTGTGTTTTTTTTTGTAATGATGTAAATGTGCTGCTAATTATTAGCAACTCTGGGGAAAAAGTTGTTCTTTTTTGTGGAGCGAGTGGTGCTCACGATGAGATCCGTGCTGAGGCAGACAAAAAAAGTAATAGAAAAGCCACCTAAACAGTTTGATGATGAATTTGGTGCTTATCAAGTCCGATCTTATCAGTGGACAAGTATGATTAAAAAAAAGGGTAACAAGTTCTTCGATAATGTCGTGTGAGGCTTTGAAAGTATAATCTCAGTCATTTCTGGGGAACAAGTCATGGGCTAATTGTTAAGAATTGAGTTATTGAGCTCTGTGCCCTTCCTCAGCTCCTGAAGGACTAGCCAGCAGCACAGATAGCTTGCAAACACCATTTGAATTCCACTGGAGTACTTCACGTCTTACATCAGCAATAATATTGTTCAAATAATTGCAGCTCACAGGCCATCAAATATAGTGCCAGTTTGTTCAATTGATTCAGACAGGGTAAAGGGGGTTGAAAAAACGCCAATCTTCAATGTTACCATTTACAATCAGCATAGCTCTCCTTTGCACAGTTTTAATGATGGGAAATTGTGCAAGGCCAAAGTGTTTTGCATTTATATTACATGATGCATGATTGGACTTACCAAGTGTATATAGTAACCAGGTGAACCTCTTCTCGATGCAAAATCGAGCGAGCCAAAATCATAGCATATACAAGATAATTTAAGCATGTAGACATGGTCAGTTTTCTTAATTAAATTGAGGGGATTTGTTTGACTTTGGGTGGCACGGTTGACAACTGGTTAGAGCGTCTGTCTCACAGTTCTGAGGACCGGGATTCACTCCCCGGCCCTGCCTGTGTGGCGTTTGAATGTTCTCACCGTGCCTGCGTGGGTTTTCTCCGGGCACTCCAGTTTCCTCCCCCATCCCAAAAACATGCATGCTAGGTTAATTGACAACTCTAAATTGCCCGTAGGTGTGAATGTGAGTGTGAATGGTTGTTTGTTTGTATGTATGTGCCCTGCGATTGGCTGGCAACCAGTTCAGGGTGTACTCCGCCTCCTGCCCGATGATAGCTGGGATAGGCTCCAGCATGCCCGCGACCCTAGTGAGGAGAAGAGGCTCAGAAAATGGATGGATGGATGGGTGTTTAACATTGAACATGGCCTGGATGTTGATGCCAGAGCGAATAAGCTTTTTAAAATGAGAAATATGTCACAAATGGCAATAAGCAGTCAATATGTGTGTTCTCACTGCCGTGTGTGTGGCATACTTGAAATGACCAACACAGCACACCCCACACAGATGATATTTCCACTGACAATTGAGAGCCTCTTACCCCAAACCAGAAGACTGACTTAACTGCGAGCGGCAGCATGGTGCCACAGGGTATCTACACTGCAAGAAAATCTAAAAAACTACTACTACTCCTACTACTACTAGTAGACGTAACAGCATGCCACTGTGCTATGTACTTCACCTGGAGAGTTCAGAATCAATATCTTTCAAATAACATGACAACAAAGAAATAAAATATATTTAACTCACCAAAGATGCTGATTATTAAATGTATTAATATGTGCATATTGTAAAACAAGCGTTGTGCTAGTTGAAGTTGGCTGGAACAAGTTTTGCTCAGACAACCCAATCAGAGGATGGAAAATTGCTGACGTCATCGAGGGTGAATTTGAATTTACATCGACCAGCACAACTAATTCTTAAGGTCCTGGGCAGACCATAGAGGCTGAAATCTGATTGCTAACACCCACATACACTACCGTAAGCCCTGCAGCCAAGAGAAACACTGCGAAATGAAGACAATAGTCAATTCACTAGAATTTCATAGAACAAATATTAGAATTCCTGTTGTAAATAAAGGTCGGTGCTTCTGATGGTGTTTAAACCAGCAGAGAAAGTCTTGCTGGCCCTGACCACTGACCACTGAGTAGTAGCAGTGGTCGTAGTGGTAGTAGCAGCCCACCACTAGTAGAAAGTCACGATCACAGACTGTGGCTTGGCCATCCAAGGGATAATCGGTAAGAATAATCTTTAGTATCATCCAATAATCAGGCCTGTGCTGATTTTGGTCAGTCAAATTATCACGTTCTTGGTTACAATCCGAAACGATTCAGTGGCTGGAAATTGATTCAGTAACTTTTTAGCCAAAAACTCATCCAGCGTGACAGTGAAATAAATACCTGCATACTGGACAGTGCAGGTGAAATTTCTTAGATTCTTGTTGTTTCTTGTAAGGGAATCGGGTCATTAAATATAAAGATTTTCCTGATGTACTTTCGTCTTATTGTGTACTGTAATGTATGTGTTTTCTAATGGCCTCTGAGTGTTCTTAAGAAAGGTTTATTGATTGATTGCATTGCTTTGCAATAAAACAAAGGGGGAAACAGCATCCATCCATCCATCCATCCATTTTCAACACCGCTTATCCTGGTTAGGGTTGCGGGACGCTGGAGCCTATCCCAGCTGACTTGGGGCGAAAGGCGGACTACACCCTGAACTGGTCGCCAGTCAGTCACAGGGTACATATAGACACAGACAACCATTCACACTCACATTCACACCGTCACTGAGTGGGAACTGAACCCACGCTGCCTGCACCAAAGTCAGGCGAGTGTACCACTACACCATCAGTGACTGGGGAAACAGCAGCTTATTGTTATTTATATTATTTCAGCTATGATTTTATTGCTGAGCCCTTTTTTTTCCCTAGAAAGGAGATGTTTAAGTGGTGTTAGATTTATGACGAGGTCCTTGGAAAAATGTCCCTCCTGTAAAGTGTCCGTAGCTGGACCCAAAGTTAAATCCCTGTTCTAAAAAGTTAAGTAGTAATGGTTAGAAACAAAGCACTGTGATGTTTTCATGAGGGAAATCTTTTAGGAATAGTGTTAATAATGCATAGCTAAATACCTGCTTTTGTAGCACAAACGTGAGCCTGAAACAGCATCCAGTAGTTGACAAAGTCGCTGGTTCTCCTCTTGTGTATATATATATATATATATATATATATATTCTTTTTTTTAAATTACACATTTTAAATGTGGTTAAATGTGTTGTTCTACAGGATATATGGGATTTTCACCGTAGTGTGTGTTAGTGTGTGTGTTGAATAAGCTACAGAATAAAACTGTGTTGAAAATGATGTTGTACGGCCAATAGAAGTAACGGCCAAGGTGATACATTGGCTGCATAATACAATCAGACGATTTGCTCGGATTCATTTTGACATTGTGTGTTTCAAATGGAGTAGTTGACAGAGGAGAAGTAGGGTGTCAACTGCATGTTTGCGTTTTGCTGCAGCTGCCGAAACAATCACAGCCCAACAGGAGAGGCACAGGATTACTTTTTGACAGAGACTGCTGACTATAGGCTCACAGCAGCATGGGGTTGAATAAAAGCAAGTGGCAGAGGCGGATGATAATGGAAATAGTTGCGATAAAGATGTCATTGATTTGGGATAGAACTAAAAGACATCAGTTTTATAATCATAGGGAAGGTGTGAGCAACATGGATTGACTCTGACTCTAAAAAGAAGCCGGCACGGTGGCCGACTGGTTAGAGCGTCAGCCTCACAGTTCTCAGGACCGGGGTTCAATCCCCGCCCCCGCCTGTGTGGAGTTTGCATGTTCTCCCCGTGCCTGCGTGGGTTTTCTCCGGGCACTCCGGTTTCCTCCCACATCCCAAAAACATGCATTAATTGAAGACTCTAAATTGCTCGTAGGTGTGACTGTGCGTGCGAATGGTTGTTAGTTTGTATGTGCCCTGCGATTGGCTGGCAACCAGTTGAGGGTGTACCCCGCCTCCTGCCCGATGACAGCTGGGATGGGCTCCAGCACGCCCGCGACCCTAGTGAGGAGAAGCGGCTCAGAACATGGATGGATGCTATGTATTATAATTACTGGATTTTCTGGTTGTTTCAAATGCAATGTCCTATAATTGCTGAGTGCAAATGCACTGACTCGCCCTGCATCCCTCCTTGATGCTCCTCATCCTCTGTATACAATATACCCAGAGGACAGCATGAATAATAAAGACTTCAAATAACAGCCACGCAGCAGGGTTAATGATAAAGGTCAACTTGCCAGCATGCAGCCACTGAGTGTAAAGGACAAGTGGCATGAGGTCACAACTCACACGGGCACTTGGCCAATATATGAACCAGATGTGAGTTGCTGTTTTGCAGCGTTCCCAAAGCAACGGGCAAGAGTGCTTTGATTTAGCAATAACAGAATTGAATACAATTGGATGTGGGGAAATAAAGTGCAGATAGAAGGAAAAACAAAAAAGTGAAGTGTTGCTGCTATTCGCTTCCACGCTCATACTGCAGAAGAGAAACAAGTACTATTAAAAAGAAATCAGCGAGATAGACAGACGGGACTCCAGAGGCCCAGCATCACTTTGACAAGCAGCTCCTCAGAGAGAATGTCAGGCAGCACCTGAAGCTATGCAGCTCCAACAAGACATTCAAGATTTATGAACACATTTCACCGCTATTATTCAAGAGAAACCACCGTTCAGCTGCACCTGACGCACATGTACAAGAATCCCTTGAACCACTTTCGCTTGTAAGGAACAATGCTTTTTTTTCTTCAATAGAGTAATCTCAATTAAGCAAGGCTGCTGATTAAGTCTCTTCCTCCCACCCACTTAAGAAAAAAAATCTGAACAGAATGGGCAATAAAATGATCAAAACCCAATATAATTATTCTTCATTCCTATCTTTCTTTTTGACCGTTCAATTAAATCCATAGACTCAATATTATAAAATGTGCATTTTATGTCCTTTCTTCTTCTAATTCTAATTTATTACATCGGGTGTATAGACTCAGCAGCCACAAAATTAAGCACAAGTCCACAATTTACTGATATCAAAACAAAAGCTGCCTTTACAAGACTGTTGTGATTCAGAGCATATTTTGGTCATCCTCATATCGTCGCAAATAACAACAAAAACAATAATAAACCAATTTGTTTAATTTAATACTTCTTTTATAGTGTCAATCAAAACAGCACAGTATACCACATCAACATCAAAATTGCAAAGTCGAGCTGTCCCATACTGTTTGATGGTTGCTTGCTTTGGTGTATCAATTAAAATGGTTTCATCAAGGCTGTGTTCACAATTTGTTCAGACCAAACCACAACACTGGTCTGTATTTTCAGTCCATCCAGCATTGACCCTTGTATTTAAGTCAACTTTCCAAGAGTTTACCGTTGCAAGCGAACAGAGACCACCTCTTCAAACAGGCTAAGTCTGCTTGTTCGGTGCACACCAGGGTTTGGATGACAACGTTGACACCAGAAACACTATTTTCAGTGACTGTGCAAACGGGGCTTGGCGCGGAGGTGCGTTAGACCGGGTTTTCATAATTTCGCAGATGCACGTAGTCGGCGTATTTAAAAAAGGGACAGTCTGTGCTCGTGTGGGCATGAACACAGCCAACTGCACTCTTGTCCAATCAAAGCTCCTTTCATTCCCTTTAAATGTAGTGCACAAGAAGTGCACTGACCTTTGACAAGGCGAAGAACAAACTAATTTGCTCGAGTCCGAGAGGTTGAAGTGCCCAAAGTACGTTCATACGGAACTGACTTCGGCGGGTGGATGATGTAAAGTTGGCTTGGGGGGCGATCACAGATATTTGTCGCGAAGTGGGCACTTTAAGAACCGCCCTCCACCCCCAGGATTCTACGTGTGCCTTCTCTGCTGGCCAGTGGAATGAGTAAAAAAATAATAATAATATTAATAACAATAATAATACTAACAACCATAACAATAATAATAATCATCATAATCATAACAATTAAGCGTTCATTGAATTGATTTGATGCCTGCTGTTCACATACTGTATTTTCGAATGTGATACGTCATGAAATCCAACCCACGTCTGCGAGAATCTCATATCTATCTGCCTGTGGTACCAAAACTGCGTTAGACCAACGGTCTACCTACTGTGCAGGACTTAGACATGGTCACAGCAGGCACAAGTTTAGACGGACTTTCAGCCCACAAATTGTCACGTGTGCCGGGCGGATGTCAAAGGATACACCCTCGTTGCTCCGATACGGCCAGCTTGGCACAGACCGGTCACCACCAATCGTCACCTCCATGGCTATTGTTTTGTAAAAGTAACATTTTGTATACAGCTTTTGCATTGTATCTCGTTAGATTAATTAGAGGTACCTAACAAAGTTGGAATATTTATTTAATAAAAAGCTGCATTTGCTTTAAATTATTTTGCAAGAAAGCCAAACCCTTGAAAAACATATTTAATCCTCTGCTAAACAACGTAACTCAAGTTACTGATAAATGCTGGAGAAGTGTTCAGCATGAGTGCAAAACCGAAATGTCATTTTTGGGAAATTAAACAGATTATTCATTTGACTAAAGGTGTTGTGCAGATGACTTGCCCTTCATGCACTTGCAGCACATACACACTCACACATCACATGCAATCACAAAGCTTTATTTGAGTGTGATTCTCTTTGCATGAGATGATGGCATTTTGATTTGCTTTCGGGTTATTTGCAGGCAAACCATGACATTCTCTCTAAATATGTAATTTTCAAATGAATTGTTCGATATCAACCATCTGCACGACTTCCTTTCTGTAAGATGCTTTGTCCTACTGTCATTTAATTTCCCTCTTTTGCCTGCTCTTGATGCAAAACTTCTTTCTGTTGTCATCCTCCTATACCCGAAATCTAAAACAAATACAATACTGAGTCAGAAGAAGATGAAGAAACACCATGAGGAAGAATACAGTTTCACTGTCTTGTCATCCATCCATCCATCCATTTTCTTTACCGCTTCTCCTCACTCGGGTCGCGGGCGTGCTGGAGCCTATCGCAGCTATCTGAACAGCGAGAGGCAGGGTACACCCGGAACTGGTCGCCAGCCAATCGCAGGGCACATATAAACAAACAACCAATCGTGCACATTCACACCTAAGGGCAATTTAGAGACTTCAATTAACCTACCATGCATGTTTTTGGGATGTGGGAGGGAAACCGGAGTACCCGGAGAATACCCACGCAGGCACGGGGAGAACATACAAATTCCACACAGGCGGGGCCGGGATCTGAACCCGGGCCCTCAGAACTGTGCGGCATATGTGCTCATCAGTTGTCCACCGTGCTGCCCTGTCTTGTCATATTAAGGATTTTATTATTTTTTTGCTGTGTTTTTTTCTATACGCATAGAATGGTAACAGAATCTCCTTATATAACTAATCACACTTTTGCACTGCATAGTAGCAGTACAGTCTAGGTATGCTTGTCTGATATCTACTTCAAATTAGAAGTGTATGAAACTGCATGAACTATGTAACATTGAAAGCATCAATGAGAATTAAACATGCTTACAAACAACAATGAAGGAGAATGAGAGTTATGAATTAGTTCACCCATAGGTTTTTAGCTCAGCAAGCTAGGAAATGCAAAAACAGGTACAAACAGGTCGAGTAATAGAAATTGTCCTTAGTTAGTATAACCCTGGTAAATGGAGTAGGAGACCGAAAAGATATCATCATTATAATTTGTTTACAGGAGAAATATATTACAGCACAATTTAGCTGGGATACTACAGTACTTAAAAGTGTTTGACTCAACATCCACTCTTCATCAGTTCAAAGTGACACCTGTGTTGCATCAGATATTTAACCTCTGTGGCATTGTTATCAAGGTCATTTACATCACTGGCTTCAATAGTACGCCTGCCTGTTTCAGAGAATCTTGAGTTATCTGAGGCTAAGTGTCAACGACACTTGTTGGATTATTTGGAGTCATGCAGGGCCAAATGATTGTTTGTTACATCTCCAGGGGGGAAAAAGGAAGGACATGATTGTTGGTAAATTGTCCCGTAGACCTCCTCTGCTGAGAGATGGTTCTGTATTTTGATAGCCTCCTTCATTTCACCTTCAAGCCATTTAGATTTCCTTTCCAAACTATTTATTCTGTCTTCTTAGAGTGAGTCTCCTTTGACTTTTAGGTCAGTAAAAAGTTGAGTCTGAAGAGTTATCTTTGCTGCGATATGGCCATGATTTGTGACTACCAATGATCACGACCATTTTCTGTAGCTACCTAATCATTTTTGACCAGTCCAGAGCACTTTCAGGTCCAGTACTGTAGAGCACCTCCTCCCTGTTTCAAAGTGTTCTTTGTAACACACGGTAAAGTCAAAATTGCATAATGGTCACTGAAATAACTTGAAACTGACAAGACTACAATTAGACAAAATGCATCTGAGCAGGATAAAATCAATTCTTAAGACTATCAATGAATATTCTGGAGTGAAATGTGATGGCCAGTGCAAGAAAGCATGGTCTCAGCTGCAGGCTATAGGTCCTCTAACAGGATAAAGAACCAAAACTCAAAGCTAAAAACACTCAAGAACTGCTATAGCTACTATTCTCAAGTGGCCTTCCATGAGCCCTGACCTAAGGAACCTTTGAAACCTGAGACATCTAGAGCAGCTTGTTCACAACTCATGAAGAATGGCCAAAATACTTGCTGGTGCAGAGTTCTCATTGAGAGTTATTGAAATCATTAAATAACAGTGATTAACTCAAAAGGTCATTCAACAAAATATTAAGGGTACAATCATTTTCATCCAGGCCAGTTTAATTATATTTCCTTTTACAAGAAGTCTGATGGGCCAGAAAAAATAATCAACATGATTTTTATTGATTTATTACTTTTATTAGTTTAAAGTTATTTCAGTTACTATTGTGGGTTTTTCATCATTAACGGAAAGGTGCCAACAATTTTACATATCTGTCCATTATTACTTTCCTGTCTTTGATGAGACATTTATTTACCTACTGAGATCCATTCAAAGCCTCCTCTCTAATGCTGTGACCTTCGACGGTTATTCCATAGTTCTGGACTTGAAAATGACGTCTGCAGAAAGAAAATCCCCCCAAAATAGACTCAATAGTAATTTTAGGCTTGTTTTCTCATGATATATTTGATTTTCAGATTTTGGCACGCCCATATTTAGATCCAAACCTGCGTCAGCCTGGTGATGTCAGTAGTGAAAGACAAGCATATTTCCAGATTAAACTAGTGTGTGTTCCGCGGCAGAATTGTTTGCCTATATTGAAAGTCTGGATGTTTTTTTAGCCAATTTTTTTAAACATTTTTATTATTTCCTGATTGTTTGTTATGTAATAGTATAGTTTCAAGAGATGAGGTGAATTTTAGGTTTTTGTTTACTGTATGCTATAATCATCAATATTGTTAATATTATCATTATATACAAAGGTTTTGTCAGCTCATCGTTTTATTTATTGAATCACTCATGGCTCTAATACCTTTGAAAAAGAGTTTGGGAAGATAATGTACACAGGTGTTTGCTTTATGTGAAGCATTAAAGGCTTTTTGTACGGCGGTGCTGTCGCAGGACAATGGCCAACTTTGATGGGCACGGCTGGCTGGAGCCATGTTTGTACCATTTTAATTAAAGACATGGGGGGCATATTAAGTTTGCGATTGCACATAATTTTGGGGCTGAAAATAGGATACAATTTGAAAAAAAAATTTAACATAAAATTGGTTACTAAAAATGTTTTACTGAAATTAACTAAAAACCATTACAAAATGGTTATTAGTCAAAATCAAGTGACCCAGCTTGGAATCAGTTGACAAAGATGTGATCAGAATAAATGCTTGATTCAGAAAGTCAATAGCATCCTTGTAGTTAAATTACATCAAGAACCTTCAAGAAGGACCTGCTAGAAATGGCAAGAGACGCAATTTACAGTAATTGCCTCATGGGTAATATAATGCCTTTCATGTTTGTACTACTGCTCTTCCATGTAGACTTTCCTCCATATACGGTAAATATACTGCCTTAAAAAGGTTTCTCACGTCTTGCCAATTTAAATATAATGTAATTCGCACTCGAGAACTGTGATTAAAAACATCGTGACCAGACATTGTTCACACGTTTCTCTCTGAACCTTTGTACCTCCAACTGGTACAACTGCACACACTATAACAGCACACCACACGCTGTTATTTGCCCTTCTCAGCTACGCTGCCCACTTCCATCCATTATCCCAAAATGTCCACCTACATTTGTAGAGTAATCTCCTTCACTGCCACCTCAAGTGCCACTCTTTGCCAACCACGCCCCCAGGTCATCTCTAATCCAACATCCTTTTCTTCCTCCTCCATCCACTTTCACTGTGGCAATTTAAAATTTTTCTCGTCATGCTTTTATTCCCTTCTCCCTCCGCCCTTCTACATCAGTGCTTTGTAGTGGAAGCAGTAAGGAATGCTTGTCACACGAGAGGACGGCTAACCTCGGTGGTCATCTTTGGCATCTGATGATTTATGCCGTAAAAGACGAGACATAAATGCATCTAGACATGCGATATACTCCATGATGGACGCATCTCAAATGCCGTACGCACTCTTTCTGCATTACAATTGTTCTACTCAAAGCCCTGGACCGCAACAGCTGTTTTCTCTGAAAATGTTTTCTGATACAGGTCACTCACTGATGGTGTAGTGGTACACTCGCCTGGCTTTGGTACAGGCAGCGTGGGTCCAGTTCCCACTCAGTGACGGTGTGTATGTGAGTGTGAGTATGGTTGTCTGTGTCTATATGTACCCTGGCAACCAGTTCAGGGTGTAGTCCGCCTTTTGCCCGAAGTCAGCTGGGATAGTCTCCAGTGCCCCGTGATCCTAACCAGGATAAGAGGTGTTGAAAACGGATGGATGGATGTTTTCTGATACAGGTCTCTATCAGGGTTTGGACAAAATGTTGATATTGCGATTCATCGCAACAGATTTTTGTCACCGTGAATGTTTTGAAGTCTGCCTATGCATTTTATAAAACGTTATTGTCGTCACTTTTATTTTCAAGCATATTTTAACACTATTTAACTGTCATTTCTAACTATAGAATAATACTATTACAAATAATACTAATAATAGTAATATTTAATTTTATTTATAGATGTCTTTCCAGACACTCAAAATCCCTGTACAAACATAGTTACAATAAATCAAGCAATACAACAAATAAAATAAACAGAACATACAACATCAATTAAAATGGCAAATGATATGGAAGTGTTAAGGTGAGTAGGCAGTCCTGATAGGTCTGTCTCGAGATTGCATTTGGAGAGGGTTAATGAGTCTGTGTTTCAGAGGTCAGTTGGTAGTGCGTTCCAAAGACGGGGCGGGGGCAGAGGCTGAAAGCTCTGTCCGCACGGTGGACAGATGGTCCATGGTCGATGGTCCTAAATTATCTCATTGCTTCTTTTATGAATTGTGCCTGTGGTTTCTGTTGTCTTCTGTCTCTCTGTTGTGTTGTACTGTTTGTAGTCTTCTCCGGTTGTGATAGAATATGAGTGCTGCAGCGTTGTAGTGTCGAAAACAAATTTCCGTAAATATCATAGTCGTAGCCTATTTACAACATACAGTGATAACTGTTAAATTATTTACATTTCTGATGCTCATTCTGGCAAATAACAGCCATTTTAAAATGTAAATAATAATTAATTGGACAAAAATTATTAAGTAAAGGTGCACTTTTGCATTATTACATTATACGTTTAATGGTGGTGGCACGGTGAACCACTGGTTACAGTGTCTGCCTCACAGTTCTGAGGACCGGGGTTCAATCCCCGGCGCTGCCTGTGTGGAGTTTGCATGTTCTCCAGTGCCAGCGTGGGTTTTCTCCGGGCACTCCGGTTTGCTCCCACATCCCAAAAACATGAATGGTAGGTTCATTGAAGTCTCTAAATTGCCCGTAGCTGTGAATGTGAGTGCGAATGATTGTTTGTTTATATGTGTCCTGCGATTGGCCGGCAACCAGTTCAGGGTATACCCCGCCTCCTGCCCGATGATAGCTGGGATAGGCTCCAGCACTCCCGCGACCCTTGTGAGGATAAGCGACTCAGAAAATGGATGGATATACATTTAATGGTTTTCTACACATTTTCTTCACTTCTTCACATACATATTGTGATGCTGCATCATTGCTGACGTATCGCAAAATTGATAATGGCCGCATCAAGATATTAGTTATCGTGAGCAAAAGAAATTGCAATAAAACTGTATTGCAAGTTACAATACAGTTTCAATCCAGCCAACAAATCTGCACTCACTTGATGACTGTGGTGAGGACAAATTCCTCTCTGACAGAAACCTCAAGAAGCCTCAGTGTAGCCATCTGCCAACACAAATAACATGCTGACACTACTTCTAGTCCTAATAATAATAATAATCATTGTCACAGTGTTTTGCTAACGTCCCTCCACAGAGATGATGCAAATGATGTTAGAAACATTCGCTAACAGGATATGAAGGTGAACAGATGGAGAGGAGGAGAGAGATGTTTGCATCATGGGAACTCTGCCAGAAATCTAGGCCTATAACAGCATAATTAAGGGGTAATTCAGAACAAGACAAGGTCAGCCCCGGCTATAAGCTTGATCGAAACGTAACTAACCAGTTTCATTAGGCTTCATGGATGAACCTGGGTATTATATGCATAACAATGGACTTTTATGTATTGTTTTACAATGATAAGAAATGAAGAAACGCATCATTTTGTTGTCCACTATACCCACTCAATGCTAATCACCATTACTTTGAGTTAATAAAACAATAATCTTGGCTCATGAATGGGAATTTCATAGCTGTTGATTATCAATAAAGGTCACAGGTCACGGTCAGGTGGTTAAATTGGGCACTGACCTTTGAATTAAAATGTTGATTTTGACACTTAAACCCGGACTGAGGGCCCGAAATGCACCACACGCCACTGCCAGAAGGTGATTGCAAATGCGAAATGTGTTTAAAAAAAATTATATATATATATTTTTTTTTTTACACTTTGCGGGAGAGCACAGCTCCGTAATGTTAATTCAAGACTTCAAATGCCACTGTATAATTAAGCGGGAGTCTTGCAGTAATTTTGACAATCGTCTTTGTGACGTCAGCAAATATGAAAGCGCAAAGGATCATTTCAGCTTGAACGTTAGCTCAAGTTAGTCACTCTGTGTGTGGAGTGACTGGGCGTACGTTGTAGCCGTTTGCCATTCTTGTATGACTGCGAACTTGATTAAAACTCATGTACTCGTTTATTAAGTTGATTAAAATGTGTTTCGATACTTTGATCTATCAAGTGTATCCCAGGAATCTTAGAGAGGCGTACGTTATATCTGCAGTTGAATCTAGAGCAGTTTTGTCCAGGGAAGTCTAATTAAAGGTAGTTTGCAGCATTGCACTTTTTCAGCTTGACAGTAAAGCTATATTGATCATGTCCACTAAATAAGTGCTAACAACTCCTCCCCTTCCTCCACATGAATAGTGCCCCGACAAAGCTCTTCTGGATGATCAATAATGTCATTCAGGGCTGATTTGAAAGGTGTAAATGCTGGTGTTTGTTCACTACAACTGTTACCTGCATATGTTTTGCCCTGAAGAAGAAGAAGAAGAAGCGACTATGTTTTTGTGAAGTTACAAATCCCTTAAGGACAAATGCAGTCAGAAGGAAATGTGCTGCCATTAGGAAGCCCACACTTCCCACCAGAGCAGAGTACTAAGTGAAACAAAGCATTCAAGCAAAGAATGACCACAAAGAGAGCTTTCAGGCACCACAAAGAAGAAGCTTCGGCATAGACTTGTCTGACAGAGAATCTAGGACAAAAAAATCCCGAGTGGATAAAACGTATGGAACTGATGGCATCCTTTGACACTGATGTACCGTTCCGATGTCGGAGCTTGACCGTTTTGAGGTAATAAATGAAGGAAATAAAAGAAAAAGTACAATACTACTTTTTTTAACATTTGCCTTTTTATGTACTTTACACTACATTAGCTCATTGCCCTGTAGGCACACAGTCTAGTCCATTTTACTTTTCTCTAGCTAAGAAGAACCCAAGTCAGCCACCTTTCACCGGCATTCATTACAATTGCTAAAAGTCATGCAATCTTTACGTTACATGGGGGCGTGGGAAGCAATAACACATTAAAGGTTGAGGAAGCACTCATTTAATAGCTTACAACAAAAGGTCACTTCATAATACAGTAATAGGCCTTATAAAACCTGTCACAAAGTGTAAAATGTAGCCAGTGATACAAAAGCCTAGTATAAACCAATTTTGGAACTGAATGTTGAGAGTGCAGCCAAAAACCAAAGGTAAATCAGCTGTGTGAGTGCAATGGTAATACCTATGTGTTCAGTATGAATTGCCCATTGTGTCAGATGCTCGAATACAATCCAGGAAAACTTGGACAACATGACCAATAAGAAGCAATGACTCCAGGATTCGTATTAGGTCATAATGGGAGAGACTTTAATTATTATATTCTCATATCATTATATCAGTGGCATGAAAAACCTCAACGATATTATCATTTGTCGTGATAGTTTTGGGGAAAATATATCGTTCTAAAAATGTTTATATCATGACAGGCCTGAACACATATAATAAAAATATACTGAGAGGGAACAAACAGCAATAGATAACACAAAAATATTGTACAAACAGTATAAAAAATAGAGTAACACCTGGAATAAAAATCTGCAATATAGCAGGTCCGCGAAGCAAGAACCATGATATAACGTAAGATTACTGTATCTGTATTCCGTGATGATAAAGTTGCAGGGACTCGGTTGGGACTCATTGTTTCCATGACATTTGCATCCCCGGACTCATATAGTCTCAAGGGCAAAAATGATCTATGCTAGCAAAAGTATTGCAACGTCTTGTTAGTGAAAAACACTGGTGTATCCTGAAATTGATTCCTGTATGCCACACTATTCTAAAATGTCAAGCACTGAGAAAACAATGTAATTTGTGCCTTGCAATTTGTTGTAAAAGGAAAAAGGTGCATGCAATTTCCTTAACAGTGCATTAGCCATCTGGGTTCAAGACTTAACAACGACAGGAGATTGGATGTTGGATTTTTGTAGCACATCTTAATACAACACTGCAGCAACAGCAGGTGGTGACAAAGGGGGGAAACACGCTCTGAAAACCCCTGAAAAGCGCCCCTTGTGCATTGAAAGGTAACTATTTGGTCTGCTTGCAAGTGATGTTAAACCACTACTAGTTAACCATTGTTAGAGACTCAGTAACAAACAACAACAAACAAGTTCTTGACGTGGCTGCTAGACACGTTAAGAATTTTAATTGAAAGGAGACCGAGCGAAGCAAGAAGGGTCGCTAAACCAACATGGAGACTCTGCAGTACAAAGCTGCACTGTTTAGCGCTAATGCTCATCAACGAGGCTAAAATTAGCAAGAGTAGTTTATTTTTGTCATTTCTCGCCATGCATACAGTATAACTTACAATTTAGCTGTGGAGACATATCTGCAGTTTCACACAAAAATAAGGTTACGTATATGACCAATGTTTTTATGCTGCCTTGGTTTGATTATGGATAAATGTTTCCCATACTGAAATAGTCATGCTTGAAGTCCTATTTTAAAAGTTATTGATGATTGAAAATTTAGGCCATAACTGTAAAGACAAAGTTAAAACGGTAAAGACAATTAAGAGATAGATACACTAATTTCATGGCAGTCCAATGCAATTGTAATCTCAACAAGACTTCATAAAATTGTGTGGAAAAAATCATGAACAAATTATAACTTGTATTTATGAAAAACACCTTTATTAACACAGCTTTGAACTTAACTTCTAAGCTTTACCGATTGGTGTTAAAACTACATAGCGTTATACTTAAAAAACTGACAGTGGAATTGTGTAACCTACTGCAGCTACTGTATGCAAACTAGAAACACATTGATAAAAGAGCGCCCATCCTTTAGAATGTTTGAAGTCGTCAGTGTTATCCAGACTTCAATTCTGCCAAAGCTTTGTTAATATAGAGGAATCCATTAACAGGTCAAATGGTGGAGGCCCACTGAAATACACTTCTTGCTTTTTTCTCTACTATGGAAATGTATTTTCGTCTTTGCCAAACATACCTGAAATTTCCCTAAAATAGTTCAGAAAAGTCATTTCCAAATGTCCATCTCTTGTGGTAAAGCCTGTTGGGCATCCATCCATCCATTTTCTATATCGCTTAACCTCACTAGGGTCGCGGGCATGCTGGAGCCTATCCCAGCTAACTGCGGGCAGGAGGCGGGGTACACCCTGAACTGGTCGCCAGCCAATCGCAGGGCACATAGAAACAAAGAACCATTTGCAGTCACATTCATACCTATGGGCAATTTAGAGTCTTCAGTTAACCTACCGTGCATATTTTTGGGATGTGGAAGGAATGTTTTCTCCGGAGTGCCCGGAGAAAACCCACGCAGGCACGGGGAGAACAAGCAAACTCCACACATGCGAGGCCGGATTTAAACCCGTTAGGGGGGGGAGAACATGCCTACTCCACACAGGCCGGCCCGGGATTTGAACCCGGTCCTCAGAACTGTGAGGAAGATGTGCTAACAAGTCGACCAACGTGCTGCCGCCTGTTGGGCATTCAGTGTAAGATGTTTTTCTCTTGTTGACAAAAATAGATAGAGGACTTTGTCATCTAAAACATGTGTTAGATCCTCCATAAAAATAGGGATTCTTTTTTATTATTATTTTTTAAAGGTGCCAAAATCATTGTCAACTTTAGGAAGAACCGCCCAACCACACCCCAATCTCATGCTGATTAACAACACAGATGTGGAAGTGGTCAGCAGTACCAAGTTCCTGAGGGTACACATCACAAATAACTTCTCCTGTTCTGTACACACTGCATTACTGGTAAAGAGGGCCCACCTGCCCCCACCCATCCTCACTACAGTCCACAGAAGCACCAAGCACCAACTGCATCTCTGCATGGTGTGGAGCCTGCAGCGCAACCAACTGGAAGAATGGGAAGAGAGTGGTGAGGACAGCGGAGAAGGTCATTCGTACTTCTCTCTCCTCCATTCAGGACATGGCACAGACGTTCTGCATATCCCGAAACGAGAATATCAGCAGCATGACTCCTCCAACCCCCAGTATGGTCTGTCCCCCCCGCTGGCCTCTGGAAAGAGGTTCTGCAGTATTCGGTGCAGGACTACCAGGCTCCGAAATACCTTTGTCCCCCAGGCCATCAAGCTGCTAAATTGCAAATAAGGGCGTGACAATTTTTGACTCTCACTAAATTGCACGGCACATTAACTGCACTCCTCAAAATCCAGCTCCATGTATTTTTATATTACCACTGCATAAGTATATACTGACAACATGCATGAATTTTTAAAATGTATTTGACTTTACTTATTCAAAATTTAATACTGAGCCAAATGCAATTGAAATTTCGCTACACTTGCGCATACTTGAATGACAAAGTTAGTCTAAATCTAGTCTCGTCGAGTGACCGAAGGGTTGACAGTTCGAATCCCAGCACCAACTGTGCTGTCAAAATATGCAGCACCTTGCATGGCAGCAACCGTTGTTGTTTGAATGTGTGTGTGACTGGGTGAATGCATGAGCCTCTGCAAGCACTTTGGGCACCATGATGGTGTAGTTCAAGAGCTATATAAGTGGACTCCATTCTTATATTTCATATGCTAAGCATAAAATAATTATTACTCCCAGTATCATTTAGAACTCTCATAACGTCACCATTAATAAGCCATCTTTATAACAGTAAAGACAAAAGTGCAACGCTATGGACATAAACAGATATGTGAATTGCACAATTTACATGTGTTGTCCTACAAATTCTGTAGATACAAGTGCATAAATTATCCTAATTCCTCATTAACTTCATTCAACTATGCATTCATAAAAATGATTTATTATTTTTTTTTTTTTTTAAATGCAACTGTTCTGACACTATTACAAATTCATACAGATCAAAACAACATCTATTTTGCTGTGTGCTATTGTGTAAAAGCAAAACGCGTGCCACATCCTAGCACTACAGATCACAGATCCCTCTGGTGTATTGAAACAACATAATGATGCTCCCGCCAGTGACTATAGCGGTAAAGACATCATTTCATATGGCCCGCGAAAGAAAATCACTTGCGTCAACTTCTGTGACTCTTGCTGAAAGCTGTACCAAAATTTCAAATCATAATGTTTAATAAATATTCACGTTGAGATATTGCAAGCATTTTCTTTCTCACCAAACCCCTTTTTTTAACAGTGATAGGGTTGGGAGGGTTTAACAGTAACTCTTTTAACGTTAAAGGGCACTGGAATCCAACGCCCTACCTTGGCAATATCTATTGTATTGCATGAGGACTGACTGCGCATGTCAAACATTTAATGATAGTCAATGGAAAAACATTAATGCGCCCTAAACCAGAATTTGCATCAGAGATAAACAAGTCAACTTTACTCATCAACTGTATACTAGGCGGCACGTGGACGACTGGTTAGCACATCTTCCTCACAGTTCTGAGGACCGGGTTCAAATCCCGGGCCGGCCTGTGTGGAGTAGGCATGTTCTCTCCGTGCCTGCGTGGGTTTTTTCCGGGTACTCCGGTTTCCTCCCACATCCCAAAAACATGCATGGTAGGTTAATTGAAGACTCTAAATTGCCCTCAGGTGTGAATGTGCACGAATGGTTGTTTGTTTATATGTGCCCTGCGATTGGCTGGCGACCATTTGAGGGTGTACCCCGCCTCTCGCCCGAAGATGGCTGGGATAGGCTCCAGCACGCCTGCGACCCTTGTGAGGATAAAGCGGTACAGGAAAATGGATGGATGGAACTGTATATACTACACTATATAACTGTATACTACTACTGTATACTATACTTCTCAAAAAATAGATATGCACATCATTTGTCATATTTTCATTGTAATTTTTTTTTTTTGAATTTTCATTATTTCACTTCTGTCCAACACAACTTGACTCAGCAGTGGTAAGGCGGCACCCTAGTGCCCTTTATTGACAAGCCGCCACTTAATACTAATGGTGAGGTGATGAAACATTGTTCAGGTTTCTTTGTTTTTTTTTTTTTTTTTTTTTTTTTTAAACCTGTCCTGTTCAGCTGGATGGCCTTGCAGAAGTGGATCTGTATGCCTTTGTGCTGGAACAGTTTTGCTGTGCAATAGGGGAGCTTGAAATACTCCCTCTGCTTAATTAAAAAAAAAAAAAAAAGTAGTAATCTGATGTTTATTGAAAATGTAGCTGGACAGAAAGGGGTTTTAGGGGACAGACAGGGGGAGAGTGTGGACAAGGGGACTAGGGGTGAGAACCACAGCAGAACAATAATGAGACAGTCTAGATATTTAAACACAAGTCACATTACAACAACAGTTATTTTTAGATTGAGGTGTGGGGGGGCGGTTAGAGGGGGAACACCCGGTGAGGACATGCAATAACTAACCAAGAGAACCAAATAAGAGAGGACAGAAAAGGGCAGGACAGGATGTGGGAAAATGGGGAAGGCAGTGCTGCTGTCGAGTGGTGCGGTGGGATTCTTTTTTTAGTGTCCAAACACCTATAAGAACCTGTGAGGTGATATGTTAGTATAGCCTGTATTGTTATCAGTGATCCCAGCACAAGTAATTAAAGTCGATAGTGTTTCTATCAAACTTATTAGTGAATGAACAACATATCAAATGCATGTTTGTCAACTGGTGTACAGAGTTGCTGAGCCGGCACATCAAGGTAGATTATTATGGTTTCACAGTCATAACGCCCCTCTGAGAGAAACCATACCAACAATGTGGCCCATGACAAAAATGAGTTTGACACCCGTGCTTTACACAATGATGTCGGTTTTTAATGCTGTGGCGCCTGAAAGATCGAAGGTCATGGGCATTCAATATTGCTTTCAGCCTGCTCGCTTACATGTCTCGGGACTCGCTGAATCTTTTTACATTATCGACTGGAGATGATGAAATCCCTAAATTCCTTGTTATTGTATGTTGAGAAATGTTTTTAAACTGTTGGACTATTTACTTATGCAGTTGTTCACAAAATGGTGAACCTCACCCCATCCTTACTTGTGAACAATTGAGGCTTTCGGGGATGCTCCTTTTATACCCTATCATGACACTCACATTTCCAATTAATCTGTTTACCTGTGGAATGTTCCAAACAACATTCCCAGTCTGTTGTTTCCCCCTTTGCAGCTTTCTGGGAACGTGTTACAGGCATCAAATTCAAAATGAGAGAGTAATTGCAAAAAAAAAAAAAAAAAAAAAAAAACATTCATCAGTTTGAACATTAAATGTCGTCTTTGTAGTGTATTCAATTGAATATATGTTAAAAAGTAAAAAAAAAAAATTATGTTAATTCAATATATTAATCCCAACTGTAGGTAAAAGTTTGTAATGTTGAATTTTATTGTTATGTCTGATCTTCTCCGATACCGGATACCAAATCTGCAACCAGATGGAACATGAACTTAAGGTTAAAATACAAAAGCTGAGCAACAATACAATGAAGCAATACATCATTAAAAAAATAAAATAAAATCATCATCATAGATTTATTTAAACAATATGGTATGACTTTTCTATGAATTTGAGATTAATCCATTCGGATACATACTGTTTGGATAGCTTCAGCAATAGAGTGAGAAGACTAAGATGACTAAGATGTAGTGGTACAGGAAAACATGAATACCTCGTTGATGTCACAAATACAACATTTTTTTCACAGTCTTTTGCCACATTTTTATTAATTTTTATTTGATTTTCCCGGGATATTATTAATTGTGGGCTGAACCTTATGTTGAATTAACATTTTTAAATTTTTAAAATTTTTACACAATCCAAAGTCCCTACATTTCTTTAACTATAATATCCATCCATCCATCCATTTTCTGAGCCCCTTATCCTCACAAGGGTCGTGGGCATGCTGGAGCCTATCCCAGGTATCATCGGGCAGGAGGCGGAATACACCCTGAACTGGTCGCCAGCCAATCGCAGGGCACATATAAACAGACAACCATTCGCACTCACATTCACACCGAGGGGCAATTTAGAGCACTTCAATTAACCTACCATGCATGTTTTTGGGATGTGGGAGGAAACTGGAGTTCCCGGAGAAAACCCACGCAGGCACGGGGAAAACATGCAAACTCCACACAGGTAGGGCGGGGACTGAACCCCAGTCCTCAGAACCGTGAGGCAGACGCTCTAACCAGTCGACCACCGTGCCGCACTATAATATCCATCTGTGCTTATTCATTCTGCTTAGACTACAGTTACACAACTTTCCCGGCAGCCAAGAAAGCCCCATTTGAGGTCACTATGGACAAAACGGGATGGTCATAAGACTAACACAGGGGAATGTACTGGGATCCTTGGTAAACCGCGGGCACAAACGTAGTGTTCCTTTGAGCCTCCTGGACTCAGCAACCCTGTCAACCTTATGGCCCTTCATGGATATCATGATAGACCATGAGCAAACGCTGCAGGACTTTGAATATGGAGGGGGGGGGAAATGACATAAAAATCCCACACTGCACTCCATTTCGGGCAAACAGGTCTGCCATGGCCTTTAGGAACATAGTGTAAACATTACCTTACTTTTTATGTGATCAAAATGTTAGACCCCTTCGGTGTTTCAAGATTAAATATTCTATATGAGCACTGTTTTGTATAAGTAGGATTGTTTCCTACAGCTATATTTCTATGCATGCCTGTTGTTTTTATGTCAATTGCTGTTGTTTTCACTATTGTGACAACAAATGAGCATAAGATGAGTTTTTATCCCTTGTGTTTTGGCAGTAATCAATCAGCTTTCGATGTATAACTATCAGGGTGTGGGCTGTGTCTGCCCTCAGGACAAAAATGCAAATGTATCACTACTGGCTTATTATGAAGCATTTATGCTTGAACTGAATTGTATTGGGCTACCAATGGACTGACATTTTACAGTAATTTTATTTAACCAACATGCATGAGTTCACAACATTGACAAACAAACTGTTATCAAAAACCTATAAACTAATAACCTAACAACACCAGATGGTGTGCTCCATTTGGGATGAAGCCAATGCAAACTACAGTGGTTATGGATAGTTTTTAGACCCCCTTAAAATTTTCATTATTTGTAATATTGCAGCCATTTGGTAAAATCATTTAAGTAATTTTTTTTCCCTCATTAATGTACACACAGCACCCCATATTGACAGAAAAAAAACGAGATTGTTGACATTTTTGCAGATTTATTAAAAAAGAAAAACTGAAATATCACACAGCCATAAGTATTCAGACTCTTTGCTGTGACACTAGTATATATAACTCAGGTGCTGTCCATTTCTTCTGATCATTCTTAAAATGGTTCTACACCTTCATTGGAGTCCAGCTGTGTTTGATTATAAAGATTGGACTTGATTAGGAAAGCCACACACCTGTCTATATAAGACCTTACAGGCTCACAGTGCATGTCAGAACAAATAGGAATCATGAGGTCAAAGGAACTGCCTGAAGAGCTCAGAGACAGAATTGTGGCAAGGCACAGATCTAGCCAAGGTTACAAAAAAAATTATGCTGCACTTTAGATTCGTAAGAGCACAGTGGCCTCCACAGTCCTTAAACACAAGACCAGAATCTTCCTAGAGTTGGCTGTCAGGCCAAACTGAGCAATTGGGGGAGAAGAGCCTTGGTGAGAGAGGTAAAGAAGAACCCAAAGATCCCTGTGGCTGAGCTACAGAGATGCAGTCGGGAGATACGAGAAAGTTCTAGAAAGTCAACCATTACTTCAGCCCTCCACCAGTCGGGGCTTTATGGCAGAGTATCTCGACTGAAGCCTCTCCTAAGTGCAAGACACATGAAACCCGCATGGAGATTGCTAAAAAACACCTGAAGGACTCCAAGATGGTGAGAAATAAGATTCTCTGGTCTGATGAGACCAAGATACAAATTGTTGGCCTTAATTCTAAGTGGCATGTGTGGAGAAAACCAGGCACCTGTCCAGAACAGTCTCAACAGTGAAGCATGGTGGTGGTAGCATCATGCTGTGGGTGTGTTTTTCAGCTGCAGGGACAGGGAGACTGGTTGCAATCGAAGAAAAGATGAATGTGGCCAAGTACAGGGATATCCTGGACGAAAACCTTCTCCAGAGTGCTTAGAACCTCAGACTGGGCCAAAGGCGCACCTTCCAACAAGACAATGACCCTAAGCACACAGCTAAAATAACGAAGGAGTGGCTTCAGAACAACTCTGTGACTGTTTTTGACAGAGCCCTGACTTAAACCCATTTGAGCATCTCTGAAAAGACCTGAAAATGGCTGACCACCAACGTTCACCATCCAACCTGACAGAACTGGAGAGGATCTGCAAGGAGGAATGGCAGATCCCCAAATCCAGGTGTGAAAAACTTGTTGCATCATTCCCAAAAAGACTCATGGCTGTATTAGCTCAAAAGGGTGCTTCTCCTAAATACTGAGCAAAGGGGCTAAATACTTATGGCTGTGTGATATTTCAGTTTTTCTTTTTTAATAAATCTGCAAAGATTTCAACAATTCCATTTTTTTCTGTCAATATGGGGTGCTGTGTGTACATTAATGTGGGACAAAATGAACTTAAATGATTTTAGCAAATGGCTGAAATATAAAAAAGAGTGACAATTTTAAGGGTGTCTGAATACTTCCCGTACCCACTGTATGTGGAAAAGATCAGGCGTACAAACTGGCATAAAACAGATGATTGAATTTTGTCCCAATTCATTGTGATGTAAAGTTGCTACGGTGAAGTTTTATCCCAATGTTAAGCTTTGTTTGTATTATTATTATTTTTTGACTTCGGTGCTTACGTTGGTTTGAAGACTAAAATAAATGCTAAAAACCATCAGTGCAATAGTGCAAGCAACCATTTACCTTGTTAGCTGTCTCAATAGGCGTATTTTATTGTTTTACTCACCCAGTTGACTGAAGCTCCTCGCGATGTAGGCTGATGCTCGCAGCGCGTCAGACGGTACACATCGTGAAAGCCTCCTTTGCACAATATAATCTTATTCCAAGTGTTGCTCTGAGGCAACTGGTCATTCATTTTAACAAAGTTAAGACACACTTTTGTTCGCCAGAACTAAGACAAGAGCATGAAAAATCCTCTTGGACCATCAACATCCTGGTCACCATCTCTTCCAGCTTCTTCCCTCATGTAGGCGCTATTGATCAATGCGAGCTAAAAAAAAAAAAAAGCAGACATTCCAACAGCTTCTTCCCTCTTCTTATTAAATTAAAGCTAGAGGACTCTGTATCATTTGTACAACTGTAATTGTATCAGCATTAACACATTACCGGTAACTTTTTTATTGCAAAGTGACTCTCCGTAATGTGTTTTTATGTTTTTATGTCTCACAAGTATTTTCTGTCAAAATGGCTGTCTATTGTCGTACTAGAGCGGCTCCAACTACCGGAGACAAATTCCCTGTGTGTTTTTGACATGGCAAATAACGAGGATTCTGATTCTGATTCTAAAAACAAAAGGTGCCTCTTCTAAGTTGTACTGCCAAAATCCAGATGTAAATACCTGAAATGTTAATCTATTGTCTAATTTTTATCTTTTGACGTCATCACCAAATATTTTCAGTCTTCAGCAAAAACAAAGGTATTGGCCTCTCGGATCCAACTTTTTTTTTTTAGGGGAATGTAGCTACAACAGTTCCATACTGTTTGTTCCACACACATGCAGCTCAATGAGCAGCGATCCAAACAGTGTTACTCTAACATACAAGCTCTCCTCTTGCGTTTTTGACCTGAAGTGACTGACCCAACTCAGAGCTCACTGCGTGCTAATCATCCCGCGGTGGTTCAACAAGTGATTAACGATTAACTCTGAGAAGTTCAATCGTCTTCACATTGAGAGGTTGAGATGTGAAAGTTTCTAAATGGGGATTCAGGAGAATTGTGGTGTTCTCTTTGAAGCAATAATTACCGTTTCAGCAGCACAGAGCTTCAAGCTGCAGGAGGACGATAGTAACTTTGTGGACTCGTCATTAATTGGAACAAGAGTGGCAGCGTCTTTAAAAACATCACAGTCAGAACAGAATTTAAACAACTCATGCAGTTTGTCTATTGACTGCATAATCACAAAAGTGCAAAAACAATGCTGAAAAATAGATTATATGCACTGTAGCTTGTCTTTGGGAAACAAAATAAGGGCTCTATATTTCATAATACACTGAGCAGCATCTCTCAATAATTTTGATCCATTAGGAGTAACATCGAAAAGCTGGGGGAAACAATAACTGCAGAAATGGTGTAACTCAAATAAAACAAGTGAAACATGAATATAACATTAATCACTGACATTTAGAAAGGTTTTGGAGTCAATTTGTTGCAATAAGCTGGAGAAAATGTTTTTTTGTTTGGTTTTGTTTTGTTTTTTTGATTCACACATTGAAAGAAATTTTAGTACAGATTTGTTAGTGAGAGCCTTTTGTTTCTGGAGTCTGAGTTAAATATTCAGACTGTTGGGTGTACTTCAAAGGTGTTTATTGCATTATTAATGCCAGAATCCGATTGCACACAGATAGCATTGGAGAGATAGTGTCAGAAAATATGGTTCGAGTTGCCTTCTCTGCTTTTACTTTAAACTCATTATCTTGTCTAATTATTCCTTTGTCCATTTAAGCAGCTTAATTCAAAGAACTTTTCAGAATCTTTATTTATTTATTTGTTTGTTTGTGTATTTACATTGAATTGCTTCCGCTAATGCAGCAAGTAAATTATAAATTTTATTTGCCACCTCTAGTGCCCATACCACACTTTGAGAATCACTGCTTGAGAGAATCTTCAGACATTGTCATGCCGAGAATGATTTGTGGCGAGTGTGTCGAGTCTTGTGCCGTTAGGCATCTTAAAACCAACAGCTTCTAGCGTTCAAAAATATATTTAAAAAAATACATTGAAGTAAGTCTTGCTTTTTCTGTTATTAGCTAACATTTTTAGCCTTTATTATAGCCACGCCCCCCAAAAAATCAGGACAAATGAAATGGTGAAAAAGAGTTGAATGCTACATCTAAACTATTCAGTACTATATAGTTCTTAGTCTTGGAACATGCTTTCAGCAATCATCTTCAAACATATATCATGTATTGAAAAAATGTACAGGGTCTTTAAGCACAGAGTGTCACCTCTGTCCTTCAGTATGTGAAAACTAGCTAAAAAAACAATTGTGACATATTATATTGGGGCAATGATAGGTCACACTTTTGGAGCAATGGTGTTCCAGACGGCTGAGATTTCTCTCTGGCCTTGGATTTATTTGTGCCGTATGAGTGTGTCGGTAATAACAGTTAAAGCTGCACCATGGGGAGATTATCGGACCATGCTATATTATCACCCAAGCACACGCATCACTTCTTCTCTGCTCATTTCTCAGAAGGAGCTCACCAAGAGATCAACTCTGTGTGTTTGTGCATGTGAGCCAAGCACATGTGTGCATGTATTGATTTTCTTTTCATGTTGCGTAATCTGTGTGTTTGTATGCACGTGCATGAGGATGCGCATGTTTAGAGCACTGACATGACTGTTTGCAGGGTGTGTGTGCATGCATGTAGAATGACATTTAGCAAAATGTGGCGATGAGAGTAGCAACATCTGACTCATAATTGAAGGGCCATAAATGTAATGTGAGCATGAACGCGCCTAACGTCTATTAGCCTTAGATGCTGAGCCTTAAACCAGTGGTTGGATGTAGCACGTTGAACCAGGAATCGACAGGTCCACTTTACCACCCTCCCAAGTCTGATTACCAGAGGTGGGTAGTAACAACCTACATCAACTGCATTATATGAAGTACATTTCTGGATCAATTAGACTTGTCAGGGTGGTTTCATTGCAACACACATTTTACTTATACTTACGTATTTTTGTGAAGAGGAAATGCTACCTTTACTCCATTACATTGAGGTACTTTCTGCTTGCTACTTGTATTTTTAGCTAGAGGTATTTATTATTACTTACGTGATAAATTTTGGTTTGTCAGAGAGACTTTGCAAGGGTATAGGACTGTGCTACATCATACTGGGATGTATTTTTAATATTCTGTGTAGAAATGCCTCCCGGCAGCACATTGGGCGAGTGGTTAGCACATCGGGCGAGTGGTTAGCACATCCGCCTCACAGTTCTGAGGACCCGGGTTCAAATCCGGCCTCGCCTGTGTGAAGTTTGCATGTTCTCCCCGTGCCTCTGTGGAATTTCCCCGGGTACTCCGATTACCTCCCACATCCCAAAAACATGCACTGTAGGTTAATTGAAGACTCTAAATTGTCTCTAAAGTGCAAATGGTTGTTTGTTTATATGTGCCCTGTGATTAGCTGGCAACCAGCTCAGGGTGTACCCCGCTTCCTGCCCGCAGTTAGCTGGGATAGGCTCCAGCATGCCCGTGACTCTAGTGAGGATAAGCGGTGTAGGAAATGGATGGATGGATGAAAATGCCTCCCACTGACAACTAAAACCACAATAATATATATTAAATATCTCAAAATGCCAATCAAAGTCAACCATTTATGTAGGGTAATTAACGAATGACACTCAATAGTTTTGAGTTTTATACAAAAATACAAAAACATCTCAAGTAGCATTGAAAGCAGTCACAGATTTACTCCAATCAATAATTTAGCGATTGGAATCATCCATCCATCCATTTTCTGAGCCGCTTCTCCTCACTAGGGTCACGGGCGTGCTGGAGCCTATCCCAGCTATCATTGGGCAGGAGGCGGGGTACACCCTGAACTGGTTGCCAGCCAATCGCAGGGCACACATAAACAGACAACCATTTGCACACACATTCACACTTACGGGCAATTTAGAGTCTCCAATTCATGCATGTTTTTGGGATGTGGGAGGAAACCGGAGTGCCCGGAGAAACCCCACGCAGGCACGGGGAGGACATGCAAACTCCACACAGGCGGGGCCGGGATTCAAACCCCGCTCCTCAGAACTGAGGCTGACGCTCTCACCAGTCGGCCACCGTGCCGCCCGACTGGAATCACATGAACTGAATTCACAGGGGATAATATGAGCTCATGTTACTAAAACCTGGTAAATATCACAAGGTAAATAACATTGCTGAGGCACTATGTGGACTCTGTGACTAATGTTTATTTATGCAACAATTCCCACTCTTGTGCAAATTCTGCAGTGGTTTGTTTAAATCCAAAAGCTGAGCTTTGTTTATGAAGGGAAACAATATGCTCCAATTTGTTGCCATATCAATAATGAACGCCGCACATAAAATATACAATGAGGACAAAGATCCTATATCGCTTCAAATTGATGGTGTAAATTCTATTAATTAAAAAAATAATAAAGTAGTCTCAATAGTGTTAAAAAATATTAAGGAAATTATATTCATGATGGTTAGATGATGGATGAAATACTGTAGGTAAAAAGCTTGGTTAGTGTGGTAACAAACTCCATTTTCTATTCACTTTTTCAGATACTCTCCACTCCCCTCCCCACCCTCATGAACACACGCACACGCACAAACACACTTACAGACAGTCAGGTACAAACACATTCACACTTCTGAATGATATAGCTGTGTGAATCAATTTGCAACCAAACTCAACTCAGACGAAATTTCATATTTTTCTCGACATCTTATATACTGGCAAAAATCTATTTTATTTCAGCACAAGAAAGACACAACATTCCATATTTCCTCATGTAGTGGCCTCAACTCTAATAGAAACCTGGTTCCTTCTGCAGTTGAGTCATAAACATGCCCTAGGCACTGCATGAGTGAATGCTCTGATCAATAATACACAAGCATCAGATTATTATGTTTTTGCATCTTTCCAGTGCATCATTTTCCCTTGTCTTTACATGACAAATCATGGTAACCCAGCAAGCAAACTCCAGAGTTACTCCAGAAAAAGATCCTTTAACGTAAGCAATGTGGCTGGAAAATGCCGAAAAAAAAAACAACTTACCAAGAACTCCAACACGGTAGTTGAGGGTGATAACGATGACATTCCCGTAGCTCGCCAGGACGCTGCCATCAATCATGTTGCCCGTCCCCTCCATGTAGGATCCCCCGTGGATGTAGACCATCACAGGCTTGGCCCCGGTGTCTCGTATGTCTGCAAGAGTGGCCAGCGTTACCACATTCACATTGGATGCTCGCCCATTGATGCTGACGGCGACTCAGTCCACATTCACATAGGCTTGATGGTCGACAAACAAAGTGACCGTAACCTCCCAGATACCGGCTCTAACGGGCAAGGAAGCATCATCCGATTGCTTCTCCAGCATCCGAATGTCAACTCATTATATTGAGATTGATTCTGTTATAGAAATTGCCATCTCAGCTGCAAACGACGTGTAATTGACCTCTAAGAAAACAAACTATTAAACTTGTGTTTGGCTTTCCAGGAAGCACACAGACTTCCTAAATATGGGCAAGTAGGGAAGCTACTCTGACCTATTCCCTCACTGAGAGGGGCTAATTTGACTCGACGGTGATCGGAAAAAGCACTCGCTAATTACACAATGCACCTTTCTTTTTTCCCCCCAGTACGGGCCAGTGTGCGCTAACTAACTTGTTTGCACAGAGTTGCAGGACATTGTGGGCTATTTATTGTACTCCCAAACCAGAGATGGATGGCCAGCTGGACTCACACTTCGGCCAGATAAGGCACATTTACTGCTGTAAAGGGAAGAAAAAAGCCTCTGTCTGAGGAATAGTCTTCTGAATTAGTGAGCAGTGGGGAGACAAGACAAAAAGTCTCTCTCATTTACACTCCTGCAGCCCCCCCGCCACACACCCTCCCTCACTTTGTATCATTTTCAATCACAGATTCGCCCCTGTCTGCCTCCTGCCTTCCTGCCATCTCTTTCCCGCAACTTCTCCCCACCCCTTCACACTCTGAGAGTGGTGCGAATGAAAAGGGGTGCAAAGGGAAAAAAGTGATGAAGAAAGCAACAGAGTGACTAAAAAAGGGTAAAGTTCAGAAAACTAAAGAAAATTGAGAAGAAAAATACACACCAAGGGGTTTGGATTGAACTGGCCTTATAAAATGGTATCCCGGTTGCTATAGTGACTGCGAAAACTCTAAAAGTTCTACCACATCCTGAACAGCACTATTTTGTTGATACACGTTTAAGAGCGATGCAAACGTATGTGCATAGCATATATAATAATATAATGCTGACTTTTAATTTGCTGTGCCTTTATTGGACAGGTATCTGGAAGGACAACAGTGAAATATGATTTACAGCTGACACCTCTCTGTGTACACGTGTCTTTAAACAACAGGAGGAGAGGATGTGTGATGTAAAGGCAATGTGGGAGGTACAGTCAAAGGGAAAACAGAGACAAAGAAATAGATGTACCACAGACACATAGGAGATGAGGCAGGAACAAGGGGCAGAAATAAAAAATAAAAAATAAAAAAACAAAAGAAAATAAATTAGTCACGTCAATGTCATCAGTCACTTTTTTTTGTTGATTCACATCATGTCACCATGACAACAGTTCATTCCCTTTTTGGAGTGTGACATAATACACTTAGGTCTATTTGTTGAGAGCTATTTTTGTATTTGATCTAATGTGGGAAGAGTCATACAGATGTATAAACAACTCGCTTACCCAATTGTGCCAAATACTGTCGTTGAATATTTTATGGAATTTCCATATTTGAGTAGCAACATTATTTGGATGTGAGTGGATATTATTAACAATTGAGATAGGGTTTGATAATTGGTATAGGGATCTAAAGTCAGAACACTGTGACCTGACTCTTTCATCGATGTCAAGGCAAACAAATCAACACGTAATTGACCCCCTCCTTAAAAAAAACTCAAGAAAACAAGATAACATCAAACATTTTCATGGGTGCACTGTGTCCGGTGCTGGAAAAGAAAAGGAGAGTTCATTAATGCACATATCAGTACAGTGGGAATACAACTGCATGCACAATTGAAAATAATTTAAATAATAAAACATTTTAAAAAAGACAAAATTATGAATTTTTGTACAAGACATGCTGTTTTTGCAATAACTGACGAGACGAATCAAAAATTATTTGACTGACACTTTCCTCACAGACAAAAACGCACTTTCACTCTGAAACCCTTTGACCACATTTACAACTTATTTTAGATAAATACCAATATCGACGGTATACTAGTCTGCTGCACATTGAGATGTAATGAGAATAGTAAGTAAAGCTCTATATTATATCGACAAACCCTGACAGTGACGCACTCCAAAAACATGCTGTGCCCAAAATACTATATTTAGTCACGAAGACACTATTATTTTCCATCATTTCAAATTGTTATGTGTTTAATGTATATTACAGGAAGACATTTCTTTTTACTTGTGATTAAAAAAGAAAAAATACGTATTTTATTATTCTTCACGATTATGCTCGTGGAAAAAAGTGAACCGCTGTTGATAACAAATATAAAACGTGAAAAATAAAACGGTTAACTTTTAACACTGAATGACAAAGACAGAATAGGAGGGTGATTTGTGTCAAACACAAACCTCATGTTTTTTTACTTCTCACACAAGTGTAAAAATAGGTTATCAACTTCTAATAAACTACAACACTCTACCTTAACCAAGAGAACTTATTATACATTATTATATTTCACTGCTTCTCTTCTAACATTATTCTTATCTCAATAGCCTTGAAGTGTAGCATAAATGCCACACAAAAAAAATGCTGTCTTGCACGTTATTCTGAGTTCTAAAATAGTCTTTACACGATCAGGATTTTTGGGGCAGATCACCAATCAGCGAGTTAAAAAAAACGATAACCGATCACCGATCCGATCACAAGATGGAGCAATGTGTCTATTTAAGTGACCTGTTAATTTACTGTATATACTTTTGTACTTAATTGCTCAAACAATTATATTTACAATAAATAATGTATATTTGTTCCTCTATTTATGCCAGTGAGGCATAGTGAGAGACAGAACAAATTAATGGTCTTCTATTAGATGGCAGGAAGTACATACAGTAATTAATGTATGCACTTTTTGTGATATGTTGTTTGTTGGTGTGCCGTGAGATTTTTCAATTGTAAAATATGTTCAATAAAGGTTGGAAATCACTGCTCTAGTCAGATCGTGTATTCTAATCAGTCAGGTCAAACCAACAGTACAACATGACAGAAATAATGGGTGCTAACTTACTGTAATTAAATTATTGTCATTAAATTACTTCACCCACACCGAAGCTTTAGAGCATGATTCGACAGAACGGCGCCATGTTTACACACAACCGTTAGTGCTAGCACTAGCTTGCTAGGCGACATAACGTTTTGTTGCCTGCTTGCAAGCCGTATCGTATTAAAAGTATGGGATACCTCAAGCAAGCCTTAAACGAACGTCCTCTCCTGAGCACCGGTGACCACCAACACACGTTTATCCCCATTTTGTTGTTATAATACAGTTGGCGCGATCCACTCTTCTTGTCGTCGCCACGGTAACGAGTGTATCCGGTCGCATTTGAGTTGCCAAGATAAAGCCCAATGATCGTAAAAAACGGGATGCGGTGGTATTGGAATACATGATTTTATTGCAGTAGTCTGACATAGTGCAATCGTGAAAGAGCAAATGTGTCTTGTAGTCTGATCTGTGTTGTCTGTCTCAGACGTCTTGTCTGTCTCACACCTATGACATGTTTTTTTTTTTTAATAACTGTATCAATAACGTCATTGATCGGCGAATTATGACATTAAAGCCGATCAGTCGATCAGCATAAAATGCTAAATATTGGCCGATACCGATCAGACCGATTAGATTGGTGTAAAGTCTAGTCTAAAATGACGTTATGCATGCTGGTATTTTAAACTAAAGCTGTGTGCTTCTCAGAGGATTTTAGAGAAACATTAGTTGAATGTTGAATTCTATGCGCTTACGGCTGTTCTGTTACGGCTATTGCACAGTACAGAGCATTGTATTTTATTGTATATGAAATCCTACTAAACATTTGTTAGATTCTGCTCTGAGATGAGAAAAAGTGGTAGTCAACACTTCCGCTGACAAGTTCCAAAAATATAGCAAAGCACGTCTTTTAACAGGACATATGGGAGCAGAACCTTTCAAGTGAGTAGTGGATTGATTGGGCTGCTGGCAGGCCCTATTCTCCAGTCCTGAGCCTAGTCAATATATTCTACTTCTGTAAGAGAAACCCAGTCATTTAGCCCCTCTCTTTCTCCATGTGCCCCTCAATCTGTGCCTTTGTGCTTTGACACTATCCATCTTCACTGAAATCAGTTAGATATCTGACATTAAAAACAGGCCTTGACACTGTGGCACAGGACAGAGGCAAGCGGAGATAAGAGCGGCTGGCATTCTACACTTGGTGCAACGTGGTGGCTGTCAGTGGCTCGCAATGAGGTCTGTGGTGGGGTGGAGGTGGAGTGGGGGCAGTGGCGGGGGTTGCGATGTGTGACAATGTCCTGATGTGGCAGGACATGACACGCATCCTACTGTAATGTTCTTGTCAGGCCAAGGTTCACACTTTAGTCATGACAAGTCCATTACTGGCTGTTTTCATATTTAAAAGTGCCAGCATATTTTCTTCTTTGCTGTGGAGCTGCTTGCAAAACATTTTGTGTAATTACACCAAATTATACAGCTGCTACAAGTCACTGACAATATTTGGAATGTCACCGAATATCTGCTTTCATTCCCTTTCATCCACATCAAATGAGTTACTCTGTGTGTGAGTGTGTGCATATGTTTTTGTGTGCGTGTGAGTGTGTGACTCGGTCTTGAAGGGAAAAATGCTAACATGAAGGAAAAGGCTGTAACACAAACGATTTAAAAAATAGTGAGACGCCAGTTGACTTTCAGAGGCTGGCATCCATTGTTTTACCTTCCAGTTTTGGTTTGGGTGTTCTCTTGACATTTCCATGACTAACACAGGTGTATATTAAAAAATAAAATAAAATCTTGGCATGGCAGCTCCTGCATGAAAGAAGTGTGAAAGTGAGTGCCTCCTCTATGAATCTTTGCATCCCCACTGCACGAGTAATGGCAGCAATGACCTTTGGGTGAAGGTGACTTCCTGCTTGGCTGGTGGTTTGTGGTCTAAATGTGAGGTTGGCAAGAGGGAGTGTGTGGTGTGCTGCATAGAAAAGAGAGGATAGCCAAAGATAGATGACAGCTGAGAAAAATAACTTGAGGGGACCCTAGGTTCCCTAACACACAAAGACAGATGTTTGCCCCCAGAATGAAATGAGAATGTGTTTCTATCATCAATGCAAACCTCAAAGCTGTACAATTATAAAAACAAACGAAGTTATAATCAACAAACAGGAAGGATGCTGTGCGAGAGTTGCTACTGGTAATCAGTTAGCGAGCTTGACACCAAAACTCCATAACTGTTTTCCATGAAACCTTGATGTGCATGTGCAAAGGACGATTTTGATTCTTGGCATTTTTGAGCAGCAGAAATGCACAAAACACTTACATTTTTCAAAAGGTTTCTAGGTATCTATACATTTAAGAAAACCAACTATAAAACCATTTTCAAAACATACAAGTGGCCAAAACAACACATTTCATGATGTAGTTGAAACTCTGCTGTATTAAATAAAGCCATTACATTCTCTGACAGATTAACAAATTGATTTTAACTTTTCATTTTCACTTTCAGTCCACTTGCATTGGGGCCAAATTGGATAGGGAGCCACCAAATCCGGTAGACAGGACTGTGGTGTAAAAAGCTTACTGGGTGTGGAGTTTGGCACACACTATTTTTATGTGCATTAACTCTAGTGGTATCACCCAACCTTTTAACTTTTTCAATGAAATTATTCAAATGGTCATGTTTAGGATTGACTGATTTTATGTCTTACATGCTTGTTCTTCACCAATTATTTCTTCACACTTCAAAAGGGCAAGAGAAAAAGATAGCGTGGGCTGCCAGTGCCTGTGGTGAGTCAACCTATCAACTCAACCAGACCATTATTGAACCTGTTTGAGCCCTTCAGTGATTTTTCCAAAATTAGTCTCATTTGTATGTAATGTAGACGGCGTCGAGCACTAATGGACTACAATCGAATGATCTAAGGAGTGGTTAAAACATGTAACATAATAAATAATACAACTTGTATCTGGAATCGGTGATAGAAATTATTTTGGCATCAGTTGTTAGTTTTAATATTTACATACACATACAATAATGTATTCAGTGGCCGTTTCTGGTATGCGCTATATGTGCGTCCACACAGGGTGCCATTTCATGAAGCACTTTTCGAACCACAGAATGGATTTCAGAGTGAGGGTCACTGGATGCACAACCCATGAAAGCAAAACAACTTGACAACTTGTTGATTATAAACGCAAGCTGACCAGCATGTTTTAATTACATGACAATCGACGATTGCGAGTTATGATTTTCTTTCCTTTTTTGGTTCAAGTGAATTGACAAACCTCAAGTAAGAGGTATTTAGTATTCTTAGAACAATGTCGGTGTCTAGTGTCTACTGACAGTTCAACAGTAAAAGTATATATATAATGACCTAATTTTTCAGAGGTTAACAACTATGTTATACTATGCAAGTACTAGTAGTGAGTTAAAAATATCTTCTTGTGAATACTTACTGCGTCACATCAGAAAGAATGGGATGGAGGGAATGGTGTGCAAATTGCTCCCCAAGTCGATTCAACATTCCCCACCCGGGCACCCCGAGATGAGCTGGGGGCTTTGCTAAATGGGCATCCATTTATCCTCGTGCAATGGAATTAATGGTAATACCTAGGGAGGTGGGTCTCGGCTCTGCTGCCTGGCACTGTGTTTGTGTGCCTATCCTCGTCGGTGCTTGGAAGCAAGCATTGGTTATACTTTCTAGTGCCTGCTTTACTTATTTGATGGTTTGGGGTGTACATTCTCGCAGGAGGCCTCCTTCCTGAATGGAGCTGCAGCCAAACAGCGGGCAGGCGAACTGACACACATTTTACTTTTCATTAGTGGGAGCACCTTGGTCCACAAAAGCCATGTTTAGCCTCGTTTCCTCTAGTTCCATCGCCACTTTTATCAAACAACAGCAGTTAGGTGACTGGAAGCTTGCACCGGCCTATTTACAGTGTAATAACAGCCTCTGGAAAATTGGGTCTCTATTGTGGGACAACGTAAATCACGGCGACTTGGCCTACACACTCATGTTGCCGCAGGGAGTTCTAGGATGAATTTGAATAGACTATGGCGGTGCCACTGGGTTGACTGTCACTCCGAAAGACATGAAGAAGAAAAACAGACGTTCAGAGGGGAAGCCTCAGGGACAGTCTGACAGACAGAAAGATGTACAGTATATGAACAGGTAATTTTACCGTTGCCCTTCCTTTGCATTAACCTGTAGAAGAGGCTATGCTTTTGGCCGTTTGTGTGCATTTTCACAGGCTCTGCGCTCTGTTGAGTGATCTCTGTTGATCTCTGCACTCTGATGAACACTGATCAACATTTTTGGGAAAAATATGAAGTTCACTATGTGAGAAAGGTTTTAGGTGTGTTTTTCTTTTTCGTCATTTATGATGCTACCTCAGCAATATATGATGAACTTATTGCAATGTAGTCGTAACGCAAATAGTGGTATACACAGTTGTGTGCTGGCTGCTCAGTACAATATAGCTAAATCTACAATAATATTAATAGTATGCCTCTCTGGCATGAGGCATGGGCCTCTTATGCAAATTAGCCACACCGCCTGCCTCTCTAAGGAGGCTGGCTGCACAGTAATATAAGTCAAAGTGAACAACAATGGTAAAAGAAAAAGCAATGTATAGTGGAGGTGCTAGGTGAAATCTTCCTCTCGTCCTCACTTTCTGGATTTGCCCCACATAAATTTTACGCACATTTTATTAATTATACTGTAGGGCTTATTGTTATTTATGCTGGTGAACTGGTGAAATGGGGAACGCTCTCATGCCCATTTAGAATATTACTTTAAAAGAAATGCCTGTACCGATAGTTAATAAAGTGTGAAAGGGTGTGGCACTGAACAAGGGAGAAATCAGTTTATATGTTTTTATATTCAAATAGCAGGTAAGGGATATTTTTATTTAATATTTGGACGAAAGTGAACATTATAGACACAGCCACCGTTATTCTGTTGTGTTAGGTGTTGTTGTAAATACATACTAATAAACGTATGTTTTCAGAGAAAGCTCTTTTTGTTGCAATTTAAAAAAAAGAAAAAAAAAGAAAAAAGACTAAATCTGAAGTTCATGTCTTGGGGCTTGTAAAATGGGGGAGGACAGCTCAAAGGTAGTGGGAGGGAGGAAATTATCCCCAGATAGACAGTCAGCCAAGTGAGGCAGCATAGTAATGCAGAGGCAGAGCGATGGAGGTGCTGAGCAGCCATAGAATACAGCAGCTCTGCACAATGAATGAGAATGTGGATGGGAGATGAAACACCAAGGAGTGAGTGAGTGGGAGTTCTCTGTGTGTTCTTATTCTACTTGCCCTTTAACATTAAAACTAACATTCGATTTTCATCAGTGACATATGCAGTGCATTCACCAGAAGGGGATTACTATTACCCGCAGTAATAGTACGCTAGAATAAAATGCGAGGCAACTTGGGAGGAATTTTTGTTTTGCCTTGTATTCTCATCCATCCTTCAGTGAATGGTGCCCTTTTCAAGAGGCAATACTTTGGGGGCGAATAACAGAGGAACAGGGAAGTCCCGGAACACTTCTTCTTTCCGTCTTTCTGTCACAGGCTGATGCTTCAAAAGCACATATTTACCAGAACAATGAAAATCTTCTCGATCATGTTAAAGGATTGATGGCCAACACAGGCATTAGCTAGAGCACTGCGGCAGAGAATCCATTGGTGTGGTACTGTGCTTTCTACAACGCTGTTCTGTAAATAGCTTTAGTTCCGCTTGGTAACGAATAGACGTGTCACAATATCACTCAGGCTAGTTTTGCACAGCTTAGAGACCAAACAAGCTGAACACGCCTGTTGAGACGTGCCAGACAAACAGATCGACCCTCGTCAGCATTTTCCATGGGACTCCAGGCAGACGCATGTGGCCTCCCTTGAAGGGATGCAAAGCTGCAGACTGGAAGGAACTTGCCTTAAGTTGCAAGAGCTCACCCTGGGCTTGAAGGAATTTGCCATAACACTTCCTATTCTGTGATCAAGTTATATATCAGGCTTTTTGGAGAGATGAGAAAACAAGTCAACATCTGGAAACAATTCTTCTCAATGGCCTTTTTAAGATCCAACCAATTTCAGCAATTTGAAGGAAGCGCGGCATCAATGAGAAGTCAAATACCAAACAATAGTGTCTTCCCCCTATATGAGCTGACTTTCCAGTAGTCTCTTCTCACAGAATGTGTCAACATATTTTATAAAAATGCAATCCTTGACAGTGCTTTATCTCGATACTCAACACCATGCTTGCATCACCTGGCCTGGTGTGGCTTAAAGGAGGCAAAGGCGGCAAGATATCAAGGGTTTGCTTAAGATTTCAAGACTTAAGACATTTCTGTTGCAGCACATGAATCTTCTCTCATTCTAATCTCACCAGGAGATCCAGCCTGAGCCTGGAATATCCCAAGATAAATATGGAAAGTGAACAATACGATTGCTGAGCAGCAATATTCCATTTTTAACACCGCTCGCCTCTAATCCTCTCCAGCGGTCCTCATGAACTGCCTCTCCTCATCTAAATCTGCTGGCAGACCTGCTGAATAGGCTGATATGATACCGCTGCCTCGCTTCCTCTTGGCCATTTTTGCCACAAATGCTGTGGCTGGACATACCTCCACAGGGGACTCTTACCGCCACCTGTACGCTTGTAAAAACACCTTGTCAACACCAGACATTCAAAAGGGTTAAGCGGGACTTTTATCTTGGTTGCCACCTGATCTCATCTGACTCTTTTGCGATAACGCTGGTTCAATTTAGATGCTGATCACATTCATTCATTCGAAATACAATAAGAATGAATGAATAAATCAATAAATAAATATTGCAGTGTGACAGTGATTCATTATAAGGAGAAAATGATACATGAAGAAAAAAATAAAATTTTTGGAATAACCATGCATCATCTTTGTTCACCATGAAAATACCTTCGTCTTCATCACCGTCGTTATCCGATAAATCCTCACCCTGTTTTTTTGCATGGGCCCCTGTTTGGTGAAGCAGGCAGAGACATAGAGAGGAACAAGCAATTTCAAAAAAAGCAACAGCACTAAGAATAGTGTGGATTATTTCATTGCATTTGTCTTCAATGAAAATACCACAGCAGCAGTTGAGATCACATAACAAACATAAAATTGACATTATTCATTCACATTTAGTACAAAGGAGTATTAGGACCATAGAGGGGGGAAAAAAAGTAATATATCATACAAAAATGAGGAATGAGAAAAAGTTGCAATATTAGGAGAAAAAGGTTTTGGAGAAATTAATTCATTATCTAGTGAGAAGATACACAATTTATTTTGAGAAAATCAATCTAATAAAAAATCATTTTAAAAAACTGTCATATATTTACTATCTTTGGATAGTAAAGTTTTTTATTTTACAAGAATAAATAAGTTATATTATGAGACGAATGTAAAGGATTGTTTCACGTGACCCAAAAAATTATTGTCCCCTAAACATCATTAGTATCAACAGTATTTCATCATGAGAAAAAAATAACTTTCTTCTTGAAACCTTTCACGTTTTTTTGTTTTTTTCCCCCAGACTGGTACTGCTACTCCTTCTTAACATGGTATAATATTAATAATAATATTAACATTAATAAGAAAATAATGGTATTTGTCACTACTACAGAATTCACAAATAATACAAAGTCGGAGAATACATATTCATACACTTAAGAATCATAATACATTTCCAGGAATATAATTAACCAACTTTAAAAGCATCAACAAGCTCCAGAAAGTGGAGTAATTGTAAAAATGAAGAAGACTGGATTCTAAATTAGTTCCTCCTTAGAATCAGAGTTCGTTTGTTTAGTTTCCAGTGTTTAAATGTTTTGAAAAAGGGTTGAGTGCTTCGAAATGATACTTTAGGGGATTTACATTTGCTTCAGAAATGCACCTTGTACCAATTCTCAACATTCGCTGTTAACGAGACTTTAGAGAAGGAGAAAAAAAAGCCAGCAGACAATGGGCTAACTGGCTAATGACATGCTAATTAACACGAACATGCTCAAGAGATCAGGTTTTAAACTACAAGGCCAAAGCAAGAGCAAGGATTTCAGCTTCCAGAGAGATTACATTTGAATAAAACACAAGATTGTGAGTATCACCTACACACACCAACGTGAACAATTTGTCTCTGCACCCTGCCCAGTAAGTAATGTGATGTTGTCATTGTGCTGCATAAAAGTGCAAACCCTCCAGGGCACCTGAACATCATGTAATCTTGCAGTGCTCAGGTCTATTTTAATTTTTTTTTTTGTTCTCAGCTGTACACTTAGTTTAGCTGTTTCCCGTGCATATCTGTTTGACTGCAAACAGTAGGGCCTGTGGATAGCAAATTGCTGTCAGTCAATCAGTGGAAGAGTCAATCACGAGGCCAACATAAATCACTTGTAAGGTTAATTTAAAACTGTTGCTCTGTCAAAAAAAAAACCAATAACAACAGTTATTAACATACTCGTAGCAATTCAATGATGGAATGAAGTGCCACAGTGAGAAAGAACAAGTTTCCTGTTAGAGAATTTGGACGTAATTCATGTAATGCTTTAATATGGAATGTACGAAGGCATGAGTGGCCAAACCCTTTGTCATGGCTTGTGAACTACTTTTCAAATGACCAACTAAAAATTCTCTCTCTCGTGCTCTCTCTCTCTCTCTCTCTCTCGCTCTCTCTCTCTCTCTCTCTCTCTCTCTCTCTCTCTATATATATATATATATATATATATATAGGGGTGGAACGGTTCAGAAAAGCCATGGTTGAAACGAACAAGCTTTAACGGCAGACTTTTAGCTTTATTTTGAGGGTATATACATCCAAATCAGGTAAACTGTGCAGGAATTATAAGTTTTTATGTGGGGTGGCTAGCTGCATGCTAGCATTGCTTATCCTCTGGTTGCTGACGTAGGTCTGATGCTTATCTCTCAATACCAAAATAGGGCTCACAAATGTATAAACTGTTGGCAGTTTGTTTCAGCACTATTAGTTTTCTGGGAAATGTGCCCAAACTTATTTTTTCCGACACTACAATGCAGCTCAGAAGCCAAAGAAATACAAAAAAAAAATGTCTTCGGGACGAACTTAAAGGTGATGGGAAATGTATTTCTCTATGTAAAATCACAACACATTGGAGGTAATACTGTGCCATAATTAACTCACTTAATGCTAGCCGTTTTTCAGAAAATGGGAGAGCCAGGTGCCAGCCATTTTTTTAAAATTTTGACTGATTTTTGAAAGCCTACAGCACTAACTAACTAACTAACTATAGCAACATAGACAAGAACTTCTTTCATCAGGAAAAAAACTATTTCTACCTTTTTCCGTTCTCTAGTAAACAGCAGTTCAAGGGTAAGTTTCTTGAAAATACCTGTTTCTAAGAAAAATAGCGTTTTGTGAAACGATGCATTCCAAGCATTTTTTTTGCTTTTATGACACCTCAAATATCTAAACAATGCTTCACTACTATATTACAACATAAATAACACAAAAAAGGGTATTTTGATTGCAAAATAAGTTTATTCACAAATATAGCACATGCATCTTTAAATTGATGATGAATGAACTTTGAAATATGTACAGCTGTGTGTGTGTGTGCGCACGTGTGTGCGTGCGTGTGTCTGTGTGCGTGTGCATGTGTGGGTGGGTGCGTGCGTGTGTGAGTTTAGTGGGTTCTCAGTCAGCAAACAACAAGCCATGAACAGCCCCACCACTGCTTGATGCATTTCCTGTAAATGATACAAAAATAAACAATTAGCATATAAAACAAATATATTATTGCTGCAGTATGAAGTGGAGAAAAATACTTTCTTGTAGGAGTGCATCTGCTGCTGTATGCACCAACTGCAATTTCTAGAAATATGTACAATTACCACAAAATATTTATGTTGGTGCTACAGTGCGATGAGGAAAGGGGGAAAAAATTCTACATTACACAAATCACTATCTATAAATAATCACTGTCTATAAATAAAAGAACGACAATTAAAAAAATCTATCCAATTCATCTACAGTAGCTACCGATGCACCACGTTTTTTGTCTACAGGATGCATAATTTGAAACGTGTAGTATCGTAGGACAAATTGTCGTGCTTATTTATGCACGTTGCATTTTAAAAATGGTAAATGGAGTAATCGCTCAAGCTATGGATGTTAGCTTTGAAGTTAGCAAGTTCTTACCTCTTCCGTGACTTTCTGGGGGCTCAGGGGAGAACGCCCTGCTGGTCCCAGTTAAGGACGAATCTGGATCAGGCTCATTGTAATCCAAATCCGAATAGCCGTCGCCAGCCAACGTTTCGGGGGAAGTGGACCGTGATATGGTCGCAATCTCACCGGGGGCCTTCGAACGCTCGACGCAACCAGAGTTACACGCCCTTTATTGTTGTAGCGTCATCCCTTTCCCGTTTTTTGGGAAGAGGATGATGATGGGGTTAGCAAAATTCTGTTTTAGAGTAAGCTGTCTGTATTTATCCACGATTTTTCGCTTTAACTGTCGATCACCGTCTCTCTCTCTCAACCACGGTCCTACAACTCCCCACCACGCCCACATGGGCCCTCAACGAATGTCGTCTTCCTCTGACAAAGCTCTGATCAAAGCAACAGCTCCCATCTAGGGTCGATTTACCATACTAAAATCCTTCCCAAGCCTATGGTAAATATTGTGACGCTGCGCCAAACCCTCTATTACAATTTATTTTGTAAAGAAAATTTAAAAACACGGAAAACGTGTTAATACGACTTTGGCACTAAGTAGATGGGTTTGTGAAAATGTATTAATATGTCTCTGGAACTAAATGAGTTAAGTCAAGTAACTCTGCGTAGCTCTTGACATCCAGTCGCCTGAGGTCCGAGCAACAACAAGTTTCGCAAATTTCTTATAACGGGGCTCAAGTGTCCATGCAGCATGATATAAAACCTGGTCTTGTCTAGCAATAAAAATAGCAATCGCACGATCAATTTCTTTTTCCCTCTTTGACTCATGGTGTCCAAATAAGTGGGACGTGTGCTCCTTGTTTTTGTCTGGCACTTATTTTCTCATTGGGGTGATGCCGGCGTAAATTTGATGTCATGTTTGTTGCATTTCCACTGATGTAGACAAGCATCTTGTGACAGTTTTGTCTACGACACGCTGGCCAGCTAGGGCATACTTAACAATCAAACCAAAGCAGTTCCAAACACCAGATTTAAAAGATGGTGATTTCTGGACGGTCTATGGCCATGTTGCAACAGCACATTAGCTTCTGTCTCAGCTGCTTGGAGTGCGTTTGGAAATTTACTCCAGGGCTGCTCTGTTACACTCGGGACCGCGCACTCTGAGAGTAGAGTTAGGGCGTCAGGGTGAATTTCCGAATACATCCTTCCTTGGTCGGAATGAACATGTGAGAAGCAGCATAGTGGATCTGCTCTCAACGAAGGCGTAACGCGGAGTAGCTTAGCACAGCTCCTCATCGTCAGAGGTTTATACAGCAAATATAAAATGATGTATCGTCATTTAGTGCGTACCAAACCGTGACCACTGTATCGAATGTTTCGATACAGATACATGTATTGTTGCACCACTAATATACATGTATATATTGTATATATAACAACTGTACAAACACCTATAGCCGGATACACAGTAAAGAGCCTCTTAGCGGAGGTCATCCATGAACTGTTGGTTGTACATTAAGATGTTTAAAATGACTGTGTGGGCGGGTAAAAGATTTAGACAGAAACACAGAAGAGCTATTAACAAATTATAAAAAACCTGAAATCTGATTTTACAGCTCCAGGAATTGCATTGGCAATTTTGACATAATTTTTTTGAGACAATAAAGTCTATGTTTTTGCTTTGATGGGAGATGTAATTCATGGTTTCCTTTAGCAGGAAGTACTAGTCACTACATTATTTTAGATCTTGCATTTTGGGAATCTGGGCATTTATTATAGAAAAATAACAGCTAGCACGCTAAACAACTTGCTTTCAGTCTTCTTTATGGCACATTGCTGTTATTCTGGCTTCCTCTAGATTTGACACGGGTAAATAACAGTGAGCATATTGAGTATGAGTGCTTCAGACAGGCATGGATTGGATGGCAGGTGTCGACAGGGTAGCTCTGTCACGATAAATCATGGGGTGGGTGAGCCTGTATGTGTCAAATATAGACCTACAGTTTAATATGAAGCCCAAATATGGAGCGACTCTGGGGACAAGACTATATTTGAGCTTCAAAGTTGAAACTCAAAGGAGGTGAAATAGTTTGGCATACTCAAAAAATGAATTAGGCTTCCAAGACTCCATCTAGAATAGCTAGTACTGGTCATGGACAAGGAAAATGGAATCCTGTCACATTCATCTGATCAAATAACCCAAAACTGACTTGTTGGTTACATTAAGTGGAGCAAAGTGCTACTTTTTATCAGTGCGCAATCAAAGACAAAAAAAAAAAGGAGTTTGGCTTGGAGGTTTGTCATTAAGAAACCACACCATGCACTAATTCATTCATACACTCATATATGAGATTTATTAAATGAATCCACAATTCTTCAATACATAGGGGAAGGGCTGAATGGTAACTGCCTTTCCTTTGCAAAGGGAAAAGGTTCCGTGACAATTGATGAGCCTCGGAGTTAAATATCAGAAAGGTCAGAATGTGGAACGGCACTTTGTGAAAATGTGAAATGTTGCAGGCTTGACAATTTGAAGCCGTTATATTCAGTCTCCAATCCTCACGTGGCCATTTTCCTCTTCTAGAGAAGCCGGATCTGTATCTCCTCCTGTCTGTGATCTTGCTCTCTCTTCCTCCTCTCTGTCCCTCTCAATCTGTCTCTCAGAGGAGAGGTTAAAGAACAGCTTGGAAGGGACACACAAGAGCGAATGATGGAGAATGCAGCTGAAAGGTTAAGGAGACTGTAATCCTGCCATAAAGGACGGCCAAAAATTCACACTGTGCAGCAGCGGCTCTCAGAAAAATGAAGTAAAAAAACAATAAAAAGCTGTTTTGTTTTGTTTTTTAAAAAAAGAAAAAAGAAAAGAAAATCTTGCTGTCTCTCTAGTGGTGGATAATGGAAAAAACATGTTAACACCACAGGCTTCTGAGTACGAGAGAAAGCACAGGTACCACACTGGAATAATGTTACATCACTATGATCAATCACAGCTTACAAAACTGTTGGTGTCATAACACCTCTCAGTGGTTATTTTGAATTAGTTATGACGTGTAAGAGAGAAAAACTGACGTATAACCGCTACATTGAGTGGTCTTTAAAACTGACATGAATATAAATAAAAATATACAGTACATACATTGTATGTATATAGGTGACCCTCCAACACAAAACTCATTTGAAGTCGCACGGCCGTGTTTTGAGTTATATACATTTTCTGAGAAGGCATTAAAATGCTTTCCAATGATGTATGGATTGTGGTAATCGGGTAACATTTGGTGAAGATACACTATATTACCAAAAATATTCGCTCACCTGCCTTCACTCACATATGAACTTAAGTGACATCCCATTCCTAAACCATAGGGTTCAATATGACATCGGTCCACCTTTTGCAGCTATAACAGCTTCAACTCTTCTGGGAAGGCTGTCCACAAGGTTTATGAGTCTGTTTATGGGATTTTTTTTTACCATTCTTCCAGAAGTGCATTTGTGAGGTCACACACTGATGTTAGATGAGAAGGCCTGGCTCTCAGTCTGTGCTCTAATTCATCCCAAAGGTGTTCTATCAGGTTGGTGTCAGGTTGGTGTAAGGCCAGTCAAGGTCATCCACACCAGACTCTCTCATCCATGTCTATATGGACCTTACTTTGTGCTTTGGGATGAATTAGAGTGCAGACTGAGAGTCAGGCCTTCTCGTCCAACATCACTGTGACCTCACAAATGTGTTTCCGGAAGAATGGTGAAAAAAATCCCTACACACACTCGTGAACCTTGTGGAAGGCCTTTTCAGAAGACTTAAAGCAGTTATAGCTATAAACGGTGGACCATATTAAACTCTATTGATTAAGAAGGGCATGTTGTCACTAAAGATCATACGTGAGTCAAGGCAGGTGAGTGAATATTTTTGGCAATATAGTGTATGTCTGTTTAAAGATCAGAAGCGGCGTTTAGCAACAAGGAAGTTTTGTTTACATCACAAGGGACTGTATTACGGCCTCTTGTTGGTTAAAAGGTGTAATGACGTAGATTTGACTTAAATCCACAGGTGCAGAGAACTGCAAGCTTTCTGTTGATACCAGACAATATGTAGTTTTCCTGGTTTTGTGTGCAGCAGCAGCCGATTAGTGTCGTTAATTTCTCTTCATTGTCTGACATTTCTCATGGAGATTTTGCTGTACCCTCTCAATAAAAGCATTTTTCCCTGAGGCATTAGGGTAAGAAATTCCAATCGATTCTCACTGGGAAGTGATCTTTACTTATTTTTGTGGCATTGGAATCACATCAGATAATCAATCTTTTTCATGTAGTCAATGCTTTCTGGGAATTTGCTCAAAACACAGCCGTACAACTTGGAGAACCTTCAGGATCAGGACAACTTGCTCTGATTAACGGAACCATGAATTCTGCTCTTTAACAGAAAATCCTGAAGGAGAATGTTCAGCCATCAGTTTGTGACCTCAAGCTGAAGCACACTTGCGTTCTACAGCAGGATAACATTCCAAAACACACCAGCAACTCAACTACTAAATGGCTTTAAAAACAAAATGGTTTTGGATTGGACTAGTTAAAAGTTCAGACTTGAATCCGATTTAAATGCATTGCACCTTAAAAAGGTCATTGGTTTTTTGCTGAATTCCAACAATTCCACACGGAAGAGTGGGCGAAAATATCTCCACAGAGATGTGAAAAACTCACTGCCAGTTATAGAAAACACTTGACTTTAGTTGTAGCTGCTGAGGATAACTGGTTGGGCCCAGTTATTAGGCTTAGTTAGAACTCTCAATGGCAGGAGGCACATTCGGTCACAATTGCGCTTTCTGTAATCTGTATTTTTTTTTTTTTTTCTTTACAGGAGCAGGTGATTTGACTAGTGCCCAACTCCAACACCTGGTATTCCTAAGCGGTTTCCCACCCAAGTACTAACCAGGACCGACCCTGCTTAGCTTCTGAGATCAGACATGATCTGGTAGCATGTGGGGATTGGGCCGGTTATCAGGCTTAGGGGGCCATTAATTTTTCACAGGGCCAGTTAACTGAAGAGTAATAAATGAAATTTAAAAACAGCATTTTAAGTTCACTTGGGTTACATTTGTCTGATATTTAAATTTATTTGATGATCTTAAACATTGAAGTCAGCAAATTATGCAAAAATATAAGCATTTGAGAAGGGGTCCAATACTTTATCACCTTACTGTATTTCACAGTATTTTTTCCTCTCTAGCCTCCCATCTAGTAGGACTGTAAAGTGCCCAAAGTTTCTTTTTAATTGACTGGTTTGCAAACCTTTGCATGGGATTGTTCAGTCCCGGCACCTGGCTCTGTTACGGCAGTCTTCAGCCTTTATAGGAATGATTCTCGGATGTCCCAAAATAGAGGCAAATGTAACACCGATTTCACTGTCTTTTTCTCAAACAGACTAATTGTGGAAACTGAATTTTGGGAAGGATGATCCCAGAGTGGCTCTCAGAAGCTCTTACTCAGAGGTACTGTTGTGAATAACTCTAGGAACAGTTTTTATACTCACAGTGAGAGAGACCTGGAGTAAAGTAATATTTTACAAACAGATGGAACACAAGACAGAAAGAATACCCAATTTAACACCAGAATTCTGCCCCCAGAGAATTAGAGCAATAGGGTGCGATTCTGAGAAAATCTTATGTCAAAGTGAAATTATTTTAAAGATAAAGCCTGTCCTTCCAAATCGAAGCAATTGCAAGCCTAGCTTACACTATAAAACTCCCTTCACTAAGAGCAAAAAGCAATTTCAAATTTGTTGTCTCGAGCTGGCAGGATTCCAATTTGATCGACAATGTTAATTTTCTGAGAACCGGTGCCCGAATTTCTGCACCCTTCAACTCACCAGCAACATGCGAATAATTGGAGTTGGTTCAATGAGATAAGCGCTGAGTTAGTGCCACTCCTTCCGCTTACAAAGCGTGACACACTGGTCTTTCATTTCCTCATCATTCAGTCCGCATTAATGTTGGGATCAGTGCATTAATTAATTCATTAGAAAAGGTTTTTAGTGTCAAAACCAAAAATCCCAACTGGGTATTAGTGTGCAAATCAGTGACTCATATGCAGATCCTTTGTTTTTGCCTCCATCTTGGATGAATACTGAGAGATACTCATACTAACACAATTTTGCATTAATTGCTTTCCTTTTTTTGTACTATTACTATGCATATATTTAGTACCCGGAACACTTAATGACAGCTTCATGTCTCCAAAATGTCAAACTCAATCACATAAAAAGGCTGGCTGATTCATGGCAGGTGACTGATCACTTTTCTCAGCCCTAACACTTTTTAGTGCCAAAGCATTCCATTTTTGTCTGGCAGGTGAGGTGGTCAGATGATGTCATGACATTGCTTCAAAAGGCTTGCATCCAATCAGATTGCTAGCTTGTCATCCCTATACTGGGGCATGTATCACTGCTGTCCAATGATAGCATTGTGTTTTCCGTTGATGACAATTTATACTTTTCTTTCATACATGGACACTAAGGATAAACATTTTAAAACAATAAATGCACAGAGCTAACGGGGGTCCTCGGTTAGCGATGGAGTTCCATTCCTACTCCGAGGAAGTAACCTGAATTTGTACATATGTCAAACAAGTTGTAGTCCATCACTTACTGTGACAAGGGCAGTCGGAAATTCATTATTACAGTAAATACAGTACTTGTATGTAACTTACTTCTAGCCCTAAAATCGAAAACAGTCAAATGAAAAACAGAAAGTATAGTGGTAACAATGTATTCTTACACCGCTGTACAAATTAATCCATTGTGTCTTTTTCTGAAATATCTGTTGTGAAACAGATGTCACAAATACTGTATGTCACAGTTGTCATCGGACAGCAACGAGATATTTGCAGAATGTCTATGAATTGCTATGACTTGCTACAGTACATTAACCTTTGTAAATGGTAATCGACTCATTCCTTCTTGACCATTTCAGCATTCACATTAAATATTTGCGGGGTTTAATGTGATATTTCAAAATGCACATGTAAATACACTACTGGAAACATGGTCACCGTCTCTGGTGCCCTAAAGGCCCTGCGTGAGCACTATAAGCGAGAGGGGGAGAGCAGGAAGGTCTACAGTGCTGAGCTTGCACATTTGACCACCTCCACATAACCTCGGTGACAACCTACTCAGCTATTTAAGACACACAGCGCGCTATTAAAGCAAACAAAACAAAAAAGCTGCTAGTTCTCGTAAATTATATCGGAGTCATCACGTAGAAAACATCCAAGAGTTAGATTTTACAAAATTTGCCAAAGAGCAGCGTTGATATCTGATTTCCAAGCAACCCTCAATAATTTACAGCATGCTGAGAGAAGGTATACAGATGTATTTGACAATTATGGTGTGTTAATTTCGTATTTCTTAAAGATCCATTAAAGGTGCCATAATTTATTTTTCATAATATTGGATGTCCTTTTATTGGGGTTCCAAGATAATTTGGGTTGAAAGTGCCTAGGATGCACTTTTTCAAGCTATTCTAGTTGGTCTTTTACACCTGGCAGTTGAGATGACCGGATTTCTCAATAATATTCAACATGTAAATAACCTTTGCTGTGATTGGATCGCTGTTATTCTTAATTTAGATATGTAAAACAGCTTTGCTCTGATTGTCCTTGGCGATATCGCGGTGCCTTGTGGCTTGGGCTTCAGCCAAGCGTTCATAGCGACGTCGCGTTAGGATCCTCCAATGTGGGGTCTTACTATCATTGTGAGGGAGAATTCACTAAGCGTTGGATTGTTGACGTGAGCTGAAAGGGGACGTGGGGGAAAACAAAAAGAGAGGCGGATATTTTGATGTTTGGCTCGTCCTCGGCTCCCACTCACTCCAATTGAACCTGCTCGCAACGTTCATCTCTCGCACACATTTTGGCGACAATGAAGGTGAGCGTTGCTATTTCATCCACAGTGACGTTATAAATTAGAAATGCAGTTAGGTATTGTTGTCTAACACAACATATGTAGAATGAATAGACTGTATTTTTATGCCCGCTCTCTCTCTCCCCCCAGCAATTACTACCCCCTCGCCTGCGCACCTGTTCCCAATCAGCACTCATCACTGCCTGTATTTAAGGCTGCCTGACCCAGGGATCCGGCACCAGAGTATTCGCACTCGAATCGCATTATTACTGTAAGATGATGATCTGGCTATCCGCACTTGTACCGATCCTCTTGTGTTATTCTCGGCTTCCAGTATTGCTTCCGTGTGTCCTGCTTCACTGCCCGCTTCAACCACGCCGTCAAGCCCGTCCACCTTCTGCCAGTTCCTTGCTCCTTCGGAACACCCTCACGCATTGGAAATACGACCTGGAGCAACTTCTTAATAAACCATTCTCCCCTACTCCCTCCACCTCTGTCTGCTTTTGGGTCCAGTCCAATATTATGCGATTACATATTGTGACAGCTAAAGCAGCAACCCTAACAAACGTACAACTCAGATGCATTTCTCAGGGTTCATTGGCTATTTTTCCACATTTGATGAGCATTACTGTGTAAGAAATGTACTTCATATGCTGAGCGGGAGGGCCGACGCTGGGAAAAACAAGCATATGATCTTATTTCTGAGGATTAATCATGTTTTCCTGCAGGGGACCATATTTATAGATATTGCAAAATTGGGAATTAAAATATTATTAGCAGTATGGCTAGACGACAGGCCTAAAGCTTTGCAACTGTTGAAACAGAATCCCCTATTAGTACTGTTGTAGTGTTCGGTTTAAGTCTGACTATTGTAATAAATATAGTTATGTTTGCAATGCAAATGTAGGCAAGTGATTGTAACTATTTCAGTCAACCATTGAGGTTGTATTTTGGAAACTAAAAGCACGTAGGATTCACAGGTTGATTCCTGTTACCCAAGAAGAATAAATTCTGCTTAATTCAACCACTAATTCAACAGAAACCAAGAATATAAGACGTGCTTGTTTAAAAAAAAAAGTGACATTAAAATTAAGTGAGGGTTTGAGGGTAAATGAGACCCCTCATGTTTATGGCAACAGGGGGCTTATGTTACAACCACCTTTTCGTATCATAATGCATCATAAAATCAATCCATGAAACATTTTACTATTACCGGATCTGAGGGAGATAATTCAACAACAACAAAATTCAAGTGGAACGGGAATATTAAAGGGATATTTCTGTGTATATTCCACATCTGGGACTTATTCCAAAGCACAAGTGCCTGGAGGGCCTGTCTCGAACAAAATTGGTTTTACCAAAGCAGAATGTATGGGTGCACAGAGTGAGGCCACACACTGCCTATTGCTTCTATGGAAATTGGGAACCAAATCATTAATGTAGAGCAAGATATGGTGTGTATAAATGTAATTATTGAGTCCTGTAGGCACACTTTGTGAATAGGTCATGTGTTTTTACACTACACTGTGATTTTAAAGTGCAATTGGACTGGTCATGCACGTCAATGCTTTTGTATCTTTGACCATACCTGTGTGTACATTGAAGCTTTAATACCAGTGAAATATCACAGGAACACTATACATTAATACAGTCAAAAGCAACATGATCTCATGAGCATTCAGGAGGAAATTGTATGGATATTTAAACATTCTAGAATATTCTGGTGAGCTGAACATTTTTACTAAAACATGAGCTTGAAGCTGTTTCTTGAGCATCCTCATAGAAATACTGCCTCCGGCAAGCCAGACAAATGAAGGCTATACAGTGCTGGGATGGGCATTTGACTACATTTCCTTGACCAACGAGGGGAAAAGTCAATCAATTAATTAATCAATTGTTTTCCTTTGGTGTCCCTGTAAAGCAAAAACATGTCTTCTAAATTTGATAGAGAAAAGTATTGTTAACAGCGAACATTAGCCATTTAAACACGGCTATCAATAAACATAGCAAACATATTTTCTTAAATTTTGTTATTATATAGTGGTGGAGCGGGGACTCATCCTGGTCACCCAACTGGGCAGCTGTTTTAGCCTCGCCCCAAAAAATTAGGAACACACAAATGGTGAAAAACAGTTTAATGCAATATCTGCAATTCAGTATTACATACTATAGTTCTCAGTCTTTTCATGTTTTCAGCAATTATCTTCAGTTATGTCTAATATATTTAGAAACAAACCTATAAATTTACTTTACAAGTTATTTAATCTCGTTAATCTCTCTGAGACTATGCTCACACTGCAGCAATTCCGATTTTTTTGCCCAATGTGACGTGTCTAATTTTTTCATGTCAATGTGAATAATACAATTCCGATTTTTCATATCTGACCCAGGCCTCTTTCATATGTGGATATAAATCGGATATGTATGCGACGCCGAATGCATTATGGAAGCTCAAGGGGCGCTCAGCCGACCTACAAATCATCAAACGGCGACAAATGTCAAAATTGTTCGACAAAACAGACACACCACAGAACGGCAACGGCGGACGAAAGAGCAGAAATAGTGGCGAAAAGAAGATCCGTTAGAACTGATAAATATAAGAAAATGTTGGCTCCAGTCGCACAAAATCCTTCAAATTGCCACAAGTGTGTCATGACGAGACTTACACAAGGGGCCATATTTATAGTACTTCTGTTAACACGGCGATTCCTGTTTTGTGCGCATGTGTATGACGTCACGGACACGTTACTTCTACAGTAGAAGCCGCATTTGTTTTTAGCAATGTCAACGACTACATAAAATAGATCGGATTAACAAAAAATCCGTAGGCATCATGCCCTGCAATGTGAACGTAGCCTAAGTGTTCTGAACTCCTGTTTAGATGTCAGTGTTGTATTGAGGAGAAGAATTCTGCCCAAACGAGTTATGCCACAACAGAGGCAACATTAATGTTGCTCAACTTTGTTCTCCTTAAGACCGCAAACTACAGTAGTTGAATCAACAGCCCCTCTGCTATTTTCAAATTGGAAACTCTTTGACTCAATTGCTTCAAGACATTATAACTGAACAACGAAATGCTCACAAGCAAACAAATTATTAATGACTATTAATCAATTAATGGATTTTTATGCCCAAACTTTCTGTTATTATGATATATTCTGTAACAATTTCATTAACAGTTAGGACTAGGGATAGTGCCGTTTTCTTCACATAGCATTATTTTTGAAGACTATCCTATTAAATTGTTCTGAGAACATACTTTTTAAAGAGCTGGACTTTCGGCTGAGTCTGAGATACTTTCGCGTGTCTTGCATGACAAATTATTGAAATAGAATTGCGTCGAAAGACGGTACAATACAATAAAGTATTACTTTGCATAACAAAAGTTAAAATTTTGATAGTCTAATTTCACAAAATCCCACTCTTGCCTCTGATTTAATCAACAGATGCAGTCAAGATTAAAACAAATAAAGGACAAAAAAATACAGTGACATGAAAAATAAATAAGATACAGGTTATTCTTCATCTATTGCTTGACAAACGGCATCATTTATTTAGTGGCCTGTTTATTTTTTTCCATTCCTTGATACAGCAGTGCATGCATGCACAGCCTCATGCAAGGCAGCACAAGCACTCGCTCATCTCTCGCACTCGGGTCAAGGATGATGTGTCTCCTGCGTTCATCCCCATTAGAACTTTGACTTGGTTGAGGGTGATATTGGCAGCTTTGGAAGGATGCGTCGCCCTCCTGTTTTTTTTTTTTTTTCAATACATTTCATGTAGGATTGTTTACCTACCTCCTTTTCTACACATTTTCTTGTTGGGTTTCCTGGCACATTCCTTGGATATTCTTTTGACTGTAAAATGAATGGGAAAAAAAACTACAAAATAACAGATAGCTCTGGAAAATATTGCAGGTAACATGCAACAAGCCTGTTACCCCCCACCCCCACCCCACCCCTCATCCCAACACCTTAGTCATCAACAAGAATGACAGAGGACCTGTTGAAAAAGTAAGTGGGTGGTGCTGCAGAAATATTCCTAAGTGGTAGAATGAATTTGCTGCATCCTGGGACACAGGAAGCCCATATTCACATGCACTTCTATTTAAGACCCATTACAGGCCAAACAGTTGCTGGTCAGATTTCTCAATTTGGAGCTATACTTTCAGATAACACATTGAAATAATGCCAGTTTGAATCATTTGAATTTGTGAGCGCTTTAGAGGTCAAGCACATTTTGATGTGCAGTTTTCCATTGGTGCCATAATATCAGCCATTCATAACATCCAAATCTGAAATGTGTGGCTCACATTATTATGATTTTTTTTTTTCTATACAAGACCTCCATTTCAGGAGGAGAGTAAAGGGTCTTACATAGGTTACGTTGATGCCACAGGCCTCTCATGTACCAGACAGAGCATTTCACCAACCTTCAGTAAGATCAGTCGCTTACAAGACAAGCTACTAATCACTAATAACCCCGAGACAGTCAAGACAGTGAGGGTAGGAAAGTGCACAACCAATGTCTCCCTTCTTTGATTCTGTCATTGTAAGTCATTTCGTCATCAAAAGAGGAACCTTTAAGAGTGACATGGAAGGGGGAGAGTTGATGAAAAGACTAAAGATGGTAGGTTGAGATGATTGACACAGACAAAGCATGCGCCAGACAACAGGTCATGCTTGTGCAAAATACAAAAAAAAAAAAAAAAAAAGAAGTGACAGAGAGGGAGGAGAGAACTTGTTTCATCCTGACTACTAGACACACTCACCATCCTCTGTCGGAACATAGATGTTAAGATAAAGACAATCCTCGTGTTGATCCTGTATGTAAGTGGTAACTATATCCAGGTTGTAGGTGAACCATATGGGCATCATGATCTCTGGTACGGCGTTGTGAATATTTTGGGGGCAAACTGGAGAAAAGTGGGTGGCGTTTTTGATCCCTGACCAGGAGGATGGAGGTTCAGGGGGCATGAAGCGTTTTTCCCCTACAGGGGAGGTAGCGTATGGCACCCCGAGATATTGGTCCACCGGGCCGAGGATCTCACTGGGCAGAGGTACCCTCACTCCTCGGAGTTTGCCATACTGTGTGTTGACAGTGGGGTGGTAGCTTTGGCCTCTCACTGCCGCAAAGCACCAGGAAAATGTTAATACCCACAAATACAAAATGATACTGGGGCAACTGTGGGGTCCATTCCAGTTCTGCAAAAGGGTACGACTTCTCCTCGGTGAATACCACATGGTCCTCGAGAGCGAGTGCAAGTGACCAACATACAACTTTCCTGTTCTTTAGCTTAGACGTGCAGTCTAGCCACAGGAAGGCTAATCATGGGCTGATATACTGGACTCTGGCAGCTTGGAAAGGATGAGAAACAGTTTTGCAGCTCCTCTTCACAGAGGTCTCTCCTTGCTTGTCAGATCTTCTATCCCGTGCTACAAAAGAAGAAGAAAGGAGAATTAATGACAGTTTTCTGACAGCTCACCAGTGTGCCTCGTTTCACTTTGAGGCCGTTATATTTATTGACTGCCGGAGTGCTTTTGTGTCCTGACATAAAACAGCTTACATAAACGTGACAAGAATTCTTGCAAGTGCCACCATCAGACTAAACGATCAAGTGACTTAGATGTTGCGATTAACTTCATGACATCTTGTCATGATGTGCTTGATAATGCTAATGATATATGTGGCAGCCAACAACTGCAATTTTTTTTCCCTCATTCCTATTTTCAAAACCAAACTTTACATGGAGAGGAAAAATGGGGGAGGGGGGGGTAATCTGCATACACAGGAATATAGTCACATGATGAAAAATTCATGAAGCATTTTCATCTTCTTCCTTTGGTATAGATACTGTATGAACAATTTAGATTCAAACTCCCACTAGCCTGAGAGAAAAGGGGCAGAGAAGGATGTAGCTATATGCAGTGAGGCTTCTTCCTGTGACAGAGCTTTAAACGCTAATCAAAAGTCCCAGGGTAAAGTTGTGGTGCCTGGGATATCACCTTCCCACACACTGCCTGATCAATTTTCAATTTCTGCAGCTAAGCACCCCTCACCACCAATCATCCTGCAACATTTGCTCTACAAAGAAAAGCCAAAATTTAGGAGAGGGTCTTGCCTTCAAAAAGATGATTTGAATAATTTACAGTGTAATGCATCAGCAGCATGGCTGTTCCTGGGGGTGCTCTTATCACTGGGTTATTATTCCCATCTGCAGGAACTGTGGCTCAAGCATATATCCATCCATACATAGGGAGGATGCTCCAGATGAGCCCATCTTCATCACTTACTTACACAAAAGCACATGCACGTGATGGACTGTTATGCTTTGAAACTCATGCACACAGAGCACCTGCTGATGATGAAAAAGTCCCCCCTCACATCCAATCTGAAGATTAAGAGGCATCCATTGCTTGGGACTACGTGTTGATGAAGGATTATGTGCCAGAAAAGTTACACTGTCGGCTCAATACAGTTGAGAAGGCAGCAAACCTTGAAGTCGTATTTAGTTCCGATTATTTAATCAGCATGAGCATCCACCAACACGTGATACTTTGGACATAAGTGGTAACCTAATTTTACCCTCCCACTTTGGCAACACCTGATGTCCCTAGTAACCAGTGTAGGTACATATGGAATCTACAATGTAGACCTTCCATTTAACTAAACAGCCCTGCTTTTAATAGTTTTTTTTTTTTTTTAATACAATTCAATGTTGCACCATTTTGTCCTTCATATTCATATAAGGACACAGAAGTCACGGTTCGGTACGTGTTTGGTACAACAGGAAAAATAAACACCAATTTCAGATCTAAAGGCTTCTTAAAAACATTGGGGATAAGTGTCTAATATGCAGTAGCATGTTTGACCTGTTTCCACGGACATACCAAATAGATATTGAACAATGCCGACACACTGTCCTTGTTCGATCCACCAATCAAATCGCCATTGCTGTTGTACTCCACAGGAAAGCCCAAATTTTCTTATAAAGCTTATGTGAATGAAGCCGGTGGGTCTTATTTTCATATGAACTCGCCGTGACGCCAACTTTTCTTCTTTTTGTGTTTTGTTTAATAGCGGTTGGCAAACAGTTCAAGGTGCTTTACCGCCACCTGGTTTGGAGTGCAGATACTGCAATCTACACAGGCATATTAACGGATGACTGCATGCACCCAACTGTGATGAATACAAACACCATTACACCCCTAGACTTGACTGCTTCGAAATGCAACACCACCTACAAGTCTCTCACATGGTTTTATTATTTCTAAACCATCGCAGTATATACTTTATCTCTTTTATGATATAAATAGATACAGAGGTTTTCCTGACACCGCACAGTAAACGACTGCTTAGAGCGTCTGCCTCACAGTCCTGAGGACCAGGGATCAATCCCCGGCCCCGCCTGTGTGGAGTTTGCATGTTCTCCCCGTGCCTACGTGGGTTTTCTCGGGGCACTCCGGTTTCCTCCCACATCCCAAAAACATGCATGCCAGGTTAATTGACAACTCTAAATTACCCGTAGGTGTGAATGTGAGTGCAAATGGTTGTCTGTTTATATGTGTCCTGCGATTGGCTGGCAACCAGTTCAGGGTGTACCCCGCCTCCTGCCCGATGACAACTGGGATAGGCTCCAGCACACCCGCGGCCCTAGTGAGGAGAAGCGGCTCAGAAAATGGATGGATGGATGGGTTTTCCTGGCTTAAATGTATTCTATTTTGCTGTATTCATTCCTTGTTTTATTTTGGATTCATTTATTATCATAATTGAACATATACAGTCAAAATTGCATCAGAAAATGATGAATTAACACTTTTAATTCACAGTACATAATCCTGATCATGGGTGGAGTCTATGACAATGTATTTTGTATTGAGCTGAATCCAGAATTACAACCCCAATTCCAATGAAGTTGGGGTGTTGTGTTAAATTTGCGAATCATGTTCAACCTATATTTAATTGAATACACTACAAAGACAAGATATTTAATGTTCAAACTGATAAACTTTATTGTTTTTAGCAAATAATCATTAACTTAGAATTTTATGGCTGCAAAACATTCCAAAAAAGCTGGCACAAGTGGAAAAAAAAGACTGGGAAAGTTGAGGAATGCTCATCAAACACCTGTTTGGAACATCCCACAGGTGAACAGGCTAATTGGGAACAGGTGGGTGCCATGATTGGGTATAAAAGGAGCTTCCCTGAATTGCTCAGTCATTTACAAGCAAAGATGGGGCGAGGTTCACCTCTTTGTGAACTAGTGCGTGAAGAAATAGTGGAACAGTTTAAGGACAATGTTCCTCAACGTACAATTGCAAGGAATTTAGGGATTTCATCATCTACGGTCCATAATATCATCAAATTGTTCAGAGAATCTGGAGAAATCACTGCATGTAAGCGGCAAGGCCGAAAACCAACATTGAATGACCGTGACCTTCGATCCCTCAGGCGGCATAAATCAGTGTGAAAGGATATCACCACAAAGGCTCAGGAACACTTCAGAAAACCATCCATCCATCCATTTTCTGAGCTGCTTATGTTTAACATAACTTCATCCCTTTATAACCTCAATGGAATTGGGGTTGTACCATTGAAGCATATACTGCACGTTTTGGTAAGATTCAACACAACCTCATGAGGAATTCAGAATCAACACCACAAGACTGTTTTGGGGAGCTCCACGCACTTTGCTCATCACAGTGGGATATGGTTTCATTTCCAGAAGCTGTGCTTGCTCAACCGTCAAAGCCGCTATCTCTCTCAGAGATTATATGATTACTTCCACCCAAGTGAGAACTGTTGGGGGAGGGATACAGTATCTATATAGCCTCTTGATACACTCCTGGATAATAAGAGCATCAAGACATGACAGCCTTGTGTTTGTTGACGGTTTGCAGCGGCTCACGGAATCTACTGCAGTCCACGGGAACATCATTCACAAAGAGTCTATGCCAGCCACGTGTGTCATCGAATTAGCATGATGTCATCAGCAAAAGTGAAGATAGCATGAGGGAGTGACCAGCTGCACCTGCTCCACTGTCTGCGTGGAAGCAGCTGTGACACCCTCTGTACAGGCAGAAGCAGCCTGACTGAAGATGGAAGACTTGGGGGCTATGTGGATTGTTTTCATTGCTCAGCTGGGAGGAGGGATCAGTGCCACTGATGGCGGTGTCTCTGATGCAATTCTGCGGCTAGGTCAGGTCAACATGATTTGAAGTGGCTTTGCTAGTTGGGCTTTGGTAATGGGAGGGGAATGCGGTAGGGGTTTAATGGTTGAAGAGAAGGAGAACGGATGTTATAGCTTCCCCAATGTCTGTGGCTGACTATGGCAGCCCAAGGTCATAACAGAGAAAGCAGAGGAGAGCAGTGCAATTCCATTTTGTGGTGCAGAAACACGAGTGGCACGCTGATCAGCGGACAAGCGGACTGCTGCTTCATAAGAAATGGATGCATGGGTTTACAGATGCAGGGCTACAACACTATGGAATGTATGTCATGCATCTATGTCTATTTGGTTCAGAAACTTAACACTGCTCCAGTGGCTATAGATCCTGTATTCTCCCTGGATATTGTATTAGATACATCATTGTAATCTAATAAAATGCAATACCAGAACTACACACATTCACATCGAGGGACAAATTAGAGTCTTCAATTAACCGAACAATACTATTCATATTTATATTCATATTTATGTCTAGTGTGGCCACAATACCAAAATTCCAACTTCGATACAATACCAGTACTGCAATGAAACCACTGCAAAAACCTAAAACGTTAATAAAAGCAGTGAAATAATAGCTATCAAAACAACAAGAATTTGTCAAAATTTTGCGTGTATATTTTACATCTGTATAGAAGTGTAAACATATATCATAAGTATATCACATTCATATTATTATTATTATAATTATATACACACACACACACACACACATATATATATATATATATATATATATATATATATATATATATATATATATATATGCACACATATATTCACTGTTCCAAAAATGAACTAGTTCAGTTTGTTTTTTCGATATGTTGCTGCGAGCAATTAACTTCAAAATCCTGCCATATTTTATATATTGTTCCTAGCCATTCAGTGCAAACTAGCAACTAGTTGCAGCTTCACCATACAGTACGAAAAAACATGAGGAAAAATGTGTTGCTTGAATGGTCTTTTTTTTTTTATGAGGAATTAAAACAAAAGCAGGACTGTAATCCTTTATGTGCAAATAAATACAATCTGAGGTAGGAACCAGGCTGAGGTAGGAAACAAAGGAAATACCTCAAAGTGCAATACTCAACGTGCAATTCATGAAAATTATAATAGGAAGATACCGTACCATCATAGTGCTGCTGTGAGTTGCAAGCAAGTCTCTTTTGCATCGCTTTTTGATGACGCATGCGGTCGTACGATGTTGGTGGCTGGCGTTGCCAAATAATATGAACACGTATTTCCAGTGCGTTTAGATGGGTTTTCTCTTGGAACTCTCCAAGTAAACCTGGCACTCTATGAAACAAAAATGAGCTGACACTCAAAAACCGTTCACAGACGCCAGAACGATCACATTCACAATCACGTTTATCAGGCAGAAATGCACTTCGTTCAGTTCATGAATGCCTAAAATATGAACACAATAAGAACTTTCATTTATCTAACTCATTCAGCTACAACACTGGTAGCATTAGTAGTAGTAGTAGTAGTAGTAATAGTCATTGTTGTATTCATCGCAGAAACAGTAGTATTCATTTTCACATATATTTGAATACAGAGCCGTTTACAGTATGAGCAGTATCTAAACAACATTAACTAATTAGGAAACCTACCCACAAACAGAATTAGGTTCCAGTATTTGGGTTCAAATTGTATCAAGTTTAAAGTCTTAGGTGGCTGCTCACAATTTGAGACGAAGATGAAAATTTTAACTGTATGAAAAGATTACTTCCCTTGTGATTTTTAACTCCCCTCTCACTCACTCATATTACAGTGTAGCCCAAATAATATTTCACATTTACACATTCACTCAAGAAATGTTTGCACTGCAGGCCACAGTTAAAAGAGAAAAGTACTAAAAAGGTAAGAGCTGCAAAATGTCTGGATTTCGTTGGTCTCTACTTTGGGTGGCACCTTTTGGGAAAAATAAGTCTTCTTGGGACACCTCATAGACTATGAAGAGAATATTTTCTGGACTGATGTATTAAAGGATGTTTCTTCTGTTACTGCGGCGAAGGGTATCTGCTACTTTTTATTATGGCTCATTTGTGCGTGTCTATGTGTGTTCTTAGAAAAACTGATTTTCAGTTCCAACTACAACTGCAACAGGAGGTGGAAAAAATCCTCTGGTTGAGAAAAAAAACATCAGGTCAAACCATTTTAAATCAGGACATTGCAAGGACATAGGACAGTGTGATTGAGTGTGTGTGTTTAGAGGACACACAGCAGCAAGGACTTCATCAGTCTCCCCCCTCCACCTCGCTCCCCAACAGCATCTCAGAGGTGCTTTGATCTCTACCTGCTGAAGCACTGGCAAGGGGGGAACAGAGGGAAAGGGAAAGACTGCTCGAGTTCTCCCTCATCATCCCAGAAATATTGATCGTCTCATCACCATGGCCTTGCTGCCCATAATAAATACGACTAGGCCAGTTGATGTGGGCTGAGGAAGGAAGCGGGGGTGTTGTGCTGAATGCAAGGGAGGTTATTAGCCTTTAATGTAACACGGCACTTCAGCGAGTACACCCCATTAAGCAAACCCCTCTCCCAAATTCTCAGATCTCAAAAGGATATGTTTGCATTCAGAGGGTCCAATTCCTTTCCATGCTTATTCCGAATCAAGATCTTTTTTGTTGTCATTTGGCAAACTCAAAGAGACACTGGATTGGTGACATCGGAGTCATTGGAGGAGTTATGAGCTTTGGTCAAGGGCACCTCAACTGCGAGTTGGGTCATGAGCTATAATATCAATGTCAGTCAGGACAAAAAGACCTGAGGCCTTTCAGTCCAGGGCTAAATTATTGATAAAAGAATGTAGGGGATAAACTAAAATTGTATTCAATACATTTGAAAGTAAAGTTGGAAAAAGGCTGATTTATAGTGCAGATCAACTGCAAGTGCCCAGTTCAGATAAAGTTCCTGCATCTGATTATCTGATCTTCTTTCAAGTGAATCATTTCCCACGTCATTGTTTACATTTACTAAACTCCTGAGACAACACACATGTGCATGCAGCTAAAATGCACATAAACAACTGCATAACAAAATGTAGCATTGTAACTGATAATTTAATGTACAGCACGTGCTTTTCTTTTCTTTGTTTTTTTCCTTTCAGGTCTGTTGTTTAAGTAGAAGTGCCATGACATCAGGCTTGCGTTGAAAGAATATATAATATCAATCTATCTGTGATCCCTATATAGAAGAGGCTTGATTCTATGCATTTGTTTCTCTTGACGCTGTCATGATTCAAATTCGAACAGGGCCATATGGGATTAACAAATCCCAATTTTGTCGCCATACAATGTACATCAAGCCCAGCTAAATATGAGGAAGAGCTGCAAAACTTTACTTTGAGTTAATTAGATTCAATTTAGTTGTTGGCAGGTGTGCCGTCGCTATCATTAGCATGAATGGTGACAATTGCAATGACATACTGTACACTGCAAGTGACTCCACACTAAGGCACTTGTACAGTTTTCCAGAAAACAATGCCTCTAAATATGCAAAAAGAGACCTCAGCATAACACATATGACCCCAGATCAGTGCGCATTAGAAGATGCTAGAAGAGTGTTTTTCTTTTCTACGTACACATATTCTAAAATATGGACGTCAAAGGATTTACCGTTCTTTCGCTTGTTCAGCCACACAAGTGGTGTTAGGAGAAGAGCAGAGGAGGAAAGACAATAACAATATGCACTGGAAGTTGCATGGCATAAGCGGAAGCCAATTAAAAACATTATCCATTTTTACACTCATTCAACAGTCAAGAATCTTCCTGGTGATAAAAGTTATATGAAGAAAAACAAAATATTTTGAAATACCAACAAATGATTGAGCAACATCCCAGAACAGATGCGTTTAACCTCAGAGGTTCCACAGAGCTGTAGCTCTGTGGAACCTCTGAGGTTAAACTAGCTGTTTTCTGGCCATGCTGTGCATACTAGTTGTTCCCTGCCAAGTTGTGACTACTAGCTGTTTTACGATAAAGATAAGTTGAGTGCAGCTGGAGAAAGATAATCGTTTTGCTTTGCTTTTCTTCTCTGTCTCTTTCACTTCTATATAACGGAGGTGATTTTTTTTGCTTGGACTTCAGTAAGGGGTAACGACTCGTGACGACTTGTACCTTTTCCTCTCTCTGCAAAGATTTCTTCTTTTTTGAAATAAAAACCCACAAAGACAAGATTGCTTCCTTACTTATTATGTCAGAAAACGATTTGCCAAAACAACAGCATCACAAAGGAGGCGTCACCTTTTTACAGCAGTATAAATCCCAGAAAATACAATGTTTCTCCTCGATACCACCACCACAGCATTGATGTTCAACATAGACACCTGTAAATTGCAGAAAAACATGAGTCGATTATACACCTACGCCTCCACAAGCATTGGAGACGAGCTGAAACGGACACGTGAAAAGGGTTCTGGGTAAATACAGTTTGACAGTCTCCCCACTCTTGAATGACCACACCTTCTTTTATAGTACCAAGTTTCAAATAAAGCCATCCACATTATTTCTGGGGAACATCTAACTTGAAATGAAGTGAACCGATGTGACCCGAGAGTTTGTAATCACTGATTACAAACGCTTCTAGTGAGAACCAAGGCTGGATGCATCATTACACAAATGACAAGAGACAGAAAGACAGGAACCAGAGGAATCAGAATGTTACCTCTGCTGAACTCATTAAAATGTGAGAGGCAACAGCAAAAACTTAATTTAGCTTCTCGCCTTGCAATGTGCACTGCAGAGAGAAAGCCAGAGAGCCGGGGCACCGCTTTGAGACCAGCTTCAATCATGAAGGGATTGCTCTGCGGCCTCCCTGTGTCGATTTTACGGAGAATACATATCTATGAATTCTTGGCTAACACGTGTTTCATTCAAATAGGCACGTGTTTCATTCAAACAGACAGACATTGATTTCAAAACAGCAAAATCAATAATTAATGTACACATGCACTCAAGCATTCCTCTTACAGGCATGCTCCTCATAGAAATTCACTGGACTGATTAACACCAACATACCGTTTCAAATCGAGGAGACCTGCATGTAGCAAAATAACAACATTAGAACGTCAAAACCAAACTGTGGCTTTGGAGAGTTCCTGCTGGGCATCAGAGACACTATACCAGCAGGGTGAGGGCCCATGAACCCTCGCCTTCACTTTCTTTCCTCTCTTCGGCAATCATTATAGCTAAGAAGATTTGGCATCAAATCAAGGACAAACATGCACCACATTCTGACTGCTAATCACCACAGTGATGCTGGCATGGTCAGGTTGTGGCAGCCATAAGCCTCATTCTGGCTCAATGGCCTGCTTCCATTACTTGCCCAAAAACTACAACACTGGTACAGAAGAATCTATAGGGTTAATTTGTTTGGATTTCAAAAACATGTACTCAATTGGAAATAATAGTGAGATATAGTTCGTAAATATGTTTCAAGAACAAACGTCAGAGGCATCCTTGACCGGATAGCGCTTTGTACCATCAATTGGCCCTTGGCCGATTGTCAAAGGGGGGTTGGAGGGGCAAGGGGTTGCTGGCAGAGATTTCCCTCCAAAAACACAATGTCCAAGTTGATGCACTTTATGGACGCCCGTTGAGTGCGCCCCCCTGTACAATCGTCAACGTGGCGGGTGCTGGCGGAGATTTGGTTTTGGTTTATTCTCAAAACAGCAGTTCGAAGTGTACGTGACATATTCGTCAAATGCGCACCTCTGGCCGATCATCAATGGGTGGCAGTAACGAGTGCCTCCCAATGTTGATGTCATATATGACGGTGGTTTGATATCTGAAGTTTTGTACAAACTTAGAGCTGGTATTTTTACTGAAGATTTTGGTTGAATTATTGACTGCACAACCTGTACTTGCTTAGTGAGACAAGTTATTGAGATATGGTAAGGTAATTGAAGGTTGCTCTACCTACAATTGACAGGTGATCAGTTCAGGGTGCATATGCCTGTTTTGCCCTAAGTCTGCGAGAGCAGGTTTTAGCCCTCCCTACCCAAACCCTTATCAGTATGAGTGGTATCAGAAGCAGATAGATGGTTGGTTGGATGGATGGATGCATGGATGCATGGATGGATGGATTTAGCTGATCCAGGTGGGACAAATAAGACAAATACTAGGCACTGAGATGAACTCTGTGGCTGCTCAGCAAGTGAATAATGGCCATACTGTGAGATGCTGACGGTGCTCGAAACAACTGTTTGTGCCCCTGGACTCAATGATTTGGACTGATGTGATCAAGAATTTTCAAATAGAGGCACTCTGTTCTGTGTAACATCTATTTTTCTCTTGAATGACCATGTCGGTGCGTGTGTGTGTTTGTGTGTGTGCGTGTGTGTGTGTCAGACAATTTACTGTATGAGCATTTTGCAAGGGGCGTCGCTATGCCCCAGTAAAAATGAGCTGAGTCCCTCAGTGACTGTTTTTCTCAATGTCTTTATGTCTCAAAAGTGTTCTCTGTCAATCGACTGTCTGTTGTCGTACTAGAGCGGCTCCAACTACCGGAGAAAAATTCCTTGTGTGTTTTTTCTAAAAGGCGATGTGTTTGGAACTAACCCAATTCACTTAATATTCATTTAGTAATGTTTGAGCTAAAAGTTAAGGTTGTAGCCTTTTATTTTGAAGGGTATGCACCGGAAATCAGCATTTTGGCACGAAAAGTAACTCCACACGACACCGGTGAATTTTGAAAACAAAACTAATGGAACCAAATGCTATAAACCGTTGATTCCTTTACCTACCCACCGATGAGGCACAGGTTTAGCGTTTGTGATACTGCGAGACAACGTTTATGTGAATTTTGTCCCAATTCATTGTGATGTAAAGTTGGTAGTTTGACATTTGGTGAAGTTTTAGCTCAATGTTAATCTTTTTTTTCTGTCATCAGCTCTTATGTTGGTTTGAAGACTAAAATAACCGCTAAAAACCATCAGTGCAAAAGTCTAACCAACCATTTACCTTGTGAGTTGCCTCATTGTTGGCAAAGACGTATTTTATTCTTTGACTCACCCAACTGACTGAGAGTTGACTTCACTGAAGCTCTGCGCGGTGTAGGCTGAGGTGCGGAGTGGGAGGGAGCACGTCAGATTTCCACACATCGTGAAAGCCTCCTTTGCACAATATAATCTTAATCCAAGCATTGCACTGAGGCGAGTGGTCATTAATTTAAGGTTGAATTTGTGAAATTTAAGGCACACTTTTGTTCGCCGCCGCCGTTGTGCACAAGCACGTCTTTTTGCGCGTTGTTCTTCGTTAGTTTTCCACACTTTTCTCCGGGGTCGGCGGACTTTAGGCATCGAAACTGGGAACCGAATCTTTAAATTTGAACGATTAGTTAGTCCCGGTTCCAATCAGTTCTCCATTCTGGATGCCCAACCCTAACTTTCATACTGAAATAATAAACCAACTTGAGTTTACTGACTTGCTATTGTTTATGTCTCACAGTATATGCTTTTGCTGACATTTTCAAAGTGTTTAGTATAGGGGCATGTGCCCCAGTAGAGCTTTATGCCCAACAGCACCCTCGTATTGCACTATGAGAAACAATATGACAGAGAACGGGTATTTATCAAAACGAGAAGACTCAATTAGAAGGAAAACAACTCAATGCTTAAAAAAGACAAATACATATTTAACAGTTCATTGCAACTCCTATTGATTCACTGCAGAGTACAGCATCGATTAAAAAATAAATAAAAAATAAACACTGAAAGTAGCTTATCATTCAAGCAGACCACAGGGATTCTTAGAGAAACCACAGGCTCAGTATTAGGTGTGCCTATAATCGAGCCCTATGTAAACACATTAAGGCTTTACGCATGGCATAGTCATTATCGAAGCTCCCACAGATGCCATTTGCAGGGCGGGATCTATTACATCCACCCATTTTCCGAACCGCTTATACTCACTAGGGTCGCGGGTGTGCTGGAGCCTATCTTAGCTGACTCTGGACGAGAGGCGGGGTACACCCTGAACTGGTTGCCAGCCAATCTTGTGGTGAGAGGTGGGGTTTCCTGGCAGAGCCAGTCTTCAGCAAGTTGGTCAAACGAGCGCACTCAAACAAAGAGGGGCTCCGGCCTTTATGCCCAGCCAAAATGGGGTGGTCCCCCCCGCACCCCGGGGCCAAAGGATAGATTGCCTCTTAATGTTACTTTTCCATCCTAGGATTATTTTAAAACCAGTGGGATTAAATATTAATTATTGCATTTAGGATAACGCGACCATTTTCCAGCTTTGCATTGTGATACACCTCTTTACTTCCTGTAATGAATGTTTCAATTGTATGTGGTTGTTGAGAACACTAATATTAGTGGGGTGAAACATCTCATATGGTTCAGTTGACAAACAGATTTGACATCAGACATTCAAATTTGCAGAAATACAATCACTAGTGGCGTTCTTGTGATGGTAACACTGGGAACGTTCATGTAAAGTTCTTAAAATATCATACATCATTCAAATTCGGTGCGGATTGGGATTAGTTCCTCCGGAGTTGCAGTAGCTTTCTGTGCCTGTGGGTGTCGCTAGTGCTCCATCCATTGTCCCAGACAGAAGGAACAAATGTCACTGTTGTTTCATGGGGAGCCACCGAACAGTGGGTTTCTCACCTTTTTGGTCATCAAGCTAGTGTCCCAAAAAAATAAGTCTTTGTTGGTGAGACTCTTCAGGCTGGCTGGGTGAAAGTTAGTTAACTTAGCATCCGAGTGAGAAACCAGTGTCTGTGTCTCAGCTTTGACGAGCTCCTGCGGACTGGCTGGTAATTCATTTAGCATCCGTATGGGAAGTTAAATCTCCCGTGCTTCTCCTTTAATAAGTAGACAAGGCTTAGGCCTTAGATGACTTGTGTACACAGACTGGCTCAGCGGGGCAGCCGAGGCAGGTATGTGGAACAGCACGTGACTGGGGGTTGCTGGGTGTCATATTTAATGGTGTGTCCGTTACAATTGTTTACTTGGCTAGTTACGGTACGTTGCTAACACAGCTGTGGCTTAAGAATGACCATGCGATGAGTAGTTTAGTAAAAAATGGCCAAGTAATTGACAATAACAATAATCTATTCACATTAATTTAATTGTATGACTATATAGTCTACAATCAAGCGTTGATCTTTATAAAATCATTAATTATCATTAAACATTGTTAAATGAATACCTCAGAAAGTGCCAATCAAAACATGTTAAGGCTAAGTTGACACTGCCAGTACAGTTCTTGCATTGGTTCTCTACATATGTGCTTGTGCTGGTATTGTGGCTGATGAGGGCACAACATGACTACTGTAGAAATAGTGGTCGTTCCAACACTTTGATCTTGTGTAATATCTGCACAAGATGGGTTACAGTGCAATTATGCCCTGGTCTTCAGAGGATTAGTCCTAATGACTTCAGGGATCTCCTGTCTGTTTAATGCAGAACCATCATGAGGTCAAAACTTTAATTTGCCTTATAATTTGCTTTACGACTGGATATGTGCAAAACTAATAGCCTTCCTATCATACTCTACTCGTGCTAATTAACTAATTTGGTGAGCAGGCTAAATATTATATCCGCTAAAAACAAATACAGAATTAATTTAGAGTCTCCAATTTATCCATGTTTTGGGGATGTGGGAGGAAACCGGAGTGCCCGGAGAAAATCCACACAGGCACGTTGAGAACATGCAAACTCCACACAGGCAGGGCCGGGGATTGAACCCAGGTCATCAGAACTGTGAGGCTGACGCTCTTACCAGTCGGTCACCGTGCCGCCCACTCACATTCAATGAATTCAATTCAATTTAGACTTCAATCAACCTACCACGCATGTTTTTGGGATGTGGTAGGAAAGCGGAGTGCCCGGAGAAAACCCACCCAGGCACGGGGAGAACATGCAAACTCCACAGAGGCGGGGCTGGGATTTGAACCCCGGTCCCCAGAACTGTGAGGCAGATGTGCTAACCAGTTCAGTTATTCTTGTGATAACAGTACCTGCTAATTCCAGGTCTTTTTGAAGCTCTCCAGAGGTGGTCCTTGGTGCATGGACAACTCTTCTGATTATTCTTTGCACTACTCTGTCAGAAATCTTGCGAAATTTATGGTGGTATGATTTGCTTTCCACTTACGTATTATAGCCCCAACTGTGCTCACTGGAACTTTCCGAAGTTTAGATATGCGCCTATAACCAAGTTGGCATGTTCAATACTTTATCCCAGTGTCATGTCACATTATTACACACAACTTAATTTCTGAGCTTATATGTTCTACTTTCTTTGTATGTATGGATTACTTGGGTTGTTCCCAATATTTGGTGAAATTTTAAGGTCAATAGCACCTTTCGAAGTATATTTAGTGAGAAAAATGGTGACATGTTAAATACTTATTTTAGCTGCGGTAAATATAAAATGGCTATTAAATTTCTTACCCTTGAACTAGTGCATACAAAAGAATGTGCTTTGACAAACATTGATCAGCAACATAAAGTGAAGCACTAACATCTGAACAAAACTAAACAATAGCACAACATATCTATTTTTTTTCCTCCATTTGTGGTGACTACAAGCAACAAGTTGTTTGTATCACTGTGATACATTATAACTAATGTACCACTCAATTAGGGATAGAGAGGAGGATCGCAGCAGGGCTTTTCCTCTCTGTGGTTTTGCACACAAGAACCCAACAGCTCGTATCCCATATTCAAAAGGGTTTTGCGCTTTTTTATCGCAAGAGGCAAACAAATATATTAGTGAGATACAGAAAATTCATCAGTCATGCTGATAATTTGGTGGAACCCAGCAACCACATAAAAGCCATGTTTTGTGTTATTTAACTCGCCGCAAGTGCAAAGTCCTAATGCAAAACCGAAAAACCGTGGTCCATAATGGATATTGTTCCGTGCAGAGCGTTCCGTCTCAGCCCTACTCCAACCCCAATTCCAATGAAGTTGGGACGTTGTGTTAAACATAAATAAAAACAGAATACAATGATTTGCAAATCATGTTCAACCTATATTTAATTGCATACACTACAAAGACAAGATATTTAATGTTCAAACTGATCAACTTGATTGTTTTTAGCAAATAATCAATAACTTAGAATTTTATGGCTGGAACACGTTCCAAAAAAGCTGGAATAGGGTCATGTTTACCACTGTGTTACATCACCTTTTCTTGTAACAACATTCAATAAACGTTTGAGAACTGAGGACACTAATTGTTGAAGCTTTGTAGGTGGAATTCTTTCCCATTCTCCGGGGTCTCCGTTGTCGTATTTTACGCTTCATAATGCACCACACATTTTCAATGGGAGACAGGCCTGGACTGCAGGCAGGCCAGTCTAGTACCCGCACTCTTTTACTACAAAGCCACGCTGTTGTAACACGTGCAGAATGTGCTTTGGCATTGTCTTGCTGAAATAAGCAGGGGCGTCCATGAAAAAGACGTTGCTGAGATAGCAGCATATGTTTCTCCAAAACCTGTAGGTAGCTTTCAGCATTAATGGTGCCTTCACTGATGTGTAAGTTACCCATGCCATTGGCACTAACACAGCCCCATACCATCACAGATGCTGGCTTTTGAACTTTGCGTCCATAACAGTCAGGATGTTTCTTTTCCTCTTTGACCCGGAGGACACGACGTCCACAACTTCCAAAAACAATTTGAAATGTGGACCCGTCGGACCACAGAACACTTTTCATCAGTCCATCTTAGATGTGCTCGGGCCCAGAGAAGCCGGCGGTGTTTCTGGGTGTTGTTGATAAATGGCTTTTGCTTTGTATAGAAGAGTTTCAAGTTGCACTTATGAATGTAGCGCCGAACTGTATTTACTGACATTGGTTTTCTGAGATGTTCTCAAGCCCATGTGGTGATATCCTTTACACATTGATGTCGGTTTTTGATGCAATGCCGCCTGAAGGATCAAAGGTCATGGGCATTCAATGTTGGTTTTCGGCCTTGCCGCTTACATGCAGTGGTTTCTCCAGATTCTCTGAAGCTTTTGATGATATTATGGACCGTAGCTGATGAAATCCCTAAATTCCTGTTCCAGCTTTTTTGGAACGTTTTGCAGCCATAAAATTCTAAGTTAATGATTATTTGCTAAAAACAATCAAGTTTATCAGTTTGAACATTAAAAATCTTGTCTTTGTAGTGTATTCAATTAAATATAGGTTGAACATGATTTGCAAAGTGGCACGGTGGCCGACTGGTTAGAGCGTCAGCCTCACAGTTCTGAGGACCCGGGTTGAATCCCCGGTCCCGCCTGTGTGGAGTTTGCATGTTCTCCCTGTGCCTGCGTGGGTTTTCTCCGGGAACTCCGGTTTCCTCCCACTTCCCAAAAACATGCATTAATTGGAGACTCTAAATTGCCCGTAGGTGAGAATGTGAGTGCGAATGGTTGGTTGTTTGTTTGTTTGTTTGTATGTGCCCTGCGATTGGCTGGCAACCAGTTGAGGGTTAATAAACGGGCAGAGGTCGGTACACAAGCAGGCAATCCGTAAAGGCAACAGTATCCAAAAAACGTGAGGCAAAAAGGCACTTCTCCTCATGAGGGTCGCGGATGTGCTGGAGCCTATCCCAGCTATCATCGGGCAGGAGGCGGGGTAGACCCTGAACTGGTTGCCAGCCAATCGCAGGGCACATATAAATAAACAACCATTTGCACTCACATTCACACGTACGGGCATCTTAGAGTTGTCAATTAACCTACCATGCATGTTTTTGGGATGTGGGAGGAAACCGGAGTGCCCGGAGAAAACCCACGCAGGCACGGGGAGAACATGCAAACTCCACACAGGCGGGGCCGGGGATTTAACCCCGGACCTCAGAACTGTGAGGCAGACGCTCTAACCAGTCGACAACCGTGCCGCCATCCCCAAAATCCAGGTGTGAAAAACTTGTTGCATCATTCACAAAAAGACTCAAAAGGGTGCTTCTATTAAATACTGAGCAAAGGGTCTGAATACTTATGGTTGTGTGATATTTCAGTTTTTCTTTTTTAATAAATCTGCAAAAATTTAAATAGTGCCATTTTTTCCTGTCGATATGGGGTGCTGTGTGTAAATTAATGAGGAAAAAAATGAACTTAAATGATTTTAGCATATGACTGCAATATAACAAAGAGTGAAAAATTTAAGAGGGTCTGAATACTTTCCGTACCCACTGTATGTCACGCAGGTCTTCACTACTGTTAGGACAGCAATATGGCAGCCTTGACATACAGTTCTGGCTTAGAGCAGAAAGGCGCATGGATTTTTTTTCTGTCCTGGGATTTATCGCTTATAAAAATTCCTGCATGTGTACGGAATAGTCGCGGCAAATTTCTACATATAGAGAGAAAATCAATGTTTATGACAGCCACTTGCTGTGTATTACTCATGCTGCTCTCTTTGCTCCTGAACTCATTTGTCCTGCTTGTTACTGCCTGGAAAAGAGACCTCACTTAAATGCATATTGATCAATTATTGAGCAAGAATCATAACCTTTCACTCAGTGTAACTCGGTAATGTTTCGCAATATGTGGAGCACAGAACATTGATTGGATGAGTGGACGAGTATAGAACTGTGTTGCGTTTGGGATGCCATTTTTTTGAAGCAGCTACTGTATAAACACTTCACAAACACAGGGACCTGCACTGGGAGGTTTGCTGCAAGTTAATTGAGGTCAGCCACTGATGGTGTAGTGGTACACTAGCCTGACTTTGGTGCGGGCAGCGTGGGTTCAGTCCCCTCTCATTGACGGTGTGAATGGTTGTCCATGTCTATATGTGCCCTGCGACTAACTGGCGACCAGTTCAGGGTGTAGTCTGCCTTTCACCCAAAGTCAGCTGGGATAGGCTCCAGCGCCCCGCGACTCTAACCAGGATAAGCGATGTTGAAAATGGATGGCGCCAAATGACAGCACCATGTTCATTGGTCATGCATTATATACCATCAGCTGAAGTGTGGCTACTACTGAGTGTGTCTTTAAGAACGCTCACTTGTCCTTGGCCTGAATGACCATCTACATAGTTAATATCAAGGATGGCCGTTGTACTAATGTGATAAAAGTGCGAGAAATAAAAAGCATAGACTATAAATTTAAATTGGATGATAAGGATGATATTCTCAATGGTAATGCTGACAAACAGGAGCACATTTCCTGCAAGGAAAATACTTTTAATTACAATAAGATCACATACGAAGCGTCATTTGCAGAGACCAAAACACAAACACATACAGTATATGGTAATAAACCACACAAAGCCAGTCTTTTGAAGAGCTGATCATCTTGAACACTTACTATGCTGTGTGTCATTTCAAAAAGGCACTGAAGCGCTACACTGAGTGCTT